>NC_056589.1:26165563-26788063 GCF_018340385.1 Cyprinus carpio
GATCATGTGATACTGAAGTCTGGAGTAATGATGCTGAAAATTCAGCTTTACATCACAGGAATAAATTACATTTAAAATATATTCAAATAAAAATGTTATTTTAAATTGTAATAATATTTCAAAATATTACAGTTTTTAATGTATTTTTAATTTTATTAATTTTTTATAATAATATATCTTTGATGAGAAAATTTTTTCTAAGTTATTTTGTTATCTTTAGTGGAAATGTACAATGAGACCCAATGTACAATGTTTTATTTTATTTTATTTTATTTTATTTTATTTTATTTTATTTTATTTTATTTTATCAGCTACTTATATTTGTGTGTTTAAATGAGACTATCTAAAAATTAGTTAACTACTTTTTCAAAAGTAATAACTTGATTGTACTTGAGTTACTTTAAATTATGAGAAGCTTGTAGCTTAGCAAGGTATGGTTTCAAAGTATCATCCCCGGCACTGAATATCCATACATTTCCTTTTACATTTATACATCAAAGGAAGCATTAAAATAAGTTATCATGCTACTAGATTAATTCTTGAAATGGAGGTGGTTTTTGTGGTGTTTATAAGGCGCTAAGGGAGCCCCGTAGCTTCTGTCGCTGTCTCTTTAAGTCATCTAACATGGGCTTGAACTCATTCATCCCTCTTCCAGAGCAGCATGGGCTCTCTTTCTCCTGCATGTGGCCCTCAAACACATACTCTCACAGTCAGATTACAGCTCCAGTCCCTGTCTGTAGTTCCCTTCTCGCCCTGAACTCTTATTAGCTTGACAGCAGATCATTATCTATCTCAACAGGAGATGCAGTCACATGCCGTTCAGCCATCTTGATGTGTCTGCACACCTCCTCTACTGAAGAGAGTCGACTGTCCGCAGGAAGTCATACGGGACAATGACAGACATTTCACTTGAGCCTGTGGAGACCATGAGCATCTCTATGTGTGTAACTTTTGCAATGTTAAAATACTTTTTAAGGAAGCCAGTAGTAGGATGATTTCAAAAGTGAAAGGGTGGGAATTGAGAAGTTTTTTTTTTTTTTTTGATATTAATGTTCGAATGTTCGTTTATGTTAATTATAAATTTTTAAATTATTAATTTTAGTTTATGTTATCTATCTATCTATCTATCTATCTATCTATCTATCTATCTAAAAAAATTCTAAAATTATAAATCGTATCTATCTATCTATCTATCTATCTATCTATCTATCTATCTATCTATCTATCTATCTATCTATCTATCTATTCTGCCATTCAAGTAATTAGTTAAGCAAAATTGTTTGTTTTTTGGTAAAACTGGTTCAGGAACTAGCATAGCCGGTTTATTGTTTTTTACAATGTTGCTTTTTGTCTCAAGTTTTACATCTTCTAATTTCCTATGCATTTAGAAGAAGTATTTTCCTGTACAAAAATAAAATAATAATAAAATATACAAATATATAAATATCCAGTTTGTTGTTATTATTATTATTATTAGTGTATATGTATTATTATTATTATTATTATTATTATTATTATTATTATTATTATTATTTATTACTTTATTCTGTTTTCAATCTAGTAATTTTCCCTTGAGTTTAGTCAAACTTAATTCATATAAATAAATAATAAATAAATAAATAAATAAATAATAATTTATATTAAAAATAATTTCATCTTGTACTTTCTTATGATTTTGAGAAGAAAGTATTTTGCTGTGAATTTATATATTATAATATATTATATATAATAGATATCATATATATATATATATATATATATAATATATATATATATATACATATACATATAAACTAATAATAAAAATAAATAATATTTTGTTTTTGAATTCCGGGATTTTCTTCTTGAGTTTTACATCTTGCAATTTCAAGTGATTTTGGAATAAAGTATTTTGCTGTACATTTTAAATTACAATAATTTGCAAAAATGTCCCATAAATGATTATGATTATAATGAAAGGAGAGATGATGTTATCATGGTCAGATATTACATTATAAAAGCAGTGATGAGGAATGCTTCATAAACCAATTATAGAGTGGCCATGTGCAGAACAAACAATGGTTAATTTGAATCATGTATTTCATTTAAAATTATCAAATTAAAAGGCTGTGACTGAATAACTGAATAACCCCAGTCAGATTTACTGAGGATCCTCACACCGAACCAAAAGAAGCGTAATCTCTAAAGTTGCCTGTTGAATCAAACACATCATTTATTAAGGGCATTAAAAGTTTCACTGTGTAGACATTACCATCATATGATATCATTATGAAGTTTTCTAACAAAAGATCATTTAGTGAAACAAGTTGCTTTTGAAGACAGGAAATAAATCAGGGCAGTGTATTTGTTTCCTTTTTCTTTTCATCTCGGTGTAAATCTGTCAAAGTCACTGAACAGTTTTTCAATTATATTCATAAAAGCGGTTTGTGCACTTATCATGACCTCTCTCAATTACTCTTTCTTTCTCTATTATTTTTCTGTCAGTCCTCCTTAATAACATACAACTCAAACACTCTATCACAACTTCCAGCTTTCAGTAAAATGAACCGAAATGGTTTGAGACAATTTAAATGTTAAACATTTTGTCCTTTGTCTCTCAAAAAAAAAGAAAAGAAAAAGAAAAAGAAAAAGAAAAAAGTATATATATTAGTATATATATATATATATATATATATATATATATATATTATATATATATATATACTTTTTGTTATTATAGATTATTATTTTGATTATTATTGTAGTTATGATTGTAATAATTACTGATAGTATTTTAGTAGTATTTAATGCTTCTATAATAAAATACTATACAAATAAGAAAATATACAAAGTTTAAAATATGTATAAATGTATATTTTAGTGTTATAATTTTAAATAAAAAAAAAAATAAGAAAAATATAGAATGTATATTTTTGTATAATATATACTCTATTGTTCAAAAGTTTGGGATCAGTAAGACTTGTAATGTGTTTTTTTAAAGAAGTCTCTTATGCTCATCAAAGCTGCATTTATTTGATCAAAAATACAGAAAAAAACCCAGTAATCTTGCAAAATATTATTACAATATAAAATAATGGTTTCTATTTTAATATCCTTTAAAATATAATTTATTTCTGTGATGCAAAGCTGAATAAAAAATCATTCTAATATGCTGATTTATATTTTAGAATTATCAATGTTGGCAACAGTTGTGCTGCCAAATATTATTAATATTATTCTTTATTATTCTCATATTATTCTCTAGATTTGAATGTATATTCAAATAGAAAAACGTTATTTTACATCATAATAATATTTCACAATATTGCATTTTTGTCATGTATTTTTAATCAAATAAACACAACCTTGATGAGCTTAAGAAAATTCTGATCATTATGTTTTCAATCTTAGGTGTGGTATTGTTTATAGTGGTTTATATTAAAGATTTTATGCAGCCTTTATATGTAATAAATATATATTATATTATATATATATATATATATATATATATATATATATATATAATATATATAATATTATAATTTTATAATATAATCCATTTTACTTTAATATTTTAAATAGATTTTTTAAGTTAAAACAATTTTAATGATGTTCAGCTCTGTTAATGTTTCTATAATGAAAATATTTATATATTTTATTATTGCTAGTTTTAGTGTGATTGATTTAATATTCAATATCACATTTCATGTAACACATGCCTTGCAAGCAAGCCTAAAAAAATATCTAGTTGCATGTTGGAAGTCCTCTGATCAAAACATTTCAACTTTTCAACGATGAGAAACATCACAAAGATATCCAATCAAATCAGTTTGAGACCCATTTAGAGGAAGGATATGCATATATTTACATTTTTCTCATTCATTCCTATCTCACCTTGAGCCATCCCGAACAATCTTATATTTGATCTGGGCTTAGCTGGGAGATTTAATCCCACAGAGTGATGAAAAAGGCTTTTTCACCAACTTGCATTTATGCAATTTTGCCTGCTAGTGCAATTCTATGGAAATGCGTTTCCTCCATTCCCACAGTCCGGATTAGGCTGCGAATATGTGAAAGAAGCCATTAATACCTCAAAGCAAACGTCACACCCCAGTGTGAAGGGTTTCATCTGAAACGGTTTGGGTGGCTTTTATTTATTTATTTGTCTGTTTTTCACCCCAGAGTCTGTAGATGTGTGCTGAGCTTTACTTAGAGTCAACACGCAATCTAAATCTACTTTCTTATTGCATGTTCCTGCCCTTATTGTGCACATTTTATCTTTGTGATCTTTAATCAGAATTTAATAACTTGCTCTTGCGCTGCAGTGACTTTCCTTTTACGCTGACCTCACTTAGGCAAGTCCTGGATAATGAGAAATGGCCTTTTAGGCCTCTTCGATCTTTATATGTTAAAATTGGCAACAAATAAAATATTTAATCCTAAAAAATCTGTCAGATGTCCCCCTCCATAATAAAAGCACTACGTTCAGGAAACTGGATGGCAAAAACATATTTTTAAAGACAAAAATCACATACTTTTTAAAACATCTTGACATTACTGAAGCCTTAAAAGGTCTTAAATTGGAACAGGTCTTAATGCACTGTAAAAATCCTCTGTATTTTTGTCTTGTTTTCCAATGTAAATTAACTAAATATCCTTGAACGGAGATGCATTTACTTGAGATGCAAAAAGAAGATATGAAGGCTTGTTTTTCGAGAAATTGAAGTTCGAGTATCAAATATCTGAAATATATAACAGCTTGTTTTCCCTTTGAGTTTAGTTGATTTGACTGAGCAGATATTTGTCCTTTTTATCGTAATATTCACTTCATTTTTCAATCTTGATTTAAGAATAGTTTTGTTTTTTTCTCTCTGTAAAATGATAAATAATTTATAAATTGATATATAAAAACTCTTTTTAAAGCATTTAAAGGTCTTAAACTGGAGCAGAAAGTCTTAAATTCATAAATTCATGGCATCAAATGTTGCATGCACTGTAAAAATGGTTAACTTCCCCAGTTTTTTGGTCTTGTTTTCCCAATACAAGTTATCTAAACATCCTTTAATAAAGCTACATTTTCTTCAGATGCAAAATGGAGATAAGAAGTCATTTTTTTTTTTTATAAATTTAACAAAATTGAGTAAGTTTATTGTTTTCCCTTTGAATTAAGTTGACTGAACAAATATTTGTCCCGTTTTATCATAAATTCACTACTTTTTGAAAAATTTCTCAAAAAACAAGACTTCTTTTTGCATCTTAATTTAAGAATAGTTAAGCTATTGTTTGTGTTTGTAAAATTAATTTAAAATTATAATTGGTTGTAATTTGTATTTCCAAACTTTGAAGTGTTCTCAATATAACTCATTGTGTAACATAAAACTTGCAGAAACCCAGAGTAATTATTTGTGTTAACAGAAATTTCTTTGTTTGTGTGTGTGTGTGTGTGTGTGTGTGTGTGTGTGTGTGTGTGTTTGTGTGTAGGCCACTTTTTTTGTGAGGAAAACTTAATATTCGGGTTCATACTATGACAATAAAGCCTCTCTGACTCTGACTCTGACTAAATGATGTCTTAAAAAAAAATTATGAAATGCACAATAATGGTTTTTGAGGGTTAGGGTTTGGGTGCAGAGGACAGAAGAACTATCATTTCCCCTGTATTAAATATTAAATGTTAATGGTTATTTTCCATGCGTGAGTGCAATAAGAAATTGAAATGGATTTACAGAAATGGTGTAGCTTTAAATATTACCATGATATAGTACTGAATAATCATGTACTGTGGGGGTATTAGCATTATTTACATTTTTTTTTTTTTTTTTTTTTTTTGAATTGTGTTTGAAATTATAATTTTTTTTTGTGTTTAAAATGGAAAGAGCATTAAATGCCTAACATAGAAAAGCACATGCTAACTAATGCTAACAGAAACACTATTTTCATAATCCTAATTGGTTTGTTCATCTCATGCTGTGTTCTTACAGTTTGCTATTATTGAGAATGCATGCTGATTTTAGTATGTTTTCTGATGTGAAACTGTATTTTGGAGGACAAAGAATATAGGCTCTTAACCTTTGACCTCTCTTGCTTCTTTTAGCATTTAAATGACTCATTAGTCTTGGTAATTAATGAAACAATATCACCTTAAGCTGTATGGCTAATGCTGGCTCAGCCTTTGATAAATTGCAGTGTCATGGAATTTCCTGTTGTTAAACAAGCATACTGTAGGGAACAGAGACAAATGTTCAATCCACAGTAAATACACATCACAGTCAGACTCGCCATTGATCAAGTTTTGTGTGATGGTGCATGAACAAACAGACACAGTCATGATTTCTGTCCTAAACTTGCTCAGTATGGCGTTTATTTATCGGACAGCGTCCCGGGGTTAGGCAGCGCTGCGATATTGAGCAATTCAAGCCGGCGTACTGTTCTGTTCTTGTTCAGGTCATGAGGTCTCGCAGTAAGACTTGAGGTAGCCAAGACTTGAGGATTTATAAAAAAAAAAAAAAACTTTGTATATTAATGATGTTGTGTAATGCATTCTTCTGGAACTCAACTTCTGGATTTTTGTTCACAAATTTTAATGGCCTTTTGATGATTTCAAGAAATCAGCAAATCAGGCCAATTAGGCATATGCTGTCTATATATATATATATATATATATATATATATATATATATATATATATATACAAATTTAAGCAAAAAGTCTATATAAACAAAAAGTCTTTCATGTAAATATAAAACAATGTTATAACAATATAGTGTTTGTTACATTATATTATATTGTTATGCCCGATATCAATGTAAAGTTATTTTATACAATTTGTGCACCAGTTTTTTTTAAATAATGTAAATAAAGTTTATATAATATATAGTAAGTTACATAAGTTATATAATATAAACTCTATATATATATATATATATATATATATATATATATATATATATATATATATATATATTATATATTAAATCTATATAGCACACTCAGTATATACAAACATACATTTAGAAAGTTTTTATTGAACTTATAATAAAAATGTAAAACAATACATGTTCTAACAATAAATAAATATAATATATTAGAATATTTATTGTGAAATATTAATGTATTTATATTGTAGATAGAAGGTATGTTTTTTTTTTTTTTTTTTAAATTAAATAATGCATGAATATATGTATGGAAATTGTTTTCAAACACGAACACACACACACACACACACACACACACACACACACACACACACACACACACACACACACACACACACACACACACACACACACACACACACACACACACACACACACACACACACACATATATATATATGCGACAAACATTCCCATATAATGACAAATGTTTGGGGTCTAGATGCATACCATCTGTGAGAGAATGGGATCCTGCAGTGAATAAATATGAATATTCATATGTTTGTTTGGTAATTGTCTGTTTTACACATTTTCCAGTTTGTTTGGCCACTTGAAGTCAACATGAAAAAGATTTACAACTATTTTTTTATTTCCTCACTGTGACATGTTTCTGAGTGAAACACGATATGCAACAAGAACACAGGTTGGGATATATGTATGTCTACACAGTATTACCACCATCAAGGTAAATCATTTCACAGTCTATTTCTTACATTGTAGAAAATAAACTAGATGTAATTTAATGGAGTGAAAGGTAAAAGAGACTATCTCATATAAAGAGCTCTCTCTCTCTCTCTCTCTCTCTCTCTCTCTGTCTCTCTCTCTCTCTCTCTCTGAGTATTTGAATAAATCTTTGCACATGCTGGAATAAGAGGATTCGGCCTCATATTCTGTTAATGAGCTGAGATACACACTTACGGATCGACATCACATTAAACAAACTCTGGATATCATTTCCACATTCGTCTTCATAAAGTCGAGCATTAACCAATACACTGAGAGTGCTGCCTCTGCATTTAAATCCATGTGTTAAATCTGTCTTTTAAAGAGCACTGTTCCCTGAAGTACAATGCTGTGCAGCGGCACAGATGACATTTGACAGATAATTGAGATCTTTGTTTCTCTCTCCTGGGAGTCATGTGTTTGCATCTCGTCTGTAACAGGCAAAGAGACGTCTGTTGTGCAATGGTGCTGTGTGTAAAGCTGAACCCTTGTGTGTTTTGTGACCCCTTAAGGCCCTTTTAATAGCTTTAAAAAGTACAAACAATTGTATGTGAACAAGCATAAACAAAATGTGAAAAAATTATACTTATGTTTGAAATGCATTTTCACATGACATTGTATGTTTACATATTGTTAAAGTACAATAATACAAAACTATGTATATTTATCTTTTGTGCTTCACAGTAGAAAGAATGTCATATGTGTTTGAAACAAAATGAGGGTTGGTGAATGACAATTATTCATTATTAATATTGATAATTATATTGATATTGATCATTATTTTTTTATTATAATTTTATATATTCAATAAGTTCCTATGTTAATAAATGTACTGTTTAAAATCATGAAGATTAAAAAAAAAAAAAAAACTAATAAAAAATATTCTTATCTGAAGTCTACTGATTAAACATTAAGATCAGTGTTGTTATTGTTAACTAAAATATTTAATAGAAATAAAAAAGCTGAAAAAAACCAACAACAAAAAACAAAATTTTCAGCATCATTACTCAAGTCTATTAATCTAATATGATGATTTGCTGCTCAAGAAACATTTCTTCTTATTATCAATGTTTAATAAAGTTCTTATTTTTAATTTGGGAGCCTCAATGCATTTTTTTCTGGATTTTTTTTTTTTTTACGAATAAAAAGTAACTCATAAGTAGCATTTATTTTAAATATATTATAAAAATCTTTACTTTTATTTTTTTTTAATTTAATGCATCTTTGCTGAATAAAAACATTAATTTCTCTAAAAATAATAATAATTAAAAAAAAATCTTTCTAATCCCAAACTTTTGAATGGTATATGTCTAATATTGTCTATATTGTCCTAAATTTCATACACAATTCATACAAGTAACCAAATACAGTCTTCCTTCAAGCTGAATGATGAACTGGGCAAAGCAAAGCAAAGTTCACGATGTACGTTTGTATGGAGAATATTTCAACATCGTGCACACGTTGCTTTCTTGAAGTTGTGCATTATTGAGATCATACATTCCAGGGTGATATAAGAAAAGAAACGGAGAGAAGATCTGGAACGCTGATCAAAGCTGAACTGTACGATTCTCCCGCCTCATCTTGTCATGATCGCTCATGCTTTGCCCATCATCAACAACTCCAAAGAGGAAAAACTGCCCTTGACCGCGGTATTCTCTTTGTATATTTGATAAATCTGAGGAGAAACAGTGCAAAGAATGATTACTCTTTAATGGGATTCTATTAAATAAAAGACACTGAAGTTGATCGACAGCAATTTTCATTGCATGAGGAGCGTTCGCTGTTTTGAAACAGAGAATTTTGAATTCGTTTATGCCTCAGAGTTTGACAGCTCTGGGAAAATTTAAACAGACTTTATAATAGCACTTAAAACCTGGAGCGGATCTGGATGCAGGAAGATCTCTT
Source organism: Cyprinus carpio (assembly GCF_018340385.1). Classification (NCBI taxonomy): domain Eukaryota; kingdom Metazoa; phylum Chordata; class Actinopteri; order Cypriniformes; family Cyprinidae; genus Cyprinus; species Cyprinus carpio. Next base: position 26,175,103 of record NC_056589.1, read on the forward strand.
TAGTCTTAATGTGCTTCTTTATCTCGCCCCTTCCAGAGTCAATTAATCTTGGAGTTTGGGACAAGCAGTCTTTAGACGCTTAACCCCGGCCACTTCCTGTGTGAGGCAGATAGGACGCATCTGAGAGAGGTGTCTTCACCGGTGACACCTGTACCGTCCCAAAATTATGCAATCCTACCACACACAAGATTTGAAAGAAGAAGAGAAAAGAATAAATCATGCAATTATGAATAATTGTAAACTTGTGAATGAAATGTTGATCTCGGGGCTCTCACAAGTCACTTTCTTTTTTAATCAGTTTTTACTCTGAATTTTACTTTATCTAGCAGATTGACAGTGCATGGCAGACTGCTGCTGAACTGTCAGTTTCAGGACCATCTTCCATAAATCGTACTGATTCTGTCCTAAATCCAAATGTTTGTGCCATAAGAACTTGTTCTTTCACATCAGCAGCAGGAGCACCAGAATTTGGGTTTATAAGTGATCAGAGTCAGAGTCAGGATGAGATTTATTGCAACATCTGCACAATAAATTTGAACTTACTTTCAGTGACGACATAAAAAATATATAAATGCATGAATAGAAATAGAATGTTTTTGTGGGATTTTTTTTTTTGTTTATAAAATGTGTGGAAATTCAACATTCCAGCTAAGCAGGCCAAAAATAATGTTTAACTATAATTTTATATATATATATATATACATACATTATATATATATATATATTAGGGCTGTCAAATGATTAATCACGATTAATCACATCCAAAATAAAAGTTTTGTTTACATAATATATGTGTGTATACTCTGTATATTTATTATGTATATATAAATACACACACATGCATGTATATATTTAAGAAGAATATGTTATGTTTATATATTAAATATATTTATATATAATATAAAATATAAGAATATAAATATATAAATGTATATACATGTAAATATTTTCTAAAATATATAATTTATGTGTGTGTATTTATATATACATAATAAATATACCCTGTACACATACATATATTATGTAAACAAAACTTTTATTTTGGATGTGATTAATCGTGATTAATCATTTGACAGCCCTAATATATATATATATATATATATATATATATATACAGTATATATATATATATATATATATATATATATATATATATATATATATATATATATATATATATATATATATATATATATATACAGTATATATATATGTATGTATGTATGTATGTATATATATATATATATATAAAATGTATGTATGTATATATATATATATATATAAAACGAATATCTTATAGAATAGGGTTACTTCATGGGATTTTGGGCTTTTTAGCTCCTTGTGTGTCAAAAACAGCTGGAAGTGATGTAATTCAGAGACATATGGCATCCCATCAACTCCGGGGAGATTAAATGTTTTTTTCAAATGCATTTTTAAATATCTTGTCCTCTCCTTTTGTCTCTCTCTCTCTCTCTCTCTCTCTTTATTTCAGCTGCGTGGAGTGTTTTGGAAGAGTGGCCCCTGATGAAACAATAATACATTCTCCGCTGCTTCCACGAGCATAAGGTGAGGGAATAATGCACGTTTCCATTCCATAGAGGTTCAACAAGATGTTCCTCGATCCCTATTAATGAGCTCAGAGGACCCAATGTCCTGCTTTAATTTTTTACTCTGGCTTTTGCAGATATGATGTGACAGATGCCTGGTCACTGCTGAAATTTGTGCTTGGCCAGACAAACATGAGTCAAGCAATTACTGTCACTTTGGAGGATGGATTAAACACAGAAGCATATGCACGTCGAAGGTAGCTGCACATACAGATGAGTTTATCCTTAAGGACTGATGCTTAAGGACAAGGGAGCTTTCATGCAACTCATCTAAACAGGCCTTGTAGTAAAAATAAATAAATAAAAAAAATAAATCCCAGCTGTCCTTTATAGGGCACATGTCATTTATGTGCTGAAATCGATATATGTGCATTTTTTTTTTTTTTTTTTGAGAATGATAAACATTAAATGAGTTTATATTGCATGGAAACATACCCTCCATTTCACTCCCACTCAAAAAAATAAAAATAAAATAAAATAAAATAAAATAAAATAAAATAAAATAAAATAAAATAAAATAAAATAAATAAATAAATGAATAAAATAAAATAAAAATAAACATAAAAACACAATAAATAAATAAATAAATAAATAAATAAATAAATAAAAATGCATTGTGATATATAATGAAAATTAAACACATTTTCCCTTAAAACAATTGAGTTTTAACCTTTTATTTGTTTATTTTATTATATTGTATTTTACATTATTTTATTTTTCTCAGTGGTGGTTCTCATTAGCTTTGTGTTAAAATAAAATGGATGTGTGAAAGCAACTATAAAGCATATAAAGCAACAGTGCATTGCATTGCAACATATATTTTCATAATGCAAAAACTATTTGAAATGTAAATTATATATATATATATATATATATATAGTCTAGGAACCAGAATTTCCATTCTGTATGTGATTATATTCTAATTATATGACCAGCACCTGTATCTTGATGATATTCTAATTATATGACCAGCACTATATATATATATATATATATATATATATATATATATATATATATATATATATGCAAATAATAGAAAAGAATTATGGGAAAAAAGGAATGGTCTTAAAAACAGCTTTAATTGTCTATATGGAAAATATAAAATGTGTGAAGCAGGCCTAACATAACAATTTTTAAAGCATTAATAAAATGCATTGCATCACATATTACCATAATTCATTAATATTTAAAATATAAATTATATATTAGCATTATAGTAATAAAAAATGTGCTTAGCTGTCATGAAAAAAAATAAATAAAAAATAAATAAATAATCTTAAAAAGAGCTTTCATTTTTTATGCAAAATATAAAATGAATGTTTGGAAACATGCATTGTAATAAATAATGCATAAATATTTTACATTTAAATAATATATATTTATTTTGCATTATACTAATGTGACCACCCTACATATGATATAAATGATATAGATTTTATTTTTATTTACATGTGTTAATTTCTATTTACATGTATATATAAGTTTTATTTTAATTACTTAATGATGAGTTTGCACTGAAATCGGGCTATAAATCCTGTAGTGTGAGCCAGGCTTAAGGAAACAACTAACTCTTGTCTCTCTCTCTCATTTAATGTCAAGTTGATAACTGCTTGCAATCTTCCCGACTGCCCGGGACCTGTAACAGTAATAATAATTGTGCTTAATTGTCATGAAAATAATTGAAAAATTAATGAAGAAAGTATTAATGGTCTTACAAATAGGTTTATATTTATAAATGCAAAATATAGTTTCTTATTTCTGTGTTTGAGAAAGAAATATGACTGGGTATATTCTCGACAAGTTTTATGAGTTCACACAAACAGTAATCTTTTCTAATCAGCCGCTGTAATTAAACATGCCCGTTTTTATTAAAAAGACAAATTAATCTTACTGGTCCGATGCGAAAATGAGAGGAAAAAGAGACCAGTTGATTGGAAGTCCACAGCTTCATTCTGCAGGCTTCCCAACAGGCCGTTTTAAAATATCAAGTCACAAAGCCCGAAATTAAGCTGTTCCTCTTAAATTCAATAAAGTTCAGCAAATGAGACACTTAGCAAATGAAAATACACTGTTAGTAAGGAGAAAATAGACATATTTAACAGAAATGAAGGTAATGAAAAGATTAACTGGGTCCAATGCGACGTGAACTGATTTTAATACGTTTGTCAAAATGGGCCGCTCGATAACCCGCAGAGAATAAATGTTCCACAGTATCTCTAAAAGTGAATAAATCTATCCCAAGAACAATAGCTTGAACTGTGTTTGAAAGGCAATGGCTTTAAATGGGGCGTCTTTTAAAAGCAATGACTCCAAATGGAACATTTTCAAAATATACAGGTGTTCCTCTGAAGTACTGACCTCTGTGATGACCTCTCTTCACGCTGAAAGTCAAACTTTTCTCTAAGCACAGCCATCATATAGGGAATGCCTGTGGGGTTAAAACCTAATTTAAAGCTATTGCAAAAGGATTTTGGGAGATTAATGTTTGAAAGTCACCATAAAGCAGTGTGCTGCCCCTAAATCCGTCAGATGAAAGCACAGAAGAAGTCATCATGTCCAGAAATGCACTAATATTGACTGTGCAGTCCAATCTCAGGTTTAAACAGTACATTTTTAAATGTGCACAAAGTGATTTCTATAGTATAATTAATGCTAAAAATCTTGTGGGTTATTTAATGGGATTATTGATGGTTGCTAGGGTATTGTGGGTGGTTGCTAGGTGGTTGCTTACAGGTCCAGTTCAAAAGAGCTGTGTCAAACCCCTATGAGCAATACTAATATGTGTGTGTTGTAATAATCATGATTTAGTGCAGCCCCACTGCTTACTGAATTCAAGCTGGCATGTTTCCTCAGCAGAACTTCTCTGAATTCATTCAGACATCAGTTTGATAGAACTGCCCATCTGGTAAAGATGTAATGCTATTTGCATATGATTTGCATACATAATATTTGTGCGGTATGATGACTGATGTGTTTGACAAAGTTGTAAAAGTGTGTGATATTACGTATGCATAGAGATATATTAATTTGACTGAGTTGTGAATGTAAATAAATAAAAGCATTATATAATTGCAGCTAGATAGATAGATCTTAATACAGTATATTATTATACCTATATAACTAGTATAAACTAGTATAACTAGTTTTTTCTTTTTTTAATGTAGATTATATATTAGTATCATTAACATAAACCATGAAATGTGAAGTGTCTTTTGACTGCCTTGTTCAAATACGAGTAAAATGGCTTCATAGCTCCACATTTGGTTGAGATGGAGGATACAAAAGTCACTCTGACAGCCCGGTGTTGTGCCGATCTGCACCCCTGCCTGATTAATACACCCCTCGTTGAAGTCCCTATACCTGATTGCCTAATTCCTAACCCCACACCTACTCCTAAACTTAGAATTCGGCACACAAATTGCCAGGACTCTTAAAACCTCCCGGTAGTCCTGGACTCATCGATCACCAGTCGATGGGATGAGCTGATCAGAGCTCAGGCCATCAACACTAATGCAATTTGCAGGAGACAACAAAACACACAGATTCTTCCTAACGCAAGCTTGGACAACATATCCTTCCTGCTTTGCGTAATCCGTATGTTTCCGTAGCTAGCATGTGCATTTATTTCCGTCCTGTCCTTTCTGATTTAAGCTTGGATTTTCAATCAAAGAGATAAATGACAAGCAAACGTGTAGCGTAAAATTCAGAGCCTTTGCAGAGTCTTGGATGTGATTTTGGAAAGAGATGAGAGGAAAAGCAGTCTGTGTGTGTGGCAGCCGGTCCCAGAACAGTGTCTGTAATCTCCGGTGAATGTTTAGCTGTGTGTGCATTTCTACTTTGTCTTTGGAAACGACGTTTGTTTGGACAACAATGCAGTTTTCCTCTGAAACCTCCAAAGTACACAGAACCAATCCTATGGATAGTTGTATATAATAAGTGTTTTGTGCTCTCAATCTGTCATGAAGCTAATTCCTCTTTCAGCTATTTCTTTTGCATCTCTTGACTGTTCCTTTGCCTGTTTTATTTAGTAGCTGTGTATAGATTAAACATTTTTGTAAGCCGTTTAGGGTGGGAGTGTCTGCTAATATAAATATAGATTATGCCATGTTTATCAAGAAAACAATAGAGAGTAAAGGGAAAGGAATGTCAAACGGTCGACAGCAAAAGTTTCTCTGTTTAAAAGCAAAAATAAGCAATTTGTATTTTTATTGGACTTGTATTTTTTCCAACTGTCAAGTAAGAAATATGTTGAATGTATCCAAAGCAGAGAGATGTAATGCAAAGTATGGCCCTTATATAACATTCTTTGGTTGTATTATCCTCCAGTGCCGGGTGATTGATTTCCATCTTAATCAAAGCGGGCAAACAAGGACTAAGATGCAAAGCACGTGGACCCAGAAGAGGGACACATGGAGGAAAGAAGAACTGAATAAAATGAAGCAGGGAAGAGTGAAATGAAAGTAAATGCGACAGCACGCAGTAATGTATGGGCCGTACAGATGCGATTCAATGTCACCTGTCATTGACCTGTGCAGTTATAAGCTCCTGACTAGAAATACATAGGGAAGCCCTGAAGCTCAAACACATGCCAGATGATTCCAGCTGTCACCGCTGTGAACATGTGTGAGGAAAATGGTTTGGTCATGCCTTTTAAAGATCAGGCATGCCTCTCAGATGTGGTTTGAAAGGTATAGTCCTGAATCTTTAAGAGGAATAAAGGTAGCCTAAAAAAAATAGTATCTATGAATAGTTATTGAAAAATACAGTAAAAATGCAGTACGGAAGTATGCAAAATTATTTTGCATTATTAATCTGTTATCATAATCCTCCTTAACATTTTAAATTATATATCTGAACCAGCAGTGAATGTATTGCCACCCGACATACAGTTTCAGTTTTAGTTCGGTGTTTTAGAGCAAGTGTTATTTTAAAATCTACCGTTATTGTTTTATTTATAATATTTATTTTTTATATATTGTTTTAAATATTTCCTCTTATAATTTCTTAGTTATTTTTGTAGTTTAATTTTATTCTGTTTATTGCAGATTTGTAGTTTTTATTTTATTTCATTTTTTGTTGATTTTATAATTTCCATTTATCTTAAGTAAAGCAAAATGTTTTGATCACAGATTTTATTGATGAAATCTCAGTTTGAAATGATACTATAATGACGTAGGGTTGATACTTATATAATCTACACTATATATATTATATATATAATATATATATTATATATAACATGTAATCTACACACAACATATGGGCTATTTCTAAAAAAAAAAAAAAAAAAAAAAAACATTTAAAAACATTAAAATTTGCTATCAAATTTTGCTAATTTGATTGGTGAGGTGCAGAATCTTAGAATATTTCTTGTTCATTTTGTAATATTTATTTTCAATTATATTTAAAACCTTAATTCTATACCTGTATATGTTATATATCACTTTTTTGTGTGTGGATATTCAAGTTGAAGCTACTGTGTTTCAATGAAACACAATAGCTGTATGATATAACTCATCATTGTGGTGATCCATTCCTTTCTTTGCATCATTCCCTTTCTGTATCGCTAAGGCATCATGTGACAACAGCTGTTGCTTCCAAAAGATTTGTAATTACATGTAAGTGCTTTTTGCCTTTCATCAATAGCTGTAATTACAGGGAGAGCAGCACCGGGCGTCCCTGCACACTTATTTTTTCCCCCTTTCATTTTGCCGCTTCTTGTGATGTTTGATGAAACCATGGAATGAATTGCCATTGAATTAAGTCAAATTTACAGCGACTCACTGTTTATGGAACATCATCTGCTCTGAAGCCAGAAACCTGCTAGTGATCACAGCTGTTTAAAAGCTCTTAGATCAGAGGAAGTGAAGGTTTCCTCAAACGTGAAGAGTTATGGAAGTTGAAGGCAGGCGTATTTTAATGCATACATTCACACCTGCTGAGATAACATCTGTTTTGACTGACTCACGATCCACTCTGTTCACCAACTACACGTCGGCCTTCATTTACTCTTTTCATTCCTCTGTACGTCCACTAACTTCTCCCATATATCGATGTTGACTAGCCATGGTTGAGAGCACACTTCACCACATTTACCTGGTATTTCAGTAATATGCAGCGTGAAAAGCATGTGTAAACAGGGTCCAGTGTGTCTTGGAGAGTATTTGGGGATGCATATTGCCACATTGCATTTGTAACGTGAATGTGTCCAGACAACATCTACTCATGTAATACATCATCACTGCACCCAAGCAAGGCTTTTACATTTACCTCAGATAAATGGAGTGTTTCTCTAAATGAAAATGCTTTCCACTGTGAAAAAGAAGTGTGCATAATTGTACTGAATGTGCACTTGTAGTGCTTCAAATCTTAAAAGTATTAAAAAATGAAAGAAAGAAAGAAAGAAAAAAAAAAACTTTATTTGCAGATAATATAATTTTAACAAAATAAAAGGCTACTGTATTTTTTTTTTTTTTTTTTCATTACTTTTTTTTTGGCATACTTAAATACACTATTAAAGTACATAAACTTTGTAAAAATATCAAATTAAAAGTTTTACTCTAAAGTACATTTTAAATCATTGTTTTAAACCTTTTATTAAAGTCTTTCCATACATACATAGTGGGTTTAGAAAAGACCCCCCCCCCCATTTAAAAGATTCACATTTTGTTGGACATTTAATTTTTTTCCTTCAACCCCTGTGTGCTATTATTAATATTAACATATGGATATACATAAATACAAATTTAAACTTGAACACATATACATAAAAAAAAAAAAAACATTTTATGGTGAATGCAGTAGTCATGTGACGCACCATTCCTGCATCCGCGCTCGCCCCCGCTCTCACCTCATAATTGATGGACAACTATGCCCTGAAAAAACACAAACAAACAAACAAACAAACAAATGCCACCAACAACAAAAACCCTCAATACTCAACACTCAATACATTATTATTACATACTGTTTTGTAATTTACTACAATACTGAGGTACAGATAATTGCCACTATTTGCAATAATTAGTATAAATAGCAGAAAACCCTGCTATTTTATCATAGTGTAAATGGTAGCTATTTGCGCTTAGTGCAAATAACTGCTGCTGTTGGTTTTTGATTCAATATATTAATGATTATTTTGATAATATTTCATCTTTTATTTTTTTTTATTTAATGTGTGTAAATTTAGTTTATAAATTTATAAATTGCAAAACAATACAATTCTGCTTAGGGCACTCATTTGGCCAACAGCGGCCCTGCACAGAATGATCACCCTTTGCCATAATTTCCTGCAACTGCTTCCCGCCTATCTGACCAGTTTCCTCCTGCTCTTTCATCAAGTTTGGAGTGCCGTCCTGATCCAGGTCTGATGAAGCCTTACTCAGATTAGTATAGTTAACTAAAAGTTAAAACTAAAACCAGAATAAACATTTTTGTTACTTGAAATAAATGTTAACTGAAATAAAATAAATATTAAAAAAAATCTCATTTTCAATTAGTTTGACTGTATGTATTAAAATAACTAAAAACTGGAACAAAAATGAATAAAAAGAATCATACAGACATAAAAAAACAAATTAATTAAATGATAAAAAACAAAACAAAGTTACTAAAACGTTAATTAAAATTGAAAACATAAAATCAGAAATAAAAGATTTAAATATTTACAAAAACTATAATAGGATCTCAGTGATATGCAATGAAGTGTCCAAAACATTACATAAGTTTATGGTTAAATATATTATTTAATGATAATATTATTATTAATTTATTAAGTACCCTTAAGTGTACTTCTTTATCACAAGGGTCACAAGGGAGGGTTGTTTGCTCCAGGAAACAAGAGGCTGATCTCACATGATTAGGATGGAAGGAGGTCTGGATGAATGTCACCAAAACTATTAGGAACATGTCTGGGTTGTATTTCATCCCCAAATAAAAAGTAGTAAGGAATTATATTGTAACATACATTAAAATAATAATAATAATAATAATATTTTTTATTATTATTAAACATGTTTACTTTAAATGATATTTATAAAACAAAGGGTATGTGGGACCATTTAGATTTTATTATTATTATTTTATTATTATTATTGTATGCCAGTGCTTATTTTAATTAGGCTTCAGTTTCTTCTCTGTTTCTTCTCTGACTCTGTAAGATTTTAAAAATGTTTTTGAAAGAAGTCTCTTCAAAAGTGAAATATGATTACAATTTAAAATAACTGTCTTCAATTGTGGTGGAATCATATTTCTGCCATGATTTTTTTTTTTTTTACTTTTTAGTTTTTAATTTACTCTATAATCATTATTATAAAAAGCGTCAAAATTTTGAGACTTAAACAAGAATTCTAAGGAAAAAGGTTGCAATTACTTTATATATATATTGTTATTCTATGGTAGAAAAAAAGACTATTTTAATATGTTTTTAATTTAAACATTTTTAAGATACTCCTGAATTTTCAGCATCATTACTCCAGTCTTCATTGTCAACATGATCCTTCAGAATTCATTCTAATATGCTGATTTGCTGCTCAAGAAATGTATTATTCTCAAAGTGGAAAACCTTACGCAGCTTCATATTTTTGTAGAAACTATGATAAATATTTATTTAAACTATTTTTGTAGAAACTATGCTAAATATTTATTTAAAATATTTTTGTAGAAACTATGATAAATATGTATTTAAAATATTTTTGTAGAAACTATGATAAATATTTACTTAAAATATGAATCATTTCTCAATGTCTTTACTAATAATTAATACATTCAGGAAGCATTGAAGATGTAAAGAATCACATTGAATAATCCTAGTGTAATTTACAGAGGTTTTGATGGCACAGTATGTCATGAACGAGTGTCAGTAAGAACGACGTGTGTGTGGATGATTCATCTTTAAAGCGTCAGAATGCAGAATGCATCAGTCTTGATTATGTCACTGTTTAAAGCCCTATGTGCAATCATTTATGAACATATATTTTTAGCCAGTGCAATACATGTTGACAGGACAGTGCGCAGTTGGCAGCAATGCCCTTCAGTGGTGATAACATATTCCATCATGCCCTTTTAAGTTCCAATTACAATTATTTAGAAGCAGACACACAGCATTTGCATTGCTATATTGCCGCTGATGACATCTAAAGTCAAAGATGATAACATATGATAATAAATATATCAGCATGGCTGTGATCCTCCATTCCAGCAGAGCATGTCACGTCTCTTAGTTAATAACCACCACCAAAAAAAAAAACAAAGAGAAAAAAAAGACAATTTCTTGCTACTGATACGAGGAGGGCACAGAGGGGAAGAAGGTCAGTTCTCCATAAACAATCATTCCCTACGGCGTTTTTACATCTCATAAGCTGTCCTCCCCCTCGCTCCGAGCCGATCTGCCACTGTCTCCTCTATCAGGGGGTGGCTGTGCTCTAATAGCCTGTCAACACGAATCTTATGACCACTGAAGGATGGCAAGGAGTGGGCAGCCAAAATACCACCTTGAAGGGTTTCCATTAGGGGCCGCCCCCCGCCAGCACTGTGAAGGCATGTTAATGCAAATGCAGTCGTCTTCAGCTGACAGGCCACTACTGTCCTGAGCTGTTCTTCCTTTCTGTCTGATTCTTTTTTTATTGCTCTGTCTGTATGTGGGTGTTGCTTACATTTTTAGGAGGAACTGCACTGTCCCCGATAATGATATTTAAGAAAAGTTTTCTTAAAGTTTTCTAGTTTAAAGGATAGACAATTTTATAGTTTTTTTTTTTTTTTTTTTTTTATTTTTTTTTTATTAAAAAAAGTTTCTAAATCATTTAAATTTCTATTTTGCACGTTATTTTTATTTCTTATCTTTATTTTATATATTTTTAATAATTTTTACAAGAAAAATAAATGCTGTTTATGATGCAAGGTTAAAATGATAATGGTCAATACACACACAATTTCATTTTCACAAAAGGTTTTTTTTTTCTTTTTTAAAGCTTTTATTCAACAAGGATACATTAAATTGATCAAAAGTTGCAATAAATACATTTATAATATTACAAAAGATTTCTGTTTCAAAAAAATGTAGAACTTTCTAATTATAAAAGAATCCTGAAAAAAGCATCATTGTTTCCACAAAAATACGAAGCAGTACTATTTTCAATATGGATAGTGACAATAAATGTTTCTTGAACAGCAAATCATGATAATAAAATGATTTATGAATGAGCATTTGACACTGAAGACTGGAGTAATGATGTTGAAAATTCAGTTTAACATCATAGGAATAAATGACGTTTAAATATATTCAAATACAAAGCAGCATTTTTTTTTTTTTACAATATTACCTTTTTTTTTTACTGTATTTTTGATCAAATAAATGCAGTCTGGGTAAACATGAGACATTGGTTGGAATGGTTTGAATGGTTGTGTGTGTGTGTGTGTATATATATATATATATATATATATATATATATACAGTAGGTAGTCAACCAAAATGCCTATTACCGCAAGGCCACAGCGTGAAATGAACTTGTTGGCGAAATCACCACCAGGTGGCGCTAAAGGTTGGTTGACACCAATGTTCAATAAAGCTGGAATTGTGACATTTTCACTTGTAAATAAAGATAAAAAATTAATGAAATAAATCAGTGATAATATTACTATAGCAGACTAATAAAGCATTACAACATTTAATAGCAAGTTATTCGTCATATTAATGTTTAATGTTCCAGCTATTTGAATACTGTTATGGTGAAATATTACAGTGACGACAGTGCTTGAATAAGTGTGCTTACATTTTACTGTACACTACCAGCTAGTATTTTTGATTAACTCTTTGAATGTTTATTACATTTAAAGAGGTGTCCATTATGCCATAAAACACCTTAAACCATAGAAAAGGAGGATTACTGTTAAAATTAAAATGTTTTAAAATACATGAAGCATAGCTTGTAGAAGCTTTATTTTTAAAGATGATGCAGTCAAAGGTGCCTCAAACTTAAGAGTGTACCAACATCTGCCTGTCTTTCTCTCACTCCCTGATTCTTTTTTCCTTTTACATTCATATTACCCTAATGCTTCATTTTTGTGAGGTCACATCATGGCTCTCGCTGAACTATCAAATGAACTCCTCACAGACACCGGCCCTTACAGATTGCCGTACGTGCATGTCATTAATTGGAAAATACATTTAATCTAAGCACAAGACATGCTCTGCTATTCACTGCAGAACTATCTATCTATCTATCTATCTATCTATCTATCTATCTATCTATCTATCTATCTATCTATCTATCTATCTATCTATCTATCTATCTATCTATCTATCTATCTATCTATCTATCTATCTCTCTCTCTCTCCCTCTCTTTCTCTCTCTCTCTCTCTCTCTCTCTCTATATATATATATAAATTCACATAAATATTATGCATTTTATATTTTTTAATAAACAATCTATAATTTATACATTATATACATTATATATATATATGATTTGGTACCTTTTCACCTCCTCGTGATGTCATTCTGAAGTCTCCAGCCCCACTCAAGATGATCTGTGTTGATGAGGTGAGGAGAGAGCTGAGGGAACTCTGCACAAAAAAAGCCCAGGGCCTTGATGGAGGCCACAGGAAGCCCCCAAGAGATGTGCCAGCTCCTCATTACTTGTTTTCTGTCTCTCTAAGGAAGATCAAGGTGTCTTACCTCTGGAAGACTCCCTGCATGGCCCCTGTGTCAGTGACGGAGCACCTCGGTCCATGGAGACTCTAGAGTCCATTTGCTCTCTAGCTGCCGGTCACGAAGCAGCAGACAAGCTCAGTGTCTCCTAGTTCATGACCTTCTTTACTGACAGCGGGAAGATTGTGAGGCTACAAGACGTCATGGTAACACTTCACACAATACATCTTGTTACATTTGCAAAAGTTAAGTCCAAACATGCAGCTAAACATTTGCAAGATTAATGTAAGGAATAATGAGTGTGGTCTACATGTGTGATGCACTGTCAGTTAGCAAAGACATTCTAATATATTAATTTATTATATTATTATATAAATACTAAATAAATATTATATAATAACTATTTTTTTATTTTATTGTTTTAGATGAAATATCTCCCAATATATAAAAATATAGTCAAATATAGTCATATTTAACCTCTGCATTTAAATCATTAACTTTACATTATATATTATAAATTACAGTTTGTTTCTAAAACCTTTCTTTTTTTTTTTTTATAGTAGATCAGGGCTAACAAGTGAATGAGGCTTTCTGCTGGTGCAGTTCATTTATATATACTGTAGTCTGAACAGCAGGAGGGACCAACACAATCTCAGGTGATTCCAGGCCTCTGCACGTCAGACTCATTGGGAGACTAAAGAACAGTGGAAAAATCTTTTCATAATGGGCAATTCCTTTCTGTAATATTGGAGCTTCTTTAAACCCTCATTTATTGTACCATAGTGTTCAAAGAAGCACAGCTAGACATTTACCTTCCCTGCTGCCATTAGAAAATAAAACGTTGTCTCCTGTTCTTCCCGCTGTGCCCAACCACAGATTATTCTTCGATGTTACATCAGTATGGAGTAATGAGTTTTCTTTCTTTTACAAGTACAGTACCACTAATGCAATCAAGCTTAGTCTGGCACTGTCTAGCTTGATTGCACTACAGTATCTGGTTTATAACAGAGTTTCTCAGAGATATCTCTTTTGTCTGTCTGTGGTCAAATATAGTCACATTTCATATATATATATATATACATCGTCCTCTTGGAATTATAAGGTTCTATCTGCATTCCGAGTAGTTTTGAGATATTGAGCTTCAAAGTTTTTGTGTTCCATTCGACTGTGTAGATAGAACCTTATTGTTTTTTAAATAAAAAGTCCCATAATGAACACAACATTAAAAAAAATCACATAATGTAAATATGTTGACACAGAATAAGAATATGTGAATAACTCAATTTTGACAAAAATGTCAGATAGAACCTTATAATTCCATGGGGACAATATATATATACAGTATATATATATATATATAATATATATATATATATATATATATATATGACTAATTAAATTCACATTAAGGATGAAAATTAGTTTTGAAGTTTGAAGTGATTACCATGTAAATAAAATCACCAGGGGCTTTCTGCAGATTTGTGATTTGCACATCAGTGAAAGTGGCCTTTGTGAGAAAGGTCACCCCTGGCAGGATATCAGTCTAAAAAGGGTCCTCCTGCACCTTCCATGACCTCTAGACATCTAAAGCATGTCTTTGGGCAAGAGCAATCCCACTGAAGTAATTGATTTTTGGACGGTTTGATTGTATCTGTTTACCTGGTGTATTTTAGGCAGGCAGCAGAAAATGCCATACAACTGTTGTCAAATGGCATCATCTGACCACCGGGCACCTCTCCTCTCCTCCCCAGAGTCTTTTCTTTCTTTTTTTCCCACCCTGTACACAAGTCATTCCCGATCATAAAAGTTTTGCTCTCTCTTTTCTCTCCCCACCCCTGCTTTCTTTCTAGTTCCCCCTCTCATTATCTCATAGGGTACGAAAGGAACGGCAACTGATTTCTGAACAATTTTAGGATCTCATGAGCACCCACGCTTCGCTCTTCCTCATTAACATGCACAGTATCATCAAATTCCAAAACAGGACCGCTTTCTTTTCACACACAGGCACATGAAGGAAGTTCACACAAAGCTTGGTGAGGGTTGACAGGATGTGACAAAAGCGAGTGAGCGACTCAGGCTTCAGCTCTGATCAGAGATCAAGTCTCCTCCGCAGCTTCAGGGCGCTCTGGGACTGGGAAACTTCACAGTGTGCCACCTCCAGAGGAGCTTCTGGAACTTTGTATGACAAAACACTGAACCCAGAAATGACAGATGGAGAGGGTGTGATGAACAGGTGTCGAGTGCCCAACATTGTGCTGTCTGCTCTGCCCTTCTCATACCATCACCTGGACAGTAGCATGTTGTCAAGACCTTACAGTGTCTAGCCATGTGAGAACATAGTTTCCACTAAACTCTCTTGAAAACAAGTGAAGGATTCAACAATACCATAGAAGAACTTTATTGGGTTCACCAAAGAACATTTCAGTGGTCAGTTCTTAAAAGAACCATTCTTTCTTAGTGTTGAGAACATTTAATAATCTAAAGAGCCTTTTTCCACTATAAAGAACCTTTTATGGAATGGAACGGATCCATGGATGTTAAAGGTTTGTCATGGAGTCAGTAATAGATAATAATAAATCTATGAATCAAATCATAATTATTAGATGAACAGTCAAAATAAAAGTCATGATTCTGAGATAAAAATCAAAATTTTTAAATTTTGCCACAATTGACTATAATTTGATTCATAATTTTGATTTCTCATTTTGACTTTTTTAATAACTTTGACTTTATCTTATTTTGACTTTTTAACTCAGAATAATGACATCATTGTTGTATCCATCTTTGAAGTCTTATCCCTTTGTAGTAACACATGGACACCCATTTCCATTTTACCAATCAAGCTAAAGCACATTTTTTCCTTTGTCTAACACAAGCACATCAGTCTTATGACCAGGAGTGTCATGCCTGCTTAAAGTCAGGGGCAAGAGGTTCCTAAAAATGCCTTTTGATGTAATCTGTCTTTTAATTATGCATGTCATGAAATTATATGACATCTGATGATAAAAAAGAGGCATCTGCCAGTTTTAGCTTTTCATTTAAATGGACCGTTTTATGGGTCAGTGCAATTTTAATATAAGAGATTTAATTAAGATCTGAAAGATTGTTGACTGTGAGTTCGACAAGGTTTGATTTGATACATCTCTACAAGAAGACAGTTAATATGAAATATAAATGCATACTCTAAATCAATCTATCTTCATCTTCACACATCACGTAAAATGAGTAAACCCCGTATAAAAACAAATACCTCTGTTTAACACTTTTGCATGATGATTTAATGATTTATCTATACAAATAGTTTAAAAGTAAAAAGTATGCAACATGCAAAGGTAAAAGGGTACAAAAATAATTTTAAAATAAAACATGAAACATTTTTATAGTTGATAGCAACAATTACAGCTGAGATTTCCTAAATGTGTGCTCACATTTTTTTAAACTGGATTTTGTCCCATTCTTCTTGGCAAAATTGCTCTTGCTTCATCAATTTGCATGGAGACCATTTGTGAAGAGCAATTTTTAAGTCATTATACAGATGTTCGACTGAATACTCCACTCCAGAACATAAGCCCATTAGTGAATTGTGCTTGTGTACTGAACATCCTCATCCCATGATGCATTGAAAATCGACTTTAGCAGATTAAGAATGATAATACTGTTCAAAAGGTTGGAGTCAGTAAGATTTATTATTATTATTTTATTTTATTTTAGTACTTTTATTCAACAAAGATATACTAAATTGATCAAAAGTGATAGCAAAGAAAAAAATGTTTCGTGGGCAGCAAATCAGCATATTAGAATGATTTCTGAAAGATAATGTGACTCTGAAGACTGGAGCAATGATGCTGAAAATTCAGCTTTACATCTCAGGAGTAATTACATCTTAAAACATATTAAAAATCATTTAAATTGTAATGATATTTCACAATATTAAGTCTTGGTGAGCAGCCTTGGTGAGCATAAGAGACTTCTTAAAAAAAAAAAAAAAAAAATTCATACCAACCCCAAGCTTTTGAACATTAGAGTACATATGCTTTGAATGAGTAAAGAGACCGAGACCATATCATTTTGCAATGCTTTATGGGAATGGACATTCAGTGTGATTCTTGTTTCCTCTATTAGATGTGTGTTTATACTGTACATGGTTTAAAGTCACTTGATAAAATCCCACAAGGGATGTAAAACGTGCAAATATCTGTTCCATAATTTGGAGATATCTAATATAGAAAAAAACATGTTGCCCTGTCTCTGAAGTCCAAGAGACACAGCTGTAGTATTTACAAGTGCCAGTATAACACACCACAAATTACAAGTTTATCATGTTATGACCAACAACAGAAATTTACAGTGTGTGTTTTACAAGCAGATATAAAACACACCAGAAAAGTTATCAGGTGTGCACTGACTCCAGCAGACGGCATTGTTCACATCTTTGTGTGTAGTTAATGTTCTTTGAAAATGCATTAAGTTGAAAATGCATTAAAATTCCAACCAAATGAATGCTGTGTTTAGCGAAAGAGCTCTGTGCTGTCAACTTGATTTCACAAAATTGGAGCAAAGGCGAACTTGACCTCTCTGTGCTGTCAGCTGAAGATGCTTCAGTGGCCAGAAACCAAAAGCATCTATTTAAAATCACAGCTGCTCAGAGAGAGATCGGGAGAACACAAAAATCCTTCAGATGTTTCAGAAGAAGTTGATGTGGAAACATCCATCCAATTAATTCCCAACGAAAAAAATCAAGTCCCACTCAACATTGCAGTTTTACTCTGAAATATGTCACATTACTAAAGTAAAATGGGTTATGCATGAAGAGCTCTTGAATTGTAATGGTTCTGCTTTCTTTAGTAATAGCTCAGCACATGATGGCACTACAGAGAGCCAACGGCATGTCACCAGTTTGATATTTACAGACAATCATTCTCTAGTCCCTCTCATCTCACTAAAGAGCGTGTATTTCATCACACAAATAAAATGAAGGTTCCCTGCAGCTTTCACCTCCTAAGAAAAGCCAAAAGCCCTCCACACAGCTACTGAGCATCAAATTATTCTCAATTAAAATGTTGAATGGCTGAGAGCGGTGTTTTCGTTGTTATTCCCTGAGACGGCATGTGCATGGAGGAGAAAGTGACACTCAGAGAGGAAGATGTGATGGGCATCTCAACACTCAATGATCTCATCTTTGCAGAACGTAACAGCCAGACTCCACTAGAGCTGCATGACAGATCCACAACCACAAAATGACCAGTGGGGATGTGAGCAGAACATGATGGAGAGAGATTTGACCACTGACTCTCCGATGCACACTTCAATCTGATTAGTAGTATTTTATACAACAGTCATTATTCAAAGCAAGAACAACAAGAAGAATACTAATATTAATACTATACTAATAATTAGAGATGCAATGTATTGGGCATTAAAAAACAGCTGATGATCAGGGCTGATTATTTCATGTCAATCAAAAGGGATGCAAAAATGAAAAAGTTTATTGTGTCAAATTAAGCACTGTCCAAGTTAAAGTCATAATAAAGCATTAATTAACACAGTGACATTAATCCTTGTTCTATTTGACCCATAGTTGAAGCCAGGGTTGCCAGATCCATGGGTTTCCCTTAACCAAACATTATTTATAATGCACCTCTCGTCTAATAATTGCAAAGGGTTACTTACCAAGATGTATCATTTCTCATATAAGTGCTCAATCAGCGTTTCAACCGAAAGAAAGACTGCAAATAAAACAGCTTGTGGATAATATTCACTTAACATTGCATTTACCTCAGGAAACTTATCCAGTGTTCACAGTTGGTTAACACTAGAGGGAGTTGTTAATTTGAACCTCTAATATTATGTACCAAACTGGAGGGTTCCCTGTATAGTTTACAGCATTAGCTGGGAGAGATTTTTTTTTTTTTTTAATTTATTTATTTTCCTTAAGAAAACTAAATTATCAGTATTGGTATCGGAATCGGCAGATATCATTCTGAAAAATAAGCGATCCTTATCGGCTGAAAATGTAGTATTCTGCATCTCTACTAATCTCTACTAAAACAAAGTATTTTTGTCTTGTTTTCTATGAAAGCCTGTTTCCACTATGGAATTAAAAGTAAAAAAGGTAATTGCAACTATTTATCTCACTTTTTCCCCCTCAGTAATTAATCTCACAATTTGGACTTGTTTCTCACAGTTCAGAGTTGTGAATTTTGAGATTCACAACTTTCAGAAATAAACTCAGAATTCAGATATAAACTAGCAATTACGAGAATAAAAAGTCAGAATACATAATATATACAGTACAGTAGTATACATTTCCATTACCATACCAATGTTTGGGGTTCAAGATTTCATTTTGGAAAGATCTCTAGGCTGCATTTATTTTACCTAAAATACAATAAAGTAAAGTAATAATAAATTTCTATTTAAAATAACTCTTTTATATTTTAATATATTTATATTTTAATTTATTCCTGTAATGGTACATCTTATTATTAGAAATGATGAAAACAGTTGTGCTGCCTAATATTTTTGTGGAAACCATGATACCTTTTTTTTTTTTTTCAGAATTCAGAATATAAAGTTAAATAGAAATAATTTGTAACATTGTAAATATCTTTGTTGTCATTTATGATCAATTTCTTGTGTCCTTGCTGAATAAAATTATTAATTGCATCAAAAAGTATTATTAAAATAGTATTTTAAAATAAAATTATTTATTTAGTAATAAATTGTTATTAAAATACAATGACAATCAATACTCTTTGTATTATTTACAAATACAAATACACATGCTCCACTCCAGTTATATATAAAGAGAAGCTCTGGACGCTTACTGTGTGTGTGTGTGTGTGTTTACTATATATATATATAGTATATATAAATATATATACTAATAGTGAGTGACGTGACATTCAGTGAGGTTGAGTCGACAGTGACGTGACATTCAGCCAAGTATGGTGACCCCATACTATTAGTAGTGCGTCTGCATTTAACCCATACAAAGTGCACCACACACACATGAACTCACACACCAGTTGTACACACAAGAGGAGCTCTGGCAGCCATTTACTGTGTGTGGTGGGAGCAGTTGTTGGGTGTGCCTTGTGGGCACCTAAGTCGTGGTATAGGTGGATAGAGAATACATGCACTCCCCCCACCCACAATTCCTGCCGGCCCGAGACTCGAACTCACAACCCTTCGATTGGGAGTCCGACTCTCTAACCATTAGGCCACGACTCCCCCTATAATATACATATATATACATATTTATATATAAACACACAGTAAGCGTCCAGAGCTTCTCTTCAAATATCCATGACTAAATGAGACAAGAGTGACCTGTACTTTTTTTTGATAATTCCTTCTTTTTTATTATTCTTCTTGTTTTGTACCAATCACAGTTCATTCCAATGATTAAGATGATGGAAGGGAAAGTGACGGGTGGCGGTGAAGAGGACTCAAGTGTTGTATCAGGACTCAAGTGTTGTGACTCGATGAGAAATTGTGGGCTGCGTGTGATTCCATTCAGAGCTAGTTAACACTCTCAGTGCTTTATATCTGCGGCTGACAGGGTCTTACAGCAAGAGGTGCTCAAACATTCACTGACATGTCAAGAGAAACAAAGAACATGCTAATGAGCTGCTGTTAGTGTATTGATGCACGTGCATCTCTCTCACACAGACCCAATCACCTAGCTGAAAGTAGTTCAAACTGGAATGAAAAATTTGGGTAAAAAGGATATTAAGAATATATATATTCTTAATACTGCGTTGTTACAAAGAATTTATACTATATGTAAATAAATTATGTTAATATATAATTATATATATATATATATATATATATATATATATCATATATATTCTATATGTATAGGTATGTGTGTGTGTGTGTGTGTGTGTGTGTGTGTGTGTGTGTGTGTGTGTGTGTGTGTGTATGTGTGTGTGCTTAATTAATATTTAAGGTTTATTAAATTAAGATTAATATTTAGATTGTATATATGTATATGATTTTATACTATAAATAATGTATAAATATCAAATAATTCATGTAATGGTTTTATGCTAATTTTCAAATTTTATTACTGTTGCTGAGATTATTTTTAACACCACATATAACTTTTTGGGTTTTTCTCTCAACATATGCCCATACCTGCATATCAATATATATATTGCTTTAGTAAATGTAAAACGTACAGTTTCAGATGAACGTTGGTCCATGGCAGAGGTTACAATTAATTCTCAGCCAATCCTTTTTCTCTCATCTGCTTTTTTTTCTTTCTTTTTTTTAACAATTTCCATATTCATTTGTCCTTAGAAGCTAGAAGAACTCATGCGTTTCATGTCTAACATGAAGTAAAGAGGAGCACAGACAGGGCTAATGAGGTCTCCAGTGGTTTTGTCCGGGTCCAACTTTCACTGCAACACCAATGACACTTTAGTTAATCCAATTACTCTTAGATCATGATCAAAAATGCATAAACCTGTGAAATGATCCCATCTCAGAATGGCTGTGATGGCCTTGTTACAGTCCTCTCCACCTAGACCTTCTGTTTTTGACACTTTAGTTAATCCAATTACTCTTAGATCATGATCAAAATTGCATAAACCTGTGAAATGATCCCATCTCAGAATGGCTGTGATGGCCATGTTACAGTCCTCTCCACCTAGACCTTCTGTTTTTGAGGAGGTTACAGCCTTAAATCTTTGCATTTATATATATATATTTTTTTTCAGACATTTTTCAAGTATTTCATGCAAAGTTTCCAATTTCTTGTGCTCTGTGCTCTACAAATTAAGCTATGGGAATAACATGACACACGCTTGTGATTGTTTTTGTGGTGCATGAACAACAATCTACAGGTTCTTCAGGTGCAATTCTATATCTGTTGTGCTTTTTAATATTCGGACTGTCCTATAGAGTTAATCAAACTTTGCTTAATATTGAACTTCAGGCCGCTGACAGACAGAGTCGGCGAGTTTTCTTTTGTTACGGTCAGCGCATTTCAATAAGCCTCCACCACAGAGTTTGGATGAGATAAAGTTTATTAATAATTTACAGCCTGTCTTCGTGGCCTGAGCTATGCCAGATCATTTCGGCTAAAGCACACGCCTCAGTCTGCTGTCTGCTTTCTGTCAAATGCAGCTTTTATGTCCCTATTTCCAAGGTCAAAATAGTTGTAGCATGAGATACACAGTGAGAGGTCACATCACAACACTCGGCCACTAAAAAGACTCTCAGAGCTGTGTGGATTTCAAAGACTCCTTCAGAAAGGTTCAGAACAATCTACAGAGCAACCCATCTTGCTGCTAGCCCTATGACAGCTAACTTCCTGTCTCATACAGTGTGGCCTAGAGAGAGGATGCATGGGTCAGATGCCATTCATAAACATAACACTCCACCATTCAGATACAGTGCGTGTCAAGAAGGGTGAGTTACATACTGTAGCGAACACAGATGTGCTTAAACTGCAGCTATATATATATATATATATATATATATATATATATATATATATGTGTGTGTGTGTGTGTGTGTGTGTGTGTGTGTGTGTGTGTGTGTGTGTGTGTTTGTGGAATTAAAATAATAATGTACAATATGTGAATAAATGTAGAATAATAAATGTAATTTGGAAACATATGTTTTAATTATAAATGTAAATACTGAATAATAAATCATAGAATATAATACATGTAGAATTATAAATGTAATATGGAAAAATATGTAATAATTATAAATGTTAATACTGAATAATAAAACATAGAATATAATACATGTAGAATAATAAATGTTATAAATAATGAAAAAACTAAACAATTCTTGACAAATCTCAGAATATGAAATATGTCAATATTTTATCCTAAGCTGTCTTCAGTCAAAAAATTAAAATAAATAAATTAAAAAGACATTACATTTACACATTGAAGTCATAGGAAAAGTAGCAAAAGTTAGTGAATACACAGTGAAAAAGTTATATACTATAATTTACAAGACTACACTTTAATGTGAC
This sequence comes from Cyprinus carpio, assembly GCF_018340385.1. Lineage (NCBI taxonomy): Eukaryota > Metazoa > Chordata > Actinopteri > Cypriniformes > Cyprinidae > Cyprinus > Cyprinus carpio. The sequence goes on from NC_056589.1 coordinate 26,198,364, forward strand.
TTTCATATGCTTTCATATATTTAGTTTTACTAAATCACAACCATCTCTGTGGATCTTTTATTGTTTAAAAATATAGTATGTATAAATGTTCAACCTAAGCTAAAGTCCTTTCATAAGAGAACTTCTGGAGAAAACTTAGAGCAGATGATGTGCATCTAGTCAGGGTTCCTCAGCAGTACATCAGTATTCCCTTTAAAGTGAGGCACGTGAAGGCGTTCATCAGCTGGCTGTAAGATTGTGGCTCATGGTGGGAGTCTGATGTATAGTTTTTGTGTAAAAGGGCGGTACTCTGACAGGGACACAATGAAAAACAACCCCTTCTACATACGGTCCTGCCAAACTGTCAGTGAGATGGCTTCATCTGCCATTCCTCACAGCTGCAGGATACAATGAGCCCGCCAGCAGATCTGAGCTCAGAATACACAGAAACACAGACTCCTGAAAGTCACCAGCCTGCACGAGACTTTAAATAAATGTCAATTACAGTGCTTTTGTAGATTAAAACCTGCGCTGGACTGTCAAATCCTTCATTTATAAGAGTAAAGATATTTGGCATCGCTTCAGAGTTTTGACATTAAAGTTGCAAACTCCCTATATATATATAATATTATATTGTATTGATATATATATATATATATATATATATATATATATATATATACATGCATTTTGATATGTTCCTAGAACCAGACTTAAAAACAGGGGTGAACGCGCATTTGCGGTCATAAAATCAATAACATATAATATATATAAATCAATAATCAATCTATCCTCTCTCTCGCTCTCTCACTATATATAACTTAACATTTTTAAAATAAAATATAAAAATAAAGTAATACTGAAAAATGTATATATACCTATATATATATATATATATATATATATCTACACACACACACACACACATATTAAAAACATTTTAATTTTAAAGTTAAACTCTGATGAGTGATGAGTTGCTAACTTAACATTAAGTTAAAACAGAAAATATAAAAATAAAAACTTTATAAATAAAACAAAATTAAATATTAATAAAAACTAGAATAATATAATACTAGAATAAATACTAAAATAACACTAACTAAACCTTTTGTTACTATGAATAAAATTAACTTTAACTTAGATAAAATAATAATAATTTGAGATTTGATAATAATAATTATAATACTAATAATAATTTCATCTAGTTGCAAGGTAATGTTTATAATTTTTAACTTGATTACTAAAATAAGAAAACTGAAAAAAAAAGAATAAAATTCTATAACAATAAATAATAGTATATATACATACATACATACACACACACACACATACACACACACACACACACACATATATATATATATATATATATATACACTGTATTTAAATAAAGTATATGATAATATAATATATACATATGTATGTGTATGTGTGTATTCTATAGATATATAATACTACATTACAATAATAAATAATAAAATCACACTATTAGAATTGCAGAATGGCATTCTACTCTTATTATTGCATATTATTGTATATAATATGCATGTGAATTGTGCATTAACACATTTCAAAATGCATGAATTCAAGAATGCAAAATTAGGACCATTTCCATTCATGTACATAATGTGCATAAAGTTGTGTAGAGTGTAAACCAAAAAATGAAATCAGAAAATACTTCCATCAAAGTCTTGGAGCTAAAAACAAAGCAATGCTAACTTTAACATTAGTTAGAAACCACATGGGTCTTTGTGTTTAGCGTGGACAGAAACACGTTTAAAGTGCCAATGATAATTTTGCTGACTGTCTTTGTCTCCCCTGATTTAAGCAAAAGGGGTTTGATATCTGTTTTTGATATTGTTCAGCTCAACCCAAATAAAGAAATCTCTTGAGCCGCTCTCACCTGCACTCGAAAACAATTATGGCAACTTGCATTTTCTCCAGCATGCACAGACACTACATCTGAGCCGGTTCTGCATTGCTGTCCCAGTTCTTCACATCAGAAGGAAAATACCCAGTCCACACGCTCAGTGGGATCATCCTCTTTACCCTTACATTTTCAGTGTTTGTGAGAAAGTTTTATGAAGAGAAAGCTCTATTGCTTGTCCGCGGCGCTCTCAAGTGATTTGCTAAGTACCTCTGTAAAGAAGTCTTCTCCAAAGCTTCTGTATTTGGTTGGATTCTTTATCAGGCCTGAATGCGCTCTAGTGGATCTGGTAGATGTCACATCTAATGACTTCTTTTTTGCCATCTTGCATGGCTAAAAAAAAAAAAAAAAAAACACTTGATTAAGCAAAGAGAAATACTGAAACAAAGTCAATTAAGATACACAGATACACAGAAGCCTGCAGACATTTGAGTTTATCTGAGTGTTTCTCAAATAAATAAATAAGCAAACAGATGCAGATATACTACAGAGCAAAAGTTTGGGGTCGATATGATTTTATAACGTTTTTGAAAGTAGGCTTCATTTATTTGATCAAAATATTGCATCAGAACAATATTGTGAAATATTATCGAGTCAAAATCTGTTATAACAAAAAAATGGAATGACAGTAATAATGGGTAATAATGGAACAACACTTTTAAAAAGATTGTTCATGATTATTTAAAACAGCATCTGCATTCATCGGTTTTCATAAAATAGTTTTGTTATAAGACACAATAAAAACAGCTTTGTGAATCAAAATCACTCCTTTCCTGTAAAACCTATAAAGATAAACTTAAAAAAATAATTAAATAAATAAATAAAAATAAAGAAAATAAAAAAATAAAAACTGATTCAAAAACAAATAAAATAATAATAACAAAAACTATAATATTATCTAGACCAGTGGTTCCCAACCACATTCCTGGAGGCCCCCCAACACTGCAGGTTTTCCATGTCTCCTTAATCAAACACACCTGATTCAGATCATCAGCTCATTAGTAGAGACTCCCAAGACCTGAAATGGGTGCGTCAGACAAAGGAGAGATGCAAAATGTAAAATTACACTGTTTTAAGCAGCCATTACTTCAGTCTTCAGTGTCAAATGAACCTTCAGAAATCATTCTTATTAATATCAATGTTGAAAACAGTTGTGCTTCTTAAAATTTTTGTGGAAACTGAGATACATTTGTAAAGGATTATTTGATTAAAAAAAAATAAAAAAGTTCTAAAGAACAGCATTTATTTGAAAAAATAAATATTTTCTAACAATATAAATGGCTTTAACTTTTGATCAAATTATTTATTCCTTTCTGAATAAAGCATTAATTTCTTTCATAAAAAAAAATATTAATAATAAATAAAAATGTTATGGTGTTCATGTCTGTAAACACATTGCATTACAAGTTACACAAACAATAGTAGCAGTGATGCTTGACTTACTGTAGCAAGCACCACTAACAAACATGTGGTAATTACTGAACATATACAGCATATAAATGAATTTAATTTCACAAATGGTTTCATATTTCAACCCCAAGAGCCCTGTTTTCTGAACCACCTGTTCTGCTGCTCTGCACAAGTGGGTGTAATTGCTTTTTGGATGAAGTAGCCGACGTGCTGTATTGTCTCCAACTATTTGCATGGCAGTGACAGAAAGCCTTTTATCCCATCTATGTTATCGCTGCTATCTGTAATACAGATGCCAGGTCGGTCGCCGGTTTTGGAGTCAGCGATGATCAGAGGCAACACAAATAATCAGCCCCCCCGCTGTATTATGGAGATTGCATCTGAGGGAGTGACTGATTGTTCCCAGTTTATCTGATATTTGGGGAAATGGATTATTCAGACGCTTTAACAATTGTCTGCGGAAGCCCGTGGCGAGAAAACTCTTTCGCCTGATCCTGAAAGATACAGGCCCAATGTGGCCGGACGGCTTTCTTTATACCACATGGGAATTTAGAGAGAGGAAATTTCCTGCCTCTGAGGATGAAATATATGTACAACAGATAGATTTATTTATTTTTTTTTTTTTTTTGCCATACATCCAGTTGTTTGTCATAGAGAGAGAGAGGGAGACCGCTGTATGTTTGTAGTGTTTTTTTTTTTTGACTTCTGTTTTGATGCACTTGCAGCCAGTCTGAGTCACACGGATGTTATTCAGCATCTTCTGAACATGAGCACGTTGACATTAAGCGGTGAAGAGAAAATGCCATAATGGAGAATAAATATAAAAAGTGCTGCAGTTGCACACATACAGTAAGGTCACCAAATCCGGTAACCTGTTATGATTCCTTGTCAGCTTTGGTGACTCTACTGTATATCTGCAGCTTTACACAACAGAGCAATATGCGTTCTAAAACACAGAATAAAGATGTTTAGACATCACCAGCTGTATATCAGTATATCTGCAACTGTTCACATCACAGCAAAATGTCGCCAGACTGAATTTGGTAACATTAAAGCCACTTTATGTGAAATAGAAGAGATATGGCTTGAGATATGGCTTGAGTTCCTCCTTCAGTGCAAGTCTGTGGGATGTTTTTGCCCATTTTATCATCCAGCAGGCATAAATAGTAAAAAAATAACAATAAAATAAAATCACATTTCCCCCTCAACATGCTGCACAATTTAAGATACTAGTAAGTTACATGAGCTATTAAACAGAGTTAGAGTGTAGAAATATTGGATATAAGAAAATATAATTTGGTCAGAACTGCTGATGGCTTCATGATTCACAAGTGACCACACACATGTATTAACAGTTGAAACCGAACCCATTGTCCATGGCACACAATCTCCACCATGGAGACAGGTGAAACACCAGTCTATATAGCACCACACAGACACACATATTGAGTAGCTTCAACACTGATAAAAGGAATAACCCATTTGAGTTAAATGAGGTTGTTCCTCTGATGGAGCAAAATGACTTGAGTTACAGGTCTTAAGTAAAGTACCGTTCATTAGCTCTGTTAGTCATTAGCCTTTGCGAATGGATTAGACTCGTCTATCCAAAGCATCTCACTTATTTATTTTACAGGGTCTTTTTGTAACTGTACACATGTACACACCAACCACCTCCACTAAAATAATAAGAGGGGCAAAATAATTGAGGGGCAAATTACACTGAAGCATTGGAGATTGCATCAAACAGGTCAAGACACAAAGTGTGTGTGAGAGAGAGACAGAAAAATGTGTGATTGGAAAATGAGTGCGACATTAAAGCAAGAAGCTTTATGATGTTAAATGGAGCTCTGGCAAATGTCACTCAACCCTTGAAACACTTTGATGAATCAGACATGTCACCACAGAAACAAGGTTTTATTGAGCTCTTAAATATTCAGTTTGGTCTTCTAAATCATTCCTGTCAGAACTTTGGAAAACCATTTTTATAAAAAACATTTTTAGAAAATCTTCTATTATTAAATCTTCTAAATCTTCTAAGGTTTGCTGTTCAAAGGCACCTTAAAGAAATACTTTAAAATTAACTAAAAATGTGCTCACCCTCAGGTCATCCAAGATTTAGAGGAGTTTGTTTCTTCATGGAAACAGATTTGGAGAAATTCTGCATTACATCACTTGCTCACCAGTGAATGGGTGCCGTCAGAATGAGAGTCCAAACAGCTGATAAAAACATCACAATAATCCACAAGTAATCCACTCCAGTCCAGCAGTTAACATCTTGTGAAGTGAAAAGCTGCAGTTTTTGCAGGAAACAACTTTATCATTACGGCACCCATTCACTGCAGAGGATCCATTGTTGAGCAAGTGATGCAATGCTACATTTCTCCAAATCTTTTCCGATGAAGAAACCAACTCATCTATATATTGGATGGCCTGAGGGTGAGCACATTTTCAGCAAATTTAAATTTTTGGGTGAACTATTCCTTTCACATATACAGTATGCTCACTGTCCCTTATTATCAACATCCGTCAGATGTACTTGATGCAACATATTAAAATTGAAAGTAAGTCCATAATCATATTTGCAAATATTACTCTCACCAGCAGGATTTGAGCACTGTATATTTGATAAGTGTTTGCATTTATGCATGTGGCAGACACTTTTATCCAAAATAACTTACAGTACATTGCATTCAGGTCATGCATTTTAAGTTCATGCACTTGGAAATGAATAAATAACCCTGAGATGGCTTGCATATGCTGTTTGCTATTGTAAAATGCAGATATTTGAGTTATTGATCGCATGCATATTCTGTTTATTAATTACATACTTGCATTTGTACTCTATTAATGCTTTGAGAAACCATTAAAAGCTCAATATCAGCAAAATGACTTAAGGTTTCTGTAGAGGTGAATAACTCATTCATAGGTATCTCATACTGAATTCTTTCCAAAACTGATGTAAAGGAAAAAGATGCATTTATGCTTATGGAAGCAACACTAGTTTGGTCTGATGCTCATTATTTTACATTGGCTCACCTCTGCATGTTGTCTGATATTGAAATGCTGTAATTTTTGTTTTTATGGAGTATATTAATGTGTGTAGGAGAATAGTGCTGATATGTATTGCTAGGAAATGTATCAATGTGTGGAATAGCTGAGTTCCTGTCAACAATTTTATTATAGTAATGGTTTAATTTCAGTATTTGTCTATTCTTTTACCCACAAAAATCTTAACATTTCTGAGAAACTGTATCGGAGTGCAGTCGTTTTCCATTTTAGCTATAATGCATGTCGAAGTGTTTTTTTTTTTATAATGCATGTCGAAGTGTTTTTTCAAGTGTTTTTTTTTAATGTTTTTATTAGCCAAGGGAAAATGATTTGCTTGCTTTGACCTTGTTGATGTGAGCAGGATGGAAAACAGAGAACCACTGGAGAAGATCCATTTTGGATCTTAAGGAGACCATCTGTTGGTAGACAGAGCTAGCGTGATGTTTTGATGACCCACAGAGAGAAAAATATGGCTGAATTTCATAGAAACATGTCCAGGTCACATTAACTCTAATTTCAAAAGAAAAACACATTTTTCCCCTCATTGCATTTGACTGTGTACTCTAGAGTTTTATTTTTATTTTTTTATTAATTTAAAAAACAGAATAAATTATAAACATCACTCCACATGAAATACTACCAAAATACTTTTTAAAGATAATTTATATAAATGTTATAAAAACAATTTAAATAAAGGACAAGAGTTCCAAAATATTGAGTTCCAAATTTTATTTTATTTTATTTTATTTTATTTTATTTTATTTTATTTTATTTTATTTTATTTTATTTTATTTTATTTTATAGTAATTGGACAAAAATGACTTTTTTTTCAATGAAATCCATTAACTATACTTTAGTTTGATAATGTTTATTTATTTATTTTTATATATATATTTTTTACAGAACTTTATGGTACTAAATTATACTTATGGGATAGCTATGATGAAATATATTTCCAAAACATGTTTTACCATAAAACTGCAAACTGAGAACATCTAAGGGATACTCCACCCCAAAATTTAAATTTTGTCATTAATCCTAACCCTAACCCTAATGTTGTTCAAAACCCATAAAAGCTTCGTTCATCTTTGGAACACAATTTAAGATATTTTGGATGAAAACCGGTAGGCTTGTGACTGTCCCATAGACTGCCAAGTAAGTTACACTGTCAAGGTCCAGAAAAGTATGAAAGACATTGTCAGAATAGTCTATCTGCCATCAGTGATTCAACTGTAACGTTATGAAGCGATGAGAATACTTTTTGTAAGCGAAGAAAACAAAAATAACGACTTTATTCAACAATTCCGTTGTTAACAGTCTCCTCTGTGTCTCTCCATGCTGCGTATGCTCTTCTGTGTCATCCGCGCCACAAGGATGCACTGTTTTCTTTCAAATCAAAGCTAAATACATGTAGAAACAGCACATCATCAGCATACGCACCTACCCTGCTCTTCATGGTGTAGGCTTGATTTTTCCAGGTTTCAGACACCGTTTGTCTCTACAGCATGGGAAGAGCAGTCACAGTGCAGGAAAGACATCACACTGGATTTATGGGTGACTGAAGCACAGGGACAATCAGGTGTGTAATCATGATCTGTCAGTGTCCTCTCATGAGTCTGAACCTGAGCTGCAGACAATGACATGAGGAGAGACAGATCATCACAATCACAGCCTTTAATCATACAGTACATAAATGCATGAACAGACACCTCAAACAAGCATGTTTACACTGGACAAACTCTTGCATTTAAAATCAGAAAAACAACAAAAGAATGAAACAGGTTCTTGTTTTGTATAAATGTTGAACAGTAGCAATGCTAATGGAAAATAAATCTATTCAGTACTACCCAATATGCCAAAGGGTGCAGTTTTCTCCAGTATGGTCTATGATTGCATTCAATACAGTTATTGTATTTATGGATGAGATATTTATGGACAGTTAGTAAAATGCTAGCTTTGATTTATGAATGCACAGGCATGTATCTGATGTCAATTTAAGACTTTTGGTAACTCAGCCAGTGATGTGTTTGTTAATTAAATACTAAAACTATTTTAAAAATTTTGTTAATTGAAATAGAGCTAAAAATAAAATAAAATATTAGATGAAAAACTTAGACTTACACTTAAAACTTGAAAATCAGACATTTTGCAACTAACTGGAATAAAATATATATAAGTATGAAAATTACTGAAGCACTGAAAAATAATAAATTATTAAATAATAAATATAACAAATAAAAAATGATAAAAATGACAAAAGCACATAAAGTACAGTAAAAATAAAACTTAGTTTGTATATATTCTATATATATATATATATATATATATATATATATATATATATATATAGCATTTAAACAAATAAATTAATATAAAAACCAAAAGTAGAAAAACTGAAATAGTATTTTCTTGTAAAACATACTCCAATAATCTTTATTTACCATGTAAATTTTTACAGTGTATAAAAATAATTAAAACTATAATAACACTTGGGTAACTCAACCATAGCTAAGCCACACAGAAAATATGCAAACTGCATTTTAAATTAAATTAAAAACATAAATATGTAACAATGTTATTTAATACATCAACAATTCCAGCATCTTTCCTTCCTTGCAGTACCTTGCATGTCTCGCTCCATTTTTGATCCCACAAAATGAATTGAATAATACCCTATAGAAAATGAATCGAACATGGACAGCTAGGTTTCCATTCACTCCCAATATCTAAATCACAATATTTATGCATTTTGACTTTTTTATTGTCATCAGGTATATGCACTGTACTATGAAGACATAAAGAGACAAATGTTCATGTTCATTTCGCCACAATGCAAATGCAGCATGAAAACATGCATGAAATCCACTCCCTCCATTTTAGTGAATGCCACATATGAGCATAAATGATTGAATTTAGATACAGATGAAGACACTACTATGCTCACATTTTAATTGTTAAAACATTTTAATTGTTAAATTAAACTAGTTACATTTAAACCAATATGTCCATGTGGAATAAAGCAGTATAAATCTTATGATGTACACTGGAGGCCAAAAGTTTAGAATAATTAGGATTTTTTAATGATTTTTGAAAGAAGTCTTATGCTCACTAAGGCTGCATTTATTTGATGAAAAAAAATAAGTAAAAACAGTAATATTGTGACATATTATAACAGTTTAAAATAACTTCTCTGTATTTTAATATATTTCAAAATTTTCAGCATCATTACTTCTTCAGTGTCACATGATCCTTCAGAAATCATTCTAATATGCTATGTATTTATAATCATGGGTCTGTAGCATTTGTAATGCATCTGCTTGCACATGTCAAAATTATAACTCACTAACCACCATTTATCTATATCACACAGTACAAGATCAATAAACATAGCTGAACAATGCAATGAAGTCAGAAATGAGTTTACAACAAATATCTGACACAGAAGCAAAAAATACAGATGCAAATTCAATCAACCGTTTCACAGCACTTTTGCATGCAGTGTTTCAGCGAAAACACCAGCGTCTTACTTCTGTCTCACTGTGGACTGTGCCTTATTAAAAAAAACACACACGCACTATTTTCCCAATTAGCATTGCAGTAATTCAACCTACAGAAATCAGCCGGTAAACAAAATTATGTTTTAAAAGAGATGTTTGTGCACATTTTCTATTGATCATGGCAGCAGTAATTCTGCTGATGATCAAATGATGGAGGACAACATTATGACTAGGCACACATCCAGACGTACGCTGCACTTTTGGCATTTTAAAGAGACAATTCTACAGTCTGGATTACAGATTGAGTAATGCATTAAGGTCCTAGTAATTTCGCAACATAGCAACACAACCTAGGACTCAGAACTGACCTGTAAGATCAAGAATTGCACAGCATAAATGGTTTTAATGCTGAATTTGTGAGAGAATCTGCTCTGTTTACTTGTTTTAGTGAATTGGGCACTTAAACAATGCAGGCAGCATGTACAAATAAACCCTGCAATTCATTTTTAATGCATTAACCCCTAAAAAGTGCAACAAAAAGAATAGGCCTGATTATATTATTTTCGTGGATGAGTTTGTATCTCTAACCAATATAGAAAAACTATTCTTGCAGAATCAATAACCTATATGAAAAACACATATGTTCCCGATATTGTGTTTAGACAGGATATGCGATTGTAATTTCTCACTAAAGGCACAGTATTGCTAAAGACCTCAGGGTCAGAAAATAATAGAAAAGACAATATCCTTTAAAGTGGTTCACATTAGTGACATGATGCACCTGGTGGGTAAGCTCATAAAATGCAATCAAATATATGAAGTTGTAAGACAATTCATATTAGTAATGGAACCCGGGCTCTGCCTAGAAGAGAGAGAGAAAAAAACAAACAAACAAAAAAACCTATACATACAATTTACTGCAGTTTCCAGCACATAGAGCCAGTAATAGACCAACAACATTTGTTCGGTTTTACACAAATTTTGATTGCATGGGCAGATTATTGATTAATAAAGACTTATTTTTGTGTGGTTCCTTGCATAATTCTGTTATGATGACTTTAACATGCTTTTACTAGTGCATGATGTGCAAACTAATACATTTTAATGTTTGCATCACATAATCAGCTCCTTACGTATGGCTTATCTGATTTGCTTGGCAGTGCACCCGGTACAGTACTGCACTTGCATGAATCACAATAAAAGAGCTCAAATAAATAGTCATAGAAGCAATCTAAAATGTTTTGCTTCAAGTAATGTATTTTTATCTCACGTTTGCTTTAGTTAACACTCTCGGTTAGGTTAAGGGTAGGGTTTGGAGTCGATAACAGGGCTAAAAAGGTCGCTAGCTGATGTCCCGGGGGCTATTGTGTCAGTTTGGCTACCAAAATGCCTAACCAAAATTTTAATTACAAGGTCAAAATGCGGCAGGGATGTTTATATGAATGTATCTTTGAAGGTAACCGACTGTGTTCAGAAAAGTTTTCAATGGCATTTTCATTTCATCTTACCTGCAATCCCTGATAAAGTAGTGTGTATATATATATATATATGTATATATGTATATATATATATATATATATATATATATATATATATATATATATATATATATATATATATATATATATATATATATATATATAATGATCTTTCTAGGTGGGCTAGTTAAAATTTTTTCCAGGCTACCAAAATCTGAGGAGTGCCTAACTGAAGGGCTACCAGGGATTTTGAAAATTTGCTCGCAAATTAAATTGCGAGAAGAGAAAATTAAACATGCTATTTAGCACTAGACATGGGACATTTCTTTAGAAAACTGCTTTGAAACATGCTACAAAGAACATAATATAAATTTGCAATCATTTTATAACCACAGGCATGTTTCTGTATGACAAAACTGCATCTGAAGTAGAGCAAAGAAAAATAAATAATAAAAATAAAAATAAAAAGATAACACTGATAGGGCCTCTTGTGGAAAAGTGAAGCAAAATGTACCAGGAGCAACATATTTCAAGTTTTTCAGAAACATAGACAGTGACACATATTTCCAATGAGCTGGAATCATATACTAGTGTTTTCAGCAGACACTGTTAACAACCGGCCCTACAATGCTTGCAAAAATGCAACAGTGGACACGCTCACGGAACTGACCTCCTAGATGCTTCGGAAGGGATTATGCCTTTAATGAAATAATCCTCACCTGATCTCCATCGTGTTCTGTGTTTGATTCGAGAAATTGTGTGGGTGTTTGGTTCTCTCTTTGAGTAGCAGCCGAGTCGATGTCACGACGCACAGCCAATTACTGTGCCATACTGGTTGTCCTACGCATCACCAAGGTGCCAACCTGCCAAAAACAAAAGGTGTGAGAAGCGTGAGCCTTTGCCAATCCTGTGCGAGATCTTTTCCAAGCCTTTTGTATTATGTATGTTTCTTTAAAGTTCTCAACATAGTACTCACTGAGGCATAACACATTCTAAAATTACTAACCATCTAACTGGGTGCAGATTTAAAAAGAAAACATGTTTCGAAACAGGTGGCTTTCCCAGCTGGTGCTCTGGAGTAGCGTTCAGTATTTCTCTGTTGTTTACAGGAAATCAACAATGACTGTACTTACTTTTATTAAATTTAAATTCCAGGTCTATTTTCTAGGTTTATATTCGTCTTAGAGTATACAATCACAAGTGGTCAGTCATTTACATCTAGAATTACCATGTATCTCATATATATCAAATGCATATGTTGATAATGCACAAAAACAGTTTCTCCAAAATATAAGTAGCCTAAATGTCATAAAAATAAAATAACAAATGTCAGCAAAAGGCCAGTGTGTTATAAGATATGGTCTGCAAATTTTAATCTAACTATAAATGTGAAATGAGTTACTTTAGTGGACATTATTGGAAGTTTTGATTAGATATGATAATCAAAAAATGTATATTCATAACATCATTAGATTAATAGAATGTACAATATGTATATATACAGTATATGTGTGTATATATTTTTTATAATTTTGCATTTAAAAAATATTAATACATGTATATAATATAGAAATGAATATGATAAAATCCCCTTTTCTCTTATTTTGAATGTTATCTCTATTTATCATTTATAATTCTATTTTTATATTATAATTTATATTAATAATAATAATTTATTAATAAAATTTACAATACAAGTTTTTTTTTTTTTTTTTTTAAGAAGTAATACTTGCATTCATAGTCTTTCATCAAAACGTAATAGCTTAATTACATGTTTATTTTTTTTCAAGATATACAGTCTTTGGGGTAGAAGAAAAGACTTTTGACCCTCCTCTCAGATGTTTCATTTTTGCAGATGGACAGCAACTCCGACTCCACTTATTTAGACAGCTTGTGAAGGAAGGAAGTGAAGAATTGCTTTGTCATCTCATTTAAATCCTGTCCATCCACCAACCACTGATTGTTTCACCTGCCGACATCCACCTCGCTGAGACGAAATGCCTCCAGGAAAATGAACTCGAGGGGGAACCGAGCACTTAGATTGTTCTGGCAGGGGTGAACTGGGTTGGCAGGGTGTTGTTTGTAACACACTTTATTTTCCCACCACATGCTGAACTTAGCAAGTCAATCGACAGATCAGCATGAGGGCTATTTGGAGGCTGTTGCCATGGTTTTGTTAAACAGTGGACTAATCAACCTCTTCACACATAACGATAACTCACTTTCACAGCTAATGGCTATAAATGCTATAAAGTTTTGCTTATGTTTTCTTAACCAGGACTTCGGGTTGGTGATATAAAAATCTGTCAAATGGTATAAATTTTTTGAGTACGTTGAGTATATTGTGTGTTTTCTGTACTATTCTGATACACTGCTGAATCTTCAGTACCAAGGTATAAAGAGATCATTTAGCCAAGAATGTATTTTGAAAGTTAATTTTCTCTGTGAATGTGAATACATTTAGATAAAAAACAGTATAGATATATGAAAATGTATAAAATATTAGTAGGTGGCCAACCATAGTGTGCTTTCTACCGCCGCAAGCTATTGTTATTAAACAGTCCTTACTTACATATACTGTATATATATATATATATATATATATATATATATATATATATATATATATATATGTAAGTAATGACTGTTTAATAACCATAGCATGCGGTAAGAGCCTTTAGTGTAAAGGTCTTTCTTTACATTTTTGATGCGTAGACTGTAGCCTAAAACTATCCCATGTTTTGAAATTAACTCACTGTAAATTTTCTAATGGTTTTTAAGTATGTTACAATGTTATATTATAATGTTGTTGTTGTTTTACTTCGTCATTTCATCTCGGTTTACAAACCAAAATTTTACAATTGCAGTCAGTTTGCAACCTGTGCCTTTGCGCCACCTGGCGGTATACGCAAATAACACACGACTGACTTGCAGTTAATGCCGCGGCCCTGCGGCGGCGGTACACGTGGCAGTATTACCCATTACTGTACATATTCTTATAAATATTTTTATTATATGTTAGGGGTGACCCCGAATAGTCAAAGATTCAATGCTTCCATAGGAGAAGCCTGATTCGACTACCAATCTCACGGTATATTAGCCTGGGTGCCAGCCCGAACCCTGCCCACAACGTCAGGCTAACGGTATATACCAATCTCATCGAATATTTGCGGGGTGTTATGATCATGCCATTTTGGCTATATAGGGGTGCTCAAATGTCTGATTTCGCATAGAACATACCGGTTTTCTCCCAATATAAACAGCCTATTTAAATAATGCTGTAAATAAGAATCTGAAAAGAAAGAAGCTTCAAATAAATATTTTAACCTGCGTGAATAAATCCAACCACCCCTATAGATTTAAGTTTCACTTTCCATAATTCGTGACCTACAGAGGAGCAATTGCCAGCAGGGATTTAAAACTTTAACAAGACTCAAATTGACACAGGTACTGTAGAGTGAAAGACTAGATTTTTTTTCGATCAGGTAGGGTACCATCGATTTCAAAACATTATTGTGTATATATTATCTCATAAAAGATGCATTTGTTTGAATTGCACTGCAGTAAAGCACTTCATTGTAGCTACTACGGTGATAATCTCTTCAGCGCGCAGCGCGAGCAGGACAAACAACAATGCAGAATATTAATAACTATGACTGGGACTGTCATATACTGTACTTAACAATTATAATGAGAACACTATTATAATAAAATGCTGTGAACGCGTCCACAAAAGGAGTTCATTCAGAGCTGCGCAGACATGTTTGTGCATTCAGGGCATTTTGTGCCCGTAAGTCGTAATATTAATGTTATGTTGTATAAATAACAAAGCATATTCTATAAGAGGAAAATGATGAGTTAAATCCCATTGATTAAAAATCTGTTGCTTCATTCTACTGGTCATCTTCAGCGTGCACAGCTCAAAACAGAAATGCAGACCATTAATAACGGCTGTCATATAGGCCTGCATAACGTTAAAATGAGAGCACTATTGTGAAAAAAAGTGAATTCTTAGGGTTTCGCTGAAGTTTAATGTTAATCTTTTAATCAAAACATAAAACTTTTACTCCGTTTGTATCTGTGAGGCGTCCGTTACACGTTTTCTCTGTGTGTGTTAACGTAATTATGACTGTTGACTGTCTGATTTGACTCTTGGTAATGTATTTTGCCCCACCCCCAAAGCATAGGATTCAACTATCAGTCGAATATCGGCAAGATTCGAAAATTCCAATTCGACTATGAAAATCCTGAGTTGGGGACACCCCTTTATACACGCACGCACACACACACACACACACACACACACACACGAAAGAGAGACAGAGCACACAGATAGATAGATAGATAGATAGATAGATAGATAGATAGATGGATAGAAAGCTCACCCTGAAGCAGCCTTGAATGTGTTAAAAAAAACAAACAAACAAAAAAAAATAACAGCAGCTCAGCACTGATTAGCAAGATTTACAGAGTAGAGTTGCAATGAAAGAGTCACGTTTTGCCACACACCACTAGAGACAACACATAGAATACAGAACTAGCAATAAAGCGTTTCTACACAGTCTGCTGCTGATGAACCAGAGAACAATGTACAATAAAATCTATGATTGTACATCAAGTAAATGCCATAAATGGTGTTGTGAAAGGTCAGTGTGTTGTATAAGAAATGGATTGTGAAATTTAAATCACAGTTGGTGCAAGAAGCATTGTCCTGAGCTGCAAGGTTCAGTGACCAACACTGAGTTTCAGCATGTGTAAATAAACTCAACTAAACTTGCATTTGGAGCTAAAACTGATGAATAAAAAAAAAGAAAAAAAAAGAAGAATCAAGATGTTACATTCTAATGGCAAACCATTTATAAAAAAACGCCATCACAGCTTGACTCCATTTGCCCAGACACTTCGTCTCCACCTCCTTGTCTTTCCTCCGTCACAGTCCTCTCATGTTTACTTATTTCCTCTCCGAACACATTATTCCTGCATTTACTCTGCCAATCAAATCTACATGCCCATTACTGAATGGAGACTGGAGCGGATCACAGCTAATTGTTTCTCCACACATCAGAGCAGTGATCTCACACATTAAAGAGGCTCTGGCTCTGAAATGAGAACAATGCAAGAATCTGTGCATGTTTGGAGTAATAGTAATTATTCTAATAGCCAAAATGATGAGTTTAGAGAGAGAGAAAAAATAGACAGAAACATTGCAGCAAAAAAAGGCCTGTTTTGACAACATGATCACTTATTAATCTTAAACTGCTTTAAGTCAGACAGATAGGACACAAAGAGAAGAGAAAACTCAACATGTTGTCAAAAAGCAGAGATGACAGTAGGACAGTAGGCCTTCTTTTAGTAACTGAGCTGTTCTGAAGGGTTTTTAGTCATTAGATACAGAAACTGACTAAGTCTCGGCTCAAATGACAAGATCAGAACTGAGCTTACTGCAACAATTGCTCTAATTCAGAGTTGGAAGGAACAGTTCGTCCAGAATGAAAATTAAGTCAATTTTAATCATCCTCATGTCATTTCAAACCCAAGTTTGATTTGTATTTTTTCTGCCGAACACAAAAGGAATTTTTAAAGAATCTTAATGCAGCAATTTTCCCCTCAACAATATTTCATAGTGATCATGAAAACTCCAAAAAGACAAAAAAAAAAAAACAACAAAAAAAAAAACTTCAATTTTATATAATTTTAAAGTTGTTTTTTTTAAATAAATAAAAAAATAAAAAAATAAACATGCATATAAGAAGCATTATATATATATATATATATATATATATATATATATATATATATATATATATATATATATATATATATATACATTTAAATAAATTAAGAGCCTGAGCTTATCTAATATGAGCAGGTAGTGCATTCCAGAGTTTTGGATAAAATAAAAAGCAATATAAGAATAGCTCACAAAATCACAAAAATAGTGTATTTCCACAAGCCATTTTGTTTGTCAATATTCATTCATATTTATTTATTTAGCAGGCACTTCAACTATCCAAATCAACTATCTGGGTGGGAAGGTTGTTTCACCAGCAAGGAACCACATATTCAAAATTCAATTAATCTAAAAAAATGTCTTAAATTTTTTTGACCCCCTAAAATTTTATTTCATTTTCTACTGCCCTTGCTTTTTGTTTTGTACTGATCACAGGTGAAGTCAAGGCTGGTAGAAATTTGGCTCCATATTTGGTGGAGCACAAATTGTGGGCTGGGTTGTGGGCTGGGCGTGTTGAAGGGTTTCCCAGGGGCTTTCTCTTTGGGCTGTGTGGGAAGGTGCAGATTGGTTCCACCGCAATGCAACCCACAGCGACTGACTAGGCCTCCTCTCTCGCAGTTTGTCACCAGCCATGCGCCAAACAGATGGAGCTCAGGCAGCGTCATGCCGTGCCATGAGCTACCTGGCACTGAAAAGAGAATGAGGAAAGGGAGGGTGGATGAGAGAACTGGCGAGGACTCATTCTGCAGTCGGTCTGACTCTACTGGATTCTGACATTGTTGATTTCCAACATCTTGATCTCTTTCACAACTTCTATCAGATGTGGTCCATCCAAATTAACCTTTACAAGGCAAGAATAACAACCTGGATGTCAAGATTGCAAATGCATGGTAAACTATGCTCCTCGAAAATCAGGCTTGGCTTAAACAAACACCAGTGCTAAATTCAAGACGACTACAGGAAAGTCTTCTTGCTTCAGAAAGAGAATCAAAATGGACATCCTAATAGCAACCTTGGATCAAAACCCCTGATTTGCAGAGCACTTTGTGGTTCATGGATATGAGGTCCACTGTATAAAAAAATAAATAAACAAACCAGTAAATAAATCACAAACTGAGACCCAGTGGATTAGGATTAGCAAAAATATCCTACTACATACTGTAAGTAACAAGTAAAAAGCACCAGCAAAACAGAATCAGATAAAATAACTAAATAAATAACTAAATAAATAACTAATATATATATATATATATATATATATATATATATATATATATATATATATATATATATATATATAATTTATTTATTTATTTTATTTATTATTTTACCAAGAGACATGAAAGAATCAGCATCATATTGCTAAAAACAGATAATGTATGAACTCATAAAATGTATACCTTAAATGTATGCAACTTGCTTTGGATAAAAGCCTTTGCAAAATACATAAAAATGTGAAATGTCAGGGCATTCACGGTTATCTTTGGAAGAGTACAAGAATAGTAACCCAATTAGATTGAGCATTATTATTAAAACAATAAAGGGAAATTATTAAAACACTGGACTGAAATGAGAGTAAAAGTGGGCAAACAGGAATGCAAAATGGGAATAGGCCCAAAAAATGCCTCAGTCTCATGCTGTTCCAAACCTTTAATATTTTTTTCTTTATATTTTGTATAATATTAAAGGGATAATTAACCCAAAATGGTTATTTACCGTAAAATTCTTTTCCTCAGAAATCTACCACAGAAGAAAGTCATACAGGTTTAGAATGAAAGGATGAGTACATATGACAATTATGTATGTATGTTTGCATGTATGTGAAAAAAAAGGCACCATAAAAGTATCATTCAAAATCCTTATGACTCAAGTCTTCTGAAACAAAACGATAGCTCTGTGTATGGTAAAAACTGAAATGAAAGTTGTCATTTGCAGAAGATCGGACAAGACAGAATAAATGGTGACTTCAGCTGACATCATGCTTGACAGTAAATCACCATCCACTTTCTTATGGAAAACAGAAGCCTGGACATTCTACAAAACTTCTGCTTTGGTGTCCGACGGATAAAAGAAAGTCATAAGGGTTAGAGCATGATTAAAGGCAGGGTAGGTGATCTGTTTCAAAAACATTTTTTGTTATGCTTTATGAAAGACTCTTCACATCAGCAATCACTAAGTTAAGTTGTTTAAATGTATTAATATCATCTGTGGAAGGCATGGGACCATAAAATGTTCCTCCAATCATATCCCTCGATCCGAGGGCTACGACAGGTTGTCATCAGTGTGTTCCATTATGCTACTGCAGACCGAGTGAGAATGGAAGGTGTTATTATTGTAATATTCTGCGCTTTGTACTGTAATGTTTTCTCAATGTTGAATGAGATATGAGGTTATCTGACTCCACCAACGCCGTGTCGCTGGTTAGCATCTGCTCTGCCTGTGTGCTTTCATGTGTTTTGAAGAAGGATGGCATTGGAGAGTGATTTGCAGGGAGGGTGGGATCTTATGCTTTCAAAGCTAGCTTGCTATTGCTAACTGCCTACCCTACCTTTAAATGCTTTGATGTTTTGAGAGCTCTGTTCCTTCAAATTGAGAATATAAAGAACAGAAGAGCTGACACCAAGAGCGACCCAACACTAAGAAATAAGTTCTAACAATGTTAAGACTCAGCAGATGTAACCTTCCCAGAGACGAGTACAGGCTGTTCTTGTCTGCACAAAGAACTAAGAAGAAACAAAACTTACTTTTTGTAAACTTACTGTACACAAATTAAGAACACATTCTTTCCCCATTTTGGAAAACCAACAAACTCCCATACCTGCTATGAAAATGCCCAGAACGTGCAAACATTGCTGCAAGGTATAAGGGAAGTCAATTTGTAAGGACCTGCGGGACACAAACTCTGCTAAAAGTGGCCTTACTCAGTCAAGATTGGCCTCTTTAGATATTAGTGTAAACGAACAGAACGCATTCAAGAGCAGAATCCACCAATAAGAATAAACACTTGTGCTAGTCCTAAGGAAAACCACCAAATGCCTTCTAATCCCCATCTGTGAATGATAAAGCATAACACTTCTAGTTTTGGATCAAAAGGATAACTTTACTTAACTTTTCCATTTGTTCGTGCATGGAATCAAAAGCCTTTGCTTTGAACAGCAGTGGTCTGGGCACAATGGAGTCTGTGGATTAATCGACAAGAAAATGTGTCTTTCAGTCGAACAAATGCTCTGGGCCCGGTTCCCCGATAACGCTCACTCTTAGCGCGCTAAGAAGACTCGAAAGATATATCTTACCAAAGTTGTTTATGTTCCTAAGTGTGTTCCCCGAAGTGTCCCTTAGGAAGCTTCTTTACACGCTGCCTCTTACGTTCGACATTACAAAGGCGCTGTCCCAAGTGAAGGTGCTGAATAAGTTGGCATCGATTGCTCAGGAATCGATTTTCCACTTCACGCGAAGGTGCATTACAGCGTTAAGAAAGACAACACGTTCTATGCAAATGAAACATTCCTCAAATTATTCCAGTAACATTTATTTTAACATAGTTTAAGTTATCCGTAATATATAGACTATTAATTAAATTGTCAGTAATATGTTCACACAGTATGTTATGACGGGTAGACGAACCGGGTATCCCTCGCTAATCATCCACCCTCCTTATCCCGTTGTGCCACTTGTGCTGCTTCTTGACATGGGTTTAACGTCTTCTAAAAATTATGTAATACACTTTTATATTAATGGTAAGGTACTTTACAATCAGAATTCCCCGGATGTAATCCCCGGCATGGCCCAGAATCGTGCCATAACGTTAAGAGAGAGGTTAAGGAATAGGTTAAGAACTACTTAGAGATAAGAACGTTTTGGGGAACCGGGCCCTGGTTGCTTGATGTTTTTCAGATTATTTTGTGTGAGCGGTGCTCTGAGATGCAAATGAACTTTCGAAATAAATCTGAATGCCACATGGGGCAGAGATGGGGGGAAATGAAATTATAATTAGTAATGCTCAACAGTGACTTCACATGAAGCGAAAGTCAACATTAATTCTTCTGGGATATTTTCGTTCTTCTTTGTCTCACACAATTTTCTGATGAATTTTTCCTCTATTATTGATAGGACATTTGAACTTTTTCAAATAGTGAAAAAAGCAGAATAGCTGGGTCGTTATATGATTTAGGGTACATTTCATGTCAAGTGGTGATAATTCTATATTTTTATGACGATTTTCTTCAGAAACATCAAATTTGACCAAATAAGAGAATGCATATTATAATCACACAATTACATTTTGTGCACCCTGGTTTTCATGTTTGCTTTAAATTGCTGTTATGTCCCTTAAATTACAGTTTCTGCAATGTCCACTTTTTGACTGGATGAATCTCGACTTTAAAATAACAAAAAAATGTAAAAAATCAAGATTATCTAATTTATTTCTGTTTTATTTTATTTATTTATTTTTTATTTTCAATAATCTAAATACATTAGAATAGAAAACATATTGAAAAATAGATTAAAAATAGATTGAGTTTAATTTTAATTTACATTTGGTGCTTTAACTTTCTTTGTAATAAGAAAATAATACATTTTACTGTCCTCAAAAAATCTGTCAACTATTACTGTTACTAACCAAACGCCCCCCTGATAAAAAAGGTTAATCACAAAACCATGTGACTAGTATCATGTGATGTAATTTCTTCTGCAGTGGACATTTTAAAAACATTACGGTAAATGTCCTACTATTTTTTTTTTATATATTTAATTTTCAATTATCTATTATCAAGGAGTATATTAATTGACCCTACGCAAAGATAAATAAATAAATAAATAAATAAATAAATAAATAAATAAAATTGGCAAATCAAGCCTGCCATTGAAATTATGAGTCAAAATGGTCAAATGTTACAGCCCATACAGTTTGTCCATAACATAGTTGAGAAGCCACAGCATCTTTTTCTATGTAATATCAAAATGGTGTAATTATTAAATTTCAACTAAAACCAACAGTTGTTTTATTGAGAAAGCATATTGTTTTCACGCTTTTCTCCTGATATAAAATGTACCCTAAATTATAGAATGACTCGGTTCTATATTCTATTACATGCGAATAATGCTCAAAATCTAGCAAATATATCACGCTGTCAAAAACTGTGTGGTCTCATCTAATAGACAAAGCACCTGAAGTAAATCGCTTCTGTTTTAGCCAATGATTATTATTAAGTCCTTCTGGATGACAGAATAAGAACATGTATGAGAGTGTGATAGAGAAAAAAATTGGACAATCTGCTGCCACATCTAACGCTTGCACAAAACTGTCAATTAAAACATGATGCCCAGATGTTTGGCTCCCTTCGTTAAGTTTAATCGAGATTTCTCCATCAGTTATGAGCTAAGCTCTCATGGTCCGTATCAAGCGACGATTGTTCAGCACTTTATCAAAGTGGCAGTGTTCTAGAATGCTACTTTACAGGGACAAAAGCAGTTGGGCGTCCATCCTATGTTGTTTGATAATGACGTTTCCTCAAATTACTCGCCAGTAGCTGATGGGAACCCTGTTAAGGACTCGTTTTTCCTTCTCACCCGAGCGTGGATGTTTGAAAGTGTTGGCTGGTCTACAATAAGAAAGCCTCACCTTGAATCTCATCTTGGAAACCAAAGCAAACAGACAGAGTTCAGATTAAAGACTCTGTAGGACTGGGTTGTGTATGATCACACACTGTGTGATGGTAGAAATGCAGAAATACAGAAATCTTTGGTTTGTATCAAATTCCAAATAAAAAGAGAAAATAATCAATTGAGACGCAGTACCTTTTGTTTAAGTATTTGGTTCAACTGTATTATTTGAAAAAAATAAATAAATAAATAAAATGTGCATAATTATTTAATATACAGTTTAAAGAATCACGCCCATTTAAAATAACCACATTTTGTTGCTTTGCAGCCTGAAATGAAGACAGACACAGTTTTTGTTTTATCCAGCTTTATAACATCCCAGTGAAAGATATAACACCAACATGTCATAAAAATAAATAAATAAATAAATAAATAAATAAATAAATAAATAAATAAATAAATAAATAAATCTGACACAAGGAGATGCTGCTTTTTCTAACTCAGTGTTTCAGGTTTTTTTTTTTTTTTTTTGGTGTTACATATTTCACTTGGATGTTAGAGTTAATATGGCTGGATAAAACAAAAACTGTGTCCGTCTTCATTTCAGACATTTATAAAGCTGAAATATATTAAATAAATTTTGTTCACTGAACTTTCTATTCATCAAAAAATCCTAAAAAAAAGTATCATGATATCCACAAAAATATTAAACAGCAAAAAACTGTTTGTAAGTAATAATTAGTACCAGTATTACCAATTGAGCACCAATTATTATTGATAAAAACTAAGCATCAAATCAGCATATTAGAATGATTTCTGAAGGATCATGTGACACTGAAGACTAATGATGCTGAAAATTCAGCTTTACATCACAGAAATAAATTCCATTTCACAATATATTCAAATAGGAAACAGTTATTTTAAATAGTAATAATGTTTCACAATATTACTGATTTTTTTCTGTATTTTTGATCAAATAAATGCAACCTTGATGCATGTTCTAATATTTCTAATATGCATTTTCTTAACTTTTAATAGTTAGTATTTATTTATCATTATGATTATTATATACTGTTAATAGATTTTGTTCATACAACCTACCTGTGCTTATAACTTTTCTCTGGTAAATAATAGTTGTGCCTTGCCCTCTTTTTGTGCGTGTTTAGAAATAGCAGAAGGATGCGGAGTCTAAATCTCCTCTAAATCTCAAATCTATCTGTGCTGCTATGCTGGAAATTACAGAATGTAGTTCAAGACCTCTTGCTGAAAAACACAAACACATTTAGAGCTCATACAGATTACATGACTGGACCCTGGGGAGATAACACTCATCTGTGAGTGAGACTGCACACGCTGACATTGGACAGGGGCTTTATCAAGCCCAGGGGTATTGTGGGATACAGAAGGACCGAACAGATCATCGCTCAGGGGACCAGGGCTCCGGGTCTGCCTTTAATACCTGCTTGCATTGAGCAAACCCAAGCACCTTTTCACATTTCCCTGTGGATGGATGAGTGATTGCTCTCTTCTCATACCACACATACTGGTTTATGCACAGAAAGAGACGCGCAACCCTCGTGGGCTAGACAAAAGCGCAGTACTGAGAGAACAGACTGGCACCGGAGAACAGTCAGGCTCATGGGAGGCTGGCGTTCTTTCAAGACATGAACAAGGAGTTAGAATCCGGTGCCTAAAACGGTGCTCTGATTCACAATCTACCCCAAGGTGGTGCTGTACTATTAGCAATCTTCTGGTTTCATATTGTTGCTGCCATTTGAATTTTTGCCCACATTTGATAATGACACGCAGTGTGTGTGAGGCTGAATTTGGAGAGGAAAAATGAGTCACATGCTGATGAGATCAGTTTTCAATATCACGCCTGCTGAAGTCGCGTAGTAGGAAAGCACAATGGTGACTTAGAAATGTGAACTCAGATCTATATTTTAACTGGGTGTCTGCATCTTTTAACAACTGCTTCTCAAAAATACAATTAAACTGCAAATGAATAATAAAAATCATTGATTAGGCTCAGAGCTGCAGTTTTGCAATCTTTACAGCTTATAAAAAACAAAATTGTGAATGCTAAAATTAATATTACGACTGCTAATTGCATTTCAGAGCACTCTATGTGCGAATGATTAACAGCTGTGCTGTTAATTTCAAAACTGACATGCAAATCACCATTTCAATTAGTGGTCATTTGTTGTGAAGTCCTGACCAATCTTCATTCAGAGCTTCCAGAAGGCACACAATACAACAATGAAAGCCTTACTGTGCAATTAACATTCAATTGCATTTCCCCCCCACAATAAACAGGTACCTATAGCCATAAACTCCAAGTGAAGCATGCTTTAAGACTTGGACATTTCCGCTGTAGAGACAAATACATTTTAACTTGGCAATTTGGAAAGCAAAACAAAGAGTTTTAGATCTTTAGAAGTTATTAATAAAGGGTGTTACACAACACAGCAGATTTTTAGAGTTGCTTATCTACAGAACATGTGTAGTGCAGCAGGTATACAGAAGTCTAGGCTAAAACCACTTCAAACATGACTCACCATCAGAACTCATGTGTTCTTTGTAGTTCATCAAAACAGACTTGTGTAGCGCAATTTACAAACAAATGACTCTTAAACCGGTTCTTTAGTGAATCAAAAAAAAAACAAATGTGAAACCATTGTGGATAGATTCATGAGAAAATGACCCTTATGAGCCGGTTCTTTATAGGCAATCAACACATAGGCTACAGCGTAACCACTGTAGTCTGATTCTCAAAATAAACTTATCAGTCGATTCGTTTAATCAGTTGTTCAAAAAGACAAGTTGCCAGTTTTATTCAGTCTGCCGAATTGAATCAATCAGAGAGGTTACTTTATCAACATTCGACTCACTGAGCTGGAAGTTTTCATCAATGAATGAATGAATATTCTCATATAGTGAAGGAAACTCTGAAAAACTGAATTTTATAGGAAACACTTATATGATATTTAATATCATCTGTAAATAAATATGTAATTTCCACATTTTTCATGAAACTTTAGGAAGAAATGCCACCGATCCCAAATGCATACATGACTATAAATGCACACGCATGAGAACGTGCTCACTGAAAATGAATATGTCAGATGATTATGATAGATTGTGAGAGTGTAATGCACTGCAAGAATGATGACTAGAGTGAAATTTACATATGAAAAAAGAGTTCAATCGGAGGTCTTCTTCGTACATTACTGTAATTTTCACTTGACTGAGTGTATGATTTGATTTTTTGGTTATGAGGAAGACAGTTTGAGCCATTAAGTCGACAGATATGCTGACAAATAACTATTGGTTAACTAGGGTTAAAAGAGTATCTGTTTAAAGACTTGCATCACGTGGATGTGGCACATCTATTTTTGTTACCGTAAAGATATCACCGCATGACATTTGTAAATGTCATCAACACTTTTGCACTCTTCATCAAATACAAGCAATAATTTGGTACAGACGTGTGTGTTTGTGAGCATAAGCATGCGAGGAGCAGCAGGCAGTCAGTTGGAGACTCAGAAAATGTCATGAAGGGTTGATAGTGGCTGTGTTGAGTATAAAGGAGCTGTGAAGCGAAAAGACACATTACTGTGACATTAAAGAGGTCTGGGATGTGCTCATAAATCAATGCGAGACGTGCTGAGGCACCACAGATGATGTGCTTTGTGTGAGAGGGCTAAATGTGTCTTGCACAGCGAAGAAAAAACCTGTATGATCTTGCAATCCCTGGTTAAGAGTCAAGCTGACCGGAGATGACTTTGCACCTTGTGGATCTCATATCAATCACATAATCAAGAAACATGTTAAGTGATAATTGAAATTCACATGTGCGATGGGCCATGCATAAGAGGATCGTTCATTTAAACATGAAATAGGTCAGTTGCTTACAATGATTTGAGAACTTTATATGTTCACTGACATTAAACTGACCCTCCCATTAGACAGAATGAAATTTCAAAGGGTCTGTCATGTGGACTGAGGGTTTATTTTTATCTCGAAGACCCACAACCAACAATGTTCAAGTTTATTTAATTTTTTGTTGAAAAATTTGAGCTGTCAGCATAAAAAAATGCAATAAATAAACAATTAATAATGTTTTGTTTGATAATCAGCATTTCATGTAATTTATTTAATTTAAATTTTTTATATATCACTGATACTAGTTTAAGTATCATATACTATTAGTTTTTGTTAATATTTTGAATTAGATTGCATTTTAGATTTTATGTTTTCACTTTAATTTGAAATATATATATATATATACATACATACACTACACTATTTGCTGAATAATACAGATTCTCCTGACTATTTTAGTTTAGCAAATTTTAGTTCTGCAAGATGTTAGAGAGAAGTTTATTACTTTTACACTTATTAGATATAAGATGGTATGGATATTGGAGAGGAATTTGAGAAGATTCATATTTTGAATAAACAAACAAACAAATAAATAAATAAATAAATAACACATAATTATGCAAGATAAACCTACATCAGGCACAATGACACTGGTGTTAACAAGTATAATGGAGTTTTGTAGGCATCACTAGAAGTCTAATAACCTGCCACTGTAAAGCCTTGTGGAGGACATCTTTAAGATACAGTTCAAAAATGCACTTTACCGGAAATGCAAAAACAACCAGAATGAGCTGAATAGCGTTAGATGCTTTTTAGTAAACCCTGTGTTACAGAACAGCATTGTTTACAGGCTGATTAGGTAAATCATTTGGTCTGCCGTATGGACTAATTGGCAAATTTGCAGTTTTCGTGCAAATTTTCTAGCTGAATAGAATAAGCTAAGAGGTTTGTTTGTAATCCCTATAGAGGTCAGAAATGTTTCGGGAAGTGATTGTCTTATGATGGTCTTATGAGAATTTGGAACTCATAATTAAAGTTATTATTTGTAGAGGTTTGTCACTGGAGCCTGTGAGTTTTAGCATTTGAGGATCAAACTATTATTTCGATTGACAGACTGACGGAAAACGACTGGCCGACTCTCTATGCCAGCTCAGTTTTACAGACAATTGTCATCTGCCGGAGCCAGGAATAAGATCACAACCTTTCAAACAGAAATCAGTTCTATTGTAGAGCTCTGTAAGGATGGAAGATATGGCAGCTATATAAGCGGACAGCTATTCGCCTTGCAATAATGTAATTTAACACCAAGTGGTCTTGCAACAATCTCTGTTCAGACACACTCAAGTCATTAGCTTTTCTTTTCTTCTTTTTTTTTTTTTGTTCAAGATGCATTGTCTTAGATTGTGTGGTAGGGTTTAAGATTTAAGTTTAACAAAGCTGTGTAACACCGTTTTTTTGTTTGTTTGTTTGTTTTTTAAATAGAGGCCTAATGCAAGTGAAATAACTTTCATTCAGTCTTCAAGTTTCCATGCACTGATATTTTGCACTTCTAATTGATATATTTTCTTATCTGACATAAATTCAAAAAGACAGCTTGAACAATAATGCAATCTTCAAATGCATCCAATGTAGCATAAAGACAGTGATTACAAACTTCATAACTGACATCATGATACATCATGCAAACTGGGAAGGTTTAAAGGAATAGTTCACCCAAAAATTTACATTTGCTGAAATTTTTCTCACCCTCAGGTCATCCAAGATCTACAGTAGATGAGTTTGTTTCTTCATTAGAAGAGATTTGGATCCTCTGCAGTGAATGGGTGCCGTCAGAATGAGAGTCCAAACAGCTGATAAAAACATCACAATGATCCACAAGTAATCCACACCACTCCAGTCCAGTCCAGGAATTAACATCTCGTGAAGCAAAAATCTGTGCGCTTGTAAGAAACAAATCTATCATTAAGATGTTTGTACATTCAAATGAGTCTTTTATCCATAATATTGTTTTCTCAATTGAAAAAGTTGTTTTGTCTGAATCAGGAGAGAAATCTGCACAGGTCAAACACCATTTCCAAGCTAAAACAGAACAAAATAGTTCTAAACAAATATGTGGGTGGATTTTGATGTTAGAGGACAACAGGAGATAACTTTTTCACTTGAGGAAGTGTAATTATAGATTATGGACTCTATTTTGTTCTAAAGTGAGAATTTTAAGTGAACTTTTCCTTTAAATGCCAAATACCCTATGCTGCCCTGCTCTCATCATAATTTTATCATAATAATAATAATGCTAGCTAGGAATTGCTGGATATTCCAGGAACCAGTAGCTGCACAGGGTGCAGTTGATCGGCCATTATTAAAGCCCTGCAGAAATCAATAAAGTCCTGTCACATTAAGTGGATCTGTATTCCCGGCACAAACAGGCTGGAATTTAAGTACTTACCTGGACGCAGACTGGAGGATCAGTACCCAATTATTGTTTTTAAATAACCAGTGCGGAAAGGGACGGTAAACATTGGGAGTTTGAGTTATAATATTAATTTTTTTCCTGTGGCTGGAAGTGCCTGGAGCGAAATTCCAATCACGTTAGCTGAGGACACTGTGGTGCGTGAAGATTCATGCCATGGGGAACATACAGTATGTAATTATGCAAAACTCTCTCTGTCATGCAGAAACACATATTCATATGCCAAATGAGATTAGTATATCAGCGGCACATATCATACATCATATGCATCACTATAAAAGATCCATTATCCCAATCCAGCATGGAACACAGCAGCAGAGATATTGGTATGTGATGGAGGTGGAGGTATTACAAACAATCAACACTTTAAATCTACCACAGTACTCAGAAGAGACTGTAATTTACACCAGAAAAATGTGGTTTGCCAATCTGAAGTGCTCATGCTGAAACTACCATTGTATGTGGAAGTACATAAACGCAATGAGAGTAAACAGTGATAATGGTGCTGTATTAAAGATTAAAGTTGCTGTGAGTTTAAACATGTTCAAGGCAGAGAAAGGGGAAGAAATTAGGAAATTGTAAATAGTTTGTGAGGCCCCTGCAAGCATTTCTCTGTATTACTCTTGTTTCATCTGCTAAAAGTAACTAACATTAACATCAGAATTCTGTGAATCGTGTTAGTTAACTTTAACTAAACGACTAAAATTACTGTTTCTTCAATATAATTTACAATGCCTATGCATAACTGTGCATAATGCATGATTAAAGTTCTCATGAAGCTAGTCACTTTTTATTTTTTATTTATGAACTTAAAGAGGAGAGAAATTGCTGTATTTTATTTGACCTTACATCATTTAAACATAAAAAGACTAAAATATATATTTTATACTAAAATAAATGAAGACAAAAAAACAAAACAAAACAAAAAAACCTTAAGTTTAAATTATTAGTAGTATATTATTAGTATATTCACCTCAGCATCCCAGGAATAAATTGCATTTTAAATATATATTCAAATAGAAAACAGTTATTTTAATCTGTAATAATTGTTCACAATATTACTGTTTTTACTGCATTTTTCATCAAATAAATGCAGCCATGGTACGAAACTTCTTTCAAAAATATAAAACAAAAATCTTACCAAACCCAAACTTTTAAATGGTAGTATATATATAACACCTTGCCTTACAAGATTTCACACAGTTTTCCGAAACTCCAAGCACTTGTGCAAGAACACAACAAATACGTGCTCCATGGGAATCAGCATGTACACCATTTCTTTTTGTTGTGCTGTCATTAATGTCAGACATGGAGCCATCTCTGCGGAGTTTGACCTCAACTTTTATCTCCGCACACACAAAGGTCCTGGACTTGCCTTCCAGAGTCTCTTCAGATCCTCTATTAGCGATCCCCTTGTGTGGTGAAGAGCGGCCGACAGCATTCATATTTAATCACTACAGATCAATTATTAAACTCTGGGATCTTATCCCCCTTCCCTGGTGTGAAACATCTAATAGGATTGGACATATCCCATGACTCCTTCTCTTTCCTCCTCTTTTCTTTAGCCTCCCCCACCCAAACGCTCCCCCATTGAGGAAATTTGATGTGGAGCAGCAGTGGCACTCTGTTGGAACACTACCGCAGGGCTCCCTTTGCGTTCTGGGCCTGGAGCGAGGAAACCTGACCTGATAGTCTAAACAAGCCCATTTGCTCTGGATGAAAGTGTGGTAAGCATGAAATGAAATCTCTTCATCTACTCATAGTGATGGAGGATAACAGTAAATAAGGAGACAGAATGCATGTTACCGAAAGAGGAAAATGGGAAGACAAAAAATGGGAAAATTATCATCCTCATTGAGTTCTTTAGCAGACTGCCTATCATGTGTTCAGCAAAACGTGTTTGAAAACAATCATTTTTTTTGTTTTGCAATGTGAGGTGCTACAAGGTTTATTATAGTTGACTAGAATTAACAAGTAAAATTTATTTCAAAACAAATGTCAGAAATTACTATTCAATTTCATAAATATTTACAAAGTAATGGCAAGTAACCGACTGAATTTATGCTGCGGCACCCGGGGAGCAGTTGGGGGTTCAGTGCCTTGCTCAAGGGCACCTCAGTCGCGGTATTGCCGGCCCGAGACTCAAACCCACAACCTTAGGGTTAGGAGTCAAACTCCCTAACCCTTAGGCCACAACTTCCCCACGACTTCCAAATAACATTAATTAAAACTACATAGACATATAATTACTAAATGAAAATGTCTAAATCTTAAACTGAAAAATTAAAATGAAAACAAAATATAAAAATAAATTCAAAATATTCAAAAGATAGATAGATAGATAGATAGATAGATAGATAGATAGATAGATAGATAGATAGATAGATAATATAATAATGATAATTACAAATATATAACAATAACTATTTCATCATTGACAACCACAACAATTCGATTCCAGTAATGTTGTTTCTCTGTGCCATTATTGTTATAGTTGGGACTCTGCTATTCTTACAGTATGATGATCCTAAAATAACACTGGATGACATCCAACACCTGAAATGCACTCAAGTGGATTCTAAAAGTCTGTTGCATGCAACTTGTGTGTCACCTTTCCAACAACAAGGAAAATAACTTGAGAGTGACAGACATACTTCCACAACTCCGTTCCTCTTTCCTTTCAGCTCTGTCTGTGGTGCTCTTTTTTTTCCCCCACTGAAGTAATCCCTGGAGGTGCTGATATTTTATGAGACACGAGGGCTGCTTGAAAAAGACATTCAGACCCATGGCGGACTTTAGAGAATGGAAAAGCTCTTCGTCTTCTATTCCTTCCCCGTCTGCTCCTCTCTGCTGCTTATTTCAGTCATTGTGGTTGAATTGGAAACCTTTTGTTGGTAGTCGCTGCTGTATACAGTATGTGCATTTGTGAGCAAAAGATGCTTAAACATATGTACATGTCTATATGTCACTTGAGTGGAGTGAAATAGGCTATTCAGTGAGGGAGGGACTTTATTAGTGACCATTCTTTTATTTACACTAATAAAATAAATTAGAATTTTGGTTTCATGTTGATTTTAAATTCCAGTTCAGCTAAAAACAGGAATCAGAATTGTAAACTTGTAAAAAAAAAAAAAAAAAAAAAAAAAAAAAAAATCTGAGAAGAAAGTTGCAACTATCTTTTTTTTTCCTGTGGCAAAAAAAGTCAGAATTGCCAGAAAACAAAAATAAGATATAAACTCAAAATTGTGAGGGGGAAAAAAAGTCAGAACATTTTATTTCTTTTTGAAGTCACAAAAGAAATAATGTTGTAGCTTTTTTTTTCTCATTCTGTGGAAGAAACAGGATTCCATAAACTGCCATAATTGTTGTGTTGTAAATGTAGACATAATAATGAATGTATTTTTGTTTTTCCATTTATCATGCCATTATGAATTACCCCTAAATATACCGTCATGTTCAAAACTCAGCATACAACTAATTAGAAATTTACAGAAATATAAGCCGATTTAAAAATTTGTAATTAAATACATTTTATTAATAATAAAATAATTTTTATTCACATACATTTTATAAAATAAATATTTAATAAACAAAATAAATATAATAAATAATTTAAGAAATATTTATTTTTTGCACCATTATAGAATCATCCATTTCCCAGAATGCTCTATTATATAATTTATAAGTTTTTATGCATATATGTATTTCTATAAATGTATAAATATCACAAAACATTAGTACAATTTTTTTTTTTTTTTTTGTCAATATTAAGCTTAAGGAAATATGTCCAATTAGTTGAGGATAAAATAAGTCTTTAACATCAGGGGATACAGAAGCATAATTATTCCAAATTAATGG
Organism: Cyprinus carpio; assembly: GCF_018340385.1. Lineage (NCBI taxonomy): Eukaryota > Metazoa > Chordata > Actinopteri > Cypriniformes > Cyprinidae > Cyprinus > Cyprinus carpio. The sequence goes on from NC_056589.1 coordinate 26,231,251, forward strand.
TGTTAATTTATGTATTGTGTCAGACTAATGAAATTCTTCTGTAATTCCAATTCAAAATCCAACTCTAAATTTCATCCCTCAATTTTCTTTATTTAACCTTTATTTTTCCAGGAAGGTCGCATTGAGATTTAAAGAAAATCTCTTCTTCCAGGGAGTCCTGTATGAAGGTCGGATGACTTCCACCCATCTTCACTTCACTTCCAGATGCAAACCGCTTAGCTCTGCATCAGAATGCTTTTGGTTGCCAGGCGACAGTGGCAAGGTTTTTTTTTTTTTTTCTCTTTTTTTTTCTCAGTGATAAAAATTACTCTCTGTAGCACAATAGGGGTCTGCCACAAGTGATGGAGTCCATTAACAAGGTTTAAATGTGCAAATATGAAGTAAATTAATAAATAAATAGCAATCCAAAATTGTCATTATGCAAAAGGTCTTTAAAGGTGGTCACCATTAGAGACAGGCTTCGAGGCTTGGCTTGTTTAATTCATCAGTAGCTTTTCCAACATCTAGAAATGGATCACATTTTTTTCATGTTGTTTTGAAGGTTTAATGAAGGGATACAGCTAAAACTAAAATAAAAACTACTTTAAATCACTCTTAAATTTACTGTTACTCCCAACCTCAAGAATGTTATCACTCTTTTTTCTTAAAACAGCAGCAACAGTGATGTAATTTATGTTCAATAAATTGTTATATTTATTATGAATAGTAATGGAAATAATAATAAAGTGCATTAATGGCCACCCACTTCTTCAGTGGCAATGGTTTTAAGTGTTTTAAAAGCATAGAGAGATGGACTTGACTACAGCATTTGCTGTGCTTCATAGGAGTGGGCGGAGCTCTGCTTGTGGCAATTCTCTGATTGGTGGAATTTTCTCTAAAGCATCATGGGTTTACATCATTGGATTACGCTCGTAGACACGATTATTTAAAACATAAGTTTAAATAATAATAACTGATGGCTTCAACAAAGGCATATACCATCAATTAATCTCAGAGCTTACAGTATGTCCTCATGGAGAAAATGAATGCCATTTTTACTTCCATGCCTGTTCCCCTCTATTCTTACACCAAGTAATATATATAATCAGTAAATGTATGATGTTTTTCTTTTTAAAACCCCATATCATAAAAGTACAGTCTATGTGATACAAAGCACTGCACACAAACTTTACAGAAAGTAAAAAATTGACATTAACAAGACAGTGAAGATGAAAATGTTCAGTGGGGCTGGTAACGTGCGAGAACAAAAAAGTAAATCTTGTCGAAATCAGAAATGATTTCTAAAGTCAGGAGGTGGAGAAGGCATTCCCAAAACTAGAAACAATTGAGCGCAGTGCTCTTTGACATACAAATGAGAGACTTCAAAGGCTTCCTTCGAGAAACTGTCAGCTACACACGACAACTATTATTCCCTGATGTGTGCGCCACTCTCCCGGAGAACTGTGGCTCTGAGCTCAGCAGAAAAGCATGCTTGGTTCTGGGTGCGCAGAGAAACAGGGTCGCGGCTCTCTGAGGTTTTTAACCTTATTTCTGAGGATCCAGTAAAGCCTCAGTCCTCCTAAGATGTTATCAAGTGCCTGAAGGGCAGAGAAATACAGTAAGTATATTAGGGTTACCAAACATGCCATTTTCCCAGGACACGTCCTGGCCAGGATTTCTACTGTATATTGCATAAAATATTGAGGTTTTGGCTTTGGTTTCCTGTTTTCATACTTAATTAAGGTAATGATTGTTTGACCAATAACATGCAGACATTGTATGTAATCAACCGATCGTGGTGCGTGAAAAGTTGGGATTTACAGAGAACGGTCAAAGTGATGCAAATATGTTTACATATTAGTGTTCGAAGCAGCACTGAGCGTACCGATCGGTGTATGACATCAAAGTATTGTGAGAGCGATTCAAAAGCACAATAATCTGTCTGCTCTCTAGAGCTCTCACGGTACTTTGTCATACAACAATTGGTCTGCGCTGCGCAAACAAAACCAAAACGTGGATATTTTAGGCAATATAGAAATCTGGGCCAGGACGTGTCCTGGGAAAATGGCATGTTTGGTAACCCTAAAGTATATACAACAGCATGTAGTCTGATAATTTTAACCATATTTTGAATGCCATTTCCATAATGTAATCTGCAAATAATTTATGAAGTAATAAAAGATTATTGGAGGCCATTTTACAAAATGCTATTTCACATCAAAATTCCACAATGTTACTTGTCGATTCTTTGTAATTATTTGTGACATTTACTAGCAATACCTTAGTGAATTTTTTTCAAAGCCAGTTTGAAGAAACTGAAACGGAAAATTAAGATTTTTGCATTGTGACCTTATTTTTATGATTTTCATTAAAAGCAAATTTACTCTTCTTACTCTTCATTAAAAGCAAATTTTCCTTCAACATTCTTATTACTTTAATGCATTGTATGTAATCATTACTCTCAGTGGTGTTTTGCATACTTTAATGTAATAATAAAATATAAAAAATAAAATAGTGTAAATTAATTTTATTGCCATAAATTTAAGACAGTAAAACAAATATTAGCATGATGTATTTATTTTAATGGAGAAAACTAGATTTTTTTTTTTTAATTACTTCCAAGCATATTAAATTCCAGAATTCCTATTACTGCTATGCATTGGATGTTTTACTTAGTCTCAATGGTAATGATTTGCATGCTTTTATATAATAAAGACTACTAAAATCTGAATCTGTGGGTGAAATTTAATTAATATTCTACTTGAATTGTCATGAAAATTATTTCCATAACATAATTTCCTATTTTTGTCTTCTGATTTCATAATGAAATATATAGTGAAAATATAACCAGGACCAGACATGTTCTTAACAGGTTATGTGAGATTCACCCAAACGTATTCAGACACGACAGCAGCTGCTTTGTGAACAGACTCACCGCTCTCGACGATCATACAAACAAGCAGCATTTTTCACTCTGGTCTAAACTGAGACAAACCCCCTTCACAAACCACCTTCATTAGAGCTCCACTTCACATGGCTCCAAGCCTCGGCTTTAAATAGAGAATTAGCCGCTGGATCGCTCTCTCTTTCTCACTCACGGCTCAGGACTCATTACCCACAGTCTCAGGCAGTGGGTGGCCTAAGTGTTAAAATGATTTATTTTTGTAATAAATACTCAGTCTCTCTCCAGCTCTCTCCATCCTCCTGCGTGTTTATGCATTCCCCTGATGTAGCTGAGCCAGACTAGAACGCTTTTACTAAGGTGACTTTGATTCCAGGGGGTTGTTAATGTTTTAACAGTCTTATGTGGCTCTACTCACTTTCTTTTCCTATTCCAGGCCTTTATATCGGTCTTAATGTGCTTTTTCTGTGCGTCTGTTTTCATGCAAAGCAGATGAGATGTGCTGTCCGGGTCACGGCACCATTTTATGGGCAATGGTTAATTCTCTCTCTTAAAGTGTTATGAAACCCCTCATTTCAACAAAGGTCAGTTCTTAACACTATTTTAGAAAATGCATGAAAAAGTAGTTAAATCACACTGCAACAAGGGGAGAGAATAAAACGACTGTCTTTAATGGATTGAACAGTTTCTCTCACAAATGCTCGCTGCAATTCACAAATGCATGCAACAAAATACTGAAATATATTGTACACCATTTAGTATGCTCACAAAACAAATACACACAGTCTATTTTATTTCTGTAATTTAATGCACAAATAAACAGAGTGGTTTGCATTTGTATTCTGCATCTAAAATGTATGTGTAAAGAGAGGAAAATATATGTGTGAATGGAGATTTTTTAGGCTGTTTTTCCACAACAACATTGTTGAAATCTCACTGGTGATTTCAAATTGAAAAATAAAGTACTGAAATCTATACATTTTATTTATTTAACTTAATGCACAAATAAACACCGAGCTGTTTGCATTAATACTCTGCTTCGATACAATATATGTGCAAAAAAAGAGGAAAACATTTGCGTGAATGCATGTTTGAATTTTTAATGACTTCCGAGGCTGTTCTCACTGGTTCAACCTGAAATCTGTAAATTAACAGCTTTACTATTAAGATTTTAACTTAGACATGCTAATATTAAACTTTACAAAAACACATTTATAGATCAATATATCTGTCTTCATCTCATAAAACGAGTAGGTCATATCACATAAGAGATTTCACAGTTTCTCTCATAAATACTCGCTGCAATTCAGAAATGCATGCAACAAAATGCTTTTGTATGCTCACAAAACAAATACGCACAGTAAATTTTATTCTAAATCAATGGCGATTTCAACCTGCAAAATGCTTTAAAATCTATTAAAAAGTCTAAGTGCCACACATTCTTATATATAAACTAATAGATAATCTCACATAAACAGATTAACTGTACAAGGAATTGTTCAAAAGCAGAGCTCTAGGTCTTTTACAAAGTGTTTTTTTTTTTTTTTTTTTTTGAGAGCCATAATTTGTAACATCAAAGCTGATGTGATATTTTGTGAGCACTTTGAAAACTACACAGCATTCATAGTGTATTAGTTAAATATACTTTACACCATCTGATTAACTTCTGATTGCTAAAATTATGTTATAAAGAAACAAACTGCATTTATTCAAGCAAAACTTGATGTCAGCTCAGCGGCACCAACCCATCCTAACTGTTTACGACTCTCTTTGCACTTTCACATAACTTTCCCTGTATGTTGGAGCGTGCACTGCACGTGTCTGCAGGGAAAACACTGGATGTGCTGACCTCTCTACCTTTGGCCAAGGAGCCGTGAGATTAAAACAGCTCTGCACAGAGGCCCTCATTTTCTCGCTATCATCAACAGTTTCGCTCACTCAACTTACTGGCCCCTTAGTCAGAATTATAAATTCAGGTTATCCCTCAGAATTAAGTAGATAAGGGTCTGTTTCCAGAGCTTATCCTTAATTTATGCAGATACTCTCGGAATCCCACGTTAAGAGTTGGATTTGGCTCCAAAGTAGTCCAATTAGATGGTCAATTTGGCTTCATCATACTTATAATTCAAATTGTTTGGCTGAGTGAGGTTTATGCAATACAGGTAATGATGAGCAGTAGAATCTATCAGCATTCGCCAATTGAGAGTGTTTAATATTTATGACGAGTCAAGATGTCTTTCCAGCTGAATACAAATGCTTTTCTGAGCGTGCAAATCAGCTGAAAATTCTCAATTTCTGCTCCTAAAGTGTTTCTGTCATTCATGTCTTCTGTTTTTTTTCAAACTACACTGAAAAACAACATCAACACCACCATAAAAAATAAGAATCCACACTTCACCAGGCTACATCTTGTATTGTTAGATAAATGTGGCACGAGTTGGGTAAGAAATACCTGATTGGCATGACTGGCCTTTGCTGTCAGGAAGGAACCAGAGTGAGTGCTTTGCGGTTTGTTTTGTGTTTGCTCTTTTTATAAAAAAAAAATGCTCACCTTGTCATGCAAAAATGTGCATGTTTATGTGCCCGTCCATCCGTCTGTCGTTCGGTTGGGCTTATAAAGGAAGGACAACCCGACGGCGAGAGTGATTTGATTGCCTGTCGATTTGAAATAAAAATGCATACATTAAGAACCATAGAAGCGACATTCAATCAGACGGCTGTAAATTGTCCCTCAATTTGTGTGAAAGACACATGCAGTTCATCAACAATTCCCCCAGACAGCTATAACATAAAGAGACAAAAGCCATGCTTCACATTTTGTATCAAACTAATGACAGGAGCTTCTGTAACCTCGTTCTCTCAGCTGTGAAATTACAGCTCTGCTGTACCAGACCCATATAATGAACAATAAGAGTGAGGGAGGGACACGATGAGTTAATAAAGAAATCTAGAGAGGAAAACATACGGACATTTGTTCAGAGACAGACCCAGCCTTCTAGCCCTGTTTAGGACAGTAAATTCAATAGGTTTGCTCCTTAATTCAATTTCCTACATAAAGAATGTGTTTCTTCTACTACAACTTTTTTTGTTGTTGTTGTTATATGAAGGTTGTATTTTTTTCCAATACCTCTTTCTCAATGTTTGATTTTTATTGTTATGTCCATATCCTGGACTCACACTTTAAATCTTAAAATATGAATTATTGTGATTTAAAAAATTGTACTATGGTTAAAATAAAGAATTGAATAATGATAAACCAGCTTGATTAAAAAAATATGTAAAGTATGGGAAAAAATTGAAAAGTTGGTATGATTCTTTAGGGTCTTCATGAAATGTCTAACATTCTTTGAATAAAATTCCTCAATGGTCGTGTTTAACAACACCCTTTTTACCTGGTCTAAAACAGCTCTATTCACAGTGACCCATTTTGGTGCATGTCTCTTTAAATGAAAATGAGCTATTGCTCACCCTGCCCCTCTCTTCCATTTTTTGTATTCGGTGGCACGTTACCATCAAAAACCAAACTAACCCATTGTATCCTCTAACTGGGGCGCCGCGGCAAAAACGGCTGCCCACTGCTGTGGGTGTGTGTTCGCGGTGTGTGTGTTCACTACTCACTGCTGTCTGTGTGCACTTGGATGGGTTAAATGCAGAGCACAAATTCTGAGTATGGGACACCATAATTGGCTACACATCACGTCACTTTTGGGGTTTGGGAAAAAATAATTGGATTGAATTGATTTTTATTTTTGTGGTGTTGTTGTGTCTGGTTTGTGGTTAATTTTTGTGATTATTCTATGTAAAAGTGAATTTTGCATTCAATATCCCCTTTAATATGTGTATTTATGACACATAAAATGCTCTTTATGTTTTGGACAAACTAGAGACTTTTAAAGTGCATTTTAAAGTAATTTTATAGTGTATTTTAAGGAAATGTATTTACCTTAAAAGTGCCCATACTTGTATACCGTGTGTCTGTTTGTTTCCGATATGTTTTACAGTATAAAGCTCAATGTCTACCTCCATCAGAACCTTCATGATGGGTTCAACAGACATGTGACAGTCAGTCCTAATCACTATACCTCATTCACTCTCATGCCCTCATTTGACTCTGATCTCATCCGCTCTCACAAAAATACAAACTTGCATTTTGCATTTCAATATCTTCCACCCCTAACCCTTGAGCCCAGTTCTAGATGTGTGGCACAATATGGATGAGATGAGGTCGTGCGCAGCAGGGAACATGCTGGAACATGCATCCAGATCCTCATTTATGACACATGTCCTAGATTTGCAGCGGAGAATCAAAATAAATCCACTCTCACACTATGAGATTGTGGTTTTAATGCAATTCTGTGCATGACGTGTCTATTAAAGAGCCCAGAACAGCATTTCAGAAAGTCTGATAGATATATCTGCTTCTTTTTTGGGGATATAATACAGCATGTTCTAGCTCAAATAAACATTGAGCACATAAATCAAAAGACAATGGATGAGGAAAGGTTTAAAACTTAAGCTTGATTCACCTGGAGTCTCCATCCTTAGAACGGATTGAGCACCCACGTGTTTGACATCACAGGGTCACAAACAGCACCAAAATAAACCCTCGTGGCTGGGAAATAGAGGTAAAGGAGTAGTCATGGATAAAGCCTGTCGGAGCTCTTCAGCCTCAGCTGCAATAAAAGTCTTCACAATGACCTCGACCTGGACTTTGACCTTCAAGAAGAACATGGAAGACTGACTCAGGTGCCACTATTACAACAACATGACGAGAAACTCCTTTATATAGAGTTCCTAAAACAACCTCTGACCCAAGGATTTCAACAAACTAGCTAACAAACCCCTTTGTTAATCACAATAAAGTCTTTATTTGCCACCTGACAGCAGCTAATGAACTTCATTACGCAGCTTTGATGATGCACAAATTGATTACATGGCATCTTGTCATTCAAAATCTGTATGATTTTCTTTATTCAGTGGAAGACAGCTTATTTTGCAGAATATACACAGTTCTTATTTTCATAATAGAGATGTTTAAGCTCAAAAAATAATAAAAAAGGTCCACATTGCCATACGGCACTATATTCCAAGTCTTCTAAAGCCATATGATAGCTTTCTGCAAGGACAATGTCAAAATACAGCTATTCACTTTACAAATCTGCCTTTCTCCATAGCACTTAAATCTTAATCACTTCAAATACAACAAGGAAAGTGGTGTCCCACCAGGTTTGACGTTGACAGTGCTATTTTAGTATTACTTATATACACTGTCAACATTTTTTTTCACCTATTTCAGTTTAAAAACTTATATTTTTAATTTATACAGAAGTCATTTCAACTCAAATTACATTGAACAGACTTAAAATTTTCATTTAATTTATAAAAAGTTGAATCTGCTCAACTTGTTTTCATGGGTTAAGATATTGTAAAAAAAAAAAAAAAAAAAAAAAAAAAATAGGATTACAGCATGTATTAATATTCTGAATTGGATTTTATTTTTATATTTTCAGTTTTTAACTTAATTTTAGTATTAGTAGTTTTGTTATGTGCTTTGTCATTAAATTGGAAATATTGGAATGGAAAAGGAAATATTTTGATTTAGCTTCAAATTATTTTTCAGTTACTTTAGTGATTTAACTTTAGTCTCTCAGTAGTGAATGTTCCACATGGATCAGTAATAACTGATAGTTCATGGATGACTTTTGGTTGCTTTGAGGTGTCAGTCTTTCAGTTACCAGACCTGATCTTTAACCGCTAGGCTACAACATCACCGATAAATAAGTCCCATTCCTGCACACTTTCATTAAGAGCAGTTTGTCTTCATTCCTCGACACCTATACGAGTTTGTAGTTCAGCCAATGGCAGAGAGCTGTTTGGATGTGAGTGATGACCTAGGTGATGTACAGGGACAGAAGCTCATTCATCCCATGGAGGATGGACTCGCCAGTGGTGTGAGGCATTTTATTTATTTATTTATTTATTTTTACTTCTTGCTTGCTTTATTACTTGTTGCTTATTTTTTGAGTGACAGGAAGCTTTCAGTTTCCCTCAGGTCATGGGCAAACTTAAACAATAAAACTCTAAAAAAGAGTGTGCGTTTGTGCCTGGTGAGGGTGAACGAGAGACTTGGGAAGAAGGAGAAAGTGTGTGAGTCTGACTGATAGACAGATATAACAAAGTTAATGAAAAAAGTACACAACGGCAGAGCTTCCTCTGCTTACCTGGGCTGCATCACACGGCTCAAATGCTGATACCCACCAGACATTATTGGTTTATGAGCGCAAGCTGTCAATCAAGGGTTTGGCAGATACAGTACTAAAGAAATGAAGGAAATAACCAGTTTGGTCATGCATAATTTCACACTGTTATCGAGTCCCGGTTGGCCTGAAGCTCAATGCCTGCTTGCTCACGATACACAAAATTTCCAAAACTTAAAATAAAAAACAGAAATATAATCCTTATATTTCTTGTTTTGTTTTCTTGTTTATATTATATATATATATATATATATATATATATATATATATATACAAAGACTGATTTGTAATAAAGATTGATTTATATTCATATATACTGAAGACTTATAAAAACAAATTAGGGATGCATTATATTTTTACCAGAAATTCTACATGGAATTTTTTATTTTATTTATTTACTTACTATAAAATAAAGCTACTGGTTCATGCATCCCACTATATCCATTCACTCACAGCACTGGACACACATTAGGCCTATAGCACTGATACTGTGCTAGCTTGAACTGACTAATGAGTAGCAGAATTCATCACTTTGATGTCTATAGTGACATGCTTCAAACATAACTCACACACATTACACATTAATGGCCAGTGTCTCAGAGGGGAGGCCTGTTAAGGGGCTGCCGTCACAAATTCAGAAATAGAAACACAGACAGATCTCGAATGTGAGAACTTTTCCAAGAACATGTGATGCCTTTATCTTTTACATCATATATAGTTTTTCTTTCTGCAGAGGTGAATATGTTCACAATGTCTTGTCTCAGAAGGTTCTAGCCCTAAGCTACAGACTCAAATCACATATATTACATTTACATGAATGCACTGACCAGAGTTAAAGCTACTGACAGTGCATTTATATCAGTATTGGTAGTTGACTAAGGTATTGATAAAACTTTACACAAAATATATCCAATACTACATGCATACTTTTTTTTAACTGTTTTTGAAAGACTTATCATGCTTACCAATGCTGCATTTATTTGATCAAAAATACAGAAGAAAACTGAAATATTGCTAAACATTATTACAATTTAAAATAACCATGCATTTTCTATTTAATTATATTTTAAAATGTATTTTAATTCTGTTATCAAAGCTGAATTTTCAGCATCATAACTCCAGTCTTCAGTGTCACATGATCCTTCAGAAATCATTGTAATATGCTGCTCAAGAAACATTTCTTACTATTACCAATGTTGCGAACAGTCATTCTGCTTCATATTTTTGCAAAACCATGGTAATTTTTTTTTTCAGGATGCATTGAATGCATTGAACAGATTCAAATTTACTGACAGTACATTTACATCAGTTTTTGTAGGTGACTCTGTCATTGCTTATAGAATGTTCATCAGTTAAGCTACAGAAACACATTAGGTAACTAAATTAAATCTTAGCTTAAAAGTCGATTGTGTCAATTAATTCATGGGTAGAGAGTACATTGCTGCGACATTCGATCACCTGTTTGATTTTGAGGACTGCTTCGGTTCCCATGGAGGTATTGATTGTCTGCCAAAGTTCTTAGAGAAGCCTTTCCGAAATTGAAAACGTAAAATCCGAGGGCTGAAAATTAAAAGCAACAGGACATTTTGACCCAGCTTGAGCAAGATTAAATTGAATGGTCACTTGATTAAGAAAGGCAAAGTTAAATAAGAACAATGGACATTCACTGACCAAACAAAAATGGACATTTTGACCTCTCTCAGGGCTTTAGACTAGAGCCTTGTGGTCAATTTGTAGTCAAGAGTTTCTGACATTCGGGATATGATTCATGTGGTTTGCAATCTGTGAAAGCAATTTAGATTTACTTGTGGAAGTGAACAACTGCTGATGATGTATAATAAGACAATTGTTATTGTATGTTACTGATCTTCATCTGAAGTTAATTCAGTGTAACCTTATTTAATGGTTTTACATCAGCAAAAAAAAAAGAAAACATCTTTTCTATTGTAATACATTTGAAGCGTAATTTCTTTCTGTGAAGCAAAGCTGAATTTTCAGCATCAGTACTCCAGTCTTCAGTGTCACATGATTCTTCATAAATCATTCTAATATGCTGATTTGCTGCTCAATAAATATTTCTTTAAAAATAGTTTTACTGCTTTTTGTGGAAACTCTTTTATTTTTTTTCCAGGATACTTTGATGCATAAAAATCAATGTAAATTTTGTAGGAATGCATATAATTAAATGTCATATGTTACTTAATATTTGATATGTCTGATGTCCCCTGCTCTGTGGTACATCCTAAGTGAAGCTTCTTTATAGTTTGGTTGTGCTTTGTGTGTGAAAAGCAATGAAGACCTTTGATCATGAAAAAAACGAAAGAAACATGCCTATAATTGCATAATGAATTTCTCACACCATCCCTTACAGTGATTCCACATAAGATTGGCCGGAAGTGTGTTGGTAGGAAAAACCCATGAATAAAAATAGAGCAACTGAGCAATTACAGGTAAACATCAATACTAAACAGCAACATATGCTGCTGACACAAGCGCACTATGATTGAGGAAAAAAATAAATAAAACACATTTCTTGTGTTTGTAAACTCTATCCAGGTTTGAGTTGCATTCATGATGACCTTGTTTCATTGCTTTTGTGTTTTGTTATTCTAGGATGGTCCAGCTCGCTGTGTGTCCAGGACTCGGTGAGACACTCGAGCAGAAAAGGTCTGGCTGGGGGTTCTTGGAAATGCACCAGGAGCCGAGAGAGAACAACTGGCACTGAATGCTGGGCAGAAACGCCTCTGCTCTCCTCAAGGTGATCAACATGCCTAGTGGGACCACCTTGAAACGCCACACACACATAACTGTTTGAGTAGAGGCCAAACAGATGACCGCAGTAGGAGCTGAAGAGTGCCAACAGGATGCCAGTGAGATGCATTAACCATCACCCAACAGGGATAAATGATGAGCAGCCTTGCCATGCAAATGCCTGCCACAGTGAATCACACCCCAACGGAGGGGATCCGCACATCCTCCAAGCCTAATCTCTCGAATGCCAAATCAAACACCTCTCTCCAGCTGTTCTGAAAGAACCAGGACACGTGAGGAGGCGATTGAGACATCTCTGCAGGGTCGAGGTTTATAAAACAGTACTTGCAGATATAGCGATTGACGTACAGGACACGTACGATGACACACATGTGGTGTGTTTGTGCATGCTGGGAAGCACTGAGCATAATGACAATATGGCATTACCCAGTCTTGCGTAAAGCAACACAAACATCCTACAGCAATAGACTTTACTACTCCCAACGTGGAGGACAGTGCATCTCAACCAGACAAACGTCACATCAAGTCTGTAGCCTCAGGACTAATGAGGATGTGCTTGTAAATGGAGACAAGTAAAGATGTAACAGTAGTTAATTGCGAACCTCACAATCTGAGCCAACGATTGGCTCCCTTGTACGACAATCAAGATCATTAACCAATAAGAGTCTGGAATTGCTAATTGAAATCAATTGGAATTGAACTGGAATTAAACCAGACCTTGAGCAGAACAAGGTAGAAAGCTAATGAGAAGACCTGCTCATTAGATTTCTTAGTTATGTTTCATACTGTAAAGGTGCAATGACATTTACCATTGCTCAGCCAATTTTTGTGGTTAGAGTAAAGTAAATTCAATAGGAATTCACGCATTTGGGTTTGTGAGTAGAAATGAGGCCATTGGGAAGAGCTTTCTCAGTTTTGATTCATACTGTAAAGGTGTGATCACATTTACAAATTGTCTTGGTTCAATACTGAGGCTGAGATTTACGCATGCATATTTCATATCGGGCTCTCCTAAAATTCATTACGGGTGACGAAAACAGACACAAATGAGTGAGTGAAAAATTGAATGAGTTTTTGGTTAAATCCCTGGTGCTATAATGTGGATACATGCTCAAGATGTTTCCACATTTAACTCTGCAACATGAATAAAGCAGTAATTCTAGTGATTTTATTTATTTATTTTTTTGTTTTTGTTTTTTTGAAGCCTTTGTCTCGAAAATTTTAATTTCTTACAAATGGCTGAATGGGTCTAGGATATTAATGCCATCATAGCGAACAAGTAAACTCATCTATTCACTAGTCGACTAATCAATAGTCAATTTGTGATAAGTGACATTGAAGTCATGGGACTGTGGTGTAGTTTGTTTATAGCCTACATTTAGCTTTCTACTTCTGACGATTTCGTAAAAGCTGCGTTCATTTGTGAACATTATCATGGGGTTTCCAAACTCCTGCAACTGTCCTGCAGAGTTTAGATCCAACTTGCCTCAACACAAGTGCCTAGAAGTTTTAGTATTAGCTGGTTTAGGTGTGTTTAATTAGGCTTGGAGCTAAACTCTGCAGGACACTGGCCCTCCACGACTAAGTTTGGATAACCCTGATCTAATGCATTTACAAGTTAAACATTATTTAACAACGGTCATTGGGAAATGATTAGATCATGAAAAGAAGACATCAAATACCAGAGTTAAGCCAAACTAAATTTGTTTTTCTAAAATGATGCATTATTGGATATTTGGCTACTGGTTAGCATCACTGAATAGTGATGTCAGCTAGGACAAAGAAAGGAAGAGTAAATGGAAGGAAGTTTTGACTCCATTTTTTCCCCCTTTGGAATAGCATGTACTAAGAAACCATCATAATTAGATCAGGAATATGCAATAATAAACTAAATCGGATCATTTTACATTTCAGTTGGTATTTTTCATTCATATGACTTAAATTATCTTAGAAAATCTTGCTGCCTGATATTGAGCAATGGATGGACTGACAAGCCGTAAAGGTAGAGGGTAGAAGGGGATAAAATGAGCCAAACGCATGGCAACAGACCAGGAAGTCTCCGACTCGGAGGAGAATTCTGCCTAATTATATTTTTCTGGGTGGCTGAGCAGACCAGGCCTAGTTAGCACTGCACCAGTGAAGACCACAGCTACATTAACAAGAGCTGCCCTGCCTGGGACAAGTGATAATTATCATCACTAAGCCCTGAGAGAGTGACAAGGACTAGCTGCTCTCAGGGGCACGTCTCTAATGTGGTAGAGAGGATGAGCGAGAGCACTAATTATCAGAGTGAGAGAGCTCCTATCAGCCCTGTTCCTGCAGCACGGAGCGAACCCAGACACCGATCAGCCGGCATTTTATCAGAGCATGCATGATACTCGGGAGGATTGCTTGGACACTTGTTGTAAAATTGAACGCGATACAAAGATCCAATTTCTGGGAACCACAGACAGACTTTTTTTCAAGAGGCAATAAGAGGATGATAAACATCCAGCAGCTCCTTACAGCACCATGAGAAATGACCATGAGCAAAAGCAAAAGCAAAAAAAAAAAAAAAAAAAAAAAACCGTACAAGATAATTCCAACTATGTAATATGTGTTTAAATATATTGGATAAAATATTCAATTCACATTTCTGAATGATGGAAATTATTTTAGGTTCATTTCTTGCAGAAAATTACAAGTACATAAAAAAAAAGGTCTCAAAACAATTTTTACTCAGAAATTGCTTGTAAATTTAAAAAATTCCAACAAACAAGAACTTATTTTACAGTTTAAATAAATGTGTCAAATTGTTACTGCGTTTAATATATATATATATATATACACATATATATATATATATATATATATATATATATACATATATACATATATATATATATATATATATATATATATCTATCTATCTATCTATCTATATATATATATATATATATATATATATATATATATATATATATATATATATATATATATATATATATATATATATATATTATAAGTCTTAAGAAATATATCGAATTACAGAAACCAGTATGGTAATATTAACATTTAAAAAGATAATAAAAATTTAAAATACCCAATAAATATACATAAGAACAAACAAACATATGTATGAATGAACAAATAAAAAATTAATTTAAACGAATTTTAAAATAAAATAAAAAATATATCTTTCTTTCCATTTTTCTCTTGCAATCATATAAATAATCGTTATAATTAATAAATCTTAAGTGTCTGAGCTTGAACAAAACATATTTACTAGCCTGCCATACAATTTCATAAAAATACGTCCTTAAATTACAAGTTATTTTAACATTACTGAGACATCCTGCATAAAAGGATTGACTCTCCAGCTAATTTCAAAAATACAAATCTCTCCTACTTTCATCTGTCTTTCCTGCCATTAGTTTTCCATCAAACATCAGCAGGCCTTAAGTTACCCATCAGGGGGGAAGATGGGAGGTAATTACAGTAACCTAGCAATAAGTCCAAAGAGCTGCGACAGGATGAACAGATGGAGGACAGAGGAGAAGGATGACAAGGATAAAGCGGGTAATGATGGCACAGAGACTGCTTTGAAGAATACTGTATAGTGTTTCATACATATTTTCCAGCATGCAGTACCTGCACAAATATAATAATAATAATAATAATAATAATAATAATAATAATAATAATAATAATAATTATAATAATAAAAGTTCTCTCTCTTATAAATGTTTTGTTAATTGCATGCAATTAATCATTTAAAAAATAATAATCATGCTCTCAAAATACTAACTAGCATGCACTGATGTGCTATAAAACCAGCATAACTACTGTACAATAAGATGATGAATGTTGCTTTGTGGTAATTCTCAGATTGAAGAGAGTCATCAACAATGGCCTACAGATGTGATTATAATGCTGAAGTGTGATGGCAAGCGAAGTCTATGAGGGTGAATACGATTAGACGGCGCTTGTAACGAGCCTCTGAAAAGGTTAAAGAAATCAATCAACAATGCAACAAGCCACACTAAAGACTGTCAGCTACTCACAGCTATGTGGAATAACAAACGTGTAACTCATTTTCCATGGAATTACATTCATTTTCACAGTCTGTGGGTGCCGATGAAATACATCACATTGCTACACAAGTGAGGCAAGTTTAAACAACATAATTTTCCAATGTGGAATCACTCTTAGGAAGTTGGGAGGAAAAAAAGAGCAGCATGGGAGTATAAGCTCTCAGACTTGTGTGTTTTGTTGAGTTGTCGGCGTAATGACTAGGATAGTTTCACAAAAAGTCTTACAACAGGCCATTTAAAGTTGAAGATAAGGTTCCAGTTGATTAGACATGATTTTTGCAAAAACATAATTAAAAAATTTAAATGGAATCTAGAAATAATTCGGGAGAAATAAAACAGAATGAATTTCATAGTGCCCTAAAATAATTTTTTTTTGTTAAAGTTTTAATATATTGTTGTAGAATTTTATAAGTTTCATAATTTCAATTAATGATACATACTTTTTGGATTAAAATCCAAAAAGTATAATAATAATAATAAATAATACTAATTCACTAATTAAACGTCCGTAAGAATTAAATGAAAAAACGTACAAGCTATTTTTGCATGTATTTTTTAACCGTTTTTATTTGTAAATATATATATATGTATATATGTTAATTTTTAAATACATTCTTAAAAATATTTTTATAAATAAATAAATACAGTTTGCTTGAATAAAAATAAAATAATAATAATTAATTGTTTAAAGTAAAAAATAAAAACATTAAATGGGTCATCTGATGTGATTTCAAATTTTCCTTCCTCTTTGGAGTGTTACAAGCTCTTGGTGAATAAAGAAGATCTGTGAAGTTGAAAAGACTAAAGTCTCAAATCCAAAGAGATATTCTTTATAAAAGTCAAGACTCATCCACGCCTCCCTGAAACGGCTCGTTCTAATACGCCTCCACATCTCAACATCAATATGTGGGAAGATTTGCATAACGCTGCCCAGATGTTCACGCAAAGAAAGAAGGCATACTTTTTATTCTCTTTGTAGTATTGTTGTTGCCACCGCTGCCGCCATGTCGCATAGACGCTGTGTGTTTCACCGCTTCATCATGCCTGGGGCTGATCCGTGCTGGTCACTGAGGAATACATAAACTTTGTACTGTGGATCACTGAATCAGCTTTCACCGTGGACGCAGTGGTGTCCAGCCCGGGGTCGTCACAAATGAATCATGTTTATATCATGTTTATAATGAGTTTTATGTTTTTGTCTCGTCGCTCCGGCCGGACAAGGCATTACAATATGTTAAGAGGTGTAACATTTCCATCACACACTTGAGGCATTGGGCAATCACAACGTGCTGGATAGCTGGCCAATCACAGCACACCTTTTTTTTTGGGGTGATGGGTATTGTTTATATACTTGATTTTAATAGTGAGGGGACAAATCTATACTTTAAAATGTACAGTATGTGTAAAATAATGTTTTTTTTTTTTTTTTTTTTTTTTAACCTTAAACCGCATAAACACATTTCATTACACCAAATACACAAAGTAATGTTCTTTTTAGCAGCATCATATGACCCCTTTAAAAAAATCACTGAAAGGGTCAGAGTATGATTGAATTTTGTTTTTATTAAGATTTTGGGGGAGAAACGTGACCCAGGTGTGTTTATGTGTCTGGATACTGCAGTGACTCTATGCATTTTTATGTGTTTGTGAAATGAAGGCAGGAGGTTGTTCAACTTTGAAATTCCACAGGCAGCCGTGTGCTATCTGTGATTCTCACTCTATGAATGTGTTTTTTTTTTTTTCTCTGGGTGGCTGGTCAGCAATGGTAGGACTCCACTATTGATTTCCGCATAGCCTTGTGGGTCTGGATAAAGTGTGTGACACAAAACAGAAGCACAAACTGAGAAAGGGTCCTGTCACAACAACAAAACCGTCATTCCACATGAAACGAGGCCTGTGTTTCCTATACGACAAGGTATTTGAGGATGTAAGCGCGCACAGACACACACACTCCAGATTTCTGTACAGAGAAGAAGGATTTGTGTTTCAGGCTAGATGCCAGATTATCTCCACTGACTTAGATAAAGAGGAAGAAGGAGAGCGAGGGAGAGATATATGTCACACGTAGCAAAACATGGGTCCTCGAAGCAGGAAAGAACTGTTATTATGCATTAATGGTAGATAAGAAACATGCTATCTAAAAACCTGTCAATGTCATCTTGCTGTTATCAAAATCTCCCTAAAGGGATAAATCTCACAAAACTAGTCAAGAACATGTCCAGGGCATTTTCACCCCAAAATCAAAAGAAACAACAATAATAATAATAAAAGAAAAAGATATGTATACAGTGTGTGTGTATATATATATATATATATATATACACACACACACACACACATATATGTGTGTGTGTATAAAAGAATATTGAAAATTATCATTTATATTTACACTATATTACAATAAACAATAGTAAATGTCTTTCTATTTTTTAAAGTTTACAAAAATGTCAAACCAACATTAAATCCAGAATCCAAAATAAGAAAAAAAAAAAAAAATCTAATTTTAAATTACAGCTTAAACTATACTACTTACCAAACATTTATAAATAAATTTAAACATTTGTATATTGTATTTGAATATTGATGTATTGCCATTGTTGCTGGAACAGCTTCACAGACAACTAAACTTTGTGCCTCTCAGCAACACTTTACTGAAGTAAAATCGCTGTAAAGCATGGCTTTGAGTGGCTTATACTTTATTGAATTAATAAAACACAAGAGAAAGTGCTGTTTTCTTAATATAGTCATGCTCTGTATTGCCCAAGTACATGGAGCTGTGGGGGTTATAGAACATCTAAAAATCTGCGAGACAAAAGGAGCAAGTGATATCTGGGACAGCAGAAAACCTCCGAGACGCACAATTCTGGGTGAGAACAATTCTGTCGGTGCAAGTACGCAAGCACCTGGACACGGCTGACCTGAACAGGACAGAGGAAGCAGCTGTGCTGGCCAGAAAGGCCAGATCAGGATGTACTTTCAGACTCGGGTCTTTCAGCGAGTACAGCTGCTAGAGCAAACGCAGGCAGTTTTTTTACATTGTAATGTGCTGAGGAGGCAGACTCCGCCCTAACGACTCCAAATGCTCAAGCAAAGCAATCAAGTAGGCCAACTGTGTTATCAGACTCAAACTGGCCTGACTGGGGGCAGCGCTGCAGGATGTTTGGCGTAACGCTCTACACAACTTCACTGCATCCGTCACTGGAGCTGCTTGATTGGCTGATCAACATGTAAATCTGTCTCTGGGCGACTTTATGGACTGAATCATTCAGTTTGACCCTGGAGCACAAACAGGATTGAACGAGTGAATATTTACATGACATTATGACAGTCTATCACACACAAGTCTAGATATGGACTCAACTTTTACTGCCTGGAACACAACTGACAAAGAAGTGTAGTTTCCTACTGGAATAATTGGGAAACAATTACACCACAGAGCAAAGAGAAGACAAAACACACAAGAGATCACACATACACACAAATATTTAAGTTCATTTAATATTCTCATTCCTGGTGCTACACGGGAGTGGGAGTGGTGCGACTCTGATTGGAGGAATTTTCTATATAGTATCATGGGTAATGTAGTTTTTCACCATGAATTCCACTATTAAACAATTATTTTCAAAATAAGTTGAATTAATGCAAACAGGTGGCTTTAACAAAAGCATACACTATCGAATAACAACCTCAGAGCACTGAAAAAGGTCTGTCTTTAAAGTTTTATTGGTTGTTGTTAAAATCAAGTTCCCCGTGGAGAAAATAAATGAAGTTTTTACTTCCAGATCCCAACTGTTGCGCTCTATTAAACCCTGTTATTGACCAATGCTGCCTTAGCAACTGTTGCCATCTGCCATTCTATTAGAACTTTCACTCTTTTCAAATATAAACCTATAAATGTTTTATGTGAACATTTGGTCAAATGTTGTTGCTGGGTCATATATATAATAGTGACACAAGGTACCTCTTCCAATCTATCATTATTAATGTAACTGAACATTTTATTTAAAAGAACATCAGATACAAAAGCTCTGAAATGCTGCAATTTATTCTTGCCCACTTAATATTTAATCATATCTAATCCATTTTTACCACTTTGAGTACATTTGACTGAAAATCATGCTGTTCACTGAAATTTCCAGTTCATATGGGACAAAGCTTGAAGAATTACAAGAGGCTACTTTTTAATAGATCAAAATAGATGTCTCCCAGCATGCAGCATGATATTATTAGCACTTTTATGCACTACCAAAGAGTCTTCATCTGTGAAAAGGTAATTAGCAGATGTTTTAGTATTGCATAATTCAGTCCAAAAATGTTCTATATGAATAAACTCAAGTCCACTTTTGTTCTTTTGTGTTGCTGTTGTTTTCCTAACCTATGTGGTCATCTGTGAGAGAGAGACCCCGTATAAACACATCCTCTCAATTCAGCTCATGCAAATCCAACCGAACCGCACCGAGGTAGATAATTAAACAGTTTTAATTGTGTTTGCAGATGGCTCTTCTTGAAAGACCTGTGCAATTGAGAAACTGACTTGAAGTAGACCTTTCAATGTCATGTACTTGTGAAAATCTCCAGTCATCTGCCACAATTAATGAAAGTATGAATTAGCATTAGCCTTGTGAGTAAAAACACAAATTAAATAAATAACAGAAAAAATGAAAAAAAAAAAAATGACAAAAATATATTTTTTCTTCTTTGTTTTGTCGATGGGATGTGACATGTCAGGTTTAGAGTAATTATAAACTGTAACTTAAAAAGACATGCCTATAGATTTAATTTGCAACAACACTGATAGTATTTCCAGACATATCCAGACACATTTTCTGGCTGTCCTCGTCTCCAAACTGATCTGCAGGAGGCCTGTGCGCGGCCCGACGCAGGAGGAAACACACCAGGGAAATGCAGGAACCATAGTGACTGGAGCGCATTAAGGAAAGCGATACGCCTGTGAAAACGCATCAGTATTCTTGCATGATAAATGTGCTATATTTGTTTTCTATGAAGTGAAATTAACTAATCTTTTCATAGCAGTGAGCAGCAGTGGAGTTTGTTATTCATCAAGTCCTCCTGAACTCAAGACAGAGACTATTTGCAAGAAAAGTTGAGAAACTGACTGTGGAGCCAACACTCACATATGTAAGAGAATTTGTGACTTTATGCCTTAAGCTTCAGCATAAGCAGTAAACTACATACTGTAAACAGTTTAATTAATAAGTAAAAGCAGTCACACATGCTATTGTCAATAGTAAAAGGGGAAAGAATTGCAAAAATAATACCTCTCAGCACATGAAATTAAAGCATTTCATCTCACATTCATAAAGCTATTTAGGTATTAACAAAGGAAACACTCATAAATTTACAATACCAGCAGCTGGCATTTACCCGAGAGGAAATTTTTATTGCGTAAAGGTTGCTCTGTCATAGCCTGAGAGACTTCATCAACCTCTCTGTTATGATTCATTTAAGTATCAACTTTGCCTCAGATGTTTCTTCTAAACAAATGAGTAAGAATATAGAAGCTACAGAGTGCAGATTCATATGAATAGCAAAGATAATTTAGTCTAGGTTGAGAGCATATTGAAAGTTTGACTTTTGGTAACAATTCTGAGCACAGTTTGAGGAATTTTTGAGAACAGTTCTGAAGTTATAAAGGGAATGTGAGATTGCAGGGTCTTTCCCTATAGAGAAAAATCAGAAAAGAATCAGAAAAAGCTCTAAATAGTAATACAAAGTATGCAAACAGCTGAGTTTGTATAGTAGAGAAAACATCCAGAGCTAAATGTCTAGCAAGTTAATCATGTCACATTTATTTAAATAGTGCTTTATACAACGCTGATTAAAACAGCAATATTAATGTTGCAAATTTCTTCAGTTAAGAAACAAATTAAATATCAGCTGTAAAAAGACATTAGTGTCATTATTCAGCTCAATTTAGATCAATGTTGATTTAATTTAGTTCAATAACTGTGTGAATGTTCATTAGTTACAAATGAACTAAAATTAGTTAAATAAAGCAACTCTACAGAAAACAATAGCATAATATTTCAGCTCAATTCAGTTCAATGTTGACTCAGTTCAGTTCAATAATAGACCAAAATTCATCCAATTATAAAATAAGTTCAAATCAGTGATAAGCAGCTCAAGAAAAGATTATAGTGTCATTTTTGGTACAGTGTTGATTCATTTCAATGGCTGTGTCGATTTTGCAGGCTTCATCAATTATGAAACAATTTTGATTCAGCTATAAAGAAGCTCTACAGAAGACAATAGAGTCATTTTCCAGCTCAGTTTAGTTCAAGTTTTGATCTCATCCAATAGTGTCAAACTGATATTACTGCATATTAAATAATTAATATAACCAAATTAGTAACTGGGTTAATGATGACTGTTGAACTGGGCAAGAAAAAAAAGGCATAGGCTTACTGACAAAAACTGACAAATATATGCAGTCAGACAAATTTAAATGGATGTCCAAGGAATGAATAGACTATAATAAAACAGGAAAGAGGAAGCATGTGTCACTGGTGAAATGGGTTTGTGCACAACGGCTCTGCTCTGAAATTTTCATCAGTTAGCAGAGAAAAGCATACATTTAGACTATTGCTTTAACCAGTCCACGCACATCTCACAGCAACGATTGCAGGACAGATTACATTCTGAGATAAGATTACACAGACATCACAATCATCTGCAGAAAAAAATAAAAAAATAAAAAAATAAATGAAATGTGCGCACACACACACACACACACACACACACACACACACACACACCTGTATACATTATTTATTTACAGGTACATATAGAGAATGGATATGTCTGAATATCCACTGGTTGTCAAGAATGTCAATGTCAAATTTCACACCAAAATAAAATGAAATTATATATTACGATATAAGATATTTCACATAGAATACATTTGCATATAGTCCACAAGAGAAAATAATCGTTGAATTTATAAAAAATGACCCTGTTCAAAAGTTTACATATGCTTGATTCTTAATACTGTGTTGTTACCTGGATGATCCACAGCTGTTTCTTTTATTTTTTTTAATTTATTTTATGATAGCTGTTCATGAGTCCTTTGTTTGTACTGAACACTTAAACTGCCTGCTGTTAAATCCTTTAGGTCCCACAGATTCTTTCCAACAATGACTGTTGAGATCCATATTTTCACACTAAGGACAACTGAGGGAATCATATGCAACTATTTCAAAAAGTTAACTTAATTATCATGAAAATAGCAACAATGGAAAAACTCTTACAGCTCCTATGAATAGACATTTACAAATAGTCATATTTATGATTCACCCATGGTTTAAAAAAAAAAAAAAAAAAAAAAAAAAAAAAAAAAAAAAAACCTTAAGAGGGTCTGAGGTTCAGAGTTCAGTGGTGCATGGGGAAAAAGAGGGGAGTAGGGGCAAGGTTGGGAGGGAGTTCAGCTTCCTGACAGCCTGATGAATGAAGCTGTCCTTCAGTCTGCTGGTCCTGGTCCTCCCTGATGGCAGCAGACCGAAGAAGCTGTGTGACGGGTGAGTGGGGTCACCTGCGATGCAGAGGGCTTTACGGGTGAGAGGGGTTCCATGTCCTGGAGGGAGGGGAGGGAGACACCAATGATCTTCTCGGCTGCTCTCACTATGCGTTGAAGTGACTTGCGGCAGGATGTTGCAGGCGCATACAACACAGTGATGCAGCTAGTCAGGATGCTCTCGAATGTGCCTCTGTAGAAGGTGCACATGATGGGGGACGGGGCTCTGGCTCTTCTTAGTTTGTGGAGGAAGTAGAGACGCTGCTGTGCTTTCTTGGCCAGTGCTGCAGTGTTGTCAGTCCAGGAGAGGTCCTCTGTGATGTGCACACCCAGGAACTTGGTGCTGCTAACTCTCTCCACAGTCAACCATTGATCGTCAGAGGAGCATGCTGAGTTTGCACTCTCCTGAAGGCAACAACAATCTCCTTCATCTTCTCCACGTTCAGAGAGAGATTGTTGTCACTGCACCACCCGGCCAGGTGGCTTACCTCGCTCCTGTAGTTTGTCTCATCTCTGTTGCCAATGAGACCCACCACAGTCGTGTCATCCGCAAACTTACTAAAGAGGTTGGAGTTGTGTGACGGTGTGCAGAGTGGGTCAGCAGAGTGAAGAGGAGGGGGCTCAGCACACATCCTTGGGGAGCCCCAGTGTTCAGTGTGATGGTGCTGGATGTGTTGCTGCCGACCCGTACTGCCTGAGGTCTTCCAGTCAGAAAGTCCAACAGCCAGTTGCACAGTGAAGTGTTGACCCCCAGCTGGACCAGTTTGTGAATGAGCTGTTTAGGGATGATTGTGTTAAATGCTGAGCTGAAGTCTATGAACAGCATTCTGAGTCTTTTTTCTCTAGATGTGTGAGTTCTGAGTGGAGGGTAGTGGCGATGACATCATCGCTTGAGCAGTAGGACCGATATGCAAACTGGAAGGGGTCCGGTGGGGTGGGGGGGAGGTTGCAGACTTGATGTGGTGCATGACTAGCCGTTCAAAGCACTTCATGACAATAGGGGTAAGTGCAACTGGACGGTAGTCATTGAAGCAGGATGGAGATGGCTTCTTCAGGACTGGAATGATGAAGGAATGAACCAAGACCATTTACTGAAACTACGCTGAATAAATGACTCAAAATCATTATGGTACTGACATCACAACTACAGTATGAGCTCAATAACAAATTATTCTATAACTATTCATCATTATGCTCTGATCCACCCTGATAAACAGTGTGAATTATAACATTTCAAGTCTTAGCAGTACAGAAGTAGTAAAGAAAATTATAAAATACATATATACATTACAACAAAAAAAAAAAAAAAAAAAAAAAAAAAGCAGTCCAAGACCATTTCCCAGTTCACCTTCATCTGACTGCTACATTTTGACCTTCTCTTACACTAGCAGGATAATTAAACTCATTCATGACAATAACAATAACAGTCATTATAACTCCCAGGTGATCTTTAATAAAGCCGCTGTGTGATCCGTGTGTAACAGTGCATATGTGTGTGTGTGTGTGTGTGTGTGTGTGTGTGTGTGTGTGTGTGTGTGTGTGTGTGTGTGTGTGAGTGTAAATGCCACACTGCCCAACCGGCGTGTCACATGGAGCAGCAGTGACGTGATAGGCAGGTGTGACATTTACCCTTATAATTTCATCCTCCCCTCTCTCATCCATCTATGTCTGTCACACACACCTCTGCTCACGGCTGAAGCTCTGCTCTCTGTGTCCATGCCTCCATGTAGTCTATACAACTCCACACTAGACATGACTAATTATCCTAACGTCAAATAATTACCATATTATCTGCTGTGGCTTTTTTAAAGGTTCCGGAATTGTGGGTTAAATCAATGCTAATTTGTTATATGAGACCTTCTAAAAGTTACAGGATTTCACATCTATCTGTGTGTGCGCATGTGTTTGATTTCATATGGGTGAAAAACGCAGTGTCCCATTTTGGTGTTGCATCAAATGAACTGTGGTTTTAAGGATAGTTGCAAAGATTGGTAACAATTTAAAATCACAATTAACCCTTTGCAAAGACCCCGTTAATCAACTTTTCTTTCTGATTTGTTTGTCAGACAAAATGTCAGATTTGGTGTTATGATTGGTCAGATCACCTGTCAATTAATGAGAGAGTTATTTTATTTTGAAAATGTTATTAATGTTTATAAGTTAACATTCAACCATCAACACTCTCACATGATGGTGGTGAGTTTAACGTGCAAACCCCACTCCACTTAATTTTGTGCTTTAAAATATGGGGGTGGATTGTTGATGCCGTTGGCCTGTTTTGCTGTTAGCAGTCCAGAAGCTGATCTACGGCATAATGAATTCCACCAGGTGTCAGCTACTTCAATATTTCAGCCCAAATCCTGACCAGCTTGCCAAGAAATTAAAAAGGCCAAAATAGTGACATTCATCCATACATAGTTGTCAACACAGAAGTACAAAATCAATGTCAAAGTCAACTGACTGAAGAAAACTGCTCTGAATAGAGCTGGAAGACAATCAATGACTGTAGCTGCATTTCCATTACCCTTTAAATTACACAAATCGAAATTGGGAATTAAAAAAATACACCCAATGGAAACGCATCAATTTCCCAAAAACTCCCATATATGGCAAATATATAAATTCAAAAAAATAAATAAATACAAAAAAAGATCGAAAAATTTGTATTTTGCAGTACTGCAATGGAAAAGTTTTTCCACGTTTATAGGTCACCTGGCGTACGTAAAAGTCACATGATCATTCTTTAATGTACTATAACCTCCAAGAAACACCTCATACAAGGCCGCTCTCAAGTATAAGGGGTTTTTCTTGCCATTTCGCAATATTTTTTTTTTTTTTTTTTTTTTTTTTTATCAAAATGTATTAAATATCAAAAATATTTTGCTTAAATCTGTGATGGAAACAGGGCTTGTGTTCACACGCACAAAAATATTCAGATGTCAGATGTTAATCTGAATGCAACTTCAATGCCAACAATAAGTTCAAAATAAAATAAATAAATAAATAAATGTATTATTATTTATTATGTGTGTTTAGGTTTTGCTTATGGAATACAGAAATGTTCCAATAGCTGTGGAGATGATAATAATTCACTTTAAAAAAAATTAAAAAAAAACTCCTCAAAGTGCTCATTTATTTATTTATTCATTTATTTATTTTTTTTTTACAAAAGGAGAAGTTTGAAGCAGATCTTTACAATACTAAAACATTCCTTAGTTACCACATCTGTGATACTCAAAATATAGACCTTAATAGACATGCATGTCAACATTGGTTAATATCTGTCTAAATGTCTCTCTAAAAATATAGAAACGCATTAGCTGTAAAAAAAAAAAAAAAAAAAAAGAAAACAAAAAAAACATCAAGCAGTACAAACACAAAGCCACTGTGGGTGGCCTGCTGATCCATTTCAGCTATTGTGGATAGTTTCATAGTTTTATCTGGCACTCTGTTGACAGAGTTTTGGCAGCTTTGAATGTGATGAACAAAGCGGCAGCAGTGCAGAAATTTGAGTGAGCGGCACAAAACACAAAGCTAGATAAATTCAAAGAGAAACATTTTAGAAAATGAGAATTCTGCTCATATGACTTTTAGGGACTCGTCTGAACCCGGAGGAAATAGTGAGGGGCTTTAAAAGTCCAGGGCATCACTCTCAATTCCACTCAATTCCTTCCGAATGCATGCTGCTTGCTGTAATTTTGCATGATTTATTTACTTTTTGGCAGAGGGTGAGGCAGGATGCTCAAAGATTAATCCAGAATCCCTGCTTTTTCATACAGACACCAGCATCTAATGCAATGCTTCATCACATTAGAAAGACTAATTTAAAAAGATTTTATATTTTTAGTTTGACGTTTTAATGTAATTTCACAAAGAACACACTTCTGTCATCAAAGGAGCCACATTTAACCCTTTGAGGTTCAGGTATAGAATTTTCTTCAGATATTCTGTTTAAAGAACATTTAACCTCCAATGGTCATTTTAAACCTTAATCTTCATTCTGAATGTCATTCAACACCCAAAAGTGAACACAGACCCTTCAGAAGACATCAGAGTCCAACTGGTTGACAAAAGCACTAGCAGTCCAAAAATCTACCAACCCGCAATACAGTATGTCTCTGAAAATATCTGCTATTTGAGTGTTTTGTCTGTGAGTTTGACGTATTTTCTTTCGTGCGTCACTGAAAATGTTTTTTCTACTGAAATTGCTGGATCCCAGTCACACCCTACCAAAGAACACAAAAAATGTGCATCAATATGACAATGAAAATCCAATGCAGCAAATAAATATTCACAATATAATAAACATAATTCTCGTTCATATCTCAATTTCTGAAAATACAATTGCACTTGTGAATGTGAAATTTTAATACAGCAGCAGGTAGTTTTAATTAATTGCCAATTCCAGTCTATACTTTTGAACATAATGATTAATTGTATGGAAATATTCAAAATAAATAATGTCCAAATTCCACACTTGAATTGCATCATTTATTCATGATATATTAATATATTGAATTTATCATTGTTTAAAATAAAAAAATGTTTTTCTTAATATATTATTTAAACCACAATATTATATTTTATTTTATTATTACATTACATTATTATATTATAACTAAAGTAACAAACTGTAAATGAGTAACGAACTGTAATTGAATCAAAATGCTATCAAAGAAAATGTTTACCTCACACTTCACAGATGAGAATTATTAGAAGCTGTTGTCACTGTTTACTAAGTGATTGCTACGTATAGCAGAGCACAGAAAACAGTCAAATCAATTAGCAAAAAGTGGGAAATGGCTGCCTTCGCCTCACATGAAAGCTAGCTAATCCATTTGGAAGATGAATCCATTGTTTACACAGCTCAAAGACATCTTGGCTGGATTAATCTGTCTGTCTGTCTGTCTGTCTGTCTGTCTATCTATCTATCTATAAACCAAACCAAATCTAATTAACCTTTTACAGTGTTTCCAAATCAGAACCCATTCACCACATTCTTCTTTCTCCCTCTCCTCCTTCTTCCATGTCCCTCTTTGTCTCTTTCCCTGGGCTCCAGTGCATACGCATATTGCCTTTAGACAGCCTATTCTCTCTTACGCACCATTTGAAATGAGTTCTTCAAAGTTGCAGCCTAATCTATTCTTTATTAGCTTCCTTAAAGTAATTACTCCTCCAGGGCCGAGCCGCCACACTAAAAAGGAAATGAAGAAGTCGTCAGAGCACCGGGATCTTTCCCTGTGTGCTCTGCGACTCCATCGCTCTGCTCTTTGACACGGCTGATTTGAAAGCGATGTTTATTATGGCGGCTTTGACATCACCCTTTTTTGGTTCACGTCTAGGTGCCGACTTAGTTTAAGAAGATTTTGCCCTCGTCAGACTTCATTGGGCAAAG
Source organism: Cyprinus carpio (assembly GCF_018340385.1). Taxonomy (NCBI): domain Eukaryota; kingdom Metazoa; phylum Chordata; class Actinopteri; order Cypriniformes; family Cyprinidae; genus Cyprinus; species Cyprinus carpio. The sequence goes on from NC_056589.1 coordinate 26,260,160, forward strand.
CAGGTTTTTATTTTCTATAGATTGTCTCCCCTTTGTTTGCTTTTCTGAGCTGTTAATGTGGGCTTATTTGAAAGCAGAATTTCAGTTGAGTTCCTCTTGACCTCCTCTCTCCTGTGAGATTTCTGAATCCTCAGAGCTATGATTACTGTATTATATCGACTCGGCCTGTTATTATTTCTCCTCCAAAATGATTGTGGTTTTTACATTTTCTGAAAACGCGAGTGGTGCATGCCTGCAAAAAACACAGTGTTTTGAACAATGGGTCAAAGTTCACCTGACCTACTTAGCCCTGCTAGTTGATAACTACATCATCTGGACCAAAAAATAATCTTTCTCCATTGATGGCCATTCAAAACTTATTCTGCTAGTTTTTGGAAGCATGAAATGGACTTGCTCTTTTTAGCATCACAGCTCAGGACAGTCTGTAGTGAACAACTCCAGTCTGTGCATGCTCTTTTGATGTCATCAGTCAATCACTGCTGTCATGATGTCATTTCCTGCAGCTCTAAACTGATTAATCACTTGACATTTACAGCTCAAATGATCAAATTAATTAGACTCAAAATAACCTGGATAACATATTAGAGGTTAATGTTCATATTTTACTCCTGCATAAATTACAGTCATAGCTCAAACATAATTTCACATATTTTTAAATGAACTGTTAAATTCTTAGCAACTGAACAATGAATATATATATATATATATGATATAATGAGTTATAAACATTAATAATACTGACATATATTTATGCTTCTAATGTTGTACTTTTTAGTCCTTATTTTTCTTTTTTTTTTCTGCCATCTCTCACTATCTCTATTTGATCTGTTAATATCCATCCTGTGCACTCAGCGAGCGCTCTCTTCTTCCTATCATTACTAGACACACACTTTTCTGCTGATTGGGGTTGAGTTTGTTTTGGGACTCAGTCCGACACTGTGGTCAATTTTTTTTTTTTTTTTTTTAAATCACTTAGTGCACCATTAACTCTATCATTTCAAACTAAAAGTTTATTTTGCCTGTAGTTTTTTTATGCTTATAGGAAAAAGAGAGTCATCTTTAAACCAGATCAAGGACACAGGTGCAGCTCTACCGGCCCTAAAAGCCATCACAGGACAGATATATTACAGCACTCATGTTTGTGAGAGTCTGATGCCTTTAGTTTGACTCTGCTGACTTACTTCCTGTGCTCCAAATAAGAGACAGGCGCCATGACAGTAGCATTATGAAGATTCCATTGCGGCTAAACCCTTGAACCCCAGAGAAACCGTGCTCCACTTTAGATGACGCTTGACCTGAACCTGAGTTGAACTAATCGCTGCTGAAAATTAACTGCTAGGCAGTTTATTAACAGAAACAAAAAGTTCTATTCATAGACTGGAATGAAAATAAAGAGATGAAGTTCAAGGAAAGGCCAATTTGAAAGTGAAATAAGATGGAACATTTAGTATGCATGGATTTAAAATGGGAAACGGTCTTAAATGTTTGGAAATAGAAATATTCAAGGTTATTTACGGGCTGCATAAGTGGACTTATAAGTGGTCCATAAGTGGTCAAACAGGTTTGAAACAACCTAATGGTGAGGAAATGATGGCAGAAGTTTTATTTTTGGGTGCTTAAACAAAAATACATGCTTTGCATTTCTACGAAAACAACTGAAAATGAAAGTAAAACGTTCTTTTATGAAGTCTCTGGTGAACACAAGCAAAACCTGGGTTGAACATGATATCTTTGCTACATTGAATTCGATAAGAGCGTTCATCAATCTGCGTGAGGCGATGCGAGTGCACAGTTCCTTTCGCTGCACTTTCATCTAGTGCACACTTGACAGAGAGCAGCAGTATTGACTGCTTCACATGAGGTAAATCTTAGGAGCAACAGCTCACAGCTTTTAGCCAAACAAAACACATGACTGATGGACACTGCTGGTAATGAGGTTAATGGAGAAAGTTACAGCTGAAGCATTGCCAACTGCATAGCTGGAAAATAATTCTTGCACTGGCGTCTCTATAAATGCTACTTTGGTTAAGCAATGGCCTGTGTGTGTGTGTGTGTGTGTGTGTGTGTGTGTGTGTGTGTGTGTGTGTGTGTGTGTGTGTGTGTGTGTGTGTGTAGTTATTTGTGTTTGTGTTTGTGTTTGTGTTAATAATAATAATAATGTTTAATTCAACAATAATGTTTAATTATAATACAATAAATTTATATTTATAACATATTGGTTATGTAATAATACAAAAAAAAATAATTTTAATAATGAAAATCTATATTTAGTGTATTTTTGCATCAAATATGCAAAAATATATAATTTCAAATTTTTGTTTACATATTTTGTACGTTTTTTATAATTTCCTATGTCAGGCTTTACAGTCGATTTACATATTTTTATTTATAATAACAATCATCATCATCATCATCATCATCGTTGCCATCAAGTTTAATTTCATACAATATTTTTTCATTATAATAATGTCATTATAATAACATATTTTAATAAAAACAAAATCTATTTGTAATAAAATAATTATAACAATTATTTATAGTTAAATATAAAATTAAAATACTGATAATTTTATAAATGTTTAAAAATCTATATTCATTGCATTTATGCATTATATAAGCAAAAATATTTATATTATTCTAACTTTATTTATTTCATATTTTGTATAGTACAATTTCTGTGATTTTCTATGTCAGGTTTTACAGGGTTAAGAAGCACACACACACACACACACACACACACACTGCATTTAATTACTATTACCCATTCATAATGTTCAGTACTTATATTAAATTATATGTACAGTCCATGTTACCCTTGTTGGATAAATCTGGATTAGCATACTAGCAAACTCAAACTTTTGCTATTTCTGCCATATCTGCTATGAAAAACTTTATAGTGAACTTGTTACACAGCATTTTGAGATTGCCTTATTTGCAAAGGATGTGGTGCTGCCTTAGATTTTGGCTGAAATGAGGCATCATCTTTTAAAAACACAGCATAGTTAAGCTGCTCTTTGCAACTGCTTTCACACTGTGAGCAAAGCTATGATGCCTCTGCTAGGTGTTGGAAAAGAGCTGATAAATCACAAGTCAGTCAAACTGTCAGGAGTGTTTAGGTCATGGAGAGAAAGCCCTGAAGAACGGTGTTGATATTACATTACACGGGTCAAGGAGGAGGCCAAAATATGAGCAGAGGCCTCCAGCTCTGCTCTCCGGTCTAATTAACTGCTGAACACTTGTCATATCCTGATCCAGAACTTGGTCGAAATCCAGTTATTACCACATTCAGTAACGGACCACAGTCTGATATAATTGTGTGTACAACACGAGCGTATCTGAACCCAGATCCGAGCAATAATTGAAGGCAAAAGCATAGCAGCCATTACTGAAATGTCTTTGGGAGAAAATCATTGCATTAACAACTTTCTGCAAGCATTTAATCTCAAGCGACACTACTTCAACATCATACCTGCTATGAAAATCATAATGGACTCGTTGTTGGGTTGTCTGTCGAATAGATGGATTTGGATGTTCACACATGTTCTTGTGTTCAAAAACACCTGGATGTAGCACAACAGACTGGAAGAGAACACAGCAGGTTCCTCATTCAGTCAAACACAAAGGAAAAAACACTGCCGAATGTCCACATAATGGGGATTGGGGCTGTTAGACTATGAAAAAAAAAAATATTACAATCTAAAATACTTATTTTCTATTTGAATATATTTTGAAAAAAAAAATCAGTTTCTCTTCCCTGTATTTTTGAGCTCATCGATGCAGCCTTGATGAACGTAAGAGTCATTTAAAACGACTTTTAAATGTTTAGACATTTAAAACATTTAAAAATCATGTTTCCAAACTTTTGACAAGTACTGTATAAATAATTTAGATTGTTTTTATGTCTGCAAAGGCGGCATGTTATCTATTTAAAACAAGACACTAAGACAATGGCAAAGAGTAAGGCGGCTCTTTAACACCATTCATTTTCTGCCCCGCAGGCACTGTTCTTTCCTTCAGCAAATGCATCTGAATTAAGCTGAAAGCACGAATTCTGATCACAACACATTTTTAGCTTCTCTAGGCTCCAGACTTGGCAATGAGGGATGAACTGTCTAAAAATACAGCAGTGAAATGTCACATCTTGGTGCGGGGACACACCAAAGTGAATAAATTCTAACTTACAACACCAGAAACAATAGCTACCCAATGGCGCCGTCCCAACCATGCACTGAGGCTGACAGTTTCAGAAGTGTAAAATTAAATGAACACAACTAGCAAAGAAAAACACAGGTGACAGCTTTTCAAAAAAGCTCCTGGGGTATCGGTCCCAACATGTCGCTTATTGGCAAACTGACAAAGCAAACTTGAAATTATACAGGGAATGGGATTGGGGAGAAGGTACTGTGAGTGGGATCATTGAATTTAGACATTATAATTATGGCTCCCAGGCTCACAGCATGCTGTGGCAGGAGTCTGTGCTATTCGCCACAGGACTGTCGAGGTGAAGGAATCACACACCACAAACAACTCCGAATTCTTTTCTACTTCCAATTTATCATTATATTTTTACAATTTGCCTTTTTATCTATTAATGTGTTAGAATGGCCACCACCCACAGTAAAACCATATAAAATGTAAAATCAGCTGCTCTTTGCTTTCATCGTATATTTAAAAGGAAAACCCACTATAAATTCTGTTTTTGTTTTGTTTTTTCTTATGCTTTGTGGTCTGAATGTGAAGTGCATTACTTTTGAAATTGCAAATAAATAAATGTTATTATAATTATAATATAATTAAAGTTATATTAAATGATTCATAATAATATCAATTAATTTTACTATTATTAAAATATTAAAGTAGACATGATAAATTGTATCGTATAATATTAATTGCATATTGTTATTGTAAAACAATATATATAAAATAAACTGGGAATTGGCAGTGCAAATATACATATATTTATAGTAAAATAGTTTACATTATTAGTATATTAATTATTATATTACACATTAGAAGTTATATCAATACTGCTAATATTAATTACAATAATACGAATACAATGATTAATATAATAATATAAAATAATTTTAATTCTATTATATTTTTAAAAGCTATTTTTTATTCTTTTTTGGATATATTTTTAGCTATGTTTGTAATTCATTTGAGTCTGCCGGTACAGATCTCTAGAACAGGAGAACAGAAAAATCAAGGAATAGTGATACATGTGCAAATGGTTCAGAGAAACACTTGCAGAATATAACATAAATTCCACGTCTCTCCCGTCCCCTCTCTGCTGTTCATATGGCAGATCATTGGATATTCCTTTTGTTTCCAGAGGGATCGTGACGAGTGTGTGAGCCATCACCCCACGCCCGTCAAACCAGGTCAAGATGCCAGCGCTTTACAGACTAAAAGTAAGTGAATCATGAACAGAACTAAACTTATTTTCTTTGGATTTTATTTACCTATTCCATTTGCTATATTAAGAGTTAAGTAAACAGTGGCATGACATACAGCCAAGTATGGTGACCCATACTCAGAATTCTTGCTCTACATTTAACCCATCCAAAGTGCACACACACACAGCAGTGAACTCACACACACACACACCGTGAGCACACACCCGGAGCAGTGGGCAGCCATTTATGCTGCGGGGCTCGGGGAGCAGTTGGGGGTTCGGTGTCTCTGACTGGCCATGACTTCCCCATGTGTCACAAATCTATTTTTTATCTCATTGGTTTGTGAGATTAAATGGAGAGCAAATGGACTTTCCTGAAATAAAATGTTCTTCCATAGTTTCCCTTAAAATAACAAACAAAACAACTCAAGCCAACAAATATGACATCGAAAATAAACAGATCTATATTTGAAGAAATTAAACTAAACAAAAAATTTGTTCTTTTATTTTTGAGATAAATAACATTTTCACAACCTCTTCAGAGCCACTAACCAACCTATTGAAGCTTTTTTACAAGCCCACAAGAGACAAACTTGAAACTTTCAGTGAATAAGTGTTCCCTCAAGACTGAAAGCAACAGCTCTGTACTGCATGTCTGTGTGCAGTAACCGAGGGGCTTTCATTTAAACCCACCAGGACACAGACCGAACGCGGTCATCAAAAAGCACTGTCAGCATCCATGTGGTCAGCCTTTCATCAGCAGGTTAGAGTTTCACGGCGAGTCGCACTCTATGGGGATACACAAGGTCTCACGTGTGTGTGTGTGTGTGTGTGTGCACTATCAGTTGTGTTAACTCACGTGTTACTGAGAAACACACCTATGTCAAAGTGTGTCGCATCTAGAACTTTCCTTTAGAATACCAAAGACAGTTCCTCTGCTGAGGGGTACGACTCCACATGGCAAAGATTCTAAAAGAGAAGTTGATCAACAAAGTACATATTTCTGAGAAACAAGTTTTATCATGTAACTGAAACTCATTTTCTTTGCAATGTTTACCATTATCATAGTGGATTTCAGTTCATTTTTCCAAGTTAAAAAACAGACTTCAAAGTATGTTATTTTTGGCTTTTCCAAGTAGGAAGATGAAGCTGAATAGAACACAGCTCAAAATCTGCTGCCAGACTGTCAGTCTGTGTATTAGTGGTGGGGATTTTACAGCGAGACTTTCCACAAGTTACATTGTTCCACTAGTGGGTGGTAACAAGTGACTTTTTTTTTTAAATGATTTGTTCATTCAGGACTGTCTTTATGATTAAATCATTGTATTACTCACTCAACCAATTTGCTTAGTTCGGAAATAATGATTCATTCATGAATGAAACCAGGGTTCTTTCTTTCTGAGTGAGTCATTCGCTCAACCGAACCAATTCGTTCAAACAACACTGGTCCATTCTGTAACTAAACAAGCCATTGCCATTTTGAGTGAATTAATGAATCATTTATTCAACGGAGTCAATTTGTTTTGTTTTTTGTTGTTGTTTTTTGTTTGTTTTATTTATTGACTAATTTTTTTTAATCACCTTTTATTCAGCAACGATGCATTAAAGTGATCAAAAGTGAAAAATGAAGACCACCATAAATATGTACCACCAGCCATTTAGCATATCTGAATGATTTCCAAATGATCATGTGACGCTAAAAGACTGGAGTAAGGATACAGCTTTGAACACAGGAATAGATTACATTTTTAAATATATTCAAATAGACAACAGCTATTTTAAATTATAATAATATTTCATAAAAATATACAATATACTATTATAATGCACATTTTATGCTACGCAAAACACAATGGTCGGATTCCTTCTCCTTACACTGTCTCTGACTGTAGGCCAGTTCAACCTCCCTAATGTTAAAAATATCACAAACTGCACAAGATCTTTCTCCATCAGAGGTCAACTACTGCTTAGAGAGAAAGAGGAAAAAAATCAGAGCAACAAGACTAATAGAAAGAGATTTGAGCGTCTGTATTTAGCTGCCGTTTGCTCACACTGCCTGTCATCTCCCTCAGGAACGCTTGTGAAAAAAATTCAGGTAAACCAGTTTTTAAATCACTTTTCATACATTTTGTATGGCAGTTATATTTGCCTCTGTTCACTCTTTACAAGAACAAAATGTCACAGCTGGAAATAACAACTGTCAAAACAACACGTACTTACGTCTGGTTATCAAAACACTGTCCATCCAGTAAAGCTGCTGGTTGACGGACTGAATGAGTTAAATTATCAGAGAGTGAAGGTTTCAGAGAGAGAGAGAGAGAGAGAGAGAGAGAGAGAGAGAGAGAGAGAGAGAGAGAGAGAGAGAGAGAGAGAGAGAGAGAGAGAGAGAGAGAGAGAGAGAGAGAGAGAGAGAGAGAGAGAGAGAGAGAGAGAGAGAGAGAGAGAGAGAGAGAGAGAGAGAGAGAGAGAGAGAGAGAGAGAGAGAGCGAGAGAGAGAGAGAGTGAGAGAGAGAGCGAGAGAGAGAGACTGAGAGAGAGAATGCACTGAGAGAAAATGGTATTTTTCATTTACAGAATTAACACTCAGAGGAGAGGTCAAGTGTGTGAACAACTGCTTTGAACAACTGTATTATATGCATTAATGGGTCTGATCTACTCTCTGACGGGTTCTCCACAGATGCTTAATCTATATCTAATCACTCAGTTATAACAGTTAAAATAAAAACCAAAGGCTGTTCAATTGACAAGAAGTGCACAGATGACAGGCAAGTTTGACACCATTTCGGTGCTACAAAAGGTGCTTTGGCCTTTCATTTACTTTAGACACCTTAGGAGTGTTTATTAAGCAGCTGTGCATGAGTACATATACTATAAAGGTTGTTATATATGAAAACTGTAATAATAATTATGATTCTGTTGAAATGTGCCTTGGTTTCTTTATATTATGTAGAAGTCTTCTGAACTACTTCAAAGCATGGTTGTGATAATGACTCATATCTGGTGCACCTTCTGGTTTTATACTCATGAACAGCTGCTGAATAAACACTTCTGAGTTGAATAAACATATACAAGTATATATGGAAGTGATATGTACTCTTACAGAAAACCCCTGCTGAGTATGCGAACACTGTGTAGGGACTTGTGCATTTGAATGCAGCTTCACTGTCAGCACACAATAAAAAGAAGATATAGCCAAGAAAGGACAGGTAATCTTCGCAGCCATTCTGCTGAAATTCAAAAGCAGTTTCTCTCTCTTTTGCTTTTCACCTCTCCATCTATGTGAGTTTGGGGTATTTATTTGGGCACATCTATCTCACTCTTTGTTAGTGACAGCGTGGCGCTCACTGAACCTGACGATGAGTTTAAGTTGAGGACACCATATTTTTTTTCCATTTCCTACCTCATAACAGTCATTCTGCTGTGACAGTGTGTTGTTTTGTTATTCTTAGCAAACTGCAGAGCTGCATCTGTTCTCCTCTGCCTTGTTAGTGGAAAGGCAAGTGACAACAAACCCCTAACCCTAAGTACTAAACTTCACATATTCACACACAATTCACCCATCATCGCTTGTGCTACAGAAATGAATGATACCACAGGCTATAAGTTAAGATGTCAGACTGCTGGATGGTAAGATATATGAGACACTTTTACACACTAAATAAGAGACTTGAACCATATAGTCTTAAGCTGGCCAGTAAGCAACCACATACAGTAGCAACAAACTAAAACAGGTACAAAACTGACATCTAGAAATGAACAAAAACACTCCAAACCCTCAGCAACTGCATAGCAATGTGCTAAAAACACTCAGAATAATTAAGAACACATACTGTATAGCAACACCCTGGCAACCACCCATAACACCTTAGAAACAGCATAGCACCCACGAGAGGATAGCAACCACCAAGAACCTCAGTTAACGTTTTCGGACACACCGATACACTCAACTGTCGCAGCTTTAATTACGTAATGAAGTGGGAGTGGCTTTCAAACTCTGACAAAATAACATTATAAAATTCATACACTACACGGTCAAGTCACGAGTGCCTAGTGTATAAAACATTATTCGGGATGCAACTTATGGTCTTAACCAGCTCGTCCCATTTTGTTTTGCATATTCCATGGCCGGGAATTCTTGAGCTTTGTAACCCTTCAGACCTTTATTTATGCTCAAACAGCAACATCACACACCAACTAAAATTGAAAAAAGTGAAAAAGCATAATAGGACCTCTTTAAAACTCTCAGAACACCCTAGTGACCACATAGTAATATCTTGGCAAAAACCCACACCATTCTCAGAAGTTGGCTGCAACTGTATTAGTACGACTTGAATTTTCTTCAGAAAATAAATCAGGTCATGAGTAATGTCTGGCCCAAGCACCTGTGTGAGGAATACTCTCTCACTCTTCATTCTGCTATCTGCCTGTACTAGGACTGGAGAACTGATTGTAAAACTTTAAACAGCTCTCCGGGGCCCGGGTCCTTTCCTCTGTCCTCGCATCATGTGCACAGCACTCTGTTATTCCACAGCTTTTAGCAAAGCTCCACCGCAGCTGCCAGCTCTCCCTCAGGAGAACAATACAATGAAACAGGCCTTGCAGAGAAGCAAAAATGTGCTCTGTGTGTGTGTGTGCGTGTATGTGTGCGTGTGTTTTGATGTGGTGATACATATGAGAAATGTCTTACAGTGGTACGATACTGCACACGTTAACCACTGTTTTACACAACACAGACACTGGCCATGAAGAAGGTGATTACACATATACATGTGCTAATGAAGTGAAATGCAATACATTTTCTTGTCCCCATCGACAATATGGTTAAACCTATTAATCTCACATAATTTAAAATGGAAGTCATATTAGTTAATTTACTTTTAGCACAAGATCATAATTAAATGAACATAAGGGTGGATTTTCAGTACTGCGGCGTGAGCACGTTGAGATTTTCTTCAATTGAAAACTAGAAGAAAATCAAGAAATATTCCAGGTGTTTCCACACTTTTTTCCTTTCTCTAATTAAATTGTTTAAAATAAGATATGCTTTTTTAATTGACAATCATTTATAGGCTTCTAGTCCTGAAAATTTTGTGGAAAATTTTGGAATGAGCAAAAATAAATAAAGTGAAATATGTAAAGCCTTCACCTCTTCACACCATCTGATTCTCACCTGCTGTGCACTGAGCCGTGAGTGATGGAGAGGAACTCTCAGCACCACGTCCGCAGGGACGTCCCAACACCCTTGCCTGCTCCACACCACTACAAGCCATCAGCAGATGGCCACGCCACCTGCCATACTCCATCAACAAAAGGTCCAATTATCCCATAAGCCCCTTCACTCACCTTGATATCCCACAATCCCTCTTTCCCACACCTGTCCACTCACATTAAAGCCCTCACTAGTCATCATACTGGAGTTTATCACCTCAGAATCTGAGTGAGAACATGTTTGCTTTGATGACCGCTTTGATGGCAAACTCTTTTGATGAAGTGAGTTCATCATACTCCACAAAACCTAATCAGTTGATCTAAAAAGTTAAATAATAGTTAAACTATGAATAAAAAAAAATTAAAAAAAATCATAAAAATCAAATAATTCTAGATGTCTTATCTGAATTGTTTTCAGTTTCCATCAAACAGTAAAAAAAAATATACAACAATGACAGCAACAAAAGGAGCAGACGAGCTGAATGAAAATGCAAATTAACTCTCTGACAGTAGGTGGCGTTTTGGACAAACAGAAATACAGCGGTTACCATAGTTTTCCCTAGTGGACATTTCCTACGAAATTATATTTAATTTCCTTTATTTGCTCCGTAGGAAATGGCCCGAAGAAACTACATGCATGCAAGGTCTGAGGTGAAATTAAAAGATTTTGTTTTTTACTGCAGATATCCAATTTTCACAATAATATATTATTTTTAAAACACAACATTGAAATCACTACATTTCGACTAGTATTTCCAATGTTGACTAGAAGCTGCAGTTGTGTTTAGTTGACCAGACGTCTAGTCTCACAAATCCCTAATAGTAATATAATTATTATTGCAATATTGTTATTTTTAAGCCAATGAGATGTACACAAAACCACTGAAATTACTTAACAGCTCATTTATTTATTTATTTTTATTTTTTTTCCAATTTCACCAAAACAAGAAGAAAAAGTGTTTATTATACATTTAAAAGGCTTTTATATTTTGGCACTGTCATAAAACCAACATAAACTTAAGTTAATCATCCAAGCAAGCTGGTTATTGGCTGATGCTGGAAATCTTAAAATAATGCTGTTTGATATTTTGGCATATCACTAAATGTTACTTATTTCATGACTTAAATATACACTCACCTAAAGGATTATTAGGAACACCTGTTCAATTACTCATTAATGCAATTATCCAATCAACCAATCACATGGCAGTTGCTTCAGTGCATTTAGGGGTGTGGTCCTGGTCAAATCAATCTCCTGAACTCCAAACTGAATGTCAGAATGGGAAAGAAAGGTGATTTAAGCAATTTTGAGCGTGGCATGGTTGTTGGTGCCAGACGGGCCGGTCTGAGTATTTCACAATCTGCTCAGTTACTGGGATTTTCTTGCACAACAATTTTTAGGGTTTACAAAGAATGGTGTGAAAAGGAAAAAACATCCAGTATGCGGCAGTCCTGTGGGCGAAAATGCCTTGTTGATACTAGAGGTCAGAGGAGAATGGGCCGACTGATTCAAGCTGATAGAAGAGCAACTTTGACTGAAATAACCACTCGTTACAACCGAGGTATGCAGCAAAGCATTTGTGAAGCCACAACACGCACAACCTTGAGGCGGATGGGCTACAACAGCAGAAGACCCCACCGGGTACCACTCATCTCCACCACTACAAACAGGAAAAAGAGGCTTCAATTTGCACGAGCTCACCAAAATTGGACAGTTGAAGACTGGAAAAAATGTTGCCTGGTCTGATGAGTCTCGATTTCTGTTGAGACATTCAGATGGTAGAGTCAGAATTTGGCGTAAACAGAATGAGAACAGGGATCCATCATGCCTTGTTAGCACTGTGCAGGCTGGTGGTGGTGGTGTAATGGTGTGGGGGATGTTTTCTTGGCACACTTTAGTCCCCTTAGTGCCAATTGGGCATCGTTTAAATGCCACGGCCTACCTGAGCATTGTTTCTGACCATGTCCATCCCTTTATGACCACCATGTACCCATCCTCTGATGGCTACTTCCAGCAGGATAATACACCATGTCACAAAAGCTCGAATCATTTCAAATCGGTTTTCTTGAACATGACAATGAGTTCACTGTACTAAAATGGCCCCCACAGTCACCAGATCTCAACCCAATAGAGCATCTTTGGGATGTGGTGGAACGGGAGCTTCGTGCCCTGGATGTGCATCCCACAAATCTCCATCAACTGCAAGATGCTATCCTATCAATATGGGCCAACATTTCTAAAGAATGCTTTCAGCACCTTGTTGAATCAATGCCACGTGGAATTAAGGCAGTTCTGAAGGCGAAAGGGGGTCAAACACAGTATTAGTATGGTGTTCCTAATAATCCTTTAGGTGAGTGTATAAAGCCTACTGTGTCATATTTGATACACATTTTTAAGGTCAAAAACCTGTTGCACACAATCAACTTCATGTCGTCTAATTAATAGTTTATACTTTAAGCAAAAATGAATATAAACACATTTACACAAATACTCACCCTCAGGTTGTCAGATAAAAAAATAATCAGGCTTTTGATGAACTTATTTATTAATCTCTCAGTCATCACTGTATTGCATTATATGTTTTGTAGCTAGAGATTTTATAATAAAACTAAGCATTTAAATATTATCTTACTAAGACATTATATTGGGAGATTTAGAGTGACAACTGATATTTAAATGCATTTTTTTAAGTTGTCTGCTTTACTGTTATAAAGATAGCATTGATTTACATTACAATCTCAATCAGAATCTTCTCACTTATGGCCATATACATATCAACATCTGTGCCAAATTGCATATGTTTGCTCATTGGGCCTCTGAATAAAGCTGAGGGTTTTTTGCTTTTTATTTTAGATTTTGTCTAAAGTGGAATAAAATGGAACTAAACGGTTCCATTTTTTAATAGTTTTTCTTTTTTTTTTTTTTTTTTAAATGTATCAGGCATACAAGGTAGATATCTGCTTTTGAATAACAGAAGAATCTAGTACCTACACATTTGCTCAAATTCAGCAAGCATTATCTGTTAACTCTGTTGAACGCAGAAGTAATATTAATTATATGGTATAAATGTCACATTGTAAATGCGGAGAGAGAAGCCATGTGGTAATGGAACCTGGTTTTGAAAAAGAATGAAAGAAGTCATTAGCAGATAATGATTTTAATTACACTCTTTGTCAGCTACTATGGCAGCACTTGACAAGAGGTTCCCCCTCTGCATAATTACAGTGTGATTGACATGCTAAATAAAGAGGGTCTGAATGACACTGATGGCACGCAGTTGCCAAGAGCAACAGGTAGATCGAGGAACTGGAAAATACATGTTTGTGATTAGAGGCTAGCGGTGTGCAAAAAGCTCCATTTTTATTAGACTCTGGCTAAGGTATAATTTTAGTTTGTGGATTCGGTTGTTAGAACAGTCTGTGAAGAACAAAGGCTACAGGTCTGTACTTACAGACGTATAATGGACTTGAAACCTTTCCTGCCCAGAGGAAAAATGTCATTGCTCGGAGGTTGCTCTTTCAAAGCTCAAAAGACTTCATGAATATATCAGCGTTTCATTTATGTTTTTGATTTCCTCCTAAAATTGTGTAGGACACAAATGATGAGACAATTAACACATTAACACGTTAAATGTGGAACATATAGCTCAGATAATTTAATCTTGGAAGAATTTGATGAGAAATATTCATACTCATCAGATCTCTAACATACTGGAAAATCCAAGAAACATTAGAGACATCATTGAGATCACTTCTGAAACTTAAGAAAAGATTCATGTGAGATTACCGGATCTTCGTTTAGTCTTCAAAAGTCTCCATTTAGTCATCATTCTAATACACTGATTTTGTGATTAATTACTACCAATTATTATTGGTACTCATTTATTGATTTTATTCTGTTGTAAAGAGTCTTTGCTGCTTTGTGTGTGTATATATATATATATATATATATATATATATATATATATATATATATATATATATAGATATAGATATATATAGATATATAGATATATATATATATAGATAGATAGATAGATAGATAGAGGAAATTTTATTTATTTATTTAACCTTTGAATGGTAGTTTATTACTATTTACTACAAAAAAACATTAAGCTGCAAAAAAAAAAAAAAAAAAAAAAAAACTTTTTATAGATAAATGTTTCTTGAGCAGCAAATCAGCAATGATTTCTGAAGGATCATGTGACACAGAAGACTGGAGTAATGATGCTGAAAATTCAGTTTTACATCACAACACTAAGGATTTTTTTCTACTGGCCAGTCAGGTCAAATATAAAGTTCAATCATTATTAAAGACAAGTGAACAGTCTATAAATAAGAACAAATTAACAAGTTACTGTATAATTATAATAATAATAATAATAATAATAATAATAATAATAATAATAATAATAATAATAATTAGACTGTATAATTTCAAAATTTGAAGAAAAAACAGAATGGTCTAATTTTAGCTTTGTGAAATAATGCTACATACAACACCTGCATGAAACGGAAACAGCAAACAGGCTGAATGAGATCATTTCACTCTCTGCCAGCAGGTGGCACTTTTGGAACAGCAGTGTTTTCTTGGTTACTGCTGTAAACAAAGCAGCGCTGTGCATATTTGCACTACTTTAAATGCATTATACCGAACCAAGATGAAAAGAAAACTATGTAAGCTTTTCTGAAAACAGTCAGTTCCCCTCAGGAACACATCCATTTGAATTCTATATTTAGGATTTTCTTCCTATATTTTGCGCATCGTGAACAGTGATCTTGCTCTGCCTGCTACAGTATTTTCAGCATCGCAGACCTCTGTTAATAATAATAATAAACTGTATAATAACGTAATATTTCCACACAAACGTCATTTTGAAAAAAAAAAAAATAAAATAAATATATATATATATATATATATATATATATATATATATATATATATATATATATATAGCTATGCAGTTTGTGTGCAAGCACGGAACAGAGATAGTCTTTGAAATTAAACAAAAAATGCCTAGTCGATCGGTGCATCTCTACTCCTGTCACGAATCAGACCTCTTTGGCTCTCTCCAATGGCCACCGGAGGGCACCCTCACCTGAGTATTAACTTTGATCCCAGACTCCATTTTCCATTTTCATCACTGTCCTATTTAACCAGCGTGCTCACACTCATTGTGAAGACTTGTTTTGCCCTGGCTGACATTTCAAAGCGTTTTTCCCTGCCATTCTGAGTTTCCCTGTGTATGACCCTGGACAGTTTGACTTCTCTGATTTTCTGCCGCCTACCCTTGTGATCTTGCCTTCTGGAACTTTGCTTGTTTGCTGGTTGCCCTGAATCCTTGCTGGTGTAGTTTCTGCCTCTGTCTTGCCTCTGATATTCCTGCTACTGTCGATTGACCATTGCCTGTTTTTGACCTTGCTTTATTCACTAAAGTGCTGCAAATGGATCCACTTGCTTCTGACCGATCATTACAACTCCACTGTATAAATTAAATATAGAATAATCATCGATTAAGCTACAAAGTTACTCACCAAGACAGGTATCTTGACACGTTTTTTTGTATGTATTTGTCCATTCAAGCGCAAGGATGTGGAAAGAAACTCAACTCGGGCTCGTCCGTCAGAGACGCAGCTGTCTGCACATGCTGAACACACAGAACACAGTGTGCGAATACTGAATTGAGTTGTTTTTAGCACCTTGCTGGAATGCTTTTAAATTGCTTGATTTTTTAATTTATTTATTTATTTATTTATTATTGTGTTAATTGTCCGGTAGTCCTTATTGATGAGCCCAGCACAATAAATTACACTGAACAAAATTATAAACGCAACACTATTTTTATTTTTTTTGCCCCCATTTTTCATGAGCTGAACTTTTTCTATGTACACAAAAGGCCTATTTTTCTTAAATATTGTTCACAAATCTGTGTTAGTGAGCACTTCTCCTTTGCCGAGATAATCCATCCACCTCACAGGTGTGGTATTTCAAGATGCTGATTAGACAGCATGATTATTGCACAGGTGTGCCTTAGGCTGGCCACAATAAAAGGCCACTCTAAAATGTGCAGTTTTATCACACAGCACAAAGCCACAGATGTCGCAAGTTTTAAGGGAGCGTGCAATTGGCATGCTGACTGCAGGAATGTTCACCAGAGCTGTTGCCCGTGAACTGAATGTTCATTTCTCTACCATAAGCCGTCTCCAAAGTCGTTTCAGAGAATTTGGCAGTACATCCAACCGGCCTCATAACCACAGACCACGTGTAACCACACCAGCCCAGAACCTCCACATCCAGCATCTTCACCTCCAAGATCATCTGAGACCAGCCACCCGGACAGCTGCTGCAACAATCGGTTTGCATAACCAAAGAATTTCTGCACAAGTTGTCAGAAACCATCTCAGGGAAGCCCATCTGCATGATCGTCATTCTCATCGGGGTCTCGACCTGACTGCAGTTTGTCGTCGTAACTAGGGCTGTGCAATTAATCGAAATTGTAATAAAATCACGATTTGAGCGTGCGCGATTTCTAAATCGCTTTATATCACGATTTTCCGTGGTCCCGACCTCCCGCAGTATGCTATCCGATCCAATCAGAATGCAGCGCACCTAAGTGGAGCGTGAGAACAGAACAGAATGGGCATATGCCTAACTCCAGGTTCACACTCTGTCTGTGATGTGTATTTTTTCCAAACCCATCTTAATGGATCAGAACGTTCACACTGCACGCGGTAAAAGATGCGAACAAAAAAGGTTAGAAATCGAAAGGTGCGAAAAGAATGAATATCTAGCGCATGAGCATAGAGAGAGTTGTGAGTGAGTGAGTGAGTGAGAGGAGAAATGTTTTAATTGCGCGCACTCTCTCCGGACAAGAGCAGCGTGTATCTGAGCACGCGCAGGGACGTCGGACTGTGGGTAAAACCAGTACTGATTACCAGGGCCCCAAAGGAAGAGAGGGCCCTTGAAAATTCTGGAATATATTTTATTTTACCTGGATATTTTCAAGGGGGGGCATGGGGGCCCATCAGGACTGCATATGCATAGGGCCCGGGATCTTGTGCAACGCCCCTGAGCACGCGTGTGTCTGGTTTTGTGACAAAACAAAGGATTTGCGCTCGCGCATTATTTGAATGTGCTTTCGCGTTACAATAACGCGGTCTTACTGCTGCTTCTGCACCGCATACACATACTATATACGCACTGCAAACGGAGTACGTGTGAACCTTGAGCAATAAATATATTTCAGCACCTGAGGCACCGCAACAATGAGCTCTATGACCAATGCATGGCAAAAAAAAAAAAAAAGCCCTGGACACGGGTTTTATTTTATTTTATTTTATTTGTATTTTTTTACCATATCTCTAGACATTTTGTTTGACATTTTTACTTAGTGATTATTTTGACTTATGTCTGTTCTAGAGGCATGTTACAACCTTTTTGATAAAGCTCTCATTGGTTTTCTTTTGGAAATATGTTTCAAATTTATACTGAATGCATTTATGACTGTAAAGCATGTCTGTGTGTGTCAAAATCGTGATTAAAATCGATCAAAAAATCGTGATAGGTTTTTTTTGTCCATATCGCACAGCCCTAGTCATAACCTACTTGAGTGGGCAAATGCTCACATTCGATGGAGTCTGACACTTTGGAGAGGTGTTCTCTTCACAGATGAATCCCGATTTTCACTGCAAAGGGCAGATGGCAGACAGCGTGTATATCGTTGTGTGGGTGAGTGGTTTGCTGATGTCAGCGTTGTGGATCGAGTGGTCCATGATGGCAGTGGGGTTATGGTATGGGCAGGCTATGGCCAGCCTAAGGCACACCTGTGCAATAATCATGCTGTCTAATCAGCATCTTGATATGCCACACCTGTGAGGTGGATGGATTATCTCGTCAAAGCAAAAGTGCTCACTAACAAAGATTTAGACAGATTTATGAATAATATTTGAGAGAAAAAGGCCTTTTGTGTACATAGAAAAAATCTTAAATTTTTGAGTTCAGCTTATGAAAAATGGGGGCAAAAACAAAAGTGTTGCGCTTATAATTTTGTTCAATGTATGTTTTAATATTTTAACAATATATTAAATATATTTAATAGAGAGAGAGATAGAAATTATTTGACCTCCAGGTCTTTTCTCCTCTCTTCTTTTCATGCGCATTGTGAAATTTAACATGCTAATTAAAGCAACCTGTTAGTTCAAAGCAGCAAACAGATTTTTGGAAGTTTATGTAACATCAGGGTACATTTTAGCGTGAAGATAAACATCTGCTGATGGGAGCCACCAGGGATGCCGGACCAGACACTGGCTCCGTCCCTTCTGTTCATAAAACTGCAAACTGAATTAGACACAGACACACGTGGCCTGAAAAAAGCTACATCTAAATGATGGATTAAAAACAACTGTGATGTTTCTAAATCCACTGGCTATAAGAAATGAAAGGATTTAATCTGGTATTATGATGTGAAATCTTGTAAACATTTTCATGCATTACAGGTGGAAATATACATTACAAACAATTATAAAATTTAAACAAATTTAAAAATCTTTTATGGAAAACCCTTTTTAATAAAGGCTGTTTTTAATGTAACAAACGATCGAGTGAACTTTTTTGCCACTCATTATCACACATTCTAATATTTTTTTTCAACAAGTCATCTATTTTTCTAGTTCCATATAATCTGTTTGGAGAGCATCTAAATTATTGTTAACAATGTATTGAGACTAAAAGGGTCTTCTTATATCACAAATAACTTAAAGCAATGGTTCAGTAAATTAGTAAGTAGGTTACCATCTCATTATTCTAAGAAAATACATTTTCTTTCTGGGTTAATAGTCTTTTGTTTACATAAAAAATACACAGAAATGGAGCACAGTTGGGTTTCAGAGGTAATATTACATTCATTTTCGAGAGAGAGAGAGAGAGAGAGAGAGAGAGAGAGAGAGAGAGAGAGAGAGAGAGGAGAGAGAGAGAGAGAGAGAGAGAGAGAGAGAGAGAGAGAGAGAGAGAGACTCTAAGTACTACACAGTACTACAAATACTACACCTGGCTTAAAATCCACAAGGAACTGCTCCCATCCAGAAAAGATATGTTCTCCACATTAGAGGAAGAGACAAGCCACTTCCAGGCCCAGGGAAACATGCTCATCTGTGGAGACCTGAACGCAAGAACAGGACTACAGCCAGACTTCACCGACACACGAGGGAGCAAATACATCAACAACAAACTGACTATTATTAATAACACATTCTCCCATATCCACAGAAATAACCATGATCATATAGTAAATATGGGAAAGACCTCCTGCAGCTCTGTCGAAGCCTGGGTCTGTATATCATCAACGGCAGGTTACGAGGAGACACTTTAGGGAGATTCACATTTAGCTCACCTCTTGGGAATAGCAGTTGATTATATGATAACAGACATAGATCCTTCATCTCTCAGATCATTCACTGTTAGATAACTAACCCCTCTGTCTGATCACAGTCAAATCACTGTGTATCTCAAAAAGACTGAAAATAACACTAACACAAAGCCCAGTAAACTGTACAACATCAGAAAACCATACAGATGGGCTGAAAACAGTGTTGAAGAATATCAAAAAACACTTAGCAGTCACAAAAATACAAGCGCTGATAGATAGCTTTCTAAATAACACCTATGCTCACACTAATAAAGTTGTCAATCTTGCGGTCAAAGATTTAAATTACATATTTGAAAAATCAGCAAAACAATCCAAATTAAAAACAAAAAAATGGAAAAAAATCAAATACCCAAAAATGACAAAAATTAGTTTGATCAGGACTGCCAAACTATTCGCAAAAAAAAAAAAATAAAAAAAAAAAAAAAGACAACTGAGAACACTGTCAGAAACACAGAGATCCAAATAATGACGAGATCAGTCTTCTTTACTGTGAAACACTAAAACAATACAAACATACACTCAGAACCAAAAAAGCACAATACACCCAAAACCAACTCACAATAACTGAGAAGTCAGTGAACACAAACCAATTTTGGAATAATTGGAACAATCTGAAGAAAAAAAAAAATGATCATGAAGAATTGGCAATCCAAAATGGAGAAATATGGGAAAGTCATTTCCAAACATTATTTAATAAAGTACAAACAGACACGAACTGTAACCAAAACCAAACAATCAACCAATTGGGAAAACTAGAATTAGCTATCAAAGATAACCAAAACCCATTAGATTTCCCAATAACTGTTAAAGAACTTAGAGAAAAAAAATTAAAAACCTCCAACTCAAAAAAGCATCTGGACCTGATGGGATATTAGATGAAATGATAAAACACACAAGCAGTAAATTTCACTTGGCCATTCTAAAACTATTCAATGTGATTCTGAGTGTAGGTTACTTCCCTGACATCTGGAATCAAGGTTTGATCACACCAATCTTTAAAAACTGAGATAAATTTGATCCTAACAACTGCAGAGGCATCTGTGTGAGCAGCAACCTGGGAAAGTTATTCTGTAGCATAATAAATGCTCGACTATTAGACTTCACCACACACAATGTACTGAGCAGAAGTCAAATTGGATTTTTACCAAATTACCATACATCTGACCACATCTATACATTAAATACTCTAACTGAAAAACATGTTAACCAAGACAAAGGTAAAAAATATGCATGCTTTATTGACTCTAAAAAAGCTTTTGACTCAATTTGTCACCAAGGACTATTTTTACAAACTTATTGAAATTGGCATAGGATGTAAAACCTATGACCTTATCGAATCAATGTACACTGAAAGTAAATGTGGCGGCACCAAACGTAAAAGGTATCTTTCCCAAGAGTGTGGAGTGAGACAGGGCTGCTGCTTAAGCCCAACATTATTTAACATTTACATCAATGAACTGGCGAGCAGTCTGAATTGATCTGCAGCCCCTGGCATCACCCTACACACCTCACAGATCAAATGCCTGCTGTATGCAGATGATCTGGTTCTGCTGTCTCCCACTCAATATGGTTTACAGCAGAACCTGGACCTGCTAGAACAATACTGCCAGACCTGGGCCCTGACAGTCAACCTGAAGAAAACCAAAATCATGATCTTTCAGAAAAGATCCAGATCCCAGGGAACACAACACACATTTACATTAGGCACTAACCAGATAACACACACATCACACTACCTGCGTTTGAAAATCACATCCACAGGAAACTTTAATCATGCTGTGAATGAACAGAGATAAAGCACACAAGGCATTCTACGCCATAAAACAGCAATGTCCAATAGAAATCCCTATTAGAATTTGGACGAAAATATTAGAATCAGTAATTGAGCCCATTGTCCTCTATGGCAGTGTGAGGTCCACTGACAAATCCAAATCAAGATTTCACTAAATGGGAGAATCATCCAATTAAGACCCTGCATCCAGAACTCTGTAAAAATATATTACACATGCACAGCACACAACAAATAATGCATGCAGGGCAGAATTAGGCAAATATCCTCTAATCATAAAGATATAAAAAAGGGCAATTAATTTCTGGAAACATCTGAAACTCAGTGACCCCCAATCATATCATTATAAAGCCCTGCAACACCAAGAGATGAGCAAAGAAAGCAGTCCCCTCCCTCAGCTGATCCAGAGCTTCAGTCCTGATGCTTCACTAACATCTACTGATGCTCTGAATCACAACATCAGAATCAATCAGATTACTGCACAAGACAAACAGAACTACATCTCTGACTGGCAAACCCAAACACAACAACAGAGTAAAATGCAATGCTATTTGGCCCTAAAGAGAGAGGACAGTATGGCAGAGTATCTGTACACAGTGTCAGATAAGAAACTGAGAAGCACATTGATCAGATACAGACTCAGCGGACACAAGGGGCAGCTGTGGCCTAATGGTTAGAGAGTTGGACTTGTAACCAGAAGGTTGCAGGTTCGATTCTCGGTGCTGGCAGGAGTTGTAGGTGGGAGGGAGTGAATGAACAGTGCTCTCTTCCACCCTCAATACCCATGGCTGAAGTGCCCTTGAGCAAGGCACTGAACCCCCAGTTGCTCCCCGGGCGCTGGATATAGCTGCCCACTGCTCCGGGTGTGTGTTCACGGTGTGTTCACTTCTCACTGCTTGTGTGTGTACACTTGGATGGGTTAAATGCAGAGCACCAATTTCGAGTATGGGTTACCATACTTGACAAATGTCACGACTTTCACTTTCACAAGCTGATGATAGAGACGGGCAGACACAGAAAAACATGGCTGCCTCTGGAGCAGAGATTGTGTTCACACTGTGATCTGAATCATTTGGAAACAGAACTGCACTTCCTATCAGAATGCTCCAAATACACAGACATACGGTCAGTGTTCTATGATAAAATACAGCAGGTCCATCAGACATTTAAAACTCTTTCGAACCAGGAGAAACTGCCGTATCTGTTAGGAGAACACAAGAACTGCTGTGTGTTTGCTGCTCAATATGTGTCTGCTTGCCATGATATAAGAGAAAACACTCAACCTGCCCTGATCTGATGTTTCCAGCACATGTAGATTATGTTATGCCATATTACTCTATTATATTACTTAGATGAATATTTTGCCTCTGTAAGTCTAATAGTATATCTTATTTTATTTCTAACTTATACATACACCAATTCATTTTGCACTAGAGAGAGAGAGAGAGAGAGAGAGAGATTTTTAAAAATAAAAATAACTGAACATTTCAAGACAGACCTACCATAATGTCTGTCATTCAGTTTTGGTTTTAGCTGATATGTTGAAGTGTTGTATTTTAGTGCATATGTTGATGCTGATTTGATTTTCTTGATTTGGTGGTGAATGAACTTCATACAAACAAAAATTGTGAGTGCAAAGCTTAACTTGTGCTGTTTGTATGCATTCATGATTTTTTTGTTTCTGACAGGTAAATGACAAACGTTTCTCATTTCCGATAGCAGGCTGACCTACTTTTTATTTTAACTGCAAAACGTAGTGGAAAAAATGAGACCAACAGCAAATCTGTCATTTCCATCTCTATTATGCCCTAAAGCACCACATACAAAAATAATATGCTTTACAGTATCAAATAAATCTTTTTTTCCATCTATGTTTAATATAGTATACATACACCGTTTACCCTGAATCATTGCATATATTGTGGTAGGATTTACTAACAAATCTTCTGCCAGTATGTTACTCTTTAGAGGGTCTGTGCACATGGAAATTGAAAAAAAATCCATGTCATTTTCAAACTCATGTGTTTGCTATTTCCACGCAACCACATTAGTTGTGTGAATAACAACAATAAATAATAATAATAAATAATAATAATAATAATAATAATAATATATAATAATAAATAATAAAACCTTTATATAAGTATGCCTATATATTTCATGACCATTTACTTATTTGTTCCATCCACCAGTCTCACAAAAAATTAAAAAGAAAAACTAATCGATATTTCATGTCCATTTATTTGTTTGTTCATCCATCAAGCTCTTTAAAAAGAAAAACTAATCGATATTTCATGTCCATAAAAAATACATAAGATTTAACATTTGTAGATGGTTTAAAGGCCAGTTGTACAAATTCTAAAAATCATTTAGAGCTCCTTGTATTTACCAAAACGTAGTGGAAAAAATGAGACCAACAGCAAATCTGTCATTTCCATCTCTATTATGCCCTGCTTTACAGTATCAAATAAATCTTTTTTTCCATCTATGTTTAATACAGTATACATACACCGTTTACCCTGAATCATTGCATATATTGTGGTAGGATTTACTAACAAATCTTCTGCCAGTATGTTACTCTTTAGAGGGTCTGTGCACATGCAAATTAAAAAATCATGTCATTTCAAACTCATATGTTGCTATTTCCACGCAACCACATTAGTTGTGTGAATAACAACAATAAATAATAATAATAATAATAATAATAATAATAATAATAATAATAAAACCTTTATATAAGTATGCCTATATATTTCATGACCATTTACTTATTTGTTCATCCACCAGTCTCCAAAAAAATACCAAAAACACCATAAAATGTAATTTGGTGCTCCACAGAACAAACCATATGTAAAGAAAAAATAGCATATGGGTTTGGAAAAACATGAGGCCAAAAAATACATAAGATTTAACATTTGTAGATGGTTTAAAGCCAGTTGTAAACATTCTAAAAATCATTTAGAGCTCCTTGTATTTACATTTTCATAATCCATTTGAATAGATATTACACATTAATGAATAAATCTCTCTCTCTCTCTCTATTTGTATATATTTTTATATATATATATCATTTAATATATATATATATATATATATATATATATATATATATATATATATATATATATATATGAATAGATATTACACATTAATGAATAAATCTCTCTCTCTCTCTTGATTTTTTTTTTTTTCATGTAAACTATAGCTTCTGTTCGGACCATTACATCAAAACATACTCGTGATTTTATGACATCAGTTACTGCTTTATTTAATCAGAAACAGGATCTTAATCGTATTTGTGTATTTTACTTTCATTTTATTACAAGTAGGCCAACAGTGTCCCCTAACTAAGGAGGGGGCCCATGATTGGGTGTGTTGAGTAGATTGACTGGAGCGCCGATCGCCAAAGCCATCACACCCACCACTTATTAGCACTGTTTTTTAGTTGAGCTTTTCCCTAAATTCCACGCATTACCATTTGAGATAGAAACGTAAAGACTGAATTTGGTTCATCAATGAAATGCATTTATTTATTATTTATCTTTTTTTTTTTTGCATCACAGGAATAAATTAGATCTTAATGTATATTAAAATAGAAAAGCATTATTTAAATCATAATATTTCACAATTACATTTTTTTCTGTATTTTTGATCAAATAAATGCAGCCTTGATGAACATAAGAAACTCCCGTAAACATTAAAAATCGTTCTGATCCCAAAATTTTGACTGGTATTGAGTGTGTGTGTGTGTTTTTATATATATATTTTTTATTAATTATACTACTTGATGTTTTCTGCTTCATGGTGTTGTTGTTATTCTGTGATGTTCTTTATGAGGAGTTTTTATGCTTTGAAGTCCAGAGTGCCTCTTTCACAGATAGGCAGTCAAGATGCCCTGAGTGAAATGACCCTTGAGTCAGACATGTATTAAACCCCAGAGTTCTCACCCATCAGCCAAAATCACTCTAGTATCCGGCAAACACAGTCGCAAATATTCCATCAGATCCTTCATAAGCTGTGAGAGCACATCTGTCACTTACAGGATGCAGTATCTGAATCAGTGTTTCTGTAAGAGCCTGAGATTACACTATAAACTTTGGGATCACAAAAAGGCAATTTTCACAGGAAACAAGGATTATCTTATGCATCAGTTCACAAATTGAACCCTTCAACATTAAAAATAATTGGATTGGAAAGAGTCAGTGAGACGATTATTGGATTTCTCATTTAAAGGCCACATCTTTTCCATTGCATGAAAAGTTTGACTCCATTTTGGAAGAAATGTGCATTTCTTTTCAGTTTTTAAATCACACTTTATGCATTGGTTTTCTTTTCTTGGGTCATAAAAAAGTAAACAAAATCACAACATTTATTTTGTATATTATGCTTGCTTTATTATTTTATTTTTTAATTAATCTTTCACTAAAATTGTCTTTCCTTATTTTTATTTATGATATAATTTTAAATGCCTCATGTTTCTGTTCCTTGGTCTGTTCATTTTGAATAAACATTTTTATATAAAATATGGATGAGAAATAGATGCTTATTTTGTCAAAAAAAAAAAAAAATCATTATTGCACTTCATGATCATAAAATGTAAACAAAATCATACAATGAAACTTCTTGTATAATATTCTTGATTTTTTAATTCATATTTAACCAACATCTTTGACTTCATGTTTTTTTTTTTTTTTTTTTTGGGTCTCTTTATTTTGCTTTGTAAAGCACTTTGAATTGTATTAAATATGCATGAAAAATGCTTTGTTAAACTTGCTGTGTGTTTGAGTTATTACTTTGCACTAAATTAAAATAGGTCCCCTTTAAGATTTTGGACTTTGTACTGGTTAACATTTACCACAGACAATAAATTACACTCATTCTTCAGGAAAACATCTACAGGACAATGGAAGCCTTACATACAAGCTTGCTGTGCAAAGAAAACATTTGTAAAACCTGCAGTATTCATTTGCAGGTATAACCAAACACTTGCACGTAAACGTACATGTACTGTAAAACCAAGAAGAAAGTTATCTGCTAGTATCCCCATTTATCTAAATGCCACTTGCTTGGCTGGTCCAAAACCCCTTAAAGAGATACAATCATTTACCAAGGCTGTCTGAGCAAAGTTACATCCAATCTCTCTCTCTCTCTCTATCCCTCTCTCTCTCTAAAAAAAAAAAAAAACATTTAGCTTGAAGTCAGCATAAAAAGACAATGGTAGAAATCACTTTGCTTTCACATAACCAGAAGTTGTAAAAGGACAATTTGGCTTCACAGTTCAAATAAAAACTTAAAATTTTTACCGAACAATATATTTCTGTGTTTATCCAAAGAACTTGCCTGGTAGGCTTCCACTGTAAGCGTAATACTGTACGACTGAAGGACATGTCTGTGGTAAACAACAACATAACTCAAGTGTATTGAAACAGCCCAGAATACTTGAGAACACAGTGAGTTCGTTGGTATGTGGATGTTTACCTAAATGAAAAAAAATATATATAAATAAATAATAAAACAGGCTACTTCACTGCCGAGTTGCGATACTATCATGAACTGCCACAAACTTTTACATCTCGTTCTATTAAATTAGTACAGTGCTGCCTGAAGAGATGTCTTTGAGGAATGTTCTTCAGTTCTCAAGTGGCACTGCTGTGATCTTAAATTAAAAACCTATTCACTTGCCTCACAGATGTGGATTCAGTTATAACTCCAGGCATTAGTTCTACTTGTTTTATCCTTCTTTACCCATTACGCTGAAAATGTTCACATTTACAGCCATTCATTTGCATCTGTTGAGGGCCTGACGTTGCAGTTTCTTTCATCCAAAATCTGCTATTATGCCCAATAACCGGCCATTGTGCATTCTCAATCTGACCAATTTACATTTACCTGCCTTTGCAAACATCTTTTATTTGTGTTTTTTTTTTTCTTATTATGTTGTGTGTTTTTTTTTAACTATTTTTGGTGTTATCACAGAGTGTGAAAAACTCTGAGTATGAGTTTTTTGTTTTTCACATTTTACAGGAATTCTTTTCAGAAAACCTCAGAAGTGGATGGATGGATGAACGGACAACCTCAGGCATGGACGGATTGATGGATGAGAAACCTCAGATATGGACAGACGGGTGGACAGGAAACCTCAGAGATGGATGGATGGAAGGACGGACGGACGGACAGATGGATGGAAAGTTCAGAGATGGACAGATGGAAGGACATATGGAAAACCTCAGAGGTTGGGGGACAGACAGATGGACGGACAGAGGTAAACAGAAAACCTCAGAGGTGGGTGGATGGATGGATGGATGGATGGATGGACGGACGTGAAACCTCAGATGGAGAAACGGATGGAAGAGAAACCTCAGATGGACTGATAGACGGATGGAAAGACAACCTCAGCGATGGATGGAAGGATGGGAAACCTCAGAGATGGACGGATAGATGGACAGACAGATGGAAAACCTCAGAGGTTGGGGGACAGACAGAGGTGGACAGAAAACCTCAGAGATGGGTGGATGGATGGATGGATGACAGATGTAGTTTTACTTTTTATATTAACGTCATTTTTTCATACTCAAATATGTATGTATACTTAAATGCATTTAATGAGTTAATTTAATATGAATAATTTTAATTTTTTCATACTCAAATATAGAGAGAGGGAGAAGGTGGCGGCTCGTGCTCGAGCGATGCTGCGGAGAGAGAGAGAGAGAGAGAGAGAGAGAGAGAGAGAGAGAGAGAGAGAGAGAGAGAGAGAGAGAGAGAGAGAGAGAGAGAGCAATAAACTGAGTTAAGGATGCCTGTGCACTGTCTAATGGAAATATTTCAACTAAAATCAATATTTTATGTCCATTTATTTATTTATTTGCAAAGTATCCATGTAATCAGCTTCATGTCTGGTTCCCGATCACTCTGTCTTGGTTTATTTTCTAATAATGACTGGCTGACGGCACCTTATCCCTTATGTATATCTTGCAAAGCACAGTGAATTATTTAAGTCACTTGTTTGCTTTTGTAGTCTCAGCGTATTAACGTTTGGAAAAAGCAAAAGGATTTGCTGAGAATACAGGATGCCTGCACACCCAGCTGGGGAGAAGGGCTTCAGAGCTTTCCGCAAATGGCAGGAAGAGAGCACATGCAATGTGGGCCAGTGATAGGCTCCTGCCATGTTTAATAAATGACTTGGCAAAGTCTTAGATGGGCTGTGCCATCCAAAAGCCAAGCTTGGTGGTGGTATCATTACGAAATTGCAGAGAGCGGCAGGCCAACCCGTGGTTCACCCTGTCCTGCCGAGAATGGAGAAAGGCTGAGCTTGAGCTCCACCCAACAGTAAATGAATTCACAGAGTGCACTTAGCCTTGTTAAGAAAGCATTTCACAGTAAGAGTAAGAGCTGATCAGGGTTTATGTTCATTCTACCTTGAGCAAATGTGATGTTGAAAAGCAAAACTCCAGAATCAAAGGTCTTAAAGCAATGAGTGTTTAACTTGAATGACTAGAAGTCTCAGAACTTATGATACTGAAACCAGGAATCGTTTCAGTTTCCACAGTCCCACACCTGAGAGCTACATTTGAATTTTTGGTTGATGTGGGAACTTTTTAATTTATTTGTGTATTGGATATCATTGTGGAGCACTTTCAGACTGATTTAGCACTTATTTATACACCGGAGAGTATTGTTGTAAAACTATCATCATTAAAGCTTGAATATGCAGTTTCTGCGCTACCAAAATTAGGGACCTATAAAATGTTTTATTTTCACAATTTCGGTTTTTTTTTGTTTTGTTTTCTGGATTCCATTTTTTTTTTTTTTTTGACTCATTTTTAATGGTTAAATTCAATTTCATTAATCAAAAGCATGTCTTTTTAATTAAAATCATGAAACAATTTAACATGTTAAAATTTAACATCAATATATTAAAAGTTCAAAGCTTTTAGGGCCATATAAAATATCTGAAATTATATGTATTTCACATTCTGTTTTATTGTTACCAAATTCTGTGTTTAAGCATGTCTAATTATTTGAATGCACAAATACAACTTAATTTATTAAATTTATTTTTACAATACCCCTATATTTATTTATTTTTTTAATTCTGTGTTGTGTATTGTAGTTTTTCTGGTTATCAAATGAAGACATATAACTTCTAAATCATCTAAGCTAACTTAGTGTGTTAATTTAAAAGGTTGGATGACCAATAATTTTCTCCTATTAAATTCGGATAAAACAGAGTTATTACTTTTTGGATATTACTTATTATGAAAAAATAATAATAATAATAATAAATAAATAGTAAAAAAAATAACCTTACACAATCTCATGTATTACAATTTGCAACTAGACGGATGAACTGTTACTTTCTCTACAGTCAAAAATCTGGGTGTTATATTACATAGCAACTTTTGAAAATCAGTATTACATAGCAACTTGTCTTCTGAAAAACATATTTCCCATGTTTCAAAAACAGCATTCTTCCATCTTAGAAACATTGCCAAGTTATGAAACATTACCGTTACAGCTACAGTTTACTGTACAGTTTACTGTTTACTGTAGCAGATCAAGAAAATATGGTCATATTACCCCAATACTACAGTCTCTGCACTGGCTACCTATTAAGTTCCGTATCAGTTACAAAATATTATTACTTACCTATAAGGCCCTAACTAGTCTTCTATCACGCTACAATCCATCACGCTCCACAAGGTCACAAAACTCTGGACTTTTGGTAGTACCTAGGATAGCAAAGTCCACTAAAGGAGGTAGAGCTTTTTCGCATTTGGCTCCCAAACTCTGGAATGGCCTTCCTGATAACATTCGGGGTTCAGACACACTCTCTTATTCAAATAATGCATCTCATAATATTGTACTGCAGTTATATCTGATCAAATGAGCATTATTATTCTTTAGCTTGGGTTAAACTAATCAATTTTGCTTGGTTGGAACAGCAGCTATGCTAGTTATGTCTCTATTTGTTTCTCTGTTTTTGCATTATTAGGATTTACATATGATTCTGTCTAGATCCAGAACACCTGAGAAGAGATGATGCCAACCCCTCAGAGGACCTCAGATGATGCCAACCCCGAAACAACATACGTACAGAACTACCAATTTTAGGCATGTTTGATTGCATCATATAATAATTGCTTTTAATAGTGTTCATTGTCTGTTTGATTACATCTTTAATTGATTTTTCCGTACATTTCTGCCATGTGTACGTTAACTGACAGTCACCACTGATAAGCTACTAATACATTTTGTAGAAACTTAATTTTCTGTAAAGTTGCTTTGCAACAATTTGTATCGTGAAAAGGGCTATACAAATAAACTTGAAATGAAAAGTTTACTATTAAAATAAAAACATGGGAGAAATTATTTATTAGTAATAGTAGTAGTAGTAGTAGTAAGTTCTTTCTACTGCATATTTCTGACATAGTTTTCTCCAGTTAAACCAAACATTTAGGCCACGTTCACACAGCAGCAGAATATGGTTGTCAGTCCTGTATTTGAATCCTTAATACGGTTACATTCACGCACAGTACGGTTGTTTTCAGGGGTGATAACCGCATTCTGTAACTGAACTCACACCCCTAAATGTTCAGGACTCACAACTGCATTCTCAGAAAACACACGCAGTGTGAATGGAACAGGACTGGACAACTAATCATGCAGTGCGAGAGAGAGCCGCTCTGCTGCACAAAGCGCGTGGTCACTGTGTGTTGCTTGGTGCCATGTGTGGTTTCAGTTGTTCATGCAGTGCGAGAGAGAGCCGCTTTCCCGTGTTTGGGGGGTTTGTTGTTTGTTTTTTTTTTTTTTTGTGCGTGACTCAAATGCTCCTCCCTCCACCCAAATATAAAATCTGCTGTCAGTTAATGAAAATTTTACAGATGAAATTTGCGGCTCGACTGGACTTTTGTCATGTCAAAAAGTGATAAGACTTTCAGTTTTATGGACGTCGCCATCTTTGATGGATATTATGTTGATCACTTTTTTTTGTCATGTCAAAAATTGGTGTTTGTTTCCCATTGCACGTTCCTACAGTATTCTAGAATAGGGCTGCACGATAAACCGAAATGGAATCGAAATCGCAATTCGACAAAAGCTGTGATTGTCATGCGTATCTTTCAATGAAGCATGGTTCTGTGATCAGCAGTAAATCTCCATCCAAAAGCCAGATGGTGCTCTCACACTGAAACTCCAAATACGGCTCACAGAAGAAACCCAGGAAATGAAGATTTAACTGTTTTTATTGATTCAACGTGACTAATAAACACACGATTATGACAATATATGGTATATCTAAATTATTATTATTATAACTTTCATTAAAATAAAATATATTTATAATGCAATGACTTTATCACTGATTAAATATGTTGCATGCCTTATTCTGTGTAAGAAGCCACATCTCACAGAAGGATTTATTTCAAACACTGATGTTATGAAGTGAGTTTGGAGTAAAAATGTTATTAAATGTGGTATTTTCGCATGCTTTCAGATAGAGCAGCATTTACTACACAGAGCCGTAGTTCACTGAGAAGCTATGCAAACAGTTGTCATTATCGCGAACGATGTCTTTGATTTCATAAGGTTTTTTTTTTCTTTTTGCTTAACTTGTCAGTGAACTACTGCTCTGTGAAGTAAATCCTGCTCCATCTGAAAGCATGTGATGATTATTTACTGCTGATTACAGAACCGGCTTTACTAACAAAATGCGCATGACAGTCGCATTCGATTAATCGTGCAGCCCTATTCCAGAAGCTACTCTAAGTTGCTGTGTGAATGGGACATTTCGAGACTCACACCTGTTGGTAAATGCGGTTGTAATTAAAAAAAAACAAGTAAGTAAAAACGGTAAGTAAAAACTGACAGTTTGAACGTAGCCTTATTTTGACGGGTTGCCGTGAATACCTTCTGTGTATACGATATGACAAGTTTTACTCTAATTAGGGTGACCATATGCAACGTTCATATGGGACACGTCCCGGCCAGGATTTTAATATTTCCTAAAATATCCAGGTTTTGGCTGTTTGCACTGTGCCGGTCGATTGTTGTGTGACATTCACGAGAGCTATAGAGAGCAGAGCAAATGGCTCCTTGCTTTCGAATCGCTCTCGCACCTACTTTGGTGTCTGTTTTTGATCGGTGCACAGCGATGCTTCAAATCAAAGAACGAACAAACACGTGTGCATTTTTGCATCACTTTGATCGTTCCCTGTAAATCTTGCCTTCTCACGTGCAGCCCCACGACTGGTCAATTATGTACAATACCTGCATGTTATTGGTCAAACTGCTTTGGATGTTTTAGACAATATTAAAATCCTGGCCAGGACGTGTCCCATATGAATGGCTCATATGGCCATCCTAGCTCTAATGAAACAGTAAAATGCTCAGTAAAGTGACTCACAGAGCAGTTTTGGAGATGTTGTTCATGTATTTGTGTCTTACTAAGACAGCAGCAGACGCAGAAATCACCACGAGTGCTTCAGTACGTGTAGTGAACAAAACCGCAATAATACTGCGCTTCTGCTCCATTCATTTACATCGAGACACGCAGAACATGCAGGATTCATATTTAAAGTCTTTTTGGCTTAATAGGGCTATTTATAGAGACAATGACCTACTTTTGATTAATTCATTCAAACTTTGACAAATTCCGTGACATTTCTCATTATAGGCTACAGTAAATTCCATTTTTATGACTGAATTCCATGATCCCATCCACGTTTTCCACATCGCGGAAATCATATGGCCTTTCAATACTTAAAATACTTTCAAACAACCTGCCTCCCTCAACTCACACATCACAAACACAGCTCTTACAGCTATATAAAAGAGAAGGCATGTCTCAACAGACAAAAGTAGGCTATTAACAATAGAAAGTCCAACATGTTAGAAATATATTTATTTTGAAGTTTAGCTCACCTGTCGGGGAGTAACTTTGCGAATTCCTCAGATGGACTGAAACCCAAACATTTCATTAAATTCCACCATCTTGGAAAAAAGATGCCTTATTTTAAACTGTTGTCTGCCAAGTTTTTTTTTTTTTGTTTTTTTCTCACAAGTCTTCAAATTTTGTCTCACACTTCTGTAACAGAACCTGATTCTGAATGTCTTTTTCAACACTCTCTTGCTCAGCCTGCTAGGGCAGGGTCCTATAGAGTTTAGCTCCAACATAATCCAACACACCTGAACCAGCTAATTAAACTCTTACTAGGTATACTTGAAACCTCCAGAGAGGTGTGTTGAGGCAAGTTGAAACTCTCCAGGACAGAGATCGGAGACCCCTGCATTAATGTTTAAAATTATGATAGAATTCTAAAACTTTTGTTTTTAATTTAGCCTATATTTAACAGGTCACTGCACTTTTTCATTGCAGATTATCTTGATTCACTGGAATTGAATATTTGAAAATGTCATTATCCATCTATCCATCCATCCATCTTTTATTTATTTAGCAGACTCTAAAATACAAGGCAGTGCTAAAATAAAAATACTAAATGTTATCTATCTATCTATCTATCTATCTATCTATCTATCTATCTATCTATCTATCTATCTATGTGCAGACTCAAAATGTCAGTAAATAAAAAAAATAATAATAACTTCAAGCAACATGAAACAGGATGCGATGAATTAGGGCAGGATCTGTTTGTTTGACCAATGGTATTGTCAAATAACACATTTCACCTTCAGCATTCATGATGTGTCTTGTTTCCTAATTAATCAGAAAGCTCAGCAGTGAAACAATGTGGGGCGCAACTTAAATGGATCCTGAAAAGTTTCATATTACTGTTCCACAGCTGCCTTGCATATGTCAGCAGGAAAGAAAAAGTCACATTTTGATGAAATATGATCAAAACAAACATTTTTTTCTTTCTTTCTTTAGAATAATGCACACTGACAAAGCGTGCCTGGGACATTTACAGTGCACACACAAGAAAGTATTTTTTATGCATGAAATCAATTTTACGTCTTGAAAGAAATCAGAAATGTGCAAACTTTATGAGAATGTCTATTTTTCGAACATGTTCATTTGTATTATACTCCAGATTTACTGAAGATTGCATCATGAATTCATGTTTGTAAAGCCCCATGCAAATAAAGATGAGGATGGAGATTTTTATTCATAGAGAATATGCAAGGGTTCCAGGCCTTAATGCACTCAATGTAACTCAGTTCCATGTTCCGGAAAGATTATTCATGTGTAACAGTTCAATTTATCGGGGGTGGGGGGTGATTAGATTGAGGGACGTTTTGTTATCCTCTCACTCGGGCCATCAGGTGAGGAGTGGAACAGGACCTGGTCATCTCTCCAGAAATCAATCAGTGTAAGCGAGAACTGATCCTTCTCCCCGCTCTCCCTCACGGGCCGTCTGAACAAATCATTTTCCCCTCATTCATTCCCGTGGCCTCCTCCCAGGGCATCTGCCTGTCAGAAAATCAGCCTCTTTCACCTAACAGATTACCATTGAGAAAAAAATAAATAAATGTGAGGAAATAAAAAAAAAAAAAAAAAAAAAAAAAAAAAACTCTGTGTTACCAGGGAAACCATTAGGGGAAAAAATACTTTCTTGATGCAAGAAGATGCAGAATGACATGTCTTTAAAATATAAAATTGAGAATTAAAGTTTCAATTTCCATGAAATCAAAACTGAAGTTACGTCTGCTGGTTTGGATTCCATTTACATGCATGCTAGTGTACTTAAAAATAAAAATACCATCAAAAAATAATACAAAGGTAATTTGAGATATGATTCTCATGATTTATAAATCTTACACTGGTGCCCAGTTAATGATGGTACTGTAAAACTATAGTGCTACTAAAATATGAAGCTACTGAATTGCATATTTGTAAACTATGTGTGTTCCTTTTTTCAGCTAGGCAAGTGTTTCTCAGCAGGATGCTAAAATCAGTGGTGAGAGAAAGAGAAATAAGCAGTGGGTATTCATTACTGCAGGACTGAGTCCTCAGCGACTGATCGATCTGCTAAATGAGAAAGTTCAGAAGTGAACTCTAAAAGACTTTCAGGGTGAATGTTTGGATTCTTAAAAGATTTTCAGCTAAAGAGAGAGAGTGAGAGAGCACACTGTTAGACAACAAATATGTATACATACATACATACATACATACATACATACACTACCATTCAAAAGTTTGAGGTCAAAAGGGAATTTAAAATGTTAAGAAAATATAATGTTATTATATAATATATAAACATTTCAGTTTATCTATCTATCTATATTTGTATCTGTATATCTTTTTATATATATTTTCCTCTATCCATCCATCCATCCATCCATCCATCCATCCATCCATATTTTTCCATCCATCCATCCATTCATTCATATATCAGTTTGTGTTAGTTTTATTTCTTACTCTAATGAATTCACTTTATATGCAGGCCATGAAAACAAGCTCCAATTATTACAGTAAATATTTGAAAGACCTTGAATTTGGCATATGCTTTAATAAAAGACAAGCAATGGAGCAAGGTTTTCAGGCATGTATTCATATGAAAAATAACAACAGACATTCAGTCCACAGAACACATGCCTTCTGATAGCATGCTTTCATCAATATGTCGAGTAATTGCTTGAGTGACCTTTACTGATAAGAAACTGTGGCTCCCCAAATCTCTATCGCTCTGTCAGGATCTCTTTTATTATTCCTTCGCCTCTATACATTCAATTTATCTCTGTCATTTTCTCAGTGTCCCTCTGGCTTCTCTTCCAATCACACACAAAACAAAGCAAGACTTGAGCAGATAGTCAAGGCCTGACTGTATGAACTCTAGATAGCAACTTCACTGTGACTATAAACAACAACACTGGCCTGGAAAGTACATGATAAACACAAAGGCAAACATGCGGGCTGTAAATACACAAGTGTAAACAATGCAACAAGATCACATGACAACAAGATAAACCTAAAGACTTTTGGGAAAGGGCATTAGTTAGTGGATAGGATGTGACACACACACTGCATTCAGACATGACCTCTTACCTCTATACTGGACAGGAAAGGAAGTATTCTTCGGCATTCAAACACTGAGGATCCAATGGATACAATACATGAAACAAGATCTCAGAAGACATGGTGATACTTCAAAATAAAAAGCAAACATGAACCTGACCCTTAAAGATCTGTACAAAAATCATTACAGTACACTACGGATTTATTTATTTATTTGCGTATGTGTGCATGGTAACAATTTTATACATATATATATATATATATATATATATATATATATATATATATATATATATATATATATATATATATATATATATATATAAATGCATATTATATATATATATATATATATATAAATGCATATAAATAATAATAATAATAATAAAATAATAATAAGATACATTTACATTTCAACAATACATTGACAATTTACAGTGCACAACTTATTGTTTTTATTTTTTTGTTTGTTTATATGTATA
Source organism: Cyprinus carpio (assembly GCF_018340385.1). Lineage (NCBI taxonomy): Eukaryota > Metazoa > Chordata > Actinopteri > Cypriniformes > Cyprinidae > Cyprinus > Cyprinus carpio. Next base: position 26,297,433 of record NC_056589.1, read on the forward strand.
TATATATATATGTATATATATATATATATATATATATGTGTGTGTGTGTGTGTGTGTGTGTACTTATTTATGTTATTCAATTTTAAGTTGTAAGTGAAAATGTGGATATTTGTTTTGTATATTTAGTACATACACAGTACAAAAATATAACAACAGTCCAGATCAGACCGATTTCAATAATAATAAAAAAAAGAAAAATAATAAAAGTATTATAATAATAATGAAAAAATATAACATTAATAATTGAATCAATAAAAGTATATGATCTGTAGTGTATAAATGTATCTGCACATTCTCGAGAGTTTACAGTGTGTTCTTGTGCAGTCCAGAGAAGGCTTTAGTAGTGTCTTCACTCTTCAGTAGATGACAAGATGAGATTGCTCACTGTGTCCTCTCGATAGTCCATCAGGCTCAGTCCTGATTGAGTCCGGGCCCCTTGGGCCCCTCATGCCACCAGAACCCTGATTACACATGCTCTGCTTCTAGGCTCACATTCTTCTTTCAAACTCCTGGACCATGATGATGTTGTTAAGATTTTATCAAGCATCTCAAGACCGTGAACAAATACAGCCACAATATAAAACGATGAGTTATCAAGCCTCATTATTTATAGTTTTTTGTTTGTTAGTTTTTTTTCTGCCCACTGTGTCCATGGTTGTTTCTGGTTGTGGCATGAAAGATAATGGTGACTTGGCTCCAATTGTCGAAATTAGTGTTAATAAGTCAGTCAGTCAGTCAGTCAGTCAGTCAATCAATCAATCATATTATAGGAATAAAATATTTTGGATGGAGATTTCTGGCACAGTGCATGAGAAGAAAAAAAAATACAGTGAAAAATGTGATTTGTAATTGAAATCTACAAGTGCAAACAGTTGAAGTGTAATGAAAAATATTTAATTTCCACTACTTAAAAAAAAAAAAAAAAATCTCAAAATTGACCCTGAAAATAAAAAAAATGGTTTTAGTCTTGCCTTTAATGATAAAACTTTATTTGGACCTTTTTATCTTTTACCCCAGTGAAACTGAAAGATTTATTCAATAAAAAAAAAAAAAAAGACTCCTCATTGATTATTAACCATGTTTCAAAATGTATTTGAAATGGTTTTATTTCATCAAAGGATAATCCTATTTGCATCAAGAGTATTCTGAAGAATAAAAAGGCTGTATAATATTTGGTATTGCCAAAGACTAGCCTGAAACAACATTTTGAATGCTATTTGAGCATAAGAAACAACATTTATGAGACAGTTGTTGTCATATTTGATGGGTGATTTCAAATATGAAATTTAATCAAATGCTTTGGAGAATTTTATGGCCCTGTCCCAAATCAAACCCTAATCCCTCACGATCTTCTGCATCCGCACTTTTGTGATGAAAGTGACAATGGAAGGCGATGATCCTTACACTGTACACTGATTTTTTACTGTACACTGATTTTTTAATGCATAATGCTTAAAGGTGAAATCAAGTCACATTTTTCATGATCGATCATTGCTGTTGTTTCCCTGTACTCAGGTGTTCCTCTTTTGGTCCTTCCACAGCCCAGTGTTCAGCTAAAGTATTATTGTAATGTTGTTTGTGAACACACTGCACGTCTTTATGGGCCGTTGGCTGCTGGTGTCAGACTCAGTGTCTCTGTGGTCAGGTGAAGAGAGCTGATTCAGCATCTATCTGCCTGCAGACTCCTGACTCTCAGCACTTAGGCCTGCTGAGAGCCTCGCTCACATCCTCACACATCAAACCTTGCTCTCTCTCTCTCTCTCTGGAGTCTAATCAATCCTGTACCATCTCTCTGCTCGAATCAGAGCAGCTCAGTCTGAGAGGATGTGCTCATGTCTGGGAGGAACAGGAAGAGAGAATACATTTTAGTCTCTCTCAAGGATTTTTAATTTACTCTGCTTGTTGGCACGCCAAAACGGCACATTTGTTTAGCCAGTGCAGTACACAAGCAGTGAAACAACAGTAGTGCAGACTGTAATGTTAATAAATAAAATTTACATTTTAAATTTTGTGTAGAAAACATGGTGTTTGGCCAACAAGAGCTTGCCACCATAATGTTGGAGTCAGTTTGCAGCATTGCCAAGGTATTTTAGGTTTTGGGTTGCTAGGATGTTGCTAGGCAGTTACTTATCGACCCAAGTTAAAAAGAGCCCATGGCCAAGTCTTTATGATGAGAGTGCCTAGATAAGACTTGGGTCACACCTTCAACATTTTCCTATTTGTAGCCTATAGCCTAGATTGAAATCTTTTTTTTTTTTTTTTACAAAAATATACCCAAAAGCCTTTAATTCCTAAATGATAATTCATAATAATAATAATAATAATAATAATAATAATAATAATAATAATAGGTAAGCAAATGTGACATGATTCTAAACAAACATGAAAACGTTTTTTAATAACAGTTGAAAGATGAAAAGTTGCCATCTCTGATTTAGGTGGTTAAATAACGTGTAATATCTTTTTAAGCATGTGCAGACACAAAACAAAATCAAATAAAAATACTGATTGTTAAAAAAAAAAAGAGAGTCATTAATTCTCTCTCTCTCACACACACACACACACACACAAACGCCTCATAGCTGATGAAAAAAAAATACATATTTTTTTTTTTTTGCAAATATTAAATATACAGTATTAGGGGACTGGATATGGCTCAGGCTCTCTCTCTTTCCATTCAAAATGCTGTGTTGGCATTACTGTATGATAGTGTTGATGGCATGACTTTATTGGCATCTCTCTATCTCCCTCTCCATCTTTGGCTTTTAGATTGCCGGCTAAATTAATTGCATTAATGCACTAGTCAGGCTGTGTGCAGTGCTGAGTCTGAGACACAGGTACCAATCTCAGTAGAGTCAATTTCCAGCTGTCAGGCAGCCAGCTGTAGAGAGCAGATGGGCCCTGATGCAAGTCCCTCCAACTTCCTGTTCACCAGGCTTTGTGCACAAATCTGAATACCCGCATGGACGTCTGCTGCCCCAATCTGTGCCCACAAAATACAGGTGGGCAGACACACAGGCCTGGATAACATAAAGGGGGGGGGGGGGGGGGGGGAAGTGACAAGAGGAAGCTTTTCTTTCTTTCTTTCTTTCTTTCTTATTGTGCTGCACATGTGTAATGTAATGTAGAATATGCATAAAGCAGTGATGTCATCCATACGTCTAAATTAGTTATTTAAAGCCTTTCTTAATGCCTTGGGAAACAAAATCAGTGGTGGTTTCAGTGTCCTGCTGGTGCATTATGGAGTGTGCATCCGTTTTGTCAGTTATATTGGTGTCACGTCTTATTTCCTCCTCCTGCGGGCTGGACTCATGCTGAGAGTTATGTTCAGTTCCGGGTTCGAGTCATGCACTGTAGTTAAAAAAAGACCTTAAGATGTGTCTGACATTTCATAACTGCACCGACAAATGTGTTGCAGTCTTAATATACTGTATATTAAAACATATATTGACATTATAAATGCCTTTAGTGTCACAGAAAAATCTAATGCATCCATGATGAATAAAAAAAAAAAAAAAGAATAAATACAAGACTTACCGACCCTTAAACTTGAACTTTATATAAAATTTTGTCAGGATACGATTATTTCAAGATAGATTTCAAATGGATTTCCATACATATTTTTTTTTTTTCATACATATTTGAATCTTCCTTTTGTTCCCTTATTTATTGAAACATCCTCGTTTGTACATTTCCTGCCCTATCAAAGCAGCAAGCTGGAAAAGTCAACCAATCTGATCGCCAGACTCTCACTATTAAAGCTTAAATGTCTTTACATACCAACATCTTACCCATGCTCTCCGGTTATGACTTGTTTTCTGTAAATTATTCAGATCAGGTGTTGAGTGCTAAATACTTGAGAGGCCAGTCAGGCAATTAAGATTAATAATAGAGCAGGTAAATTAAATCAGAACAAGAGTAGCACATTTGGAGAGTGTGTGGTTATATTCCACAGCAGATTTGAAAGGCAGTTCCATGAATTTGTAATGTCAGCCAGATGATATTTACTTGAAATGTCAGTCTAGCCAAGTGGTGCTTTCAAAAGAGTTCACGCTACAGAAGCTAATTTGACACATTAGCAGTGTTTCTGAGTGGGTGGAACCACTCTGACGGGCCTCACGGGAATTAAAACTGGAAGTCTTTGATAGTAGGACTGACCACGGGTTCATACAAGTTAGTCGCACAAGATCAAGTGACCAAATTGGATTCAGACTGCACAGTTTATAGAGCTCTTTTTCTGCGGCACAAGTCCCAGAATTACATTAAAGAAACTGCATAAGACATAGAAGGGCCATTAGTAAATATATAAATGGCAGATTGTGTAGCTCTCAATCAGGTGACAAGTCACAATTCACAATCACATTTAAGTAGCTGGCTAACATTTGCAATCATTACCTCTAAAAACTCCACTTGTTTCCATTTTAAAGGAATAGGTCACCCAAAAATGAAAATTAGCTTGAAATGTACTTACCCTCAGGCCATCCAAGATGCAGATGAGTTTGTTTCTTCATAAGATTTGGAAAAATGTAGCACTCCATCACTTGCCCACTAATGAATCCTCTGCAGTGAATGGGTGCCGTCAGAATGAGAGTCCAAACAGCTGATAAAAAATAATCCATAAGTAATCCACACCACTCCAGTCCACCAGTTATGGTATTTTTACTTTAAACCATCACTTTTGGTAAAAAAAAAAAAAAAAAAAAAAAAAAAACTTTGTCCATAATCCATAATTAGGCTTCCTCCAGTTAAAAAGGTTATTCTCCTGTTGTCTCTCAAGTCAAAATCCACCCACATATTTGTTTAGAGCTGTTTTGGACTGTTTTCGCTTGTAGATATTTTGCAAAAAAATCATTTTTCAGATAAAATTTAAGAGCAAAATGTGTAAAATGATCTACTATAAAATAATTAAATATGTGTGATATATATGCTTATATGCTTTACAGCTAATTCTGAATGACCATTAGTGCAGAAACAAATGTGTAGTTGCAACAACCACCAGCAAGGGCTAACTGAGCCATGCTAACCAGCCAAACATTTGCCCTTGGTAGTGTAAAACCTTACTAGAAATTTGGTATTTTGCACTTAACTTAACTTAAGTTCACTTCACTTCACTTCACTTCACTTCACTTCACTTCACTTCAAGGCCACATCTTTTGTTCATAAACTTTTGTTCATCTGTGTACAGATTCTCAAACAGAATACCAGAGGTTTATTTTATATTGACATGCACAGAATAATATTTATTTATTTATTTATTTATTTTAAACTCTTGGCATTTCCATGTATTCATGCTGGGCATTAAAAAAAGAGTGTTTTTTTTTTTTTTTTTTTTAAGAAGATTTCAACAGCCACAAAAGTTATAAAAAATATGCAAAGTCATGCAAGGTGTCAAATAATTTTGCATTATAATTCTTATCCCATCCTAAACAAAACCAGCTACAGTATGTGCTGTCATAGCACACAGTACCCTTTAAATTTAACAGTACCTTGAGATTTTTTCTTCATGCAATATTTATACCACATAAAACGACAAACCATGAATTCAAGTCATTTTTGAATAATCACTGTGGCGAATTAAAAGGGCAAGACAATTATGTAGGAAGTGTTTTTTTTTTTTTTTTTTTTCAGCTTCCATGAATATATGTGGCAGCTTAATAGTGAGCGATCTGTGCTGCTAACACAAAGGTTGTCTGTTTAATTCCAGTAAAGTGAGCCAGAAATTACAAATTTGCTGAGATCACAATCACAGTGCCTTTGAGGAAGGTACTTAACCCCAAGGTTGGTCCAGAGGGACCGGCCCTACAATTAGTGAACTGTAAGATGCCTTACATGAAAAGCATCTGTTAAATGACTTGTAACTAAGTAAGCCACTTGTTCTAAAATAACAATCAGGAATCTGCAAAAACCTCAATCCTTACAGTAAATATTCACTGATGCAGTCTACTATGGTTTATGCTTGTTTGGTTCTAAATCCATAAAGCAATGTCAATTTTATATACTTTTGTGAACCCAGCCATAATGAAAGCTCCAATATCAAATTTAATTTGTGATTTAGAACTGAATGCACCAAAAATCTCCAGCATAATTTAAGATGACAGTGATTGGCTACAACCTGCATTTTTTGCCTGCCATAGACAGTGAACTGGAAAGCTTTGCTCTGTGACAGTGGAAACATGCAGCTAATGGCGCTTTTCCACTGCATGGTACGGCCCGGTTCGGCTCGATACGGTTCGACTCGGCGCGGAACGGTTCGGCTCGCTTCGCTTTTCCACTGCTTGGTACGACTCGACTTGGTACGGCACGGTTCGGTTCGCTTTAGCTCGGTTGCTTTTCCACTGCAGTTAGTACCGCTTCAAAGTGGGTGGGACTGATCGTTAATAGTTGCCGCCTCTACTGTCATGACATCATCCTAAACGGGCCATATTATCTGTCTATTCTTTTTACTGTCGTGACTTCAAAAAAGCCACAGATAAAAAGAGAGAAGTACTTTATTGTTCCAATAAAGATACAAATTCCAATTAATAGAGTAGTGCAACTAACTGTGAATTTCCCTTAAAAAACATTCCCCAAGTTTACATCATATAGATTTGAAACAACATAAAATACAGTATTTCTTTAATGCCATTGACTATTGAAATCTCACCCAATCCAGAAATCCTCTCATTTTCTTGTCATGTGACCGTAAAATGACTTTATAATCACTAAAGCTAAGACAGAGCCCATCATGCTAACGAGGGTTCAGGGTCACTGAGGAAGGGACAAAAGGTTTCTTCGACAAGTTTGGCAATTGTCCAAGACAAAAAAAGGTTAGATTAGGGCACAGCAAAATTATGTTGACCGGGAGCTGCAAATTAGACAGAGTAGCCATGTCTAAATTGAATGCCCCCATGTTTATCAGCCAATTGCTGGAACACTGTCTGGGGTGTAAATGAAAGTAAATGAAAGTGTGTATCCATGTAGTTGCAATAACTGGTCATTTTTAACTGGGAATGGCTGGAAAGGTTATTTAAACCCACGAAAGGTTTTGTTTAAATATGACCGCCTTAGACCGCGTCCTGGTGAAGAAATGAGTCATCATTAAATGCAACCAAAAAAAGAGATTTCACTTTACGCTGCTGTCTTAAAAATATCAGGAAGTGACAACCCCGGTGTGTTAATGTGGCAGATGGGAGGACAGAGAGGAGAGAAACAGCAGATGAGGTGGAGAGAAAGTAGCACCTGCCCTACTAAGAGTTTCAACATTCCATTCGTTCTCCGATGCAAACAAGGACGCAGAATTTCCCGCCACGACCCCGTGAACACCGGCGGTGACTGGATGGACATCAGAACCTCCTGCGACAGTTGGCTAATGAGAAGCTAGAAAGCGTGCACACAAACAATGCAGAAGATAAACAATTATAACACATGCGAACAACGCAGATGAAGGCTCAAAAAAAATAATGAAACGTCTCACACGCACACCTGCTTGATCCAGCAGAGCTGCAGTCAGGCATAACTGCTCAAGATGGGCCCCTGTAACACTGCCAAAAACAGCTTCCTTTAAACACAGTGAAATCGAGAAGAAAGAAAAAAAAAAAAAAAAAAGGTGGTTTAAAACATCTACTTCTACAATTAAGGCACAGCAAAACAAAAACAAATGTTTAGGGGGGAAAACTGTATAGAAGCTTTGGAGTAAAGCAGACAACAGTCAACAATGTTTTTTTATATATAAAAAGCCAACGATATAGGTTTTAGGCTTTATTCATCCCTCTGATGGAGAGGTTTGTTGAACAACACAAGTTTGGTTTACAAAAAGTAGTTGAATGAAATCAATAGAGAAAAAAAAACGAGGCAAACATTTGGTGAAATGAGTAATGATTACATTTGAAAGTTTTAAAGCCTACCTTGTATAGATCACCTAAAAATGAACACAAATTAATCTTTAGAACACAAATTAAAGGGGTTTGAACTTCAGTCAGTGTGTAGTGTGTATGTTTGGGCATACAAAAGATCAAAGTTATGAATCTCAAAGTCCACTCCAAAGGAAGATATTTTGTTTAAAAAAAAAAAAAAAAAAAAAAAAAAACTTTTCAAGAACTACAACGAATGGATCGTTTGGACTACAGCGTTGTTTTCCGGGTTATGTGATGTCACAAAGCGGCCCATTTGAAAAATTTTTGAACAGCCAAGCATGAGAGCATGTTCTAGTACACCCCCAAAACAAAATAAAGCAAATGGTTTTGGATTAGATTCCCAGGGAACACAAGAATTCAATTTAATCTGAATGCAAACACATCACCATTCAAAAGACTGTCATCAGTAAAAAAGCGGCATTAAAGGCATTTATAATGTTGCAAAAGATTCATACTCAAATAAATGTTGTTTTCAATTTTCATGTTTATCAAAATCTCGAAAAACAATATGAAGCAGCACAACTGTTTTCAACACTGATAATAATAAGATCAGTTTCTTGAGCAACAAATCAGCAATATAGGTTTTCACCATTTTATTTCATCTTTCACTTTTATTGGTAAGGAGTAGGCTGAATGTTAAAGGTTTGGTATGACATGAGGATGAGTAAATGTGTTTCCGTGCTTGAACTACGTGGGATCCTAATTTTTAGTGACGAGTTCTTTTGTAGGATGTCTGACTCATTTTTCTGAAATGTATATTTAAGAAATGCATATTTTTAATTCAGCAAGGATGCATTAAATTGATCTAATGTGATAGTCAAGACATTTATAATGTTACAGAATTTTTTTTTTTCAAATTATTGATGTTCTTTTGAACTGTTTCCAACAATGATAATAATAATCTTTCTTGAGCAGCAAATCAGCATTTTAGAATGATTTCTGAAGGATCATGTGACACTGGAGACTGGAGTAATGATGCTGGAAATTCAGCTTTGATCACAGAAATAAATATCATTTTAAAAATATATTTAAATGGAAAAATAGTTATTTTAAATTGTAATAATATTTCACAATATTACTGTATTTACTGTATTTTGACCAAATAAATGCAGCCTTGGTGAGCAGAAGAGATTTTTCATTTTTCTAATTCTTACTGACTAATCCTTCTTGGAAGCTCAAACAGCAGAGCTAGTGCTGACAACGCCAAGGTCATGGGTTTGACTCCCAGGGAAAGAAAGAACTGATAAAATACCTTGAATGCAATGTAAGTCAGTATTGGAAAAATAACATTTACCAAACGCTTAAATGTAATGCTTACATCACGATAACTATCACTGTAGTGAAAATGTAGTGCTTTATGTTCGGAAGCCCAGAGTCTGGAGGTTGATCTGTACTGCAGTATGACATCCATTTGTGTGTGAGAGATGAGCCGAGAGAAACGGGTGAGTATTAAACTGACCAAAAGGACAACTGGGGGTCAGAATGTTTGTCATTTAAAATGGCTGCTGTGTCATATGATTTATCTGTCTACTGTTACATATTCTCTTCAAACGCTTCCTGTCATCACAGGGGCTGGAGCATCAGTAATTCCAGACAGCACCAGTTTGTTCCTGTCTAAAAGGAAAAAAAAAATGGACAAATTCAGCCAATACATCAAGATTTAACCAAGAAAAAAGGAGAACTTTGAGAAAAATGAACACAACTTCACGGATATACTGAGGCCTTTGATTTCAAGCACTTAGTACCATGGTGTTCTTTGAAGTACTGGAGAAGCATGTAAATACCATAGTACATTATAATTGAAAAAAGTCTTAAAATGTATTTTGGACATTCTTTGAAGTACATTACATGCGAGTAGGAATATGGTAATCATTCAGCATCATGGTATAAACTACTGTTCAAAAGTTTGGGGTTGGTAAGATCTTTTCATGTTTTTGGAAGAAGTCTCCTATGCTCACCAAGGCAGCATTTATTGAGTGTAAAACCCCAACATTTTGAACAATAGGCTCATCCTTTCCCACCATATTCAAAAAAATAAAATACACTGATTTTATGTTGAGCTGATGTAGTATCAAAACTTATTTTTCCTAAAGTTATGACTGAACCCTCTGAGGACGGATGGACAGACAGACAGACAGATAGATATTATTATTTTATTGTTATTATTAATATTTTTCAGGGACAGGGCAATTTTGGTAATTCAGTCAAATACTAACAAATTGCTTAAGTGTATGTTTTCCCTTCTTTCAAGAACATTGTGCTGAGAAAGGGACAGATTTGGTTCATTTCAGAAAAAAAATGAGTCAGATGTCATACAAAATAATTTGTCACTAAAAACTAAGGATCCCATAGTTCAAGCATGGAAACTCATTTACTCATCCTCATGTCACACCAAACCTTTAACCAGAATATTCAACCTACTCCTTTCTAATAAAAAGTGAATGATGAAATAAAATGGTTAGGGTTAGGGTTATAAAAAACAACATATATACCACAAATATTACATTATACTACATATATACACAAATAGTTTTACGTTGTAATAGATGTTGTACTAGTGTTAGATATTATAGTAGATTATAGCAGAAGTACAGGGACTGTGCATGTTGTTTTTTTACCAAATTAATAATTAATAGCATAGCAATAGAGTAATAGCATAACAAATGCTCTATGAAAACAAAAAATAAAAAAAAGTTCCTAAAACACACATAAAAAATGTACATAAGCACTTGAGATGGATAAAGGTGTTTTATTATGTAAAAACAAATGAATAAAGTATAACAGAAGAGGTTACTAATCCAAGATGTGCATCAAAAAGCCATGTGGCTAAACAATTTGCACATGATACTTCATGATACTTGTTGCTGGCATATTGAAAAGATAGTGGTGGTTAAAATGCACAGCAGTGTTCGGACTCTTGTCAATCGAAACTCAACCCCGCAGCATTTCTACTAGACAGAAGCAGGATGGGCCAAACGCTCTCTAGGCCTGATAGAGCTTAATCTACACCCAAACGTAGCATGTCTCCAGGGTCACGGCTGGAAGCTCAATAGTAATCACACCAGTCCACCATTCCCAGCAGGAGCATTTCTCCAGCGGGCCATCATTACAGGCCCCACGCTGTCATTCATTCATCCTGTTCTGAGGGAGCTCCGGTTACTTCAGGTTCAGCAAGCTCGAACACAAAACATTTAAATCGCTCTCAAAATCCAAAACTGCAGAGCCAGACAGACACTCAAAAAACTGTGATTATACAGAGCCAGACATGATCTAAATCAAGAAAAACTAAATCAAGTTATTGTGACTAAATCAACACATAGGAAAGAAAAATCACGAAAGAGGTTTCTTTAACATTGAGAATATTGAGATTTAACATCAGGATTTTTTTTTTTTTTTTTTTTATCCTGGGGGAAAAACAAAAACCAAGTAATCACAAAAGTGTTTTAGGAGACATTAAATATCTCAAATTGTGCTCAGATTTGCTCAAAATGAAGATCTTAAAATGAACTCAAAAATACACTATATACTTGTGTATGTTAACAAATATTTATTTTTTGCCTAATTAACTTGATAGAACTAAAAACTTTGAACAGACGAGCATTTGATAATATTAAATAATCTAGCCCTGCTATTTAAGAGCATCATAAAACTTACATTGGCTAAACCATCAATAATGAATTTTGCATGGTTTTACACTTCCGTCATTAATAGACTAAATATTTCATTAAACATTTCTTCAAATACATTAAAAAGGCTGCAAGTGCCATTGAGGCAGTGTTCTAATTATCTTCACGGACGGCTCCAGGGACAAGGCCTGGTTGTATGAGAACACAGTGCAACTGAACTTGTAACTCGGCTCCAAATCAAAGCATCAGTGTCCCAGGGTTCAGGCGACAGGAACAGTGTGTATTTCTAAAATGAAGGCTGTTAATATAGCAACCTGAGTTCAGTCCATAGAGGACAGAGAAATTACTGTAGTGTTAAGATGAGTCATAATTCACAGAATGAACACACAGGAAAACAAGTGTATGTGCATCACATACTTCAATGTGTGCTTGAATCTCAAGGCTAACAGTGACCTGACACACTAAAAGGAGGCACCTCCATTATTGTGGCCTGTGAGAGTAAAATAAGTTTTAATTACGAAGCTTAAAAGCTAGGTAATTAAATTTGCCAATTTGTTTTGTTCCTGTATCAATTGAATTTGTCTAGGAACGTTATTAACAAGACTTCAACTTGTTTTAAGGTTTGTGTTAAAATGTATCATGCATTAGTCGGTCTGTTTTTACATTTTACTACATTCATGGACTGCAAAACACTGAATGAATGACAGACATGTGTTCCCAATCAAGTGCATTAAAGGTGGGGTAAGTGATTTCTGGTAGCCAGTGTTGATATTTTAAATCACCAAAACAAACATACCCTTACCCCTAAAGGGGTCTTGTCCCTATTTTGATATCTCTGCCCCACACATACGTACGGAACCCAGGCCACGATTATGGCAGAATCTGCTGTATTATTATCTGCTGTATTAAACATATTATCTTACTTTTCGGGCACACTTTGGGAGCTGACGCTTGAAACAGACAGTGCAGGAGGTTTAGACGCTCCAGGCTTACAGGGTGTGGAAATGAATGTGTCTTCATCATAGCTGAAAGGAAGGACAACACAAATGCAGATGAACAAACAAGGGAACATGACACACGAGCATATTCAAGCAAAAGCCAGCATATATCAATTCTGTGAAACAAAGCAAAACCAATGTTACTCACCTATCAAGAAGAAACAAAGCAACCTCGGCGTCCGATCGCAGGCCTTCCCACTCCTTGAGTTCTCGCTAGCGCTGGAAATCTGATCTGAAATTTACAGTCCTACTTCTTGCCTTATCGTAAGCCTTCTTTTGTTCCGCAGATGTTTTCCTCTTTTGCTTTTTATCCGCCATCTCTATCTTTCTGTCGTCGCTCGGCTTGGCTAATATCCGACCTATGCACTCACTAAGCACTCTCTCCCCCACATCATAAGTAGTCACGCCCCTACTGCTGATTGGCTACAAATTTGTTTTGGTAATACTCGGCCGACTCAGTTTACTAAAGCGTTTTTTGAAAAAATGCATACCCCACCTTTAACTGAAAACAAAAGACACATTGAACTTACATGCGAAATATTAACACTTGCTGCCAATGAAGAGCATTTCAAAGTCAAATCAGTCACGTCATCACAATGATGACTTTGGACTCAGTTAACTAGTGATTTCCAATTCACAAATGAATGACTCTTTTGAGTCAGTTCCTCTATGTCGTGTTGGCACTATGGTTTGAATCGGTTCGTGAATCATTTGGACAGCAGTCCCTCACGTGGAGAATCGTTTAGAGGTTTCCAAGCTGTGCTATCCATAGATAAGTACAGATATGTATACATGTTTATGTTGCTGTCCACCTTACTTTGACGTAGATTGGGCGTGGCCATTTGTAAATTTAAATGTGCAAGACTTCTGGTGTCATTCAGCTGTCATTTCAGCCATACAAAAACAGTCAGTCATGCCACTTGATATCGCAAACTGGTATTTATTGCTATGTTATTTTAATTAATTATCATAATGCAGATAGTTTTAGTTTTACTGCACTTTTACATTCTTCTAATTATTTGACTATCCACTATTTCCTGAGTAACCCATAGATGTATAAGTGCTGTAGATGCCTCAGTCGACAGCTCCAAGCACATAGACGCGTCCAACTTTGGTCAATTTGACATCATTCACCATGATAATCACATATTAATCAATGAATATTCAAAGATGTCACAATCCTGCACAGCCGATGTTTGTAAAAGCCACCAGGATTTAAATTCCTCAAGAAACGGGATAAACTTTCACAGGTGAGAATGTGAGAGAGGGGCGGAACCATAGATATGCAGGGATTGTAGCATCTTTTGAATGTTCATTGTTCATTATGGTGAATGATTTCAAGTTGACCCTTCCAATATGGTGGATGGCTTACGTATAGTGGCCCATAGAAACAGTCACTAATGAGGCATCTACGTATACATATCCATGGAGTAACCGATGAGTGTTACCAAACTTCCATTTGGATGCTGTCATATTCTGGTCTCCATAGAAATTCATGTAAAAACGGGGTAAAATGATTGACTGAATCAATTAAACTTAAAGTAAACAAAGAAAATAGCTTACTTTGAAGTTGCAAAATAAGGTGGATAATTTGTAACAAAGAATGAAAAAATGTGCTAAATCCTTTTGTCGGAATTAGCACATTTAGTACATCAGAAATAAAACGGATCAGTTTACTGTCAGTGATTCGACGCAACATCCAGACAACATGTTTATATATTTTTTCTTTTGACGCAATGCAAGCATCCAATTTTTTTTTTTTTTTTTTTTTAGGATATATAACCTGTGAACAGCTTGGTACATGAATACAGTAAACATTTGGTACCATGATATAGTACAATAGTATTTGCCAACCCTCTGACAGAATCATTCCATGATGTACAGTGATTGATGGGATTGATAGTTTGCATAACACTACCTTAGTAGATAGCTGCCTAGGCAGTTGACAGCAGGGCAGTTCATCTTTTCTCTCCCTTTCTTTGTCAAACCACTTCACTAGTTTCACAATATGTTGAATAACAACATCACTGAAGAGACGTCAATGCTTTGCATTCTGATGACTGAAATAAGCTGATTGTGAGAGTGTGTCCTGGTCAGGCTCTTGGATGTAAGCCAGGCTATTTGAGATGCACACTGAGCACTGACTGCTTGTTTTGGCAGGCAGAACTGTTGCAGGCAGCACCAGACAATATATTGCACACACAAGCTCAAAAATAAACATGTGCTTTCTCATTTAATGGGGGAAGAGAGCATCAAAATTACCTTGAAATGCAAAATGAAGGTGTATTCTTCACTGCAGTGCACCTCTACCGAAGCTCAATGACGTCAAGCTATATCAGTGTGTGCTGATATACTCCCGGCACTGGAGGCATTATGGGTAAGCTCACATGCCTTATTTCACAGAGCCACCGCTGTGTTCCCAGCTGGTCCTCTGAGGGTAGGCAGGAATTTGTGAAGATCATGTGTGAACTAATTTGAGCTGATGTGCTGCCAAAAATAAATGCACTTGATTTCCTAGTACTAGGACAAACTACAGTTCCGGGTGCTTGCATGCAAAGCCTGAAACCACAATGCTTGGATGATGCTGGGTGGTTACCTACTGTACTGTAGGTTGGTATAAAATAAAAAATAAAATATTGAAAATATCCCAATGAAATAGAAAAAAATAAAATAAAATAAATAAAATAAAAAATAAAATAAAAATAAAAAAAATATATATATATATATATATATATATATGTTTATATATATTTATTTATACTTTTTTTTTTCTTTTTTAACATATATGTTTAAATATACATTGTATACATTTTTATTTCAGTAGTTTTATTACATAATGTTAAACTAAATGAAAATTAGAAATATAGGCAAGCTTAAATAAAATACATTTAATGTTTTTTCAATATATTTTATTTCAAGTAACACTTTTTTTTTTTTTTTTTTTTTTTTTTTTTTTTTTGCTTTTAGTCAACTATAATGACCCGGATATGCACAGTAAAAATAACTAATAAATAAATCGATAAATTCAAAGTTCAAATTCAAAGCATTTTTTTAAGAAAATACTATTTCAGTCTTTCTGCTTCAAAATTGTGTTTGTTTGCGTTTTATTCATTGTGAAAATTTCCTCGTAATTTCTACACCATTTTTTTCTTTTCAGAACATTTACATACACACATAAAACACACGTTTTTTTTTTTTTATTTTTTTTTTATGTAAGCTACAGAGACCTCCAAAAGGGGCAGCACTGATCTCGTACCAGCAAAACTCTCTTAGCATTTCTTTTCATGGGAAAGAGATTATGCCATCATTATATGATATATCAGGTCTCTGATGTCATAGATTAACGATTAATTAGACATACGGTACACTGGAAGAACACAAGGGGGTCGTAGTGTCTCCAGCAAGCGTTTGCAACAGCTGCTCATACTGGCACAGATCCGCCCCTCGGCCGCCCCACTCATAATGTGAGCATCTGTCCGTATGTCTTACATACTGCGATACTGCTGCCCACTGCTCAACAGTGAGTGTGCCGTTCATCCACAATTTTTCTCTCAATCTGTTTTATTCAGTTGAGGTTTTCCCAGTTGGGTTAAATATCACATCTAATTACTAGTTGCTTAATTGTTTTTAAATGACCCGTCCTTTTATTGCAATTAATTTGTTTGCCTAAAATGCAAAAAAATAAATAATAATAAAAAATAAATAATAATCCATTCTTTAACCTTATTAGTCCTTACCTTCTTTAATCTTTTTAGTCTCATTTAGCAGCTGTTCATACAGCAAGAAAACTTTTGAAATCAAACGCGCTAAGAGTATGCATGTTGTTAAAAGGGATAGTTCACCCAAAAATGAAAATTCATTTACTAAACCTCAAACCTGTATGACATTCTTTATTCTGTTAAACACAAAAGAAGATATTTTGTATAATGTTGGTAACCAAATAGCTGTTGGTCCCCATTGTATGGAAGCTCATTTCCACCACTGAATAAAAATAAAAAAAGGTAATTGTGAGAGAAGAAATAAAATGGTAGAGAGTTTGATTTCATGCTTTCGATGAATAACTGTTATCTGCTCTTTAATCATGGTCTAAATGGACTAGACATTCATTTTCCCATTAAAAAACATTTGGTGCGGCTTTCTTTTATCCACTTTTTTTCCTGTAAGAGGGGGATTACACAGAACAGCTGGAAGCTTCAGAAAGTGAATTACAATTTTTGATTCTGACAGGTAGCATGCGAGCAACACGCCTGCAAATCATCTTCAAGAACAGCTTGCCCTGGTGAGAACCCACCTGCTCCCTTTAAAAAACAACCACATTGCTTGAGTTTGAGTTTTTATACCTCACATACACTCTCTTAAAATTAAGGATCTTCAAGAGTTCTTTGTTGCAATTTTGTTAAATCTTAAGAAAAAGTTATCGATGTTATTGACATATTATGTTCTTCAGATTAGTGTACTATTTTTTGGTATTATCTATTATTAAAGGGTTACTTCACTCCAAAATGAAAATTTTGTGATTAATCACTTACCCCCATGTCGTTCCAAACCCATTAAAGCTTTGTTCATCTTCGGAACACAATTTAGGATATTCTGGATGAAAACAGGGAGGCTTGTGACTGTCCCATAGACTGCCAAATAAATAACAGTGTCAAGGTCCAGGAAAGTATGACAAGCATCGTCAGAATAGTCCATCTGCCATCAGTGATTCAACCATAATGTTATGAATTGATGAGAATACCTTTTGTATACGAAGAAAACAAAAAATAACGACTTTATTCAACAATTCCTCTCCTCTGTGTCTCTCCAGTACGCAGATGGCGTACGCTCTTCTATATCAGCCACGTTGTGCTGATGCACTGTTTGCTTTCAAACCAAAGTGTAAATACACTTAAAAAAAGTATCCTTGTGGCGCGGCTGACACAGAAGAGCATAAGCCACTTGCATACTAGTCAGATTTCACAAAATGATGCAACGCTAATTTGGAGAGACACAGAGGAGTTTATTGTACTCATGTACATTTAAATTTATGCATCCAGCAGACATTTTTATCCAAAGCAACTTACATTGCATACATCAGTTCATGCAGTAATTTACACACACTCACTGTAAAATTATTTTCATAAATTATTACAACTTATTTTTGTGTGTCTGTCAAATCAACTTAGATAACTAATGTTGTTCAGCTATAATAGTATACAATACAATACAATACAATATAATATAATATAATATAATATAATATAATATAATATAATATAATATAATATAATAAAACATAATACTTTGAGTGTCTGTTGATTATACCTTTCTCTTTCCTTATATTAACTCCATTTTTTTTAACTCAAAATTGAAAGGCAACCACCTACTTTTTTAAACCAACAATAACTTTATACAGTTTTATTTTTACAATTATTTTTTATTACAGTTAAAACATTTTCTCATTGCTATAATGTTGTTGGATGCTGTTTTAATAAAAAATTCAATTTAATATTTAAATATAAATAACAAATTGAAGTATATTTATTTTCATGCTAAACTGTAATATATATATATATATATATATATATATATATATATATATATATATATATATATATATATATATATATATATATATATATATAATTGAAGGCAGCAACTAAACTAAATAGCTGGACTTTGATTTATTATAAATATTTATTATTATTATTATTATTATTATTATTACAGATTATTTACAGTGTACAGTAATGCAAATTAACTTATTTTAATGAAAATTATGTGGAAATGCTAAATAGTCTTATTATTAATAATAGTAATGTTTGTATTGTACTTTTTTAATCACAAAAAATTATTACATAGGGGTTAGTTTCTTTAAAAACCAATCAAGTCATATGAAAGAATTACAGCCTGATCAGAGTCAGATGGTTGTGATCAGTGGATGTTCTGTCGACAGTATTAAAAACCACAGAGCCTCATGAACAAGTTGTTTATGCTGTAATTAATTGCAAGGCAAAAATAAACAGTTTTTCATTTATGTCCTTTGAAAGATGTCAGCTGTGAAAAAGAGTTTTCAAATGAAGAATGTACAGCGAGTGTAAGTGCTGACCAAATTACAATATACTATTGATGCTGCTTTTTTCCTGCACTCAACTCTGTGTGTCATAATTGAGATATTTCTCCTTGACTTTGTCCTTGTGTCGATGCATAGATATGTAAGCAGGCGTGGCTAATGATGAGGAACCGATTGTAATGATTGTTAGCACTAGACAAAACTGCTATTTTATTGAATGTCCTTTTTTGTCATATTTAACTTGATAATTTTCCGTTTTCCCCCATTGCTAATATTTTTCGCCTCACTTCGCCATCTGCTCGCCAGCCCAGTGTTTCACAGCAAATTAATGCCTGGCATTTGCTGAAGTGAATCCATATGTTTTGGAGGTCTTCAGTAATAGCAGAACTCAGTGTCGTATTCAAATGCCACCAGGAATTTAGCAGAATGCTACAAACTACCAAAAATACACAGGAAGGAGAAACAATGGGCCGTACTGGCCCATATGAATCATCAGTGACCTTTTGGCATTTCGCACACTTAATATTGCTGGACAGCTTGGAGAAAAGAAAAGAAAACGAGAACAGAGGCCAAGATGAAGGAGGGAGAGCTAATTAAACCAAACCGCAGAGCAAGCGATCTCTTTTTTTTTTTTGTTCTTCTTTTTTTTTTTTTTTTTTGTGGGTTGGGGTTAGGAAGAGGTAGATGGCTAACAGCAGACCAGGATGAGATTGACCAAAAAGTGATCTAGATGAATCTGCAAAGTACGGAAGTTCTAAGCGGCCATCCATTATAATTTTTTTCCTTTTTGTTTTCTCGTTATAACGACTTAATTTTCTCGTTATCTCGAAATAACGAAAGTCGTTTTCTCGTTATAACGACTTAATTTTCTCGTTATCTCGACATAACGAAAGTTTGTTTTCTCGTTATAACGACTTAATTTTCTCGTTATCTCGACATAACGAAAGTTTGTTTTCTCATTATAACGACATGAAAGTTTTACTGTTGCTATAGTAACGAACTCAACTTTGACAGGCATCTGATGGACAGCCATGCAGGCTTCGCCTAGGTAATAATAACGTCTACAATACTGTATAAATAAAGGCTGATCAATCACTGTTGATTTTTTCCAGAGACAGTACAACGAACGTTTTTTTGTTTTTGTAATTAACATGTTTAAATGGCAACACCGCGCCATTAAAGCTGCTTGGATTAAACTCACTTTTAATTTTCCCTTTATATGAAATAAAATTATATATAATTTGTAATTTGTAGTAGTCATTATGTGGCAGATATCATGTGTGTTACAAGCTTCTGTTTGAAAAGAGCGTTCATGTGTACGTGTAGTGTATATGTGTGTGTGTAGAAAAAAACCATTACAACACTGAACAAAACTGAATTAAATTAGCCTATGGATTTTACATATACATCACATTTTCTCATCAATATGGTTAACAATAAAGATTAGTAATAAGGAAAGCACATCAGTCTACATCGTTAAATCCCGTCCTACTGTAGATAAACAGAACATCTCCGCTTATTAACTACCTAATCATTAAATTAAAATTAAATTTAAATTAATCATGAGCCTAAAAGAAGCACAAATATAATATATAGGTGAAAACAGAATACAGTGATGTCAACCTTGGTTTTGATAAGCAGTTATTGATGAAACAGAATGCGTTGGTGAAACTCATGCATCTAGCAGGAACTTAATACACAAAATATTCATATTGATTCAAGCATTTAACATTTATGAATTAATTAAATGTCAGTAATAAACAAGACTGCACAAATTATAGCGATCACGAGGAAGGTCCGCGTACAGTAAAGTGGATAGTATACAACACCCCATCAGTTATATTCAGGTCTATAGTGCCACCTGCTGGCGCAGTTTTGTAAATTCTTAGAGAAAATTAAGTCGTTATAACGAGAAAACGAACTTCGTTATGTCGAGATAACGAGAAAATTAAGTCGTTATAACGAGAAAACGAACTTCGTTATGTCGAGATAACGAGAAAATTAAGTCGTTATAACGAGAAAACGAACTTCGTTATGTCGAGATAACGAGAAAATTAAGTCGTTATAACGAGAAAACGACCTTCGTTATGTCGAGATAACGAGAAAATTAAGTCGTTATAACGAGAAAACAAATAGAAAAAAAATTATAATGCATGGCCGCTTAGAACTTCCGTAGCAAAGTGGTAATTGGAAGCTTGTAATTAAATGCACTTGGTGCATGCAATAATGCAAACACAGCTTCCTGAGCTCTTGTCAGTGTTTGCTTTTTTCTCTCAAGTCTGATTCCTGAGCTCACCTCTAGCTGGGTCAATCTCACGAAACCTGAAGAGGATGTGCGGGTTATATTTTAATGTGAAAATAAATAAATAAACAGAGAGAAAGACATTTTAGCTACTGACAGTAGCATGCATTTATAATAAAATGTACAGTAAAGTTTGTGTTTGGGTTATTTTCCGGTTGGAAGATCCAAACATGGCCCATTATAAGAGTCAGTCACTTACTGATTTTTTATCTGTTGGTATTTGATATAATCCATGATGCCATGTGTCTAAACAAGATGTCCAGGACCTCCAGCAGAGATATAGGCCCACAACATCAAAAATACAGCAGTATATTTCATTGTATACATGGGGTACTTTTTATCCCTGTGTTCACCAAACCCATCTTGAGTGTTTCCTGCTAAACACTTGTTTCATCTGATCATAGAAGCCATTCCCATTCCCATCCGTTCCAGTCGTGTCTGATAACTGAATATGCTGGAGTTTTTCTTGAAACGCTCCCAAACAACATGTGGTGATGTAGGTGCTGTTTGACAATTTGTTTAAGGTTTTCTGACCCCGAGACTCAACTTTTTTTCTGCAATTCTCCAGCTGTGGTCCTTGGAGAGTTTTTAGCCACTCAAACTCTCCTTCTCACTGTGCATTAGGACAATATAGACACACATCCTCTTCCACGCAGATTTATAACATTTTATGTTGATTGGAAATTCTTAATTATTGCCCTGATGGTGGAAATGGGAATTTTCACTGCTCTAGCTCTTTCTTAAAGCCACTTCACTAATTTGTGAAGCTCAATTATCTTTTGCTGCACATCAGAAATATATTCTTTGGTTTTTCTAATTGTGATGGATGATTATGGGAATTTGGGCTTTGTTTTCCCTCCTCTTTATATTTCTGTGAAACAGGTAGCCATGGCTGGATAATTTCATGTTTATAATCACGCTGGAGTGCTCAAAATTGTGAATATGAATTGGAATATACTTCACAGATATTTTACTCATAAGAATTTCTAGGGGTGCCAATAATTGTGTCCAACGTGTATTTGAGAAAAACATTAATTTTATAATGATATTTCCCCTCATTTTAAATTCTTATTATCCAATGAAAGGTTAGATTTGTGTGATTTTTTTATAAATTCACATTGGTTCACGCTGAACGTTTATTTATTCATTTATTTACTGTGCATTCTGACATTATTTTTATAATAAAATAATCAAGCATAATTTCTCATCCCAAGATGACTCTCATTACTGTAAAGAAAAATAAATAAATAATATTTAAAATGTAACCTATTATATGACAGTATTTAATGTTAATATATCCTCTTTAATTTATGCTGATTTCATATTAATAATAATAATTTATATACAATTTTATTTGCTTCATTACTTGCTAAAAATTTCCGTTTTCAGCCATTAAACTGACCGTTCCTCTCCTTGCCAAAATTTCATTGGTTTTGTTCTGTCCATCAGTTGTTATTTCCCCATTTACATTCTCATGTTTTATTTCTGCATGCATCTGATGCCAGAATGTGAGGCTGTTTCAGAAGTCACACAAAGTTCAAACTTCAAAACCAAAGAGGATTAGTTTGACAGTGCATGCTGGCCGAGTAAAAATAGAGAGGGAGACAGAGAAAGAGAGAGGAGATTACACGAGTTTTATCTTTTTTCTTTTTTTTTTTTTTTTTTGTGGGTTGGAGCAACAGGCTAAAGCAAAAAGCTCTTGATCACTCAGATATCTTTCCTTACACAACAATATGGGCAAAGAGACACTCCAGCTTCCCAGCAGGCTGGAATTGCCAGATCAGCACCTTGCTTTGAAATGTGCCAGTCAGTCAGTCAGTAGGGTTTAATGTAATCTCTCCTACAGACAACACAACTGGCAATTCAGCACCACGGACAGCGGCTCAATCCTCACACTGAGCTGATGCCTGAACAAACCCTTACAGTCTGTCTGAGAGACTCCACATAGCTAAAGAAACTTCATGTCTGTGGTAACTGGGAAATGTCTGCTGATATTGTTTGATACGACAGCTAGTTGAATTATGCTGATTATGCTTCTGACATGGTACAATACAAAGTGATCTCATTAGTATTCATGTAAGTCTAATTATTCTGTTTGAAAACACAGATGTGAACAATTCCAGTGTTTGGAGAGATTCAGCTTTAGAAATATGCAACTATTTATGAGTCCTCTGTTCAGTTTCATACAGTAGAATGCATTGAATGCACCAGTTTTTAGAGATTTTTTTTTATTTTTTTTTACAGATTGTAATTATAATACAATTTTATGAAAATATGTAATATGTTTAATGCCATCACAATAAACGCATACAAAAAACAAGCAAACAAACAAACAAAACAACTCTGAGATCAGTGTCTATCCAAAAAACTCAAAAATTAGTGTATATCCAAAATTAAAAAAAATAAATAGATGAAAAAAAATTACATATAAAAATAAAAACCTATAAAATCAGTATACTTCAAAAAACTATAAATACAGTGTCTATCCTAAAAAAAAACTGTAAAATTAGTACATATCAAAAACCCTAAGATTAGAGTCTATCAAATAATAATAATAATTCAGTATCTATCAAAAAAACAACAACTCTTAAAGCTTTGTATATCCAAAAAACAAAACAAAAAAAGACTCTAAAATTAGTGTACATCAAATAATAATAATAATAATAATAAATCTGTCTATCAAAACATTCAAATATGTTTGTGTACTGTATATACTGTATAATGTAAAAACAATAACTTTTACATTACATGTTAATAAGATCACAAAGCAGCAAAAAAAAAAAAAGAGGCATTTGCAAATTGTAATTAATCATATGGGTCCAAGACCACACACACACACACACACACACACACACACACACACACACACACACACACGCACGCACACACACACAAACACACACACAGAGAAATCACA
The DNA here is from genome assembly GCF_018340385.1 of Cyprinus carpio. Lineage (NCBI taxonomy): Eukaryota > Metazoa > Chordata > Actinopteri > Cypriniformes > Cyprinidae > Cyprinus > Cyprinus carpio. The sequence goes on from NC_056589.1 coordinate 26,321,220, forward strand.
CAGTCATTTATATTTTAAATGATGTTTTCTAGCCAATCTATGTGTCCCTGTTATCCCTATTGAGGGGGAAATGATGTTCACTTGAATAATGCACAAGGCCCAGAGGACACACATTACAACTGCTGCTTAAAATCAAGGCACACAATCTCTCAGTCCTTCCATTTGCAACCGTGTCACTTCTTTCATTTGCTAACTGCTTGCTAATGAATAAAATATGGCACCGAATTTAGTCATATGTTGATTCGTTGGATGCATATGAAATTTTTCTCTTTTGCTTTATAGGGTAGAATTTCAATTGAGACATGAAAACTGACAATGGCTCAACTATTAAATATATAAAGGAGTTATATGTTATTCAAACAGGACAAAGGGCTTAAAGTGAGGAACAAGAATTTAAACGTCATTCCCTTTTTTTGCTGAATCTGCAACATGTAAAATAACACGTGTAAAATAACACCAAATAAGAGCTCTTGTCTATTAGTTACATTTACATATCAGTGGCTCAGTATGTAGGATAGATTTGACTGATTGTACATGACATTAAGGCTGCAATTTGTGATTACCGATACAGTAAAAAACTTAATATTATAAAAGATTGTTACAGTTTAAAATAACTTTTCTTTTTGAACAGCAAATCAGCATATTAGAATGATTTCTGAAGAATCATGTGACACTGAAGGCTGGAGTAATAATACTGAAAATTCAGCTTTGATCACAGCAATAAATTACATTTTAAAAATAAATTATATTAAAATATTTTTCAACTAATAATATGTCACAGTATTGCTATTTTTACTGTTTATGTTTATGTGTAGTTGACACTTGAGAAACTGTCATAGCCTTGTGAATCACATGGAAGGTGTTGAGAGACTGGAAAAGAACAAACAAACAAACAAACTAACAAACAAAAATCATAAAAAAATAAAAAAATAATTAAATTAAATTAAATTAAATTAAATCAAATCTTGACAATGCATAGACATATAGCCCAATTTTCCATCTCAAATAATCATCACAATTTCATGAATTCTAAAAGTACTTCCTGGAAAAGAAAAAGCCTACAAGGAAAGAACATCTGAGAGAACTTCTGTCCTCAGTGTTTTGGCTTTTGAACAATGGGCTGTTTTAGTTTGGGATAAAACAGATGAACCTGTCAGAGCTGATCTAACAAGCACTCCCATTTCTTGTTTGCGTGTACAAAAATTGGCTCATTGGACATCTGTGACCTTTGGCCGATCCAAATACCTCTCATATTGATCAAACCCAAAGCTAATTCCATTGCCCAATACTACTGAGTCATGCACGCCTCGACAGAGTAAATTATTATACTTGCCTAAATGCTCCATTAAATCTGTTGGACTAACACTTCATACAGCATGAAGCTTCCTTTTAACAAATAAACAATCATAATGTCCTCTAGTCCTTCCTCATCCTCAAGCACTACACAGTATGCAAACTTTCTGCATGAAATACTCAGATAAGACCTGATAAATTTTCAAAGTGTGTAGTATGCAATGAAAGTACACTGCATGATAATCTGTTTTTCACAATGCACTGCGCTCAGTGTGACTTTCCATTTACAGTGTGATGATGAAATGAACATGAATCATTTTCATTTGTAAGTTTTAACACATTTCCCCACTCACTGCACTGAATTTGAGGCTGCAGTTTATTTTTATTTTTTTTTCAAGAACTGTATTGAAACATAAATTACCATATGTACAGTAATTACCGCTTGCTTATTTAAACAAGACGATATGGGATACTAACACTAAGCAGTGCTCCATATTACTTAGTATACATCCTTCCTATTTCCATTGTATATTTTTCTTAAAAAAAAAAAAATTTAAAAAATAAATAAATAAATGTACGTATCAAATAGTAATATGCTATATACCAACCATTTTTGAAATGGTATTTTGCCATTTTAATTTCATCTAATTTTGTTGAAACGTGCAATTTAACTTGCAATACCATGTGCGTCCACACAATCACACACACACACACACACACACACACACACACACACACACACACACACACACACACACACACACACACGCACACACACACACACAGACACACACACATATATGAATGTTTAAAATTTATAAAAATTGTGATTTATTTTATTTGTGTGCATTTTTTTTTTTTAATTCATGCTGGTGCTCATAAAAATACCCGAACATGATTATTTTCATCACAGTCAATGAATATGTTAAAAATTATATACAGTGGATCTAAATTTAATTATTTTTCATTATCATTATTATTATTATTATCTTTATTATCAGAATATATTGATTTTTTTTTTTTCATATATTAATTTGATTAAAACTAAGTATTTTGTTTGCATTGCTTTCACAGGAAAAATAGGTATTATTTAAATTGTGAAGTTTTTTATATTGTTTATATTAATAGTTATATATGGACTGTTGAGATCTTTTCATTTTATTTACATTTTTTTTTCCCATGTAGATTTTTTAAAAATGATTTATTTTATGTTATTTTTATTACAATTTATTTTTTGTTTGCATTATTGTCATGTGAAAAAAAATTGATTATTTAAATTGTTAAATAAATAAATACATTTGATTATAATAAATAAATAAATAAATAAATCCAACATTATTTTTACCACTATCAAGAACATTTTTTAAAATCATGTGTGATCACTTCTTGATCATCTGTCCAGAAGTCCACTGGAAGTGAAAGGTCATATCAAGTACACAGCATTATAGGAAAACAATAGCCAGCACAGAAATAATGAGTAGCATAGAAGTATGATTTCCTGATCACAGATATACAGTTCAAACAGGACTGTGCCTTTAATGAGGACTGGAGTGAGATTATGACTGTGAATTGTTAGTATCTTTCCTCATTCTCCACATCACTCTTTCTCTTTCCTCCACCAAAATACAGGCTATATATAAAATGTGTAGTGTAGTATGATTATTTAAATAGGCACCTACGATTTCATAATGCATAAAAATACAATCTTATCCTTTTATCTGAAGCACCAATTCCACAATTTCACAATCAGTGAAGAAAATGTCTTCCCTGAATAAAACTATTATCTTAGCCACCTGATACATCACACTATGGCACATGTCTAGAATAACAACAGCTCCTGGAAGCTGATGACTGGCATGCAGCTGGACGTGGTCAGCACATCTCCATTAGGCAAAGATGATGTTTTATGAGCCACCGTTCAGTTGCAGTCTCTCAATTTAAGGCCAAATAGCACTTAAACAAATGCAGATAACTGAGAGTCAGTGCCAGACTGCAGGCCTTTCAAAAGGTCTGCTCCAGACCTCCCAATGACACGCAAATTACCTTAACTTCGCTCACCGGCTAGCACGACCTCGCTTTAACTGCGCCACCGAAGTATGGATCAATACCATCTTCTCATATTCCGACTCAATTACGCCTGAAACAAAATAAACCTGAAAGTCTGCAGATCCATGAGCCAGATTACACTCAACACTAAAGAAGAAAGCCAGGGTTTGTACAGTAAAGTTAAAAAATAAAAATAATTGTGTTACTAGAGCATTCAGCCAGGGTCATTATAGTAATATAAATTTTTTGTAGTTGCCAAGGAAACATTTTCAACATCACTCTTTCTCTTTCCTCCACCAAAATACAGGCTATATATATAATGTGTAGTGTAGTATGATTATTTAAATAGCCAGATACAATTTCATAATGCATAAAAAATACAATCTTATCCTTTTATCTTCTGAAGCACCGATTCCACAATTTCACAATCAGGGAAGAAAATGTCTTCCCTGAATAAAACTAGTATCTTAGCCACCTGATACATCACACTATGGCACATGTCTAGAATAACAACAGCTCCTGGAAGCTGATGACTGGCATGCAGCTGGACGTGGTCAGACTCAGCACATCTCCATAAGGCAAAGGTGATGTTTTATGAGCCACCGTTCATTTGCAGTCTCTCACGCAAATTACCTTAACTTCGCTCACTGGCCATCACGACCTCGCTTTAACCGTGCCGCCAAAGTATGGATCAATACCCTCTTCTCATACTCCGACTCAATTACGCCCGAAACAAAATAAACCTGAAAGTTTGCAGATCCATGAGCCGGACCAAACTCAACACTAAAGCAGTCAGCCAGGGTTATTACAGTAAAGTAAAAAAAAATAATAATAATAATAAAAAGTTACTAGAGCATTCAGCCAGGGTCATTATAGTAATCTAAAATTTTTGCAGTTGCCAAGGAAACATTTTCAACATTTCTCATTTTCAGTTGAACTGAAAGTACTTCACAAGTTCGCACTTACATGTAATTGGATTGAGCAAACATTAAGCATATTTGATGTGCTGTGCTGAGGGAGGGCTCCGAGCTCGGAATATAGCCTGAACCCAGAGTACCCCCCCCCCACCACCAATCCCTAGTATGGGATGAGAATAGTTTAAAGTGAGGAGCTGGGGTGGAGGAGGGATGCTGGAAAACTGTTGTGAGACAGAGGTATGTTGGCTGCATATGCCGAATTGGTTGATTATCTGATCATGCTCCTCTCGAACCTAGTTAATAAAACATCATTTAAAAAATAACTAAAACTAAAACGTGTGTGCACACACACACATACATGGGTTAGATGGTTTAGAGTTTGCGAGGAGGAGGAAGGGTGACCGGGAGAGCTTGTGCAATGCTCAACGGGGGCTGCGGCTCGTAGCGTCAAACGGCCGAGCACTTCCTGCCAGTGTCTCACTGCAACGGAAGGGAGAGCCCCGTCCGATGCCGAGTAAGCAATAAGACTCGAAATTACGGATGGGGGGGCTCACACTTTTTACCTAAAAATTAGTTGTCAACACTGGTGGCCTGCGCCACTAGCGGAGGCAGCCTCGCATTAGCATCTGCTACAGGAGCTGGAGGGCCGGCTGCATATGGCGCTGCGGCTGGAAGAGCTGCGATGAAAAGGTGAGCTGAAGCGGGAAGCGAGTGAGGCCATGCTGATGTGAGATCTGAGCCGCGACCCAGGATCACTGAAGGCCTGCCGCTACGACCCAACGCACAGTTCTCGCGGAGAATGAACAAAGTGGATCTGTACAATCTATTTATCACCCTGCAAATCAGCCAACCTCACTGCTAAATCAACTCCAGCCCCCAAGTCAGCCAATAGATCTGACAAAGCTCACAAGGCCCCAAACTTGCCTCGCTTGACAGCACCAAATACTGTCCACTTTCTGATCAGCGGAATTTTTGGCACAGTTGAATGATAGGAAGATGCCGGAAAACTGTCCATGTCAGAAAACTGTCGTGGGACAGAGGTAAGCTGGCTAATATATATATATATATATATATATATATATATATATATATATATATATATATATATATATATATATATAATATTATATATATATATATATATATATATATATTACAAATTAGCTTTTTAGCAGCAAACACTCAAGATGGGTTTGGTGAACACAGGGATAAAAAGTACCCCATGTGTACAATTAAATATACTGCTGTATTTTTGATGTTGTGGGCCTATATCTCTGCTGGAGGTCCTGCACATCTTGTTTATATACATGGCATCAAGGATTCTATCAAATACCAACAGATAAAAAAAAAAAAAAATAAAATTCGTTACTTGATTTTTTTTTTGTGACTTGGCTTTGTTTGTTTTTTCTAGGAGGATAATCCAAAAACAAACCTTGAACACAATACAGAAATGGGTCACTGAGCACAAAAGCAAGCTTCTGCTATGACCATTCCAGTCCTCTGACCTGAACCCTACGGAAAATGAGTGTGGTGAACTGAAGAGAAGAAACACCAACATGGAGCTGGGAATCTAAAGGGTCTGAAGTGATTCTGGATGAAGGAATGGTCCCTGAACTTTTGTCATGTGATCTCTAACCTCATCAGGCATTATAGGAGAACATTTAGAGCTGTTAAACTGGCAAATGGAGGTTTCAAAATGTTTTGAATAAAAGGGTGCCGTTAATTGTGGCCATTGTTTATTAGAGAAAAACATTTATGTCATAATGATATTTCCCACCATTTTAAATTCTTAGTATCCAATGAAAGGTTAGGTTTTTAAAATAATAGATCAAAAGGATTAACAATGCAGATTAATTTTCAGAGTCTTCTTTGATCATACTTACCAAAGGTGCCGATATTTTTGGCCATGACTGTATATTTAGCTTTCATTTATTTGTATTTAAATTTTAGTTTCAGTAACTTTAGTACCTCATCTTAAACCTGAAAATATTTCTATACAGCTTTAATTTATTTGGAGTTCTATTTCAGTTTTTTTTATACTAATTTTAGTACTTTAACTTAAACTAAAATATGTCTATTTCGCTTTTATTCATTTTACTTCACTTTTAGCTTTAGTAATTTTAGTACTTCAACAAACTTATTTTGTTTCAGGTAGTTGCAAAGGTAACATTTCTATTTTTATTTTTATTATTTTTTTCTACGTTTTGTTTGTAAAATCAGATGCAAACCACAGAACCACACAAATCTGTCTAAAAATGATGGATCCATATTCACTTCATAGGTCTAAAGTTTAAAAACAGTTTAGACCTGGATGAAGGGGAAAGTGAAATGAAGCGAGAAACAGGCAGGAACCGTGGCTCAATAAATTATCCTGATTGTTTGTAGAAATCTCCCAGTGAATGTCATCTCATTAAAACATTCATATTTTATGTTTATGGACACTGCAATCTGCTGAAATGATGGTAACACTGATTGCTCACCTGAGACACACCTTGTGGCTCTATGAGGACAGCAGATGTGTGTATTAATTAAAGCAGTGTTTAGCTCTGGCCTCGTGCGCTTGATGTCTGTCCACAGCGGCGGTTGACTTTGCACAACACTCTCTTAACTGACGCTCTGAGTGCCATTATGTCAGGTGCTGTGCTTCACTTATTAATTAAATGGGTCTCTTGGCAAACCCTGTGATTTAAACTGCCAACTGGAATCCCATTCAATCTCAGGGACTGTTGTGGAGCAAACACAGCGGAAGCCATTACAGACAAAACAGCATATCTCATTTGGTTGGTCATGGATGGCTGCATTTGGGGAACTGTAGTCTTTCAGCAAACTTTACACAGAAGCTGTCTGAATGAAATCCATGGAATGCATGTGACATTTTACATATATACAAACTATTCTATATTATATTATATTATATTATATTATATTATATTATATTATATTATATTATAGATGTATTATATATTATATTATTTTATTTTATTTTATTTTATTTTATTTTATTTTATTGATGTTTTATTATTTTTAGTAGTTTTATTAAATGTTATACAATATATTTTTAATATAAGTATTACACATTATAAATCACAATTATTTAATTTTATACAATTTTATTATAGAATTATAATTACATTAATTATTTTTGAAATACTAAATATATTAAACAATTATATAAAAATTTTCTTAACTATAATAATGATAGAATATGGTATAGTAAATTGCATACAAATTATACAATAAAGTGTAATATTATATTATTAGTTATAATTATATTTATAATGTTTCATATATTTTATAAAAAATACAAAATAGGATAAATATAATTATAAAAATATATAATTAAATGATTATTACTATTAACTATTATAATAATATAATGTAATATAATATAACATAACATAATAATAACATCAGAAAATACAACTTTAAGTACATTTCTTAACTGAGATAAGACGATATATAACAATATTATACTGAAATGAGGCTTTTGTCACTATTGAAAGAACACAAGTATGCACTAAATTTGTAAAAGGTGTTAAAGGATTTCTCTGTTGGTGTCTGTCTCAAATAGGGGTCGACCGATTATCGGCGTGGCCGATTATCGGCGCCGATATTAAGCATTTTTATTGTTATCGGCATCGGCCATTTTCAAAACCGATTTGCCGATAAATCCATTTTATTTTGAAATGCGCGATCTGGCACTGATCCAGCCACCTCAGTCAGAGCGCACCGCTCTGTGGCCTAGACTAAGCCCCCCGCCCATCGTCCGTCTGATTTGTTGGGAGTCACGAGCCTGGCCAATCTATACGGCTGGCGCGGCTGGAAAATGTTCCGCTCTCACACCGAAAGCACAGGAGCTGCTTCAGTGATCATCATCACACATCAATAAGTTATCTCTCGAAGGTAAGAATGCAGTAAACGTTCCTGAAGTTGCAATAAATCACTACACTGAAGTTGCAAAATACCTAAATATAATCGATTTATGATGACAAGCCCCGTTCAGTTATTATACCTTGAATTCCCGGTCAATGTCCGTCATTGCAGTGATATGCTTTAACGGATCATCACATCAGTGCTGAGATAGTGAAACTAAAACCTACTTCTCTCACCCATTCGGCCAACTTAACATTGTATTGTGAATAGATTATCAACACGAATGAATTCACTCACGTCTGCTGCGGTTTTTTTTTGTGTGTTGTTCACATAGCTTCACTGAACAGTGTCCGTTCCGTTAGGGCTCTTAGTCAAATAAATTGCGCATATTTGGAGAAATGTTGATTTATTCTAACATGATTGCAAAATAATTTATCATACAGTTTCAATATTACCATTATGCAATTTTGAAGAGCTGAAAGGGCATCAAGCACGAGCTCTGACGCCCTGACGCGACGCGAGCTCCCTATTCCTGATTTAGTTATCTCCGCGGCCGCGCTCTCTCATTTGACTAATAACCAGGGTGCGATTTGCCGGGGGGGATGGGGGGATTTCCCCCCTTCTGGTCTATGCATCCCTGCCTCTGCTAAATAACTTTTATCCCCGGTGGGGATAAAAACATCTTGCAAACCCGCTCTGACGTCCAGATCTGAATCAAATGATTCGCGATACGCGATCCGATTGAAGCGCATCGAAACAGTGAATCATTTTGCGACGCAATGGTTTAACTGATTCGGAGTTTCAAAAAGCTCCGTTGTGTCTTTCTTTGCTCGCTTTCTCTATGTAATTTGTTGTTTGAATAACCGTGGACATTAAATCATTACAATTAATAGGCCTAACATAGGCTTACAATGTTTTTATTAAACTGAGATCACACTAAATACAATTTCCGTCGTATTAAAAACATTTCATAAAATTTTTCAAAAGCATCCCCCCCTTTGTTTATTTCACAAATCGCACCCTGCTTATAACCCTATGCTAATAACGTAAATTGTCAATAATCTCACATTGCACGTTTCTGGATGACGCTGTCCTGTATACTTCCTAGTTTGTATCGCCGTGATAAACAGTCAAACAAACATTTTACACAACAAAAAAAAAAAAAAAAAAACACTATTACAATATGGGTTGTGTGTGATTTTAATGCAATTCTGGGTTGCAAATAAAGTGCTAAATATAACACACACACACACACACACACACACATATATATAGAGAGAGAGAGAGAGAGAGAGATTACATTTATTTTCCATTATTTGTTCATTTGTTGCTGTTTAAATTTGCTTTAAGTTTTACTTTGTTTATAGGATGCTGCTAATGGATGCAAGTTTTACTTAGTTTACAGAATGCTGCTGATGGATGCTCCCAGCACTTTTTATGTTTTGTTTTTTATTATTAATATTAATGTTGTTATTATGAACAGTTCTCAGAATTAAAGATGTGTTAAAATAATTTAAAGAGAGTCTTTGTTAGAGGCCTTTTTATTCTTAATTTTGACATTAATTTTCATTTTTACACAAGACACATATCGGTTCAAAATATCGGTTATCGGTCTCCTTGATCTGTAATAATCGGTATCGGCATCGGCCCTGAAAAACGCATATCGGTCGATCCCTAGTCTCAAACATAAACCTTTGTATTGATATGGCATCTCTGTTTGACCCTATAGCATTCATTCTGCTGTGATTTTATCTGCTTTTAGTTTTGGTGTTTGCTCTGGAGAGTATTGATTTGGAAAACTCCTGAAGACTGATAGGTGTGCTCACAGTCAGGCTATTACCTTTCCTTTTAGACCCAGCACTGTGTGAAGCTTTTTCAAACCAGATGTTACACATTTACAGAGTTGATTCTGCTATAATTCCTTCTCTACTGATTCCCCTCAGTCCTAGTCTCTGTTAACACTATAGAATCATTCTTCAGCTATTTTGAAACCCTAGCTTGGCGGCAAACTATTTATAATTTAAAATAATCAGACAATTTAATTATAGTTTATTTAGAGCAGTATTTTTGTAGCACAACATTGTTTAAATTAAATTAAACTTAAAAAGACACAATAAATGCCCGAAGTTCATATGTTCATAGTTTCTGCATGTAGTGTACATACACTTTTTACATAATCCATCTTTATAATATGTTCACAGAACACCTATCTGTATATCATGCTGATAGTATTTAAAAATCTGTAAATTATGTCCATAGTACTGCATTATCTGTGTATTTATTGTACATTTGTAACATATTGTAAACACTGTATATCCTGTACTTACTGCTTATTGCACTTCTGGTTAGATGCTAACCGCATTTTGTTGCCTTGTACCTTACATGTGCAATTAAAATAAAGTTGCATCTAATCGAATCTAATCTAAACTTTGAAAACAGTGATGAACATCAGTTTTCACTACATATTTTACAAGCTTACAGATCTGAAACTGTTTTGTTGTTGTTGTTGTTGTTGTTGTTTTGTTTGTTTGTTTTTAATCATTTTAATGTTATAATGAACTACTTTCCACCAATCGTTCTTTTGAGCTGGTTTGCGAGGATTACCGAAGGTTCTGATGAGTAAGTTGATGATACTGTACAAGCCTGAGGCACATACTGGAAATATGCTTATTATGACTGTTATTAATGTACATTTTATTAAAACCTGCAAAAACCCTTTCTGTCGAGTGTTGTCAATAAATTTTACAATAGTTTATTGTGCATGCATATTATATTTAAAGTTGCTGAAGTAAAAATCAGTTTATAACTCCTGTAAGTATAAATATACTATAGACATGTAGAACATATCTGCAAAACTGTGACCACAAACACCATTTACTTAAGTGAATTATATGGTAATAATCAGCAATACGCTTTCACACAAATAACTTTATTTTTTGAATGTTTCAATATGTGTTGACACAAATGACTTATTTGAATTTTTCATTGATACAATATTGCACTGAGTTGTTAGAAAAGAAATGCGTAGAGTTACTGCTTGATGACGTCAGGAAGCTTTTGAACCAGTTCAATGAACCGATCTGTCCGAAAAGAACTGGTTCGCGGAAATGAATCAGACTTTGCATCACTATTCCACATTACTACTCCTCTGCAATATTGTGAAAACAGTTACTATCGACAACTATTATTCTCATGTAGGTATATTTTCCTATATTACAGATTATAATACATAGTTTTATTTTATAATTGTATTTATCATACAGTACTTTATTATAATTTTTATTTTTATATATTTTAAATATAATAACATACCATTAATTATATATTATTCATGCTAAACACAACATCTGCCTATCATTTGAAAATAATATTGTTACTGATTGGCAAAACTGTTTGTGAACAACATTAAAAAAAAAATTGTCAAATAAGAAATACAACAAAAGTTGATTTAACTATTTTTAGCAGGTGCAACAAGATCAATAATTTCAGGGGTGTCAATTGATTTAAAAGTTATTATTATAAAAATACAACTGATTAAATTATATGGCAATTAATTAATCAAATTAAATACAATGCAATAATAAATATTAAAATTGAAAAATAATAATATGTGCATTAATTGTGTTGCCTGTCTTGCCAAAAACAATTTGTGCAAAATATCAATAATCCAAAATCTTCTTCGAAATAAGTATTAAACATCATACATATTGCTTCCTTTCAGACAAATTGCGTCAAATTACTATTTATTTTTGCAAACTCACTACGTGCATGTGGGAAACGCAGACAACTCAAGCACATACAATGCACTTTAAACAGTGTTTACCTACACATTCACAGCCAAACAGAAAGTCAAGTCAGTCCGAATAGTTTCAGTTCGACTCAACGAACACGAACACACACCTGTCAGCCGGCGTGAAGTGAAGCAAACAGCTGCAACTACCAGGTCTTGTCCCCCTCTACCCCTGTCGTCAGTGGCCAGCCGTAACTGGCGAACAAGTGAAGGGAAAATTGCTTGGGCGCGCCGCCGTGTCAGCTCGTGTCACGTGGGGAAATGTTTTGCGAGGAACCGCTCACACGCGGCCTGTTATTGGTTTAGCGTCGCCATCAGACTGACCTTACAAGTTTGTCAGATAAAGCCAGGCCTTTTTCATCTCATATTTCAATCTTAGCATCGCATTTTGAAGAAAAAAAAAATACTCCAGCTCAATTTTTAGCTATTAGCTTTATTGCTAGCAGATTAGAATAATGAAAAGCTTTGACAAAATGCAAAGTCTCTGTCTAAAAGATGCCTGCCTAAAAAATAAACTTCACATAAGTTTTATTTGAGGAAACTGTTGGGAAACTTTTTTTTTTGTTTCTCTCTCTCTCTCGAATAAATTATATTTTGAAGTGTTATCTTTTAAGGCAATAGAACCCAATTAAAGCTGCAGTTTTGTTTCAACAAATGCATTGATAATGAAATAGACATGTTAATGAACTACACTGGTTAACTGCATTGGTTAAAATAAACTAACAATGAGCAAAGCTTCTGTAGCATTTTTAAATCTTATTTATTAATAGTAATTTCATTATACAAAGTTGCATCTGTTAACATAATGCTTGTGAAACCTGTTATTTTTGCAATAGTTATAGACTATTATCATATTATTGATATTTTGCATTTGTTTTTATATTTCAGTTTTTTCAATTTAATTTTAGTAATTTTGTGTGATTTTTCTTATTAGTTTTATTTAAATAAAATTAAATGTAACTATTTTTATTATTATTTTGTTAATTTAGTTTATTTTAGCACATTTTGAAGTAAGTTTTTCATCTAAAATTTGTTTTATTTCAGCTTTATTCCAATTAATAAAAACAATTTCTAATAGTTTTAGTTGACAGTGACAACACTGCGTACTGAGAAAGTTGATCATTGATAATAAAAACATTATTCTTCATCACGAAACTACATATACTTATATATACTATATATATATTTCACATGAAAACGTGTGATGCCACATCTTTAACCTTTGTGGAAACAAAGCGTGAGTGTTCTGGATCAGCGTGCGTAGATGTTTTCTTTGCACTTTTGTCTCCAAACCATGTTCTCTCTAATGTATTCCAGCATACAGACATCGCAAGCACTCACAATAACATGTCGATGCTTTGAAGTCACTTGAGTGTGTGTTTCATCTTTCATGTCGTCTTTTTGTTATTTGCTTCTATTTTTATTTTAGTTTTTTAACATGAGTACTTTCCTCTCAATCCCAGTCTTTGTTTGCAGGGTTGGTTAAATCAAGACAACGTTCTGTCTGTTTTGATTTATTTGAGTCAGATTGATTGCTTTAATGCACCTGACTTTTGACTGATGTCTGGTTTGCGAGCATGCAGGAAAGAAACAAAAAAAAGTTTCTTCAGAGATTAAAGCAAATATTACCATAAAATCAGCAAGTCAAATCAGCCACAGCATTACTGAGGTTTAAATCACTTTATTGCCGTTTTAAAATCTTTCTCCATGTTACAACTGTATTATTCTTTCATATATCGCTTAAAAAGGACAGAGATGAACATCTAATGGGAAAATTAACACAACCGACTCAAACGAGGCAGAGTTGATGTTTTTATAACAAGTTTGAAACTTTATATAAACTCCATGAATAATTGTACGTTTCCTCACTGCCTGACTAGAGTAGGAAAACAGCGGAAAGCAGGACCACTGTTCTTTGTTAATTAAATACAAGCTCTGGATAAACCCCTTTTGCATAATAGAAAACCCCAAATAATTACAATCTCAGTCAGAACGGTTCCATCCTGTTTCACACTTGGAACAAAAAAAAGCTTCTCAATTATCACTGTTTTTGGCTAGCATCTAAATATCGAAGGCACACCCTTCCCGCCCTCTTCCCCGCGGTGTCCAGCTCTCCAGCTCATGATGATTGCCAGTTTGAGCAGAAATCAATTTACAGTGTCCATTGCTTAATTGATATCATTATGTTTACTGTAGAATGAACAATTGATTATTGTATCATTACATCAAACTGTAGTCGTGCGTGAAGCACGCCCGGCAGGTAGCCGCCGCTGAGAGGTTTTCTCGTTAAAAAGCTGTGATTGTCGATAATTAAGGGTTATCATTATATTCCCTCCTCCCTGAATGCCAGCATTACAGATTCAGCCTTCCAAGTCTGGCCTAAAGTTGCACAACCACAATCTGTTTCTAATATGAGATCCAAACCAAAAAGACATCAACAAAACATTTACTTTAGAAGAAATAATTCACGTTTTTAGTCCAGACGATATCTACCATAAAAAGCTTCCAGTGGAAATGCTAAATAAATTACTAGTTGACTGAACGTTCATAAATAAACAGAAATAATTGCGATTGCTCTTGGCTCAAGCTGGTCTCCGTAGAATGTCCATGACTAAGTTGTGGTCCAGGTGATTGTGAAAGACTTTTCGATGGTGTGAGATTGTGATGTTGCGTTAATCTGCAGCTCCTTAATCTGAGGGAGAAGAAAAGAGTATTAATCCAAAAAAAAAAAAAAATGCAATTTTTCAGACAAAATGAAGCTAAATTTAGCATTACATTACTTGCTCACCAGTGGATCCTCTGCAGTAAATGGTTGCCTTCAGAATGAGAGTCCAAACAGCTGATAAAAACATTACAGTAATCCACATGTAATTCACACCACTCCAGTCCATCAATTAATATCTTGTGAAATGGAAAGCTACATGTTTGTGGAAACAAATCCATCATTAAGGCATTTTAGGTTAAAACCTTTGTCTATTATCCATAACACTTCCTCCAGTGAAAAAGTCCATCCACTGTTGTCCTCTCACATCAAAATCCACCAACATATTTGTTTTGAACTGTTTTGGCTTATACTGTAAATGGTGCTTGATCTGTGCATATTTCTCTCTTGATTCAGGCCAGGGTGACTTTGTCACTAGAGAAAACAATATTATGGATAAGACAATTTTTTTTAGCTGAAAACAACAAATTGAAGTTAAAACAGTCTTAATGATGGATTTGTTTCTGAGAAACACACAGCTTTTGGCTTCACGAGACATTAATTGATGGACTGGAGTGGTGTGGATTACTTGTGGATTATTGTGATGTTTTTATCAGATGTTTGGATTCTCATTCTGACGGCACCCATTCACTGCAGAGCATCCATTGCTGAGCAAGTGATGGAATGCACAATTTCTTCAAATCTGTTCGCATTAAGAAAATAACTAATCTACATCTTGGATGGCTGAGTGTGAATAAATGTTAAGCAAATTTTCATTTTTGGGTGAACTATTCCTTTAAGAGCTTAAACTCGTGTGTGATTACAGACCAATTCAGTCAATGACCTCACAATGGCATGATGAAGAAAAATAAAAGATATTCGAGCGAATCATTGGGAAACGCCACCTCTGATCTGACATACGCCGCTGAGGGCAAACACACACGTGGAGACAGATGGAGCTGCCTCGCCTCTTTCAGACTTATTATGCAGTCGGGAAATACTAAGAAAGATAAATGATTTGGTGTGGGCTGGAACACTAATTAATCAGATTCACATGCACACAGTTTCTTAGTCATTTCCCCCACTTCGATTCTTCTCATGACTCGTAGAAGTCTCTGGAGCTCCAGCCTGCGGTCTTATTTATAGAAACGTTGTGGTCGATGCACATACAACATTTTAAAAAGATTTATTTTTAAGCAGTCCAGGACAATGTAAACCTCTCTATGTATTTCATCAAGCTCATTGTGCAAGGGTGAAAGTATGGAGGACTAGGATAACAAATTACAAAATACAGGGAGGAATCAATGGGGTGAATGCATTCAGTTGTTTAGCTTCTAAATTATTCTCAATAATATATATATATATAGCATTAAGGCAGCAATCAAATACTTCCATAATATATACATAATTTTCTATTTTAATAATATAACAATTAAAAATATTATATAAAATATGTATAATAGTAATAATAATAAAATATATGTATAATATCTTTTAGAAATATTTAAATTAAAATCCCTTTAAAAATGACAAATAATTAAAAATAAAATATAATTTCATATTTCTTAGTAGTGATTTTGGAATGAAATATAACCAGGATATACTGTATAAAGCAGCAAACAAATACTGTACGTCTACGTATAAATAATTTTCAGTTTAAATAATATAATTATTTATAATATTCTTATTTTTTAATGAAAAAATATATATCTTAGAAAAGTTACAAGTAAAATGTTAAAGTCTCTTAAAAAAAATAATTAAAATAATAATAATAATAATAATAATTAAATAAAAAATAATTATATATTTCCTTGTATTGATTTTGGGGTGAAATTTGACCAGGATAAATTAAAGAAGCAAACAAACCCTTCCATAATTTATAAATATTTTTCAATATAAATAATATAAGTATTTATAAATTCCTCATTCTCATGAAAGTAATATCTCGTAAAACATTAAAATATTTAATTGCATACATTTCAAAACTGAACTAAAATCAGTCATTTTATACATTTGCAAACACATGGCAAATACATAGCTTCAAGAACAATCAGTTAAAAAATGCATTTTAAAAGCTGCATTTAAAAATTACTAAAAATAATTATTAAATATAATTTATTTACCTGGTAGTTTACTTTTTTAAACATTGCATGGTAATGATTTATTTAATTATTTATTTTCAAATGAATAAAACTGAATAAAAATAAAACCGATTTTATATTTCAAGCAGCACCTTTTGTCGTCCACATAAAAGGTATAATTTTTCATAATTGTATCTGTGGTTCTGACAGTATGAATAGTATATGAATGGCTAAAGTATATGTTTGCGTAAAGCTTCTCACCTCAGGGTCATAGCTGTGTATCAAGTTGGCATCAGGCTTTCCAGCTACTTTCATGGTAACCTGAGAGACTTCCTCTGTTACACCCCAAACCCTCACGACACCCAGGGTCAGTCTGTCAGCCTCGGCCAGCCCATTTACAGAAACCTCGCTGGTGAGAGTCCGCTATAAACAATCACACAGCACAGCTGTTACACACACATGCCCATTTACAGTATGAACAAAAATGCTGTTGAATATGATAACTGCTGATAATAAAACATCCAGATGCATTATAGTAATTAATATTTGTGAGGAAAATTCACTTAACTATCTTGAAAACAACGTCATAATGCAAAAACTTGGACATATGACCCAGAAAATTGTGTTGTTTCAGTATTTATGTAACATCTGTGCCAAGACATCTCAAACTAGCTGAATCTGACCTCGTTTTACAAACAGTTCTCAACTCCATAGGGCCGTGTTTTCCCCACTGCTCAAATAATCTCAGCATATATGACATCAAACTAGGGTGGCCATATGCACTGTTCATACGAGACACGTCAGGCCAGGATTTTAATATTGCCTAAAATATCCAGGTTTTGGCTGTTTGCACTGTGCAGGTCGATCGTTGTGACATTCACGAGAGCTAAAGGGAGCAAAGAAGATTACTCCTTATGCTTTCGAATCGCTCTTGCACCTACTTTGGTGTCTTTTTTGAGCGCAGTGACGCTTCAAGTCATCAAACAAACAAACACAAGCGCATATTTGCATTGCTTTGATTGTTCCCTGTAGATCTCACCTTCTCACGCGCAGCCTCAAAATTGGTTGACTATGTACAATGCCTGCATGTTATTGGTCAAACTGTTTTGGATGTTTTAGGCAATATTAAAATCCTGGCCAGGATGTGTCCCATATGAACGGTGCATATGGTCATCCTACATCAAACAGAGAGCTCTGACCTGGGCCAAGTGGCCTTGAGCTGCTACTGCATGAAACAGTTTTGGATCTGGGTTTGTATTTAAAGTGGCCACAGATGTTTGGCTTCAAGTGAGATGGACAATCTTGAATTCCCTATTGGATTTAATGGACACAATCCAAGTAAATCTGAAAGAACTGCACACTTAGCTTTCTTCAAAACATATTAACGTACATCGAACACAGAGAAAGTTGTCAAGAGGTATAGCCCATTCTGAACAGTATCTGTTAGGAGAAAAAAAAAAAAAAAGATTAAAAGAAGAACAGTATTTTAAAACATTGGGATAAATGATTTTAAATGATCGACATACACAAACAAATACAGAAACTAATACACACACACACACACACACACACACACACACACACACACACACACACACACACACACTTTTATTGCTTGTAATGCTGATGAGATTTTAAATTAGAATATGTTAGCAATTTGCTACAAGAAAAAAGTAATAAATCCAATATAGGCTCACTGGAAATGTGTGCTTCTTCCTACATTTTTGCTAAAATCCAAAAACAGGCTTATACTGTACATACAATTCACTGCACACTAGTGGCAGTAAATTTTATTCCTTTTCACAGAAATTATGATTACGGGGCAGATCAGTGATTAATCAAGACTTATTTTCACATGTTTCTTTGCACAATACTATGTAAAGACCTCAGAACGCTTTTACCATAGTAAACTGTACACATTTTGACATTTAGCTCCATATGTTTGGATTTTCTGATGTAGTTAACTTGCTCGGTAGCGCACCCGGTACAGCACTGCACTGCAGAGAAAAATGTGTTTTTATCACTTTTATTAACAATATTGGACATGTTTATGGTAGGGCTTAGTGTAGGTAGTATGTTACTTTCAAACACAAGAACATTAACCTATCAGTGCCATTCACTTCCGAACTGTCGCAATATGTACAGCCAACTTAATAAAAATTTGCAAGAGTTGAATTTGTCTGTTTTTGATAAAAGCTACTCGCTGAACACTTCGCTTTGAAAGCATCGCAATGCAGTGCAACAAATGATATCACTTTGCAGAAATGTCATATTTTCACATATTTCTAATGAACCTGGGTTGAATAAATCATTAATGGAACTGGAAACATCAAGAGAAATCAAAACCATTAAATTCCTCATGATTCCCATTCCTAGACACACACACACACACACACACACACACACACACAAATGAAACTCACCAATTCCCTCTCCGTCATCCCAGAACAGGGATCCATTTGCTACACCTTCATCATTAAGAGCAACGATCAGACCCAGAGGATTCAGACGACTACAAAAAAAAAAAAAAAAAAAAAAAAACCTTATTAACATACAACCACTCACATTAACATATTATTAATTATTCTGTGTTCAAAAACTTGCTCCTCTCCTTGATAAACAATAGTGTGAACTCTTAAAGGCACAGACTGTTTGTGGTGCAAGAAGCTTCCTGAAAATGGAAAAGTACTAAGCAAGTATAGAAAAATGGCTTCTTAAACAGCTCTTAACAAAGATGCAGCCTCTCTTCACCTGTATTGCGTGTTGCTCTCTGGTTTCTGCCAGGGCAGGATGTGTCCTGCTCTCACATGCAGGTTAATTTTTGTTAACGGTGCATCCATATCCACAAACCGTCCTTGCACTTCAACAGCTTTACCCTGGAAGACAAATCACACACAAGCAGATAAGAGACCCCAATATATAGAGGACAATGTAGTGGAGGTTGAATTTGTTCAAAAGCCAGCTTCATTATAATTGTTTATTTGACATCCAATTAAAAATCTCGCTAGTAAAGATTTGCATGCTTACTAATAAAACACTTGCTTGTATGTTGGTAAAATGCTTACCATGTGGTAATCATACCAGAGGTCCTTTGGCACGTATCCCCTGACCACAGTAACACCCTTCACAGAACAAAATCAATGAGGAGAAAAAAAAAAAAAAAAAACTTTTTGCACAATGTATATATAAGGTTATGTAAACAACCTCAAAATTAACTACTAGATACTTTGGGTTGTAGTGTGACCATAGGCAGGGTGTTTTTGTGTTTATACCATTTCCAAAACAGGTGTGATTAGAAGAGCGGGACCCCAGAGGAACTGTCTGTCGATGTCCCATGTTTTTTCATCGGTGACAAACCTACAGTACAGAACACAGCACTGAGAACATCATCCACTCAACAGTGTACATGCAGTTCATGAGAGAGAAAAAAAAGTAAGAGTGAAACAGAGAGGTTTAGAGCATGAAATGAAAACATGCAAAGGTTGAGATGCTGAACAAAATAGTACATTCAGTCCAATAGATCGGGCTGCTAAAAACAGCGTGGAAGAGGAAGGTTAGACAGGACAACAGAGCAGCGATACCAAAAAAAAAAAAAAAAAAAACATTAGATACAGGAATATAAGACCAATACAGAGGCCCCAGTTCTGATTAGTCATTCCCATGATGCTTTGGGGGAAATGTAATTGAAACGAGAGGATGGACTGAAAATAGTGTCAGAAAGAAAAGATGGCGTAATGAAGATATATTTGGAAGGAAACAGAGGAGCGGAGCATGAATGAAGGTCTTAAAGGGATATTTCAAACAAAAAGGAAAGTTCTGTTATCATTTATTCACAGGCGTTGTTACATTCACAGAATTTCCTTAATGTTATGGCAAAGTTCAGAAAAAAAAAAAAAAAAAAAAATCTTCCAGTAACATCAATAGAACGTTTGTTCAAAGTTATCTGATTTTATAATGCTCTCCAAAAATTAGCACAAAAAAAAAATTAATGAGTCAAAGATGAAAATTGGTTTTCAAGCATCAACACAATAAAAGTTTATCAAATAATCCCGTAAGGTATATTCAGAAAAATAATCACTAAATGACATTAAAATACTATATTTAAGGATCAGTGCAGCCTTAATAATAATAATAATAATAATAATAATAATAATAATAATAATAATAATAATAAAAAACCTGTAATGTCCAAATCTTACCCATCTTTGTTACTATCCTTCAAACCACTAAGTTTTACCCATTTGTGAGCATGAAGTTTTAATCATTTAAATATAATAAAAGTTAGTTGATCAATTATTCTTTTATGTATATAATATTATTTAATAAGGACAGGTCAGAATAAGTATGTTGTTTCATTTATATATAAATTAATTGCTTATGCAGAATTATGATGGAACATGATTTCACCCATATTTTGACATTTTATCTTCAAAAAGCCAGCTTAAATGTTAAAGTAGACACTTTACTTGATTTAATATGCTTTCTTTGTACAGTATATAAAATCACTTTTGTAAATTTATTCATGTAATGTTCAAGATTTTTTTAATGTTACAGTACTACTTGTTTCAGAACATTCAGAGAACATTCAAAAGAAACATTCTCATAAGGTTTGCAAAAATAATAAAATGGAATGTTCCCTTAATGTTTGAATAGATGTTAGAAAACTCATGGCTTTGAAATTGCATGAGGGGAGCAAATGATGACAAAATGATTTTCATTTGTGGGTGAACTATAGAGAAACATGAATACTGGTGAACACTCACTCGTGCAACAACGGTCTGACCACAGTGTTTCCGTGAACGTGGGCTTCATACATCAATGTGTACAAATACGGCAGGAGGGTATAGCGAATGTTCAGCACATCACGAGACATGTTAGCAAAACCCGTCCCCCAGGCCACAGGATCCTGCCTCTGTCAAAGATCACAAAAATTCAACACATTACAGCCATTCAGCACTTGTGAAGAAAAACTGAATGGATTCTTATGCAAACCTCATTACTCCTTCCTTGCAATGTACATGCTAGAATAGTTGTATTATTTATTGTGATATACATTTTAAATGTTAAATAATATATATATACATATTATTTACATTTAATATCAATATTTCATTAACTTTTTGTATTATCTTAATAACTAATTCATCTATGATCCAGCTGCAAATAGAAAGATCTGGAACAACACTGCATCTCCTGCATTATGCATTGTGACACCATGGGAATAAATACATTAGCCCTGAACTATATTTCATATTTGTACAATCCAAATCTGTACAGCTGTGTCCAGTGAAACCAGACATATCCGTACACCATGTTTAGCATCTGTGCCCGTGTGTCTGTGTGTGTGTGTGTGTATATAGGCTGAATGTTAATTGTCTGTCAGACAGATAGTGGCTCTGCCCCATCGCTGGCCTGTACGTGGGTCTGGCGCTCACACTGAGTGCTGTTAAGAGCAGTGGGTGTTCTCATAGATATAAAGGTGAACTGTATCTGATAATTATTTCTCAAGTACCACACGTTCACAGGTCTGACCGCTAATGCGTGCGTGCTAACACGTAAAAATGAACTAAACACTTTATGAAGTGAGAATTCCTCACAGTTTCTGTATGTTATATGCTAAGTCTAAAAAAAAGCTCCTATAAATGTCCTTAAGCTGCATATGCAAAACTGCAATGGATATTAAAGCCTGTTTTCAGAGAATGTATCTTCGAATAAAACTACTTTTTCACCTGCTTATGGTTAATATATATATACACCACCCTAGTTGTCATGTCATATATGCTGAGATTATTTGAGCAGTGGGGAAAACACGGCCCTATGGAGTTGAGAACTGTTTGTAAAACGAGGTCAGATTCAGCTAGTTTGAGATGTCTCGGCACAGATGTTACATAAATACTGAAACAACACAATTTTCTGTTATTATTCATTCTGTTCAAGTAAGATTAAAGTGAGTTCATCTCAAGAAATGGGTCATATGTCCAAGTTTTACATTATGACATTGTTTTCAAGATAATTAAGTGAATTTTTCTCACAAATATTCATTACTATAATGTATCTGGATGTTTTACTATCAGCAGTTATCATATTCAACAATATATGTTTCTTAGGTAAACTTATCTTGTTTAAAGGATATTTAAATGAGTTTAAACTGGAAAAAACAAGAATGCCCTAAGAAATATATATATATTTTTGCATATATATATATATATATGTATAATTTGAAAACAATAACTACTAAATAACTTTTTTTTTTCAGAAAAAATATAGATAAAAACTATAATAGTATCTCAGCAATGTAATACAGCTAATATAAATATTTAATAACATTTGTATTATCTGAATAATTGATTAATTTTATTAATAACTAATAAAAACTATAAAATAGTATTAAACAACAACAACAATGATAATAATAATAACAGTCATGGCAGTTTTAGCAAACACACTGAATTCTGTAGGTTTATACTGTTCTTGCCCTTCTGACCTCTAGAATCTTTAGTATTTTCCACTCACTCACTCATAGAGTGAAAACTCCTTCTTCTGAGGTAATTGGAAAAGCTAATATCTCTGTGTTAAAGTGTCTGAATGTACTAGACCTTCCTTTAGTTAGAGCCAACTTCTGCTCGCAGACAAAAAGCCAAATTATTCCAAATGTACTTCCCTCTGACTGCATTAGCATTTGACTTAGCGTGGTGGAGAGATGGACCAACTTGGAAATCCTGGCAGGAGTGTAAGAATTATGAGCCGTGCTGCAGAAGCCATACTCTCTCTCTCTCTCTCTCTCTCTCTCTCTCTCTCTGGCAGCTGGCATCAGTGGGAAAATTTGCATTGGCAAATGACTTTGCCAAATATTAGGAGCAAATAAGGTGGTCTTTCTGAACTTCTACTTCTTCCCAATTTTTTCATTTATCTATTTTAAAATTATTATTATAATTATTATTATAAATTTTTTGAGGACAAAAGCATAAACGTTAAATATGTAGGACCATGGTAATTAAATTAAAACTCAATATATATATATATATATATATATATATATATATATATATATCTATATATATATATATATATATATATATATATATGTTATGGAAAAAAAAAACCAATATATATATATTATATTCATTCTGTTAATTAAAATTAAAATAAATGTTAACTGGAAAAAAACAACAACTTTATTTTATTTGCTACTTCCAGTGCTAGTCAGAGCACATTATTAATATTACTCAATTTCCTGCAAAAGAAATACTTTTAATGCATAAGTAAATTTATTCAACTTTTAGAATTAAAATACCATACAGTTGAAAATAAATAAATAAAAAAATAAAATAAATAAATAAATAAATAAAACTCCCGTTTTGATTTCATGAAGTGTCTCTCTGTCTCTTATGTACTATCCTGTCTTTCTCTCTATCACTTAGTAATTCAGGCCACCTTGACGACCCCCGTCATTTGCCGTTTGTCTCTGGATGACCTTCCATTTGCCTGCGTAGCCACATTAAAGCTAATGACATCTTGGAGGGGTAATTACAGCACCAAGGGGACGTGCAGGGATAAACACGTCCGGGCGCAGGGGTAGAGGCGAGATGAGGACAGTCTCTTATTGAAACTGTCTTTGAGACACGTGGAGGACACATCCACACCGGAGCAAGTGAATGACTCATTTGGCAGAATACCAGTGCGGACATGCTGTCTCCCAAGAGCTGCTCTGCACTTTTGTTTTAATAAAGCCCTCTAAATTCCCTGGTCACTGTCAGTGCATGCCAAATACCAGAATTAATACATATCATGCCATTTTAAATGAGCTTTTGTTAGCATTATTACTTCTGTTTTTTACTGTAACCAAAAATCCCTAAGGACTATGCACATATAATATTGCATAAATGTTTTTTCTTTTTTTCTTTCACTTTTTCACCATTTTTATTGACAAAGACGGCAAAATGATAGGAAGCAGATAGCAAACACTGTTTCTTCAACCCCAATTTCTGTCATAATTTTCAACAAATTCTAAAAGATTGTAACAGAAATTCTCATCTGATTCTAACACAACACAAAACAAAAACCTGATCCTTTAGTTCCCATATCCTGTTCCCAAAAGCACTGTCCTAACTACCAAAAGCTTAAAATGCCATTGTAAGATAGCAAAAAGAATTTAAAGAATTAATGAATAAATGTATTAGTAAATTAAAATCAGGCTAAAATGCATGAATAAATAAATAAATAAATAAATACATTTTAAAATATTTAGACAAATAAAGAAAGAATGAAAAATAAATAAATAAATAAAATTCTGTTAATTTAAATGTGTAAAGTTAAATTAAATTTAAACTTTAAAATATTTAAAGAAAGAAAATTAATTTAAATGTGTATAAAGTTAAATTAAATTTAAACTTTTAAATATTTAAACAAAGAAAGAAAGACAGACAGAAAGAAAGAAAATTCAGTTAATTTAAATGTGTATAAAGTTAAATTAAATTTAAACTTAAAAATGTTTAAACAAAAATAAACAAACAAACAAACACATTTAAATTTAATTTAGGTTAATTTAAATTTCAATAAATCTAAATTAAATTTAAACGTTAAATCAATCAATCAATCAATCAATCAATCAATCAATCAATCAATCAATCAATCAATCAAATCAATTCCCAACAGGACTCTTAGAATCAAATAAGAATACATATAAATCCTTATGGAACTTCTGTTTATCCAGTAGAATCTTATTTGATTCCCATTACATTTATATTTATTCATTTTGACATGTGTGTCCAATTCTTCACCACCTGAGCTAGATCCTATAGGACATTCAGGGCATATTCCTTAGGCTACATTCCCACTCTTAATTCTATTTCTGTTTGTTCGTCCTTTGTTTAATCACCTATTTAGCAAAGCCGTTTCTAAATGACTGAAGCCCAGAAGGCTTCTGGATAGCTTTAAGCATTTAATTATACCCAGAAATGTATCTGTTAGCAACAAAGCTGCCACGTCCACTCACTAAAGACTTTTCCCCATGCCATATCGATCTCTCTCACTCCTCGGGCTTATTAGATTTTTGTGACAGGTCCCAGCACTTGCAAAGGTCACATTTTAAACAAGTGCCAGAGTGAATGCCTGACAGCCCACCTGTCTATGGGTGCCAGATATTAGTCAGAGCCCGTGTGGGAGGCCCTTTTCAATTGCCGGCGTGTGTTTTGAAGCGTTGTGATGAACTACTGTCTGTCTCAGTGATTCAGAGATGATTTTCATACTCTCTCAGGGTGTCATACAGACAAGCGTTCATGTGGAAGTTGTCATGGCTGTCTGTACAGTGACTTTATCTTGTTTCACCCTCCGTTTTGATGCCTGTCACTCACTGTCACTGATTATCAGGCTGAACACCAAATCAGGCTCAATTAAGGTCCATTTTACACTGTTTACTGAACAATGGCCACACATGTCTGTCTGTTATATTAGTGTTAAATCTGCCATATTTTGCAGTCCTACAAACAAGCTTTCTTTCTTTCTTAAGTTACATTTTAAATTGCAATTTTAATCATAAAAAGTCCCCCACCCCCTAATGTGCAGCCTTACAAATTTCTGTCTCAAAATCCCTATTTTTAGAGCCAAAAATTATAATAACGTGATAAAAAACAAAATCTTTTAAAGGGAAAAGAGCTCTGACACAATTGACTGATCAAGCTAGCCTCATACCTAGGCTTAGAATAAGATTTGGTCAACACTGGTCCAAAAATCATAGCGGTCCATAAAAAAAAAAAAAAAAAAAAAAAAAAAAAACAAGTAATTCATGATTAAAACTTCTCTAAAGCCGTGTTCTTACTGGCATGTTGATGGTGTTGTGGTTTCTGGAGAATGGATAGAAAGCTCCAAGCTGCATCCAACGAAGGCACATCTCATATTCAGCAACGTTAAAGAAGCCACAGATATCTGCACCAGTCTGAAACACAAGTGAAAAGGGAGAATGAGAAGGGAAAAGAGGCAGAGACACATAGAGAGAGAGAGAAACACAAATATAGATCTCTGTAAAAACAGGGCCACAAGAGCCAACTCCAAAACATTAATAAATAAACTCTAGAGTCAGTGTAATGGCTGCATGCTAGCCTAATGCACCCAATTGAACTAAAAACATTGTTTGATAGGAAATAAAGCACAAATGAAAAATCAATAGCAAGTGCTGCGGCAGAACGAGAGAGGCACTTACGTAAGGGATGCCAAATATGCTGAACTCCATCATGCCTGAAAGACAGAAAGAGAAGGGGGGTTGGTTTTCATGTATGCAGATATTCAGTTTATACACTGAACTATACAGTAGATGTTCAACAAAAACCCTATGGTTTAATGAGGGAGATGGGTCGAAAACTACAGGATAAGGACAAAAATTGCTGATTAGTTACTGGCCTGTTTTAAGAAGTCGCTATAATAATCTGAGGCAAAGTTCTGCTGTTTTCAGTTTAGCACTTGGTATGCTGTTGTTGTTTATTTTCTTTGATTCTTGCACAATATTTATATATGTATATATATTTTTGATGCCTCAGAAGACCAATACATTGAAATTCTCATTTCACAATTTTCCCATTTAGTATAAAATACTATTCAAAAGTTTTGGGTGATTAGAAGTCTTTGATATTTTTTTAAATAAGCCTCTTATGCTCACCAAGGCTGTACTTATATTATTAAAATACAATTAAAACACAATAAATGTGAAATATTATTACAATTTAAAATAACTGTCTTCAATTTGTATAGATTTTAAAATGTAATTTATTCCTGTGATCAAAGCTGAATTTTTAGTATCATTACTCCAGTCTTCAGTGTCACGTGATCCTTCAGAATTCATTTTAATTTGATGATTTGTTGCTCGAGAAATATTTATTATTATTATTATCAATGTTGGTATCATTACTCCAGTCTTATGTGTTTTTTGATACATCATGATACATGTTTTTTTTTTATTATTTGATTAAAAAAAATTATTTGTTTGTTGTAGTTTTTTTTTTTTTTTTTTTATGTATTTATTTTCTGTTTATTTAATGCATCCTTGTTGAATTAAAGTATCGATTTCCTAAAAAAAATGAATATGAAAAGTTTATTTTGAATAATGGTGTATAGTTTTTGTGAGATATTTAGTGATGATTATGTTTACTAGAGATGCTTATCTTATAACTAATGTGTACTTCAGAAGCTGGTCCCAGGCGGAGTAGTTGTCTCCCAGCCAATGTCCTGCCCAGCGCCCACTAGATGGGTATGTTGAACGGGTAATTACAACACCTCTCTTTCCAGTGGTACTAAGCAAAGCACTGGGAAATACACATAAACAAACACACAAATTAAAACTCATTCCAGAACAACCAAGAACTAAAACAGTAGTGAATATGGAGGACAGAAAACTCACTCGTAAGTGGGTTTCGTGTGAGACCAGCCGTACAAGTTGTGGACATCATAATGCTTGACGCGTGTGCCACTGGCAAGGATCTGCTCGCTGTTCATGCATAAAGTCTTATGGTTCAGACCTCTGAGCTGGGACTCCAGTGCTGGGAAAAGTCACACACATACAGATTCATTTTGAACAGAAAGTGCTAAATACAGGTATAAATGTTGACCATCGTGCTCTCATACAAACTTACGGGGCATGTATGGAGGATTTTCCAAATCATCATTCCCTAGA
Source organism: Cyprinus carpio (assembly GCF_018340385.1). NCBI lineage: Eukaryota > Metazoa > Chordata > Actinopteri > Cypriniformes > Cyprinidae > Cyprinus > Cyprinus carpio. Next base: position 26,349,583 of record NC_056589.1, read on the forward strand.
CAATTTTCTCCGACGGTTCCATGCACAAAACTGGCTGGCTCATTCATGTCTCAGAAAGCAAAACATAATGACAAAGTTATCATTTAAAGAATTCACAGGAGAAAACAGTGACCATATGCAAATGAGTGCAGAAATGGGGCATGGCTGTGCTTAACCTTCACTTGTTCTTTCACAGCTCATCATGAATTTGTCAAGTAGTACGTTTTCCAGAATCAACATCCCAACAAAATTATTATGAAGCTATCATTTTCCTCTGATTTTTAAGGTATATATTGGTTACGGTTAAAGTTAAATGTTGTTTTAAGAGCAGCTATGGCATGTAACAAGAGCTTGAACAAGGAGTTATGTAGCATTTTTACTTTTTTTCCATTCCAACATGAAAATGACAAAGACAAAGCACTCACGATCCAAAGTCCGTCAAACTTCATGATGTTGTTGTAATAGTCTTTAATCTGTTCTCCCCACCACTCTGCTGTACTGGTCTTGAAGAAATCAGGGAACGCAGCGAAAGCTCTGAATAGCTGAAAGTTTAAATGAAACAAACAATATTAGAACTGCTGCAGGCTGGACAAGGGGCTTCAACCATTACTACATGCTGATTGGATATTACAGTAATGCAACATGCTAATTTGTTTAAATAATAATGTGCTGATTCACTTCTGATCTGTTCTGATTGGCTGTTGTGTGTCTTCTACATGCTGATTGGCTGATAGCATCTATGACGTCACACTCATCTCTCTTGACTGCATTTGCAATTATAGCCCATTGTACTGACGACTTCAGAATGAATATACTTGGATACAAGAGAAAATATGTCCGGTTCTCTGATTAAACAGAGATAAAAAGAGAGTGATTTATAGAGAAAGATAATGAAGCAAGAGAGGCAGATACCTCCACTTGAGTATCCCAGTCCAAAGAATTGTCCACAGTGACATTGGGATAGTCAGGCCATACCTATGACAGACAGAAACAACAAAACGTTTGAAACAAATCAAGCTTTAATGAAAATGTGGTTGTATTGTGTGAATAATTTGTTCAGTTTTTCCTGAAGTGTTTTCGGTTAGTCTTGTGAAATCCCTTCAACTAATGAAATGTTCCAGACGAAGTTTACCCCCTTTAAAGGTGCAGTATGTAATAATGACTGCAAAAAAAAAAAAAAAAAAAAAAGGTTGAAATGGGTACTGCAGTCCAAATTCAAAATGTTGGAGAGAGTTGTTTCTCCAGACTCGTTCTCCTCAGACTCCACACTCACGTGGGTTGCCAGATTGAGGATACACAACAGGAACGAGCACGATTGACATTTGAATTCAACACTGTAAGTTGATGAGTTGATTTTTTCACATTTTAATATGCCTCTGGTCATAGAGCTTTTTAGATGAATGCTGAGGATTTTTAGGTCGGGTAGGATCTGCATTTGGTTCATTTTGGACCTCAAACTTGTGCCGCAGAGGAGAGAAAAATATACCGTCAACAAAACTATGAGGGATTGACCCAGAATCAATATATGTTCCTCTTCTTCTTTGTGTTTGTCATACCTTTCCCCACACAATGTCATTGCTGAGCTCAGGAGGCCATTTGATAAAAACGTCTTTTTCAATCCCGGTATCAAATGCAGGGTAGGAGCCTTTTGTCTCATTGCCTGCTATTGCCGGGTCCTAAAGCACACAAACAAATAAAGCATGTAATTCTGGTACAGAATACATTTCACTGCATGTTTCTGGCCAGAATAAGAAAACCACACTGATGCTATTTTATAGAAACAACTTTGTTTTTCTAAGTAATTGGGAATAGCTCATACCAGGATGAAGATGAAACGCATCCCATCAGCCCTCATCTGGTCCACCAGAGCAGGCAGTTCTTTAAAGTTCACTTGGTCCAGAGTAAAGTCCATCTGCCTCTCCATGTAGTCAATGTCTGCATATTGCACATCCTTTAAGCAATCAAATGTCAGATATTATGACCATTAAACTGCGAAGTTCCAAAGTGACTAAGTAATCTAGTGCAAACTTAGCAATGGTTTTGGTTTGAAACATTTCATTCTCTAAGTGGTTGCTATGCAGTTGCTAAGGTGCTCTGGGTGGTTGCCAGGTGGTTAATTATTGGCCCAAGTCAAAAGTCTATGGGATATTTTCACAATTTCCTATTAGATTAACATTATTATAATAGGAAATTAGAATTTATAATTTCTATGTAACTATAACTATTTATATATAACTAGTTTAGAAGTAATTGGCTTTAATTTATTAGTTATGAAAATTTCTTCATTGCTTTTGTCTATTCACAAGCTGCCAAGAAGACTACGTAGGAATTTTAATGAACTTTACGAGTCGGTGACTCACTCCAGGTACCACGTTAAGTCTTAATACAGCCACAGAAGGTTGTGTTATCATCATTCAAGTTGCACATCACTGCAAAATAACTGGTTGAGGTATTTAAAAACACAATATTCCTGAAGTTCTAATGCAAGTTTTGAAGGTTTGTGAGAGTTACATAACCGTGTTTATTGTTGCGTTCAGGAGGAGACTGAAAGACACATGCACAAACTACAAGATGAGATTGCTTACATAAGGTATTTTAGCTGCTTTCATGTCTCTGTAAAGATCTGCAATCTCTGTATCGTTGGCATAACCGTAGCGGCAAAGCTGGAATCCGAGCGACCAGTAGGCTGGAAGAACCGGGCGGCCGATCATCTGTCAGAAAAAACGCACAAACTGAGAATTTTTTTTTTTTACATTTTATGCAAATATATTTTAGGACATAAATATTCAAGTGACTTAAGAAAATCGAATGGCCCCTTCTGTCTATGTGACAAGCAAGCTTCCTTTAGATAAATATTTATGTACTTCATTTATGCATGTGAGTTTTGGATGTTATTTTGTGTGTGTGCTTAGATTGAGTACACTGTGGGCAATGAGGCAGAGAGACTCCAGCTGCTAAACCTCATCAAGCCAGGAAACACACGAACACACACACACACAAACACACACACACAAACACACACACACCTCAGTGTACTGCTGAACCACTTCTTCTGGAGTGGGTCCCATCACCATGTAGAAGTCCAAGATACCTCCGATGGTGCGGTAGGTCAGAGCCGGAGTAGGCTGGAAGGTCACATCTAAGAGTAAAACAAGAAAAAAAAAAAGGATGACATCATCCCTATGACTCAATGTGTCGCCTTAGCTTATTATTATTTTTTTTAACACTTATAGTCTCTCATAGGAGAAGTCGTGGCCTAATGGTTAGAGAGTTTGACTCCTGACCCTAAGGTTGTGGGTTCGAGTCTCGGGCCGGCAATACCACGACTGAGGTGCCCTTGAGCAAGGCACCGAACCCCCAACTGCTCCCTGGGCGCCGCAGCATAAATGGCTGGCCACTGCTCCGGGTGTGTGTTCACGGTGTGTTTGTGTTCACTGCTCTGTGTGTGCACTTTGGATGGGTTAAATGCAGAGCACGAATTCTGAGTATGGGTCACCATACTTGGCTGTATACGTCACTCACTCTGAACAGCAATAGTTAGTGGATTCCCTCTTTTTTATGACAGACAGCACACTGGATACGGTTTATGACAATGTTTACGTCTTAAGGGTTTCATGAAATTAAATTGAGTCATCTATCCATCGAATTCCCTTTATTATCAGTAATAATCCCTATTAAATTCTACAGTAGCAGATTTTGTATTTTATTTTTAATTTCTTAATTTGTATGTGTGCAAACTAATTTTAAGTCTAATAAAATGCTCAAAATAATGTGAACCATCTCCCTAAATTATAGTGAACATATTATAGAAAACTACAGAAAATAATACCAATAAAATAAAATAGATTTTGTATTCATTAAATTAAATAAATTTATTTTCCAACTATGATTTAGCGGAGTATTTGGCTTTGATTTGTTAATTTTGAAAGTGTCTTCATTGCTTTTGTCTGTGTGCAAGCTGCCAAATGTGATTTTGCTGGACTGTGACTATTAGCTATTTTAAAAAGGGATGAGTCCTTCAACATATACATTCCCAACTTCCTTTTACAAAAGAAATATGTCAACACATGCAATAAAACATTCAAATCATTTCAGAGGTCTTATCCTTAACTGCCTATTTCTGTGTCATTTTGTATGTGTTGAGGTGTTAAACACATCTTCATTCAAACTGAAGGCCACTACTTTGAACTTCTCTGGGTAAAGTGAACTACATCAAAGCTATTCTCCTGCTGCAGTTCTCAGGATGCTCATTTACTTGACTGCCTGTGCATATGTTTTTATGTAAGAATTAAAATGTGTGTGTGTGTGTGAGAGAGCGTTTGTGAGACAGCGGTTGAATACAGAAGACTTTCTGAGAGCACAGCTCTGTTAAAAGCCCCTCGGCAGCAGCACCATTATGTGTAAGCAGCTCAAGAGAAACTCCTGCAATAAGCATAAGCGTTCCTCACACTAAAGCTCAATGACAGCCTCTCGCATCTGATAAAAAACATTTGCTCTAACCACAACCTTAAGACCTGCTGACAAAACTCACACCAGTGTTGGGGCCAGTAAGTGATGGACTTATTTTTTCCAATACTAAAGATGCAGCAAGTGTCCGACTGATGATTTTTAGATTCATAAAGAGACAATAAAAAAATTGTTCCCATGGATACTGTAGTGCCCTTTACATAAACAGAAATGTGAAGGACACATAAAACTGTGTTTTCTTTAACTTAACTGCAGTGGTTAAAACACAGCCTAATTAAGAGCTATTTATCTTACAGAAATTAGAGAAAAAATAGATTTTACTCACCCATAGCATTGCTGTTTAGCAGGAGGACGCCATGAGCACTTTTTGATTTCTCCAGACCCATGTAGAAAGGATGGACTCCATAACTATTCAGCTTATACTGCAGATGGGGAGAACGAGATTAGAGCTCGAGTTTATGATGCGATTTCAGTTGTTCTCAGTGTTAAACAGACAATTATGTGTTAATGAGAGATTTTTATTTGGCTTAAAGGAATGAACCCTGCAGATCCCATCTCTCTGTTTTAATTAACCTAATTTAATCTCTCTCTCTCTCTCTCTCTCTCTCTCTCTCTCTCTCTCTCTCTCTCTCTCTCTCAATCTCTCTCTCTCTCTCTCTCTCTCTCTCTCTCTCTCCCCCTGCATGAAGCTCTTTCTTTGCTTCTCTTTCTTTGGGCATTGTGTCATGAAGTGAGTCAGAGAAAAAGGTTGTTAGCGTGTCCAGTATGAATGACTGCCAGCCAATAACAGGACAGTTAGCCGAGAGGTGCAAGAGCGTCACTGCATATGAGTCAATCATTCTGTATGTCACTTTCTAAAGTCTTTCTTAAGCTTTCATCTATCTATCTATCTATCTATCTATCTATCTATCTATCTATCTATCTATCTATCTATCTATCTATCTATCTATCTATCTATCTATCTATCTATCTATCTATCTATCTATCTATCTATCTATCTATCTATCTATCTATCTATCTATCTATCTATCTATCTGTATACTATGTTACCTGTCACAGCAATTACTGCTTTTGATTACTGTATTGTGTGACTAGACTATACACTAGGGCCGGCTGTAAAGTGCAGATGATATGCACGCAGGAAGGCTTGTAAAACATCACAACTGATTCTGACACTCACCCCTGGAGGCTGGTCTTTCGCAAACAGGCCGTATTTGTGGAAGTTGAGGTCATGTTTGTAGGTGGGGTGTTCTGTTTCACCAAAACCATAGACATAGTCTGAGGGAAGGCGTGTGGAGATCTGAAGGAACTGATCAGAGAATGTAAACCCCGGCACGGCAGAGTCCCATCTAGTGAAATAGAGAGTGAGAGAATGAGATTTAACAAAACAGAACATTCAAGATGTTTTCTGTCTTCTGAAAAAATAAGTTGCTTTCATTAAGGCGGAAATCTGTGCTTTTATAGTCCTTAAACTCTCAGAAAACTCTAAAAGTGCAACATCAGCTCTGCTATTCAGAGTTATTTCTGTGCCGATCATGCACTCCTTTACAATACTGCTTTGTTGCTTTTTTTTCCTCAATTAATGTATAGTTGCAATACCTTTGGGAACTTTGACATGCTAATCTCCTTCTAAAACAATTTTATACGTATGCATTTTATTTAAAGTAAAAACTATATATTTATTTTTATTTGATGTAGATCATTTATATATAATGTAAGTGATCATGAGATCATCAGTTCAGGAAATTCATGACTTCATAAGAAACTTGTTGAAGTCGCTTTAGATAAAAGCATCTGCCAAATACATATGCAATGCAAAATGCATAAATATAAATGTATTGTATAAGGTAATTACAAATAGTGCAAAACCTCCAATAAATAGTGACAGCAGATAAAATACAAAGTATACCATATAAATGAACTTACTAGGTAGTTACCTATTAACTACCGCATTAATGCCGAATTAACCTCTCTGGACTCCATATTACCAGGGTAATTCAGGTTACTCACATAATCTCATTAGTTTCCTTTCTGATCACTTGGATTCCAAATGGTTTGTCATTGATTTGAACTCTATACTCTCTTTTGGTTTCGTCTGTTTCTGGCGTGGCAGGCAGGTCAAGATGAACGGGAACCTCATAGCGTGCATTGTATGGGTCGAAGATCTAGATGAATAGGACCAAAGACAGTCGCAGTCATAAATGTAGCTTTAAATGTATTCATTTATTTTCCTAATTCCTAAAAAAAAAAAAAAAAAAAAAAAAAAAAAAAAAAAAAAAACCTCAAACAATAGAGCAGGATGCTAGTAACACCAAGGTTATTGGTTTGATTCCAAACACTCCTAAAAACACTCCTAAAAATAAAGATTATGCACAAAATGTTATTTATGGTGAAAATGTTTCTTTAGATTAAGTTCATCACATAAAAAGTTTTTTTTTTTTTTTTTTTAAGAACCATTTACGGAAAGGTTCTTTGAGGAACCCAAAATGGTCCTTCAATGGCATCGCTGCAGTAAACAACTGACTTCCAAATGCATAAATGTGTGTGTGTGTGTGTGTGTGTGTGTGTGTGTGTGTGTGTGTATGTATATGTGTGTATATACATATCTCTATATCTATATATACATATATATATATTTTTTTTTTTTTAAATGTAAATGTTAAATTTTCACAGTGAAAACTACTGTAAAACTGCTACATTATTGCCAAAGGATCCGCTTTTAACCTTCAAAAGCTTCAGCCAAATGCATAAATGTAAATTGTATATTCAGTCATTATCTTGGTCTTAATCCTAAATTTAAGAAAAGCATACCTTCCAACGTAGGCTTCTTCCACTCATGTATGTGATATCCACCCGTAGCTTGCTGATGTCTCGAGATCGAGAACGCTGACTTGGGAATTCGGTATTGCGGTCTATATCTACAGTGATGCCACTTGGTGTCTCAACCTTGTTGGTGGTGATGTAGCCGTGGTTTTCAGGGTAATAACACTGAGGATTACTTATTGGCTACGAAAGGGAATAAAAGCAATTACGTTAAGCTAATGTTACAGCAAAATATTCACTTTCTGCATACACACTATTTGAAAATGACAGGCCTGAATATTGAATATCGTCTCACTCTGACCTCCCAGATGCAGCCGCGGGCTTCGCATTTGGCCTGATCTTTATCCTCTTCAGGGTAACAATCAATATTTACAGAGATTTTGACCTCCCAGTTGACTGTGTACTCCTTCCCCAGTTCCAGCTCCAGATTTGTCAGATGTAGTACCTAGAAGACCAAAAACAGCCAATAATTTACCTAACAGCAGACCTAACAGATTTTCTTTACCTAACAGCATTATGGCTCTTGTGATTGGTGGACAGACATGAGCTGTTCAGAATGCCTCCTTGATTACATAAAAGAGGAAATTATGATGTCAGAACAATTTTATTTTATTTTCCATTTCATGACCCCTTTAATATGGAAGGCAGACGGGGCCAAAAGCCTTTAAATAGAATGAGTGAGATCTGACCATCAACACACACTGTTTGTCAATTTTAACCATGTTTCTTTTGTATGTGTAGACACACACGCACTGGCCATGTTAAGGTGTCAGTTTTCACTGTGTTTATTAGTACATCTGTTGAATGATCTTGATTGCTGACTCACACTTGCACACTTGCATCATTTGGATTAAAACTAATTTGTAAATATAAAACATTTTTTATATTAAACATTTTTAAACCAATATTTAAAAAAATTACAAATGCTATGAAAATACAGGTATCGTTATCAGTATCGACAAGTACAATAAATAAATAAATAAATAAAAGAATTGGTATCAGACTCGTACTGGAAAAAGTGGTATCAGTGCATCCATGCTACAATGTACATTAAGGCTTTTCTACTTCAGAAGGATTGTTAAACTAAACAACTAAAAAGACAAATCATGACATTAGACTGACATCACACACAGCATACGGATGCATTGTCCCCATGAACAAATAATATTTCTGATGTTTTCATGCGTGCATACCAGTGTATTACGCCATCCTTCATGAATAAACATGACGTCTGAGTTTTGTACAAGTACAGTAACATAGAATATGCAAATATGGTTTCAAATACAGAAATTTCATTGGCTGCTGTGCGTGTTGTCACATTAATGTGTTTTAAGCGTTTTGACACGGTCAAATTTAATGCGTTCTGTTTAAAGACTTTTGGCCCCACCCGCCTTCCATACTTTCAATTCACACACACAAACAAAAAGGTAGGTATAGTCACATCAGAATCACATGGCCTGGTTAAAGACTTTTGGCCCTTCTAACTTCCTTATCACACAAAAGACAGCAGGTTTATTCACATCAGAATCCTAGCCAGCGCCTATGATGCCACTAGTTAAAGGATGTGGATGACAAAAATGACAAACACTTTTGCGTTTGCTTTAGTTGGCAGACGTGCCATAAATTACAGCAGCTGACATTAATGTGTCAAGCGTAGTTTAAGACCAAAGTCTGCACGTCCTCATGTTGTCATTCCAAGACCTTGAGCTCTGGGAGAAAGTGATGTCCTTTATCATAGGCTAATGCGTGTGTGCTTTTGAGAGCCCTGACAAATTCAATCTCTGGTCCGTGAGCATCCCTGGACACTCACTTGGAATGACAGGGCCTTTGCTGGTACCCTAGGGAATCCTGCTCTGTATTAAACAGAAGTCAGGCTCCATTTTGTGGACATGGTTTGTTGGACTGGCTCACAGTCCTAATTACGTTACATCGACTGTGATTTTTTTTTTCTTTTCATTTTTCACTTCATTTAGAGATGTTCTCCGAATGTCAAATTAGCTAATACATTTCTGAGAATTCTGTAAAGCCCTTTGAAGGACGGCTATTTTCAGATGGCTTTTTGTTGAGAAAACCTTGGCTTTAATGGAAACATTAGATTAAGGTTTCTGTCAATTTATTTGACTGTTGGCTTTCATTTTTAACTTCAGCTGCAGTGCATCATGTATGTTTAAATACTGCTGTATTATTTAGCACTGTAATGCAAAAAATTGTAATTACAGTGTGAAATTGTAATACATATTATTAAAATGCAAAAAAAAAAAAAAAAATTACACTATATAAATGTTACCGTCATTACAAAAGTCCAAACTGTAACCATGCAAATGCAAATGTAAGCATAGTTCATAATGATTTTTGTTGCACTATATTTTAATTATTTTATATATATAAAAAATAAAAAACTGAGAAAGGTGGTTTTCATTACTTCCTTATAACAAACCAACAAATAAAGTAACAAAAACTTAATGTCCGCAAAATATAATTTTAATTAAAACATTTTTTATATATATTTTTTTCTGAACTGACTGTCACAGTGACTTTTTACTATTGCTTTAAATGACTTTAAACCAGTTATCATAGTTACTGAAACCAAACCTAAAACCATTAAAAAATGCATCACTTGAAATAAAATAAATAAAATATAAAAATAAAATATTTTTATAGTTAAGTTTTTTTGTTAGGCTAGTTTTCTGGGTTTTATTTTTGATTTTCATTAAGTTTACTAAAATAACTAAAGCTGAAATAAAAATGATTGAAATCAAATGTCCAAGACATTTAAAAACTAACAAAAAATAAATAAAAAAATAAATTACTAAAACTTTAAATAAAATTAACACAACAGCAGAAATTAAAATTAAAATCATATTCAAAATATTAAGAAAAACTATGATTACCTGCGTGGAAGAATCATAATCAATCTGGGACTCATTCAGAGTGATAACAACGTTGCCATCCGACACGAGCACCTGAGCGGGAGCGCTGTTCACTCCCATCACTGTGATCTTCTCAAACTTCAAGTTGTTTGGATCTGTGTATCCATTGTGGGCAACTTGCATTGACAAAACACCCTGATCCAGCGCCCCCCAAAAAATAAAAAATTAAAATTAAAAAAATATTACTACAGATTTTTGTAATAGACGCCATTTAAAAATGACTTAAATGTGCCATGGACATACAATGTATGAAATATAAAAACCAAACAAACAGACACAAATGTGATATTAGGATGACCTACATTAGCCACAGAAAACTGGTAATGAATGTAAACACCGGATGAAACCGTATCTAAGAAACAGAAAGAGGGAAAAGTTATGATAGACAAATCAACTTAAATGTGAGTAACATAAGCATTATTTGTTTTTCCAAGAAACATCTGGGTAAATTTAATAATTTAGCTTCACAAAGTGAACAATGAATGAGCCTGTGACCAGTCTGAAAGAGTTTCAAGCCAGTGTTGCTTTTTCATTACATCTTACATTCGTTGCTCAAGTTCATGTGTTTTGTAAGGTGCCCGTAAGGAGACATGGTCGGTTCACTTAGTTTTGTCATGGCCACGACATAATAACTTGTGGGAACGTGATAATATGTTGTGGCCATGAGATATTAATTTGTGGGAACGTGATATTATGACGTGGCCACAAGATCATTTTGTTGAGGTAAAATAAGTTATGACTATATCTATGGATCTATTAGACCGAATGATGACCGTCACCACGGTCTTACCTTGAAAGACACCATTCTGCTACCCTTCCAAGACCTAATATAAACAAATTCAGGTGACTGACCTTGAGTGGTTGGTTCACTATAAAACATCCGGGTGAACAAAGCACTTCCTCTTGCCTGAAATGCCTCAAGTTCATCCCGAGTGACAAGAGATGGTGACGGTCATCATTCGGTCTCATAGATCCATAGTTATAGTCATAAATTACGATCTATTTCAACCTCATTCTGACCGTCACCATGGTCTTACCTTGGATGACTAGCACTATCAAGGTTACAAGAGGTGGGAAGCCTGTCCTTTCCCAGTAACAGCATAATGTTTGACTCATGATTGTTGAATATCCAATACAGCTGCGTACAGCCGTAACACAAATAACACACAAAATATAACTACCTTACTCCTGTGAACAGGAATTTGTTAGTAAGTAATGTGTGTAAACACAACCAAAAGCCAAATAAAACTTCCACTCAATCCACTGCAAACAGTAATATCACAGTGCAAGCGTATTAATTCTCAGTTCGTTCAGGCAAAAAGACAAACTAGATCAATTAGGAGGTATCTACACCTATTCTATGCGCAAACACACAGATCAACAGGTGATCCCCCCAGATGTTTTATAGTGAACAAACCACTCAGGGTAGGTCACCTGACTTTGTTTACATTAGGGTCTCCGAAGGGTAGCAGAATGGCATCATTCAACGTAAGACCGTGGTGACGGTAAGCGTGAGGTCAAAATAGATCGACATCCTTATGTCGAAATTCAAAATAAAATAATTTCTAAATTCAAAATAACATATTAATGAATCCATCTCAGATAATCCCAGGTTTCTATGGTCACGCAGGTTTGTTTACATTAAACTCGTGGCCTTTTATTTCCTTGTTCATATTATCTCAGGCCATGACATAAGGATGTCATTACCTCGACAAAATGATCTCGTGTGATTATCTCAGGTTATTATGTTGTGGCCATGACAAAACTAAGTGAACCGACCATGTCACCTTACAGACACCATAGTTGTATGCCTTGCAAACTCAAACATTTATTTTTTTATTTGCACTGTTAATTTATTGAACATTTTGATGTTGCAAATTCTTCTAATATAAAATTATAAGTCTTGGATGCATCCAAGCAAAATGTGTGTTAACTCTATAAATTTAAATGTATCAGAAGGTTAAATTATAGCTGTTCTTGCAAATTAAAAATATTATCTAAATGTAAATGTAATTATTATTGTTTTTAGTTTTTATTATTTATTATTTTTTTTTTTATTGATTTTTAATTAAATTTTGTTACGTTTTGTTAATTTTATAAAATTAAATAAAAAATAGCCAAGAGAGAGAGAGAAATTTTTTTTTTTGAAAAAAAAAGTTGAAATCTGAACTTCTGACTCAACCTGGCTTTCCAAGAAAAAGATAATAATAATAAAAATAAAAACATTCTTGCTATTGAGCTCTGTATGAGGTAGATTTTTTGTTTCTGACAGTGAACTGTAATAGAGAGAGAGAGAGAGAGAGAGAGAGAGAGAGAAAACTTTTAATTAATATCTAGCTCCTCCAAAATACCTCGAGAGTCTCCGTCATCCCAAAATAGCTCGCCTGACGCAGCCTTGTTGTCATCGAGTGCGACGATCAGTCCCATGGGATGAAGCCGGCTGAGGGAACACACAAATTTCATCACACAAATATACAACTTTTTACCAGAAACTGAAGAGCAGGTAGAAAACGGATCCTTTGAAGTTCAGATGGGATTCTTGTTTGTGAATAACATGTCACAGACATCGTACAGCAGAGCCGGATGAATTTTAAATAGCTTCACCTTGCATTTGTGATGCATTCATATATCACCCCTGCTTTGAATGCTAAAGCACCCCAAAAGATACTTTAAGAGATACAGTGCATTTCCATTTCTACTGCTGAAGGTATAATATAGTCAGTGGGAAATACAGCACTATAAAATAAATAGCTATTTAACACAGAGAAATTCGAACAATTTTCCTAATGTTAAATAGAAACTCAGGCCTCATGCAGATGAACAGGAATGAGATGAATGAAAACACAGAACTACCTCTGAGAGGAATAATAAACAAAAGATAAATGTTTGAAACACTGATGCAGGTGCACACAAAAAAAAAAAAAAAAAACAACAAAAAAAAAACACTTAAATATTTTTTTCCGTTCTCAGTATTGTAAACTCACTTTGCAATATTAACCACTTTATAGTGATGCCGTGAATCAAGTACTGAATGGTTGTCATATTCATATACTATGGTAATTCAAAGAATACCAGAGTATTTGTTCAAAACACTATAATGCAATCTCTAAAAAGCAGCAGATACATTTTTATTTGACATTAAGATGTGTTTAATGTAAGTGGGAGGGGCTACAGGACTCCCTGACAGTAGATTGGCTGTATTTTCATAGATAGAGTTTAGTGGCAGTGCAATAATTTAAAATAAGCTTTTTTTAGTCATTTAAGGCTCTATGTAATTTCAGGTATGCTTTCTGAGTTTCCCATCATTACCTGTATGTAGTTGTGATGTCTGGTCTTTGTACGGGCAGAATGCCTCCGCCTCTCAGGTGTAAACCAATTTTATCAGCTGGCAGGTGCATGTTAATTGTTGCTTTGCGATCTGTAATCTTTATCCCCTATAAATCAAAACAAAAATCACAATGTAAATATATACAGTATGTATATAAATTATAAATATATCCTTTATGTATGGAATTGTATTATGGGAGGGGACAAAAATGGACGAAAAATTAAATAGGTTAATCTTGTACCATTCTGATATAAAAATGCAAAGAAAAAGAAAAAATATATTCCATTTGTTGTTCTTGACAACATGAAGTGCATTAAACAACACATTATGTGCATCAAGGTTTCCCAAACTGGGGTTTGTGAAGGAACTGCAGGGGGTTTGCAAATTTAATGAAAATGTAAATAATTAAAGATATGACACATACACACACACACACACACACACACACACACGCACACACACACACACACACATATACATATATATATATATATATATACATATATATATATATATATATATATATATAACAACATAATGTTTAATGCAGAATGTTTGTGTGTCATGTGACCATCTCTTTTAGTAATTTTTGAATTCATTCAAATATAATGTCATATATACTATACATAATACTCTATACAGTATCAATTAAAAAATAAAAATAAAAATATTTATAATCATCAGTTTACTAGGTTTAGGAATCTAGGCGTCATAGTTTCTGCCAAACTATACAGTTACTACAAACAAAACGTTGATAAATTGGTTTTCACCACCATTTTTATAAAACAATACAATTCCATAAAGTGACAAGAACTTTCAGAAACCTTCTTTTTACTGTTTGACAGAGATCCCATATTAATTATTGATTTTACAGTAATAACAATAAGTAGTTACTATAATATTTCAGCTGAAACTGAGTTTAACATATAGACTTACTTTCAGCATGTTTTTCACCTAACACTGCCTGCATTACCTGTCTCTAGCTCAAGACCCCTCACCCCTCTCTCTGACTGTGTGACTAGGTCAAGGCCAAGATGACGAGACAGACGTTGAGTCTCTGCTCTATCCATAAGTCATTTCACATCCAATCAGATTCCCCGTGTTGCTCCTCTCCATCAAACTCTGTCTTGCTCTGCCAGGGTCACTCAAGACCTGCTTTGCCAATCACAGGTTCTGTAATTGACCCGTTCTGGGACGTGCAACACACAGACGCAAGGGACCGGTCCTATCAGTGATCTGATCGGTGCTAGTTAATCTGGCTCTTAGAGCACTAACCAGACTCTAGAGAGGCTTAAACGAAAGCCTCTGCCTCTGACTCACCAGAGCAACAACAAGTCGGTGGTTTCTAGCAGATTTGAAATAAACAATTCACCCTAAAATTAACATTCTGCCATTATTTACAGATTGGTTCGCGGTGCGAGAGGGAGGTCTTACCGTCTCAAAGTTATACCAGATGGCATCCGGAATATAGGCCTCCACAAATTCAACACCCTAAAACAATAAAAAACAGGAAAAATCAGCTGAACATAATGACAGACATTATTTTGATGGTTTAATAATGAGCATTATTCATTAAACTACTTTGCAGTACATCACGGGTGGTGATTTTTCAGAGAGGTATGAAGTGAAGTGACGTGACATTCAGCCAAGTATGGTGACCCATACTCAGAATTTGTGCTCTGCATTTAACCCATCCGAAGTGCACACACACAGAGCAGTGAACACACACACACACTGTGAACACACACCCAGAGCAGTGGGCAGCCATTTTATGCTGCGGCGCGCCCGGGGAGCAGTTGGGGGTTCAGTGCCTTGCTCAAGGGCACCTAAGTCATGGTATTGAGGGTGGAGAGAGCGCTGTACATTCACTCCCCCCCCCACCCACAATTCCTGCCGGCCCGAGACTCGAACTCACAACCCTTCGATTGGGAGTCCGACTCTCTAACCATTAGGCCACGACTTCCCTTAAGTATGGTCCTCCTATCATGGTTTTTCAAGCTTCAGAAAAAGAAAATATGAGCGAGATATTGGAGAGTAAGAAGTTGACAGAAAGCGAAGCAGCAAACAAACCAAAAGAAAAGATTATTCATCCCTGTGCCTGAGGGAAAACCCACTGTACACTTCAGATGGTGGCACTCAAATATGATATTCATATCAAGCTGGAGGCACTCTGCACCGAAGACCCAGCCATGAGTGACTTTAAGATAGCAATAGTGTGTGCGTTTAAAAAAATATATATAAATAAATAAAAAAATAACGCATTGTTATGACTCTAAAATCTGACTGACTGAGCCAAGTTTAAAGCCATTGTAAATATAAACAGATAGAAAATATAAACAGCCACTGGTAAATAAATATATTATGTAGTGAAAGGTACATTGGATGTTTATTTTGTTCTGTTTTAACTTAATCCTAGGGGTAACTATTAAAGATAATTAAAATAAAATAAGTAAGTAAATAAATAAATACATACTCTACTGTTCAAAAGTTTAAGGTTGATTTTGATGTTTTTATTTTTTATTTTTATTATTTTTGAAATATTGTTAGAATTTTAAATAACAATTTTCTATTTTAAAATATTTTAAAATGTAATTTATTTCTGATCAAAGCTGAATTTTCAGCATCATTACTCCAGTCTTCAGTGTCACATGATCCTTCAGAAATCATTCTAACATGCTGATTTGCTGCTCAGTATTATTATCAGTTGTTTAAAACATGGTGGCTTCTCCCTCTTTGATGAGCACCAACATACTTGACTCTTTAACTGAGAGCACGAAGATGAGCCAGAACATTTTGAGCACTTAAAAAAGATGGCTAATATGACAAAATAAAAAATAAAAATCTGAAGGTGGGTATAGATTTCCCTAGTCAAAACCCTTGCTGAGAAGATCAAAGTTCAACTGATTTGCAAGTTAGATGTCGGGTGTCATTAAATTAATGCTTCCGAGATGAAAAACAACAGCAGTTTTCTTCCCTGTAACTTGTTATAGCACCTTACAACTTTTTTCGTACCACATGGTCCAGTAATTATCATAATCTTTCATGCAGCTGATGCATATGGATTTTGCAGCTGATTGAATATTTGAATAAACCCAACGCAGGCGTCTCTTGATGTATGTGCATCAAAACTTTCTCAAAACGGCCTTTTGCCATGTTCTCTTGGGAAGCTCTTTGAGAACTTGAAGAGTCTGAATCAGTCATATTCTTGATAAAATGCATGAAGCCACATTAGACTCTTCAAACAATTCATCACCCATTTTCACATGGCCGTGATCTATATTCAGTTCTAATTTCTTCATAATGAGGTCGACGATCTCATTAGAAATAGAGAAAAAGCGATGGAAATGAAAAGAGTGAGAAAAAGTCCCATCTTCCTCACATTTGTCCCAGAGGAGGTCATCCTCCACATGGGCCCACAGGAAGTCATACAACAGTGTGTGTTTTGTGTGTGTGTGTGTGTGTGTGTGTTCACTCACAGGATCCAGCACAGGTGTGATGAGAAGATGTGCTCCCCACATGAACTGTTTGTGTACTGCCCAGGTTTCACTGTCAGAATAGAACCTACAGAGCAGGAAACAATTCTTATAAAGCAGTTCCTGAATGCTGATTGGTTAATACAGCATTCTAGACATGCCAAAAAAAAAAAAATAACGTCAACACAACAGAAAACAAAATGAAACAAAACATGCCAAAACAAAATAAAAGTCTGTAAAAAAAATATTTGATTAGATTGTTAACTGAAAATAGGAAATGCAGTAGTACAGTTTTGTTGATGTTGAATTTTTTTATTATTATTATTTAAGTCTCTACTCATCAAGACCATATTTATTTGAACTATAAATATATATAGTGTTATGTTCTACACACACCTCAGAGAGATTTCATATTGAAATAAATGAAATTTATAAACAGAACCAACAACAAACACTTTCTGTTTGTTGAGGCTGAAACTGTTGCACTGCATGTGCTTCCGAACTCACTCGTGCATTACGGGACGCACTACAGTCTCTCCGTTAACATGGGCCTTGTAGAACAGAGTGTAGAGGTACGGCAACAGGGTGTATCTGATGTTCA
Organism: Cyprinus carpio; assembly: GCF_018340385.1. NCBI lineage: Eukaryota > Metazoa > Chordata > Actinopteri > Cypriniformes > Cyprinidae > Cyprinus > Cyprinus carpio. Next base: position 26,367,184 of record NC_056589.1, read on the forward strand.
GGTAATGCCTGGAGGTGTTCACCACGAGAGAGTCAAAGCCATATGCTGCAGGGTCCTGGTCCTGTTAGAAAGGGACATAAAACCAGTCAGGGAGAGTAAGCTGAAGAGCAAAGAGAGAAATGGATTTTACTGTGTGGATACTGATAATATGTTCATCATGGCGGAGAGCCATCGGTCGTGGAGACAGCCATGGAGTGATTACTCTCCGACTAAAAGGTCAAATCTTATTCATCTAATTTCACCAAGAATATAATTTTCCATTCATCCTCATTTGCCCTCTCAAACTCTCGCTCCGGAGGTCTGATTGCTTCTCTCACGCCAATCTCACAATAATGATTAGAGAAATAAATCTTCTACAAATAGCATTTAAAGAGAGAGGACACGTTTGTAATTCAGAGCCTTGCCGTTGGGCTAGAAACACGTAGCATAGATGTTTGAAGAGGATGACGCTTCGTACACTTTGAGACTGAATGTTTATGAGTATTTAAACAGCAATACATACTGCATAGCCTTGCGCGTTGTGGTTACGGCTGAAGGGGTAGAATGCGCCCACTTGCATCCAACGTGTGCAAAGCTCCTCCGTCGAGTCGTCAAAGAACCCACAGATGTCCGCACCGATCTGCAGAATAACATCATGAGATTTAGTGTCTCTCCATAGGAGGGGAAAAAAATGGTCTATTATCTCAATACCTTTCCCAAAAAAGCAAGGTAATTAAATGAAGATTAAGCAGAGACTCCAGTATTTTATATATGAAAAAGACACCAGTAGTCTGACACATGTCTCCCTGGAGTATGAGAAGAGATCTCAGATTGTGCTCATATTTACCAAAATACCAAAGACTGTATTCTGCAGTTAAAAGCATAAAAAAATTCTATATAATAAGCCTTTTTTATATTCTATATAAATTTTTATTGAGAATATTTATAGCTTTATACTTTTACGAATTATGCTAGTGACTCAAGAAAATTTTCTGAGAAGCATCTGAGACAAAGTTGATACTTGAATGAGCCAAATATGAGAATCTCCTGATATTTAAAATAATCCAAAGACTGCACTCAAAAGTGAGAAATCTCAGTAAGAACAAATAATTATCATCAAGGGAAACAGAATTGCTATCCACATTCCTTTCTTCTTCTTTTTTTTACTTTTTTTTTTTTTTTTTTTTAACTTTATCTTCTTAATGTATTTGTGTCTAGGTTTAATTCCCATTTGAAGTCTTCTGAGAAACATCTTAGAAAAAGTTGATAATTAAATAAAAATCCAATATAAGGAAGAACTAGATCAACCTCTGGGTAATATGCACCAGTTATGTACTGTTATAATAATAATACAAATAATATATATATATATATATATATATATATATATATATATATATATATATATATATATATATATATATATATATATATATATATGTAAACTGCATTTACCCCAAAATACAAATCACAATAAGCTTGGTGATCAGGTGATATTGTTCAGCAATAAAAGTTTACATCGTCCATCCCATGATAAATTCATTGGATCTGACTGTTGAGTCGGCCAGTCAATGTTAATTCAATTCAACCTGAACACGGAGTCTGAATGCACATTCAATTTCTCATTGCATTTCATGGAAACTAAATCAAAACCAAAAGCTTTCTCCAAACGTGGGGCTGTCGTGTTATGAAGACAGACTGGTGTCTAACATCAATTACCCATGTTTCATCTGGAGTCAAACCACTTACGTAAGGGATTCCAAAGAGGTTAAACTCCAGCATGCCAGGTATTGCCCACTTAATGTCATTCCAGTTGGCGCCGTTGTCGCCCAACCAGTGCCCAGAGTACTTGCCCACTCCGGGGAAAGAAGAGCGGGTAAAGACCATGGAACGGCTCTTCCCAAACACTGCTTTTGATGCCCTGGAATCAGAAACACAATATTAGATGCATAGGGAGTGTTGGCACCACAGTAAAACAATGGTATTGGAAAGACACAACGCCGTTGGGTGGTCTACGAAAGCACAGAGGATGACAAACACACAGGCAGGAGTTCAATGTGGGAGTTAAGCTGAATGAGAGAGGGGGCGTAAAGGAACGAGGGTGGAACAAATCAATGATGTAGAAATTAAAAGATGAGTAAAACAGATTTCCTGCCGAAAATAAAAAAGAGGGGAAAAAAGAACAAGCATGATAAAACTTAACTCTCTTCACCCCCCCTTGAGGAGAAAATCATGCTACATGACAATAATGGCCATACGTTAATAAAACACTAAGTCACGGGTGATGCTGCTTGAGTCACCACTGCTGTGACTGAGTCACATTTGTCGTGTACTATCCCACATTCAGCAAATACATCATTTCAGAACTTTTTTTTTTTTTTTAGTTGTTAACATGTTTCTTAATCATGCATGCACTAGGAATTAAAATTATTATTTTTTTTTTTTTTTGCATTCAAATGACCTAATTTATATATATATATATATATATATATATATATATATATATATATATATATATATATATAGAGAGAGAGAGAGAGAGAGAGAGAGAGAGAGAGAGAGAGAGTTCCTTATCTATCTATCTGTCTTTCATACACAATGTTGCTTGAAAACAAACACATTTAAGTAATTCCTTATAATGCACAAATAATTTATATGACTCCAGCTGTTTCAAAAGTAAGTTTACTCTACTATACTACTATATAAGACAGTGCTTCAGAGTAAAAATATGCATCCTGCTGTACAAAAAATAAAAAATAAATAAATAAATAAAAAACCCTCAAAGATGTAGTGTGACCTAGATATTTTATTGGTTTTCATTAAAAACAATCCATGCAGTATTAACCCTGTTTTTTGCAACTTAAATAAACCAGGTGCTTGCAAAATAAAGAAAATGAGTTTGTTATCCAGAGGCAACATGATGCAAGAGAAGGTTAAAGAGAAATAAATAAAAAAAATAATAATAGTATATATAAATATATATATATATATATATATATATATATATATATATATATATATATATATATATATAAATACACACACACTATGTAGACAACATTCACAACATCCTACAGCCACCCAGACCTCTATGAGATTATTCAAAAACATAATTCAGAATTCATCATGGTTATGATGTCACAACCATGAGCATGTTAATATATGACTATCAACGGACTATCCATCTGCATTAATTTAATAATTCTGACAAGACATCAAAGCAGCATCAGAGATCATCTGCATACAGAGTGTGGAAAAAACAACACTTACTTGTCAGTGGCCAGGACCATAGAGTACCCATAGAGACTGTGGACATCATAGTGGTCCCCCCATTTGTGTTTAGCATCCATGCATAAGGTCTTACTGTACATCAGGTCATCAAGGATACCTTTAGAGTTGAATGGAAGTGAAGAGGATGTATGTACACAGATGCTGAGGAAACACTTAGCTTATATGGATCTGCTTAAATCTAGCAGTAGATTCATTTGAGACTCACGCGGGGTGAATGGAGGATAGTTGAGTTTGTTATCAGCACAGCCCTTAATGCCTCCCTTCACGAAATTGGCCACCTCATTCATGTCTAGAAATAAAACAGCAATTAGTTCAGGACTCCCTAATTCAGGCGCCTAATTGTCTAGAGCTTAAAGCAAAAGCCTTTAGGGAGGCTTTAAAGTCAACATGAAATGGCATTTGCAACCATTATACTTTTTATAATGTAATCAGAATATTCAACAAGACAAATTGTAGGGCGGGACTTGATTTTATCATCAGGAATTGATTGGATGGTGTAAAATGAGCTTCTTCAACACAGTCACCACTTGATTGTAATATTTGCAACATACATTCTGTAAAGCAGCTTTGAAACAATACTGTATGTCTTGTGAAAGAGCTATACAAATGACTTTAGTCAAAATGAATAGGAGATGAATGAATTACTACTGTAAGTAAGGTGACAAAAGATTTTGCGGTTTATATTGTATTTTACATCAGATATTTATAGAGCTTTGCTGTGTTTGAATATCATGATTAATACATATCGATTCAGTGACATATATAGTATTGATTTGGAGACTCTGTAGAAAGTTGGAGATTGGAATCAGAATAGTTTTCATGACCTTTTGTGACCTTTTCACCAAGTCATAAAACAATTAGGTTAAATTTTTGCTCACAGGTAATGATCTCTGCAGATTACTTACAATCCAGAGAGCATCATGCTTGACTTCCTTGTGGAAACGCGAAATTTCATCAACCCACCAATCAATGCAAGCCTGGTTAGTGTAGTCAGGAAACAAGGTTTCCCCTGGCCAGACCTGTGACACAATAGAATGAACGAATGAAAAATAATATAAAGATATTATATAATATATAAAATAAAACATAATAAAAAGTGAAAAATAATAAAAATAAATAAATAAAATCTATCTGTCTGTCTGTCTATCTGTCTATCTATCTTTTAAAACTATGTGGTATTTCTTGTGGTTATTTTGGTAAAATGCCCATGTTTCAAGAGATTCACTCTGATGGCATTTAGCACTGCAATAAAATGGCCTGTCTACATGTTTCCTTTTATGTATGTCTTTTAGTTTTTAAGCCACTGGCATTTCCATTCCCTCTTGAGTTCTTTTCTGCTTTTCATCTCACATGGCTCTGAGCTGCATTAAAGTTTGATATTAAACTCTAATGCAAAATCAATGCAAACATTGACCTGAAATAAAACCATAAAAAAGCAATTAGCATCTGCCTGTGCCTAATCGCATAAATAATCACAAGTGATATTATTGCCATGTGATATGTTCCTCATTGCTCTGAGGGGTGACTGATACAGTACAGTATATAATCTACCTCAAGGTTACAGTTGGTAAATTAATGGTCTCTCTCATGGCAAGTCTCATGGCAACTCCAGATGTTCTTCATTCAATCATTCACTTATTCAATGTCTCTTAACTTATTCTCCTTCATTCTAAATACCTATTCTATTCTATTCTATTCTATTCTATTCTATTCTATTCTATTCTATTCTATTCTATTCCACATACAGTATGTTTACACAGCACAAAATTCATTTCTAAAATAAATGCATAAATATAACTTAATTGTCTCTCAAAGTAGAACTGGGTAATTAATAATGTTAAATGGGTAAAAAGGTGGATGAGAATTGTAAGAAATGTAATGATTCTGGCTCTGATTCTTATTCAACTTAATGACTCTAGTCTTTCATTTCTTTTGAGTAAGTAGCACCAATTTTCCATCTCTACATAACTATTTATACTTTATATATTACGGAGTACCAATTCTCCATCAGGCTGCATTTATTTAACAAAAATACAGTAAAAAGTGTAATACTGTGAAATAATATTATAAATTAAAATAACCTTTCTATTGAAATACATTTAAAATTGTATTTATTCCTGTGATGCAAAACTGAATTTTTAGCATCATCATACAGCAATATGTATTATGATTATTATTATTATTTATTTATTAAAGATTCAAAAATAAATTCATAGTAATTCAAAGTCATTCATTCCCAGATCAAGCCCTTATCATTCTGTGTATTTCAACCAGTAAGGACAATGTATTGCAATACAGTTTGCTTTCTGTCTACATCAGTGCAAACATTCAGGTGTCCAACAAAAATAACTAAAACCAAATATATGTAAATCATTAAATTCAGTCCAAACCCTATAACAATTAACCAACATAATGCCACGCTCAGGAGAATCTTTGGAGGATCTTACCTCTCCCAGTAGAGGCGTTACCCCATCTGGTTCAGTGACCCAAACCTTAGCGGCATGTCCCCTCTCAAGTGCTTCATAGGGTCCGTTTATCCTTTGACCTGTGGATACGGCAGGATCCTACCAAGAAGAAAAAAAAATGTAAGGTGTTCAACTTCACAAAATCAAATTCAGAAAAGGGTCGAAATGTATGACTCAAAACTCGTACAAAACTCAGAATTAACTTGCCAGCCTATAAATCTCTTGACTTCAGCATAAAGGAAACTGCAATCTCAATGGCTCACCAGTATGACGATGTATTTCTGCCCTTTATCATGCATGTAGTCAGCAAACTGAGGCAGCTCCGCAAATTTATCCATATCATAGGTGAAGATCTTTTTGTTCTCCATGTAGTCAATATCAGTGTACTGGACATCCTGGAACACAAAATAATGCTGAGTCAGCTTTCAGTCCTGGTAAAATCAACATGAATTCAAAGTTTCCTCTCACTGAATCCTGTCTCACTTTAAAGTCTAATTATGGAAGTTCCACTCTTAAAAATAAAGGTTCTTTATATTAGCATTGATGGTTCCATGAAGAACCTTTAACATTCCATTACACACGTGTAAAAAAGGTGTTCTTAAAATGTTCTTTACGCTAAGAAAATAATGATTCTTTTAAGAACTATTTCCTGAAAGCTTCTTTGGGGAACCAAAAATGGTTCTTCTATGGGATTGCTATGAAAACCTGCTATTTGGAACCATTATTTTTAAGTGTAAACAGGTTGTAAATGTTCATATATTTCACCATGACATTGCAATCGCGTCCTTTAGAATCAGCACCTTCAGCCTTTATGATGGCTAATGCCTCTTCTGCATGCTAAAATTGTAGATTCATTGTTGTCTGTTTTGATTTTTTCTGGAAGATTTGACTTCCATCAACCATCAGCAGATGGTGGGATTCTCCTGCCAGTAATTTTGTAATGCTAATCAGGCGGAGATGCAATATCCTGACATGCTAATGCCCTCTTTGTTCAAATTACATCAAACATTGAGCTTCAGTCCATCTTTTGGCAATTAGAGTCCCAACATAAGGTGCTAAATGCTTCTAACTGCATGTATAGGTAAAATGCGCATATGTGGAGTCATTATTCATGAATCGGTAGGCTTTGTTCTGTGCTCTCGGCTGCAGCTTTGAAGTACTGGGTAGAATCAAGTTTTGTAGAACAAAGCGAGGACCCTCCTTCTGTTCCTGGCACTTACATACGGAAGGCCGGCCTGTCGATTTCTCTCCACGACTTTCTTCACCTCCTCCAGGCTGCCGTAGTCCCAGCGAGAGAGCTGGAAGCCCAGAGACCAGTATGGAGGGATGAAAGGTCTGCCAATCAGCTGGAGACAATTAAAGAAATGTTAAACACGCTGAACATCACAGGACTCCCTCAGGCTAATCTGGAAGCCTCATCTGGGGCTATATGATTTTACTTCAACTTTCAACTAGAGCTAATGTCAATTAGCACTGATGAAGTTTTGGTATATAAAGTTCATGGCGTGATCTCCCATGTCAGCGTCTGTTTTGTAATAATGACTGGCTGACTACTTATTACAGCTACTTGCCAATAAATAAATAAATACATACATAAATGAAGTAGAGTTATTTTAGTATCACTGATGCATTATTTCCATTTTTGTTAACATTTTGATAAAATTTTTATTTAGTTTAGTTTTTGTTAACAATAGTAACCTGAAATTGACAGCATATATTGATGTGATTTGAAATTTTTATATTAAATAATATTTTGACCGGGACATAGTAGTTTAGTGCAGTTTAGTGAGAGTTGTGTAATAAATTATATTATAATATTTTATGAATAGAATTCATAATATTTATAACTTGTTTTTTGTATTTGTAATTAATAACAAAATTTAGTGGTCATTTTACTGAAACATTTGACCGGAAAGTGCCTCAAATGATTAGAACCAGAATCACGCATTTCAGAAAATGTTTCAAATATTATATATATAAATATATATATATATATATATATATATATATATATATATATATATATATATATATATATATATATATATATATATATATATATATATATATACACACAATACACCACCTAAAGGATTATTAGGAACACCATACTAATACTGTGTTTGACCCCCTTTCGCCTTCAGAACTGCCTTAATTCTACAAGGTGCTGAAAGCATTCTTTAGAAATGTTGGCCCATATTGATAGGATAGCATCTTGCAGTTGATGGAGATTTGTGGGATGCACATCCAGGGCACGAAGCTCCCGTTCCACCACATCCCAAAGATGCTCTATTGGGTTGAGATCTGGTGACTGTGGGGGCCATTTTAGTACATTGAACTCATTGTCATGTTCAAGAAACCAATTTGAAATGATTCGAGCTTTGTGACATGGTGCATTATCCTGCTGGAAGTAGCCATCAGAGGATGGGTACATGGTGGTCATAAAGGGATGGACATGGTCAGAAACAATGCTCAGGTAGGCCGTGGCATTTAAACGATGCCCAATTAGCACTAAGGGGCCTAAAATGTGCCAAGAAAACATCCCCCACACCATTACACCACCACCACCAGCCTGCACAGTGGTAACAAGGCATGATGGATCCATGTTCTCATTCTGTTTACGCCAAATTCTGACTCTACCATCTGAATGTCTCAACAGAAATCGAGACTCATCAGACCAGGCAACATTTTGCCAGTCTTCAACTGTCCAATTTTGGTGAGCTCGTGCAAATTGTAGCCTACAAATTGTAGCACCAACAACCATGCCACACTCAAAATTGCTTAAATCACCTTTCTTTCACATTCTGATATTCAGTTTGAAGTTCAGGAGATTGTCTTGACCAGGACCACACCGCTAAATGCATTGAAGCAACTGCCATGTGATTGGTTGATTAGATAATTGCATTAATGAGAAACTGAACAGGTGTTCCTGATAACCCTTTAGGTGAGTGTATATATATATATATATATATAATGTAAATTTAATAGAAAAAAAAATAAATCACAAATGTTTATCATTTATAATATAGTTTATTTTGATGTATTTAGTTAGTTAGTTAGTTAGTTAGTGATCAATATACATAAACATTTGACTGCAAAATACTATGACTGACCAATAAGAGTCAAGTATTTCTGTATAATAAATTCTAGTATTTTTTTTTTATATATTTCCAGAAATATATACCAATACATAACATGGCAAGAGAATAAACAATCTGAAAAATATAATATATATATATATTCTGATTGGAAGGCGAATAAATTACCAAAAAGATAAGCAAATGAACCTATTCGTTTTTGTCCGTGTAAAAGTTTCACTGTGTCCTAGCATTAGAGTACTGTCCACCATGCTGTTTCAGACCATTTCTAAAGTGTTTACAGCTTTGCCTACAAGTGTCGCTGGTGTTTCAATTTCTATCCGCCTGCAACGCTCACCTTCGTGAACTCGTCCACCACTGCCTCCGGTGTTTCTCCAATCAGGATGTAGAAGTCCAGAACCCCTCCAATAGTCCGGAAAGTTACGGCTGGAGCAGGCTGGATCGTCACCTCTGCACAGAGACAGCCATAAGCAACTTACATTGCTCTAATTTGCTAAGCTTTAACAAAAGCAGCCATTCCAAACCCATGTTGTATACAAGAAAAAAAAATAATAATAATGACACAAATCTACTCAAGAGACGGTCTGTTTACCCATAGCATTGCTGTTCATGAGGAAAACTCCAAAGGATTGGCCGCTCGTATCTTCCAGACATGTGAAATAGGGGTAATGGCCGTACAGGTTATGCGTGCCCTGGGGTAGGAAAAGACAAATGTCAAATGTAATGGCATGGCACATGTCAACCTTTTAATCAGTTTATTGAGACATTTATGTCTCATGACATTGATATACAAATGGCAGGATAACTCTACACAGAAAGTGACCTCACAAGCGCTGCACTGTAAAAAATGTTAGGTATAGAAAGAGGTATAGGTATAGAAAAAAAAAAATATATATATATATATATTCTTTGATTACATTGGCTTATACGAACTAAAGTAATTTATATGAGTCAAATCAGTTAGAAACAGCTCATTAAAGGAAAAGTTCAAAACAAAACAAAACAAAACAAAAAACACAAAACACAACACAAAAAACAAAACAAATAATTGGGGCAGCTGAGCTCCAAAACTACAAAAAACAAAAACAAAAAACAAATCCTATATAAAACACACCAATTCACTATAAAAGTATTATAAAAAAGTTCCATAATATATGACTCATGTGGTATTTCAAGTTTTCTGACATAATTCAATAATTTTAAGTTGTTATTCACTGTAAATCTTAATGTTGACACTAGATCTTCTCAGGAAAATAGTAATGTTGCTCTAAATTATTCATTCATGAATCAAACTCAACCAGTTCTTGAGTTGAACTCACTGACTCAATTATCCGTTTGCAGCAGTTCTCAGTGAATAATGACTTTAATTTCAGTCAAATGACTTTTCAAGATTTGGAATATGGTGCATGGGTTTTATGAACTACTTTTATGGGGCTTTTGCATTCTTTTTGAAGCTTGACATCCTCAGCTTTACAGAGTGGCCAAGAAATTATTCAAAAACCTGCCTAAACTTCGTATTTCACTGAAGAAACCAAGTCAAACAGGTTTGAAATAGTGAAAATCTAAGTGTTTTGACTCACTCCATTGGGAAAAGCATCTCTTGTGAAGATGGGCCAGGTCCTCCAGTTGGTGTCATGGCGGAAGGTCTGATGGACATGCTCTCCAATTCCATAAATATTGTGAGAGGGGAGTTTAGCTGAGAGCTGAAGGTACTGATCAGCAAAAACCAGTGGCCCAATGGTTGTGTCAAACCTGACAGAGCAAGAGAAGAAGAGATTGTGTAGTTTTACTCACAGTTCAGTTTGTGGGTGAATGACATGGAACTTGTCACGAACATATGCACTGATCAATAGATTCACCCTTCAAGTATGTCTTCAAATACAGAGGGGTGAAAGGGGTGCATGAAATTGCACAACCAAACCACATGAAAACACCAGAGTAAATGACAAATACTGATAGTTGGGTCATCTAAAGTTCATCTTCTGTAACCAGGAAAACAACTTCCTATTCTCATAACCTACACTGATAGCTAAAAATTATTCTGTGACATGTGCATCTTCTTATCTAAAACTCTACTAGGAGTTTTAAAAATAACTTCATACAGATAAGATTAATGAGCATATAATGAACATGCACTCCTTCTGATATATCAATCCATGCTGAAACCTGTATATGAATCATGCATTCCTATGATTAAAAACATAATTATTAGGCTTTTAAGTCAGACTTTTATCAGATAAAAGATTAATCATTGATTGCTTTGCAATCCACAAACACGTCACGTAAAAGGAAATTACTTAATTTCTGCTCCATTTCTGTACTGTATGTGGCAAATTTCTGTATTCTGTATTCTAAGAACTAGGAATCAGGACTTACTCTTAACCTGCCTGTCATTTTTTAACAGTGCACAAAAACACACAAATGACGACAGACAATAACAAAAGAAAAGAAAACAAGCAATTTCCATCAACAGTGCATAGACTGTGAGACAAAGACCAGCTGCTTTACAAAAAGCTTGTTTGCATTGCTTCAGGCTTCTTTCAGACCTCGCAGGATTCCCTCATTCTATTCATGCCTATAATTTCTGTCATTGTGATTGCTCTTCATTTAGTCAAAGAAACACTTGTGCTGCATTGTTAGCAATGCACCGAGCTCACAAAGAGTCAACATATGATCCGTGTGTGAAAAGGAAGAGAAAAGACAAAAAGCTCCCCACTCACAGGAGTTTTTCAGGAGATGTTGTTCTCCAAACTTTCAGCCCAAAGGGTTTCTGGATCAGCTCCAATCTATATTTCAGTGGTCCATTGGGAGTGTCAGAAAGCGATTGCACATGCTCGTGAGGAACCTCAAACCTGGCTTTACTGGCATCAGTGATCTGTTAACAAAGAGAACATTGCACAGCATTATAGATGTGTTTATACTGATACATCTCCTCGGTTATTTGCGTCAACTTGTAAACAGACCTTAAATCGAAGACGGTTTTCTGTCTGCATTTCAGCATAGAAGGTCAACTCTTTAATATCAGCTCCAAACAGAGATGGAGCATCCATTCTTGTCAGCTTAGCCTCAATATCTGCAGCAAAACAAACATTTTCCATAAAGTCTTGGTGAACTGTTTGCTCTACTTGCTACATGGTCAATTACACATTTTTAAAAGTACAATGGAAAGTAAATTTCAGCATTTTCTGAAGGAAAATGTCTTCAATGTCTAAGGGATTTAATAAGTAAAAGCAAAGAAAAAAAATAGAAAAGTAAAAGCAAACAACAATCCATTTGAGATATCATTTATGTTTGTTGTATAAACATTAAGTTGCAAGTTGCATAAGAAGTTAATTGAATCCCTAACCCTTATTATGAGCAGTAATATTAAGCAAACATTGCTAGAAATATGTCATTAAATACATTTTTTTTTTTTTTGGTCGCCTCAAAACCTGGTTCAGTAGAGTTTGTTTCAAACAATTTTGCCATATAATAGCATCATGAAAAGAGATGGTTCCACTGATATAACCTTGGTCAAGGGTACAATAGTGATATCTCATGATGATCCACGATAACTGGCTCATGACAAAAGAGGTAATACAAAGACTTATCTAAAAGCCAATGATACGTATCATAATGTTTTATTATGGCATCATCTCGGTTCAGGCTGAACTCACGTGTACTGTCTGGCTTGCTTTCGCTGACCACGCTGTAGCCGTGGTTTTTGGAGAAGAAGCACCAAGGGACGTTAGTCTCATTCAGGGGGCTCCAGCAGCAAGCTCTTTCCAAACATTTTTGCTGTGAGGACACATACAGTATGAAGATTTAGTAAAGCATGTTGGGAGTTTGTATGGAATGCCATATCCGCTACAGTTTACCTGGGAAGCGCCAGCATCCGGGAAACAGTCCACTCTCTCTCCCTCTGGAATGTTGGGACATTCCGGGACGATGTCTGGATCAGATCCGGAATCTGAATGTGGGGACAATTGGACAAATATAGCAAGTGACCGTTTTGATATATTTTAACATATTTTTATTTAAGCAATTCCAAACCATTACAATAAAGTGTGTGGTCAACGGAAAACAGTTGTGCTGCTTCATATTTTGTGGAAATCATAATGCTGGATTATTTGATGAACAGAAAGATCAAAAGAACAGCATTTACTGTACTTGACAACATGTTAGTGTCACTTTTGATCAAGTTTATGCATCCTAACCAAGTTAAAGTATTAATAATTATTTATTAATATTACAAATTGCCTGGCAACTATATGCAATTTATTTAACAGTAATGTCTTTTAACACATTACTTAGCTTAACCTTAGCCCTCCCTTAACAGTTAACTGTTGTATAATCACTAGTAATCGAATACTGGCTCATTGCCATACGACATAAACTTACAAGGCCAGAGTTCTTCAAATATGCATGGTACATAATCAGTCAGAAGGTATTCTGTAATCATTGGCCAGAATCATAAATCAAACACTACAACATTTCTCCAAAAACATGCTATATGTGATGTGCTCCAGAAATACGTTGGTTTGCTTTGTAACCTGATCTCCATCAGTACCCTGCACCCCTAAAACAAGGCCATCTGAGACCAAACAGACTTGCCCCACCCAAACCAGCTGTCCCAGGCTCAATTTGTCCCATTTTAATATAAACCACTGGACCAACAACAGGATGGTAAATTGAAATTGAGAGGGACAGCTGTCATAATAACCCAGTCTGTGCATACTTGAGCTCTCTTCCCCGTGCGAGCCGTTCAGCAGTTCCTCTACACACTGGCTCTGCTTTTGGTTTTCTCACTGCTGTGTGTCCTTGATAACAATCAGGATGGACATATTCTTTATACTTCAGTGCAACATCAAAGACTCACATTCACCTGCTGTTTTTTGTCGTTAATAAACTACTCCTCAAGAGCTGCAGTCCCACAGGACAGTAGTGTTTGCCCACAGTCCACAGCACTTGTTTTTTTTTTTTAATAATAATTAACAAGGTAATAATTTGTGTCTAATATCTGTGTTAAACATTAGAAAGGTCATTTCCACTATATGAAAATAAAAATCTCAGACAGACTTAATTTCTTTGTTGAACTGCTATTCTGTAATAGAACTCTGTAAAACATTAGACAGATTATGCCTACTACTTGAAACATACTGAAATCACTCTCATGTAAACATTGATATCATACAGGTTGTTTTTCATTTCATTTGCAAGCCATATCTTAATTGAAGATAGGGTTAATTTTTAACTTCTGTGTCAGCAGATGATGTTATTTTTGTCTTCTAAAGAATTTCTACACTGTAAAACATTATTTACTTATTCAGCATTTCTTATTCATTATAATTCATCTTGTTTTCCAGTACAAATATCTAAACATTCTTATATCAATATATATTTACTTGAGAAGCAAAATGGCTAAGATATTATGTCTTGTTTTCTGAAAAAGTGAGTTTATTTTTAAAACAAGAACAAATATCTGAACAATTCTAAATGCAAAAGGAAAACAAGATTAATTTTCTTACCACAAATATGTTTTTTTTTTTTCATGTGAAATTTAAAAGTATTCAGTGTCACTTTTATCTAATTCATGCATCCTTGCTAATTAAAAGTATTGTTATGTATATGTATATGTATATGTATTATATATAAATAAAAGTTCGGACCTTCTTTACTAAAAACATAAAAATGCACTTGTAAAACACTTCAGATGATTTATATACAGTATATAAATACTATGTTTTTAATCAAAAACTCTAATAATGTTCAACACATTTTTCAGAAAATACTTTATATCTAAAGTAATTTTGCTTCTTACATAAATGTATCTTGATTTAAGAATGTTTAGGTATTTATACTGGAAAATTACAAAAATATTAAGTTAGAAAGTACTTTTATTCTATTCTTCTATTTTTTTTTTTTTTTTTTTTTTTTTTTGAACCTACAAATAATACAAATTTACAAATAAATATTTTCTAAACCTGCAAAAATCATAGCCTATTGGTCTTGACAGAGGTTTCTAATATCCAGATGTGGTTTATCTCTGCACAGTTTATACGTGTGTGTTTGTGTCTCTGTTTGAGTGTGTGTAGGGTGTGTATTAGGGTAATTATTGCCATCTGATCACCTACCTTTGATCGTCCCTGGTTCCCCAGTGGCCACTAAAACGATCATTGCAACAGCGACCACCAGCACCAATGCAAACAACACCATCAGGGACACCTCCAGCCCGGTGAAGTGCCGCTTTCTCATCTGATCAACACACACACAACCATAAGCATCCTATAATTCATCTCCCTGCACATTTTTGACATACATAGTACATCCTTGAGTATGCCCTTGAGTCTGTTTATGAAATGCACATTAATGTTCAAACATGCTCATTATTCAATTCCTCTCTATTCTACTTGTTGTCCAGCGTTCATGTTTTGTATGTTTCTTTACTGCTGTTTAATCACAGAAGAGGTACTTCATGCCGCATCAGTAACATCATGTTCTCAGTTTTTTACAGCCAGAGAATACCATCATCTACACTTTATACTGTCTTTCGTTGAATCCCTTTTCAACAAAACACTGGATTGAAGAAGATTATTATTTTTTTTTTTTTTGCTTGAAAAGACTTTCATGACAAAACAGAAAAGCTACATAATTGTTCTTTTGGATAAAGCTATTTAATTTCAGTCCTTCAGAAATGTTAAATTGATTGAATCATATCAAGATAAAGTTATACACTGAGATATTATATTAAATTAATTATACTATATTAAATATATACTGCATATTGTACAGAAGGCAAATTCTTAATGCAACTAAAACATCTAAAAAATAAAAATATAAAAACGCAAAAATATTTAGCATTTTTTTATAATAAAAAACACGTATCATTTATTTATTTAAAATTGTATTTGTCCTACCTTCACTGTTGTTATTTTCTTTCTTTTTCAGTCCTGTGTGCAAATTGAAGTCAGAGCACAGTAAAGAGGATCAGAGCTGAACCGTCTGTTTTATGTAACAATAAAATTAAAGTCCTGAGTGGGTGTGTTTGTGTTTTACAGCTTTACAACCAGAACTTATGCCGCATCATGGTTTACCAAAGGTCATGTTTATGAAGCAGCACTCCTTGAGACAAGTGTCCATTCAGGAATCATTCACAGACGATGGTTGATCCAGATGTTCTTCATGCCTTGCTGTTTGTCTGTGTAAGGCAGGGGTCTCTAACCCTGCTCCTGGAGAGCTACTGTCCTGCAGATTTCAGCTCCAACCCCAGTCAAACACACCTGAACCAGCTACTTGATCATTACAGACAGGTGTATTAGAGCAGGGTTGGAACTGAAGTCTGCTGGATGGTAGCTGTCCAGGAACTGAACTGTTGGTGGAAGTCTTTAGCTCCACATCTGTGTTGAATAAAAATAATTTTGCAAGATATTTTTGGTTCCAAAAATATTGCATGAACTCTTTCAAAACGCTTCAAAGAAGCAATTAGACAAGACTAGTTTCATGAGACGCTCAGATTTAAGCTGGAAATGTGTGATTTCTTTTCAGTGATATGTTGAATGAGAGCTTAGAGACATAAAATTATTTGCAGACTAATAAGTACATTTTAATGAAGTAATTACACGTGCCATTTATGAGCCTCTTTAAGACTTTATTAAGTTTGATTGTTTTAAGATCTGAGGATTGACCTTTGACCTGAAAGGATGGGTGAGTGAGGAACAAAAAACGCCTTTTTGAAGGTGTGTTCAATTTTCTGCAAGTCCTTTTTTTGACAAACTGCAAAAATATTTTCTTTCTCTGTATTTTTCCAAGTACAAATATAATATAATACTTAAGAAGCAAAATATATTGAATCTTCTTTTCTGAACAATTAAGTGACTTAATGATTAAAACAAGGGTATATCTGCGAGTAAAGTAAGAAAAATAAACATAATTCATTTTCTATACTTAATTATGTCTTTCCATTCAATTTATTTAAAACATTATACAAATAAACATTTATTTTATAAAGACATATTTTGTTCCTCAACAATTGTTCACATTTTCTTCTCCTTTCTTTTCTTTTCTTTTCTTTTCTTTTCTTTTCTTTTCTTTTCTTTTCTTTTCTTTTCTTTTCTTTTCTTTTCTTTTCTTTTATATTAATTTATTTGTTTGTTTGTGATAATATTGCACACCACCAACCTATAAAAGAAAACATACACAGAAACAATAACCAATAAGTGTATACATAAATTACACTTCTATTTACATATTAATATTAAGCAATTATAACCAACATAATACCTTAAACCTAAATAAATATTTAAAATAAAATAATTTAGTCATTTATCAAAAGTGAGAGAGGTATGAGAAATTCATGTAATGTATATTTCTTAATTTAAAGGGGATATTTAGTTTTTCTGACCCCATTTGCAGATTTATTTTTGTTTTTAGCATAAAGTCACTTAATTTTTTGACATTCTTCAGAAAACAAGACTTGTTATCTTATACCATTTTGTTTCTCAAGTAAATGCATCTTGATTTGTGAATGTGCATGAAATTTGTACTTGAAGATATAAGACAAAAATACTAAGGAAGAAATGTTTGCAGTGCAGATGGATTGTCGATGGACTCCATGCTGTTTCTTAGATGTTTCATTGAGAACATGACCAGAGTTCAATCTAGTCGCCAAATTCATATCCTCTTGTTTACTCTGAAAGGTTCCCATTTGGGGTTATCAGTGCTACAGAAAAGCACTGTGTGAGGGGATTTGTCTGAACTTGACCTGAACTGAACTTGACCCGTTCACTGAAAACTACTTTGCTGAGATGATACCACTAGAGTCAGAGCTGGTGCTGACAGCATCATGCTTTCTCTAGCACTAGCACAATAAGCCACAATGAGCTAGCATTGCAATTTCTCCAGATTTTCCTGTACAGTCAAACTTTGATGGCCATATCAGGTTAAGAGCAACGTGAGCAGCTATCACAGCTGAGAGCCGGTCTCAACTCAAGGAATCAATACCTCAGGATTGAATTGCCATTTCTACTTTCAGGTACCAGAATTGGATTGGAGCTGCAGGTCCAACGTGTGAGAGAATACAGTAGATTTGGATCCGGCGGTGGGGAAATGGATGTGGAACAAAAGTGAAACAGAGAGCTGTGCCAAAATTCACAAATCCAGCCAAACTCTATTGAGAGCGGAGACTGAAGTGAAGAATAATGGGAAGATGAGAAGACATTATCCCTGAGAAGAAGAAATATGATCGACATATATGAGTAATTACATATTATTAATCAGACACACATATAATTACTACTGCTAACAACAAGACACACGGTCACTGAATAATATTATATTGAAAAAAATAATAATAAATAAAATGTGCATAACAAAGGTGCATAAAAATGATTATATATTGCATGGTGCATTTAATATATTATATATTAAATATATATACATACATGCATTATATATATATAAACTGAAGAGAAAAAAAAAGATTAATAAATAAATGAATAAAGGTGATTTCAAACAGGATTCCTGTCCACATTCTTCTAGGATTTTCTGACAAAAACATATTCATATCACACATTCATATCACCTTTTAATCTTAATTATACATGCATGAACACATAAAACCTTCCTTATCAGCTCATGATAGAACAATAGTGTGCGTATGTATAATAGTACAACGTGTGTAATACAATAAAATCACATGCAAGCCACCTTCCAAAGTTTGATCTTGGACTCTGTCCTTTAATGATTCTCCAGTTCTTCACACTGATCACACTCACAGAGCAGCTGTGACAGTCCTTTATGAGAGAAATAAAGTAATCTGGTAGATCTGGATAAAAAGATAGACAGGAACAGAAAGAGACTGCTGAAGGGTTTAATAATTATCAGGTTGGATGTCTCTCAGATGAAGGCTGCGGTGGGCAAAAGTCGTCAGCACTGGACTCTGCACATGAGCAGTTATTCATGTGCAATCACATGAGGGCACTGACAATAACACAAGAGAAAATGACAGAAAGTACACAACCTAAGAAGTAAGTTTGGGGCCAGTATAGGTTTTTGTAAAATAATTTAATACTTTTATTCAGCAAGGATAGATTAAATCGATAAAAATGTGACAGTAAATGCATTTATAATGTTGCAAATGATCTCTTGGGGGTATCAGTTTCAATGTCTCAAAAATAGGAGCAGCACAATAAATGTTTCTTGAGCAACAAATTAGCATTGTAACAATATATCAACCTAATAAATGCAACCTTTTTTTTCAAATACATTCAAAATCTTACTGAATCCAAACTTTTAAATTTTGTATTTATTTATTGGTTTATTCTGTAACATTAATGATATATTTTTTTCTTCCATTCAATGTTTTTAATAATATCAACAAGTAGATGTAATTAGTCTATATGTAGAAATATATATTTTCTCTATATATTGAGAAAATGTGTCCATTATGTGACCTTTAAGTTAACATTCCATTTTTTATCATTTTGCAAACATTATGGGAATGCTACTTTTGAATGTTTTCTGAATGTTCTGAAAGAAATAACATTTAAAAAAAAATGTTAGATGAATGTCCTACTCAAATGTTTTAGAAAAATTAAATAAATAAATAACTCCAAAAAGTCTAAGGGCCCTATCATACACCCGGCGCAATGCAACGCCAGGCACAGCGCAAGTGTGTTTGCTAGTTTCAGTCCGGCGCCATTTGCATTTTCCCATCCAGCGCCACATAGTTTAATTAGCAAATGCATTTGTGCGCCCATGGGCGTGCTGGTCTAAAAAAGAGGTGTGTTCAGGCACATTGCTGGCGCCTTGCTTTTTTAAGGAGCTGAAAACAGACTACGCCATAGACCAACTCAAACCTGGTCTAGAGTCTGGTGCAATGTTTTTTCTTTGTTATTTAAAGAGCGTGTTAGTATAGGCAGGTCCACAACGCGCGTACACGCTGCTTATTAAACACAGGAAAGCACAGCAACACACAAACATGCCAAATATTAAAAATTTAAGGATTGAAATGCATAAGAATTTTTTGTAGGCTAATTAAATATAAAAATGCCTATATGTCATAATGGATAGTCATCGCATGTATCAGAATCTATTTGCTCACACACGCTCCGTTTCATCTCGGAGACGTGTTCTGTCAAATTCAGCCATGTAAATAGCAAATCCGTCATGGCACGAGCGCAACTGGCTCTCAAAGGAAATGGACCCATTACTCATTGAGAGAATAGGGACAACCCGTTTAGACCATGCGCCCGGGCGCACCAACCGTTTTTCCGTCGTTAAAATAGCAAAAGTGGATTTGGACACGCCCTGAGTGCACCTGCGGCCGTGCGCTTTACACGTTGTGTTTAGATCGTTAAAATAGGGCCCTAAATGTTTTTGTGGTAACATTTTAAGAATGTTATCAAAAGCCAGATAACTCTAACGTGATCTTTGGCTAACAAATCTTCCATTAACATTACTGAAGAATAAATAAATAATAGAACCCTGCCAGAACTTTAACCAAAGATCTAGGAACATTCCCTGTTAGCTGGGAAGCATTTAGGTTTGTTAACTTCTAAATCTAGTTCTTACACTGCACTTTCAACCATAAAACGTTTCCCAAACCCACAATTTTTTCTCATATTTGGTTAATTCTTGCTCCTGTGTGTGTTCACAGTATGAAAATAGAGTATGGTTGTGTGAGGTGAGAGCTCTTCTCCTGTGTTTATCAGCTCCAGCTGAGAGCAGTAATACACTCTGACAGCTAATTATCTCCTGTACTAGTCCCACAATACAGAGATACAATCCAGCCCTCTCACACACACACACACACACACACACACACACACACACACACACACACACACACACACACACACACACACACACACACACACACACACACACACACACACAAACACGGACACACACACAGTGCTCTCTACACTCCAGGAAGTAATCGAAAGTCTGTTTTTCTTCAAATGTTTGTCTAGAGTCATTAATCAATTATTTAGTGTTTAGATTTGCCTCAGACATTTTCTGCAGTTGATGTTCTGACATGTGAACTATTAGTTTCCCCTGCACACACATAAATCACACTGTTTTACACTGAAATTTAGATCGAAATGTAGGTGGCACTTAGTGTTTGTCATTTAAGAGAAGTGACAGACAGCAGGTGAGTCTCTTTTTAAACTGATTGGCACATGTACACAACTGATAGCTGCTCCAAGCTGCTGTACACTTACACATTAACAAATTACCTTTATGATTACCCAATAACTTTATGGAGAAATGAAAGTAATTACCTAACACCATTTTATAATTTTATTTTACCTGAGGTCCATTTATAATGAAGACCAAGGTTTATCTGGGCCGAAATTATCATCATTATAAGTGATAATATTATAGTTTTTCACCTCTTTTCATGACAATTATTGGCCCTTTCTTTCTTTTTTTTTCTTTCTTTCTTTTAATTGCTGCTGTGTCTTTAAGACATCGGTAACTTGGTTTCCATTCACTTATGATTCTGCCAAATTTGATATTTTGTAAGAATTTTAAGTTTTATGAATTGCATGTTTAAATACATACACACACACACACACACACACACATATATATATATATATATATATACTGTATACTGGTACTGCTACTCCTACTGCTGCTCCCTCACTTGATATGGATAAAATGTTTACTTTTGAACTGACCTCTATAGTTCCCTTTATTGTCTGTGCAGCTCTGGTGGACCTCATTATATATATATATATATATATATATTCAATTAAATTCAAGTTTATTTGTATAGTGCTTTTTACAATACAAATCATTGCAAAGCAACTTTACAAAATAAATAAATAAACATAAAAATAAGTTTCTGCAATATTTAGTAGTAGCTTATCAGTGATGACTGTCAGTTTATGTGCATATGACAGAAATGTTCGGAAAAATCAATTAAAGTCGTAATCAAACAGACGATTAACACTATTAACAGCAATTATGCAATCAAACTTATAGCAAAATGTGGTAGTTCTGTATGTTGTTTCAGGGTTAGCATCATCTGAGGTCCTCTGAAGGGTTGGCATCATCTCTTCTTAGGTGTTCTGGATCCAGACTGGAGCTTTGGCAAAACAGAGAAACAAATAGAGACATAATGCTGTTCCAGCAAAGTAAATTAATTAGTTTAACCCAAGCTAAAGAATAATAATGCGCATTTGATCAGATATAACTGCAGTCCAAAATTATGAGATGCATTATTTGAATGCTTGGCCAAAGAGATGTGTCTTTAATTTAAATTTAGACAGAAAGAGTGTGTCTGAACCCCGAACATTATCAGGAAGGCTTGTTTATTGACAATGCAGGACAACCAGCTAGCAGTGCATTCCAATAGTCCAGTCTAGAGGTCATGAATGCATGAACTAGCTTTTCTGCATCAGAAACAGGTAACGTATCGTAGCTTGGCAATGTTTCTAAGATGGAAGAATGCTGGTTTTGTAACATGGGAAATATGATTTTCAAAAGACAAGTTGGTGTTTAATATAACACCCAGATATTTGACTGTAGAGGAAGTAACAGTTCATCCGTCCAGTTGCAAATTGTAATCTACAAAATTCTGTGTAATGTTTTTTGGTCCAATAAGTAATATCTCTGTCTTATCTGAATTTAATAGGAGAAAATTATTGGTCATTCAATCTTTTACATTTTTAACACACTCTGTTAGTTTAGATAATTTAGAAGTTTCATCTGGTCTTGTTGAGATATATAGTTGAGTATCATCAGCATAACAGTGGAAACTAATCCAGTATTTTCTAATAATATTATCAAGGGGTAACATGTATATTGAAAATAGCAGAGGGCCTAGGACAGATCCTTGTGGCACTCCATATTTAACTGGTGATAAATGAGATGATTCCCAATTTAAATAAACAAAGTGGTAGCGATCGGACAGGTAGGATCTAAACCATCAGACTGCCAAAAGACTGCCCTTGAATACCTGTATAGTTTTGTAATCGATCTATGAGTATGTCGTGATCTATGGTGTCAAACTCAGCACTAAGATCAAGTAAAACTAGCAATGAGATGCAGCCTTGGTCTGACACAAGAATCAAGCCATTTGGAATATTAACAAGTGCAGTTTCTGTGCTATGATGGGGCCTGAAACCCGACTGAAATTCTTCATAGAGATCATTTTTTTGCAAGAAGGAGCACAATTGAGCAGACACAACTTTTTCTAAAATTTTTGACATAAATGGAAGACTTGAAATGGGTCTGTAATTTGCCAATTCACTAGGATCTAGTTGTGGTGACCTAATGATAACGACAAGTTAATAATATTGAGAAGTGGGTCTTCTGCTACAGAAAACAACTCTTTCAGAAATTTAGTGGGTACAGGATCTAATAAACATGTTGTTGATTTAGATGCATTGATAATTTTATTAAGCTCTTCTTGTCCTATAGTTGTAAAGCACTGCAGTTTATCTTTGGGTGTGATGGATAAAACTGAAGTATTAGATGCTGTAAAATCTACATTTGTTATTGTATTTCTGATGTTATCTATTTTATCAGTGAAGAAATTCATGAAGTCATTTAACTGTGAGGGAATATTTAGATTGGGTGGAGTCTGGTTATTTGTTAATCTAGCCACTGTGCTAAATAAAAACCTTGGATTGTTTTGGTTATTTTCTATGAGTTTGTGGATATGCTCGGCCCTGGCAGTTTTTAGAGCCTGTCTATGGCTGGACAAACTGTTTTTCCACACAATTTTAAAAACTTCCAAGTTAGTTTTTCTCCATTTGTGCTCAAGACTAAGAGTTTCTTTCTTGAGAGCGTGGGTATTACTGTTGTACCATGGCACAGTACGTTTTTCTCTAACCTTTTTCAATTTGATGGGGGCAACAGCTTCTAATGTATTAGAGAAGATAGTGTCCATTGTTGCCAGTCATTTTGTCTAGTTCATGTGTATGTATGGGTATACAGGGCAGTTGAGATAAATCAGGCAGGTTATTTGTGAATCTGTCTTTGGTGGCTGGAACAATAGTTCTGCCCGTACGATAACGCGGAGCCATATAGTTAATATCATTAATACACAGAATGCTCGATACAAGGAAATGGTCAGTAACATCACCACTTTGAGATACAATATCTATATCAGTAAGATCAATTCCATGCGATATAATTAAATCTAGCATATGATTATAACGATGAGTGGGCCTGGTCACATTTTGCTGGACTCCAAAACAGTTTATTAGGTCAGTAAATGCAAGTCCTAATGCATCATTTGTATTATCAACGTGAATGTTAAAATCTCCGACAATTAGTGCTTTATTTTAGGATAACCAACAGGTCTGAGAGAAAATCTGCAAATTCTTTTAGGAATTCTGTATACGGCCCTGGTGGTCTATTCACAGTAGCCAGGGCAAGAGATACAATAGATTTCTTTTGCATATCTGACAGTGTAACATTAAGCAGAAGTATTTCAAATGGTTTAAACCTGTATCCTGTTTTCTGGATACCATTGAGAATATCACTATATATTGTTGCAACACCTCCCACACGACCAGTGTGATGGGGCTCATGCTTATAACAGTAGTTTGGTGGAGTAGACTCATTTAGACCAATATAATCATTTGGTTTTAGCCAGGTTTCAGTCAAGCAGAGTACATCAAAACTATTATCTGTAATCATTTAATTTACAATAACTGCTTTGGGTGTGAGTGATCTAATGTTTATGAGCCCAAACTTGAAAAATTGTTTTTGCTAATTTATTCTACGTTTTTATAGATTGTACATTAAATTTATATTTTGACCTCACTATTCGGGGAACAGTCTTTATGGATTGGATGGTGCAAGTACTTCTATCATTTAAGCATGTAGAACAAAATACATCATATCAGTTATTTGAGAATTGGCTTGCTAGTCATATGGAGCATTGCGTCCTCGAGGAGTTCCGCTCCGACTCTGCTGGGGTGCAGGCCATCAGCGCAAAAAAGCCTAGGATGCTCCCAGAAAAGATTTCAATTATTAACAAAGAGCAGTTACTGTTCTTTACACCATGACAATAACCATTCATTTAAAGCAAAATGTCTACTGAACCTTTCGTGTCCTCGTCGATACATGGGAAGCGGTCCTGACACTATGATCATCACCGCGTTGTGCTGCGCACCGTCTCGATCAGGCTCCTGAAGTCCCTCTTCAGTGTCTCCGTCTGCCGCTGCATGGTGTCGTTAACCCCGGCGTGAAGCACGATCGCTCTGGGGCTCTCGTCGGCCTTCAGGATCGTGGGTATCTGCGCAGAAACATCGAGAACATGAGCACCAGGGAAACAGTGAGTGTGCACTTTAACTTCAGCTAATGTAGCATGGACGTGTCGGAGGATGGAGTCTCCGACCATCACAGTGTCGCGTTCTGTCTCGCGGAGGGGAGAGAAGCGGTTCCTTGTGGAGATCTCGAAGACCGGAGGGGGAGAGGTCAACACCCCGGCCTGGCTCGCATCCTCTGCTCTGCTTGTACTCAGGGTCCGTGGTGTCCCGGTGCCGGAGTGAAGGACATCTGGGAAGATTGCGTCCTGGGTGCACTGGGCCTGTGCAGAGAAACACATGGACTAGAGGTGGTGGGACTGTTAGCAGCCCACTGTATACTTACCCCGGACTTGTGTGCATCAGCCGGGGAGGTTTCCAGCGCAGCTCTCCACTTTTTCAGCTGGGCCTGCCTCTCCTCCAGGACCCGAATCTGCTTCTCCACGGCCTCCAGCTCGAGCTGCATTCGGAACGTGTCATCACCTGCACTCAAAGGTAGACATACATCCGCCATTAAAGCAAGTAACAGTGAGTAAAGCAATGGTAATGTGTGTGAATAAAGTATTAGCAATGCACACGGGTTTAGCGGCAACCACGCTGGCGATGCTAACGGACTATAAGCTAATAGTGGACTCGGGAAATCAAAATAAAACTAGTGATAGCAAGGCGGTCTGATTGTTTTTGCTGTAGAATACGATAGAGGATATATTCTTGTCAGGGTTTGGCAAGGGAGGACCCAACTGCAGAATTAACAGGGAGAACAGTTTATTAACAAGAGAGAGAACACAAACAGATGAGGCAGGAAGACAGTCCACACAATAGGGCAGGGCACACGACAGGAGAACAGGCTGGTCGGAAGGAGGTAGTTCCAGACTCTGTGGCAAAGGAGACCTGGTAGCAACTCAAGGAACCACAGGCTTGACTCTGTTGATGGGAACTCTTGAAGCACCAGAATGTCTGTCAGGTCAGAAGAACCAGCGACCAGGGAGGACTCAGGAAACAGGGCAGGAACCAACACAACTGACATTCAAAGACAATACAACAGGAGAGACAAGAGCAAAAGATGGAGGGTTAAGTTGAAAGGGAATGAATAGGGTTAAATTAAATTCTAAGACACAAAGACCGGAACTAGACGGGAACAAACAAAAACAAGAGTGAACTAGACAAGATGCAATATTCTGACGAAAGAGTTCTAACGAGACTAAATATGCAAACAAGAGACTGTACACAAGGCACACACAAAACGAACCAGCCAAGACAAGAGGGAAATGAGCCCAATATAAAGGGAGCAGAGCACACAAGGATCAGGTGAACCTAATTGGAAAGACAAGGACTAAACAAGGGGGCGTGGTGATCGAAAACGAGGAGGCAGGACAAGAGGAGCACACGGCCAACATAAACAAAGACACAACCATGTGCTCAGGCACAATATAAACAGAGACACATTAAACAAAGACAGGACAGACAAGACTGTCAGGGCAGGATCCTGACAGTACCCCCCCTCCAAAGGACGCCTCCAGGCGTCCATCCTGGGTGGAGTTAAATGGGGCACAGGGTTGTTAGGGGGCCAAAATGGTACCGACTGGGGGGGCGGGTGGGAAGGGACCCATGGAAGTCCAAGCCTGTCAGGAAACACAGGGGGTGGGATGGGGAGGGCGGAAGATGTTCCAGGGGAATGGTTTGGGACTGACCAGGGTGGTACCTGCTTAGGGAAACCTTGGAGACCGGGACAGACAGCGGGTGGGATAAGGGTGGGGGCATAGTTGGTGGCACCTCTACCAACACATTTCACTGGCGAAGGTCTCCTACTGAACTTAGCATTATGGGCAAACTCCAGGATATTATTGGTAGGCAAGACATGACTAGCAAGGGATTCTGAGGTGGCTTCAATGAGAAGTTCAGGGCTCTCGGGAAGGACCTCCTTGGCCAGAACAGGGACAGTTTTCGAAGGTACAGCATGAGAGATAAGGTTACTTTCTGTGGGCTTTACATGACTTACAAGACTTTCAGGGTTGGCCTCTAAGGATGTGACAAAACTGACAAGAACTGCTTCTGTAGCAGGAGCAGAGTCTGGAGTGGGCTCTGGGGCTATAACAGGGATGCCCTTAGGGGCCTCTGGACCAAGTTCAAATATTGACTCTGGACAGTCATTGGGACCTGATGAAATGCCCTCCTGGGCTGCAGGAATAGGCTCAGGAACCAACTCTTGACTGCCCCTGGAGGCTGACAAACTGCCCTCTGGGGCTATGAAAATTGACCCGGAAACTGGCTCTTGACTGCCCTCGGGGGCTGCTAAGCTGCTCTCCAGAGCTGGAACTGGCTCAAAGACAGTCTCAGGAACACCCTCTGGGACTTCTGAACTGCCCTCTGGGGCCACAGGAACAGACTCCGGGACAGATTCTTGAATGACTGATGCTGACGCCTGACTGCCCTCTGTGGCTGCAGGAACTGGGTCTTCAGGAATGAACTCCTGGACTGGTACCGAAGCTGACTCTGAAACAGACTTTGGATTGAACTGGGATGAAGCAGACTCTAGACCTAGAGCCAACACTAGACTCTGGTCAGGGGCTCGAGCAGATTCTGGAGGCTCCAGGGCGAAAGCATATTCAGTGCCTGTGGGGGCTGATGGCTTGAGAATGGCCTCCATAGATCTGACTGGGATAGTGGGCTGCTTAGGAGTGGTCTCCATGGTAGTGTCAGGAGTGGACTGCTCAGGCCTGACATGAGTGAAGGTGACAGAGAGAGGGGGTAGCTCAGGACTGACGTCTGTAACCATGGCAGGAAAAACATACTGCTCAGAACCTGCCTCCATGGCCATAACAGGAGCAGCAGGCGACGTGAGATCCAGGGTAAGTATATGAGGGGTCTCTGAACAAAGGGTTCTAGCCCTCCTGGCACGGGACCTCCTACCCTTACGCCTCCCAGGGCAGGAAGTTGTCGGCATGCTCACTTCTTGAGTTACTTGAACTGACATAAACACAGGATTATCCAGACTGGACATGACTGGCTTTGACTTAACTGGGACAGACTTGACAGACACCGGAACAGAGGTTGACTGGGAAACTTCTCTCACAGCTTCCTTCAGCTTGACCGCTTCAGAGCACTTGGTAGACTCAGATGTGACTGTGAAGGATTCAGCCGATTCAGAGGCTGGAACAAGCACAGAGGTCTCAATGGCAGAAGCAGCAGCTTTGGCTGCCCTCATTCTCCTCTCTCTCCTTTTCTCAGTGGGAGTCAGAAGATCAGGAAGTTGACTCGATGGATGAGGGAGAGTGGGGTGATCACTGTAGGTAGACTCTGGTGGTGTGAGTATCTGCCAATCCTTGCGGTGGTGCAAATAATTGGAAAAGTTCCAGAAGTCCAAGATCCTCAATTGCTCCATCTCCCACTGAGGCAGTGGATCATCTAGACAGAGGTTGAAGACATCCTTAAGGGCTGCATCCTGGTACTCAAGGCCCCTGGACATAGTCCAAAAGAATTGGGCAAAGGCCCTCACCTCCTGCCCCTGCTGCCGAAGTGCACCCAGGCCTTGCTGGCGGGCCAGTCTCTCCTGAGCATTTGCAGGGGGCAGGATCTTGAGACTCATACTGCTGGGTCCTGACTTGGCTGGTTCGTTCTGTCAGGGTTTGGCAAGGGAGGACCCAACTGCAGAATTAACAGGGAGAGCAGTTTATTAACAAGAGAGAGATGGCAAGGAGATGAGGCAGGAAGACAGTCCACACAATAGGGCAGGGCACACGACAGGAGAACAGGCTGGTCGGAAGGAGGTAGTTCCAGACTCTGTGGCAAAGGAGACCTGGTAGCAACTCAAGGAACCACAGGCTTGACTCTGTTGATGGGAACTCTTGAAGCACCAGAATGTCTGTCAGGTCAGAAGAACCAGCGACCAGGGAGGACTCAGGAAACAGGGCAGGAACCAACACAACTGACATTCAAAGACAATACAACAGGAGAGACAAGAGCGACAGATCAAAAGTAAACTTGCAAACCAATGCCTAGGGTTAAAATAAAAACTAAACCACAAAGACCGGAACTAGACGGGAACAAACAAAAACAAGAGTGAACTAGACAAGATGCAATATTCTGACGAAAGAGTTCTAACGAGACTAAATATGCAAACAAGAGACTGTACACAAGGCACACACAAAACGAACCAGCCAAGACAAGAGGGAAATGAGCCCAATATAAAGGGAGCAGAGCACACAAGGAACAGGTGAACCTAATTGGAAAGACAAGGACTAAACAAGGGGGCGTGGTGATTGAAAACGAGGAGGCAGGACAAGAGGACACGGCCAACATAAACAAAGACACAACCATGTGCTCAGGCACAATATAAACAGAGACACATTAAACAAAGACAGGACAGACAAGACTGTCAGGGCAGGATCCTGACATATTCTGACATTATAGAAACGAAAATTATTGTTTTAAAATTACAAAATAGACGATGCAGAATTAACGTGACGGAGCTCAAACTCGAGACACACGGCCTATATAACATATATATATATATATATATATATATATATATATATATATATATATATATATATATATATATATATATATATATATATATACAGTATGGTGTGTGTGTGTGTGTGTGTGTGTGTGTGTGTGTGTGTTGGTCGGTCTGTGTACTGTAGTCTGATTAATTTAGCTGCTGTAAAGAGCTCTTTTGAACTGACCTCTATAGGTTCCCTTTATTGTCTGTGCAGCTCTGGTGGATCTAATTAGACAAAAAAAAGGTCCTTGTCTCTTCAGTAGTGTGGGTTCAAGGTTAATCATATCTGCAAGCACAGGTGGATGTGACAAAGCCTAATATGAAATATTTACAGCATTAGACCTCGGCCTCACACACACACACACACACACACACATATGCGACACACGTACACACACACACACACACACACACACACACACACACACACACACACACACACACACACACACACACACACACTTACTTATTAAACACTGCTTTATATACTATACATACAGTATACTTCCTAAATGCCAGGTGACTTAAAAAAATACCAAACAAGTTTCATTACGCTGTTTAAAAAACACAAATATTATTCATGTCAGAGTATTCATGCCTGGACCTCATTTAATATTTTTAAACAAGATAACAACAACAACAACAACAACAACAGCACAATAATAATAATAATAATAATAATAATAATAATAATAATAATAATAATAATAATAAATGACAAATATTAAACTATTTGTAGTTTAATTGTTTGTTATTCATTATAATATAAATTAATTATAATAACAACAACAACAACAACAACTTAATATCATTGATGATATGTTTAAGTCTAATATTTTGATTTGTGGAGATTAAATTTGAATGAAATTATGGAATGTATAATGATTTTATTAATAGTCTCATTGGATATAACTCAGGAATAAACTAAAATCTTTCTCATTTTCTGAAAATGGAAACTTGTGTTAATACAATTTTTGATCAAAATGTATAAAAAAAGAACATTAAAATTTTAAATGTATACACATTAAACAAAAACAAACAAACAAAAACAGTTGTCTCAGATTTTTGCACTCAGTGAGCATCTCTGGCTAGATGTTATCATTGGTTCGGAAGCAGCATCATCTCAAAGCTTCTAAACAGAGACGTGCACAGACTTTTTTGAGGGGCAAAGGCTCAAGTGGAAAAAAAAAGGTCACTTCTCATATTTAACTTTTTTCTAAACAAAACATTATATATTTTAGGGGTGTGCGATACTGACAAAAACAGAAATCAATATTTTGGGGGGATTTTATCGATAACGATAATTTAGTGTGTGTGTTATTGTGCTGCTATCTTTATAAAGTCCTTTTTTCTAAAAGTGTGCATCATCTTTTCAGTCAAATTCTTAAACTGAATCTGTCAATTAGAATAATAAGTCATTTGGGCTGTTACCAAGCAAATAAAATCAGTATTGACAAAATGAATATTTGCAATGCAGAGAAAACACATAAGCTGCATTAGAAGTGCATTTAGATTTACATTACATTTACATTTTAGTCATTTAGCAGATGCTTTTATCCAAAGTGTTATGAACCCAGTATGGGTCATATTTGCTGGTTGCTTGTTTTTTCCTTTGTTTGTTTTGCAGGATGGAGTGAGGGTGAGTGACGTCATGATGGCTGAGGACTTACACCTGTGTTGGAGATGATGTCGGCAGATTTAAGCAGTTCCCTTCAGTTGCGATGTGCTCACTTTCTTTCTTCGTGCTGTTTTCGTTCCATTCTTTTCTGATTTAATCCTACTTTAATAAATGTTATTCATTTTTCTTATCACGATCCAACGTGCTGTCTCCTTCTTTGTCGCAGCTTGCAAGCCCGCTGTGACAAAAGCGACTTACAAATGAGGACAATGGAAGCAATCAAAATCAACAAAAGAGCAATATGCAAGTGCTATGACAAGTCTCAGTAAGCTTAACGCACCACACGTAGCAAGTTTTTTTTTTTTTTTTTTTTTATGATGATGCATTTATACACTGTTTAATGCAGGACATGAATGCACTTAACCTGCATTTACAAATGCCTTAATACTGTTTTGATATTTTAAACATAAAACGTCGAATACTGTGGTTTGAAATTATATATATATATATATATATATATATATATATATATATATATATATATATATATATATATATATATATATATAAAAAATACTTAAAATGTGAAATTAAAACCGCCAGCAGGTGGCAGCAAGTCAGTGTTAATAAGTGAGTCATTGCTACTGAACAGATTCATTTAAACAGTTGATTCATTCAGGAACAAAACAGCCTCATGTTGCTAAGAGACTCAAATTGGAATTATATTTGCTGGGGAAATAGAACAAAAACAGTCAACATTGAGTCTAAAACGTAAGTGTCTTAATAATAAATTTGCATTTATTGAACTGCTGTATAAAAACAGTATCACATTTGTAATCATGCTGCTTTTTTGGTGAAAAAAAAAAACGTCTTCGTGTGATACTGATTAACCATATGAAATTATATAAATATATACACTTCTGCCCCCATATCATATATCTTCTAAATGCATTTTAATAAACTGAATCATGCAGTGAAAGAACATGCACTGGTCTAACCTAACTTTAGTTAACTTACATGGTAGCTGTCATGAGTCATGGATGTTAGCAAGACAAATTAACTATATTTGCCTTCTGTCTTAGATAATTAGCTGTAAATTTTAGACACAGGTAGTCTTTTGTTCATCACCACTCACCTCCACAAACACAACTGGAAAGGGAGGGAGGGCTTCACTTCTGCGGCTCTCAGTCTGTGATGTGATGTGCTGAACAATGTGTGCTACACTGCTGTGCTGCGGAGACGCAGAGGGGAGAAAGGTATTTCCTGACCTGACCTGATATTTAGATTTTTTATTTGTTTGACAGAGAAAGCTGTGCACAAACAGAAACACACACGCACACATACATACATATATTCATTTATATATATATATATAAACATCCCAGAAAAAGGACACCTTCTCTCGAGGAAGAAAAAGGGCAGGTGCTCAAGCCCCCTTTGATGTCTATGTGTGCACATGCCTGCTTCTGAATATACCGGATCAATATCTTCATATCTCTGCTTACACCGGGACACACAAGTGGTCTTGCCACACATATGAGCTGAGAGATGATGCAGCAGTCGTGTCTGCTAATGAATAGTGGTGAAGTGTCTGTTGTTTGTCACTGAGATGTGACTCACACACACTGCTCTGAGAGTGGTTTGTTCTTATGTCCTCAGAGTTTATGGTGACCCACTTCAGTGCGGCCCATCACTGAACAGGACATACACATTACGCATGAAGGACAGGAACAGAGAAGAACAAGAAGAGGTCAGAAAAACTGAAGGTTGCATTTTCAAGAATAAATGAAATACTACATAATAAACAAGAAATAAAGGGCAGATCAATGTGGCATGAAGCATGCAAACCTATTTTAGGCTGAATGAATACAAGCAACCGGATATGATGTCAAACTCCTTAAAGGAACAGTTCAATCAAAAATGAAAATTCACTGAAGCTTTACTCACTCTCACACTATCCAAGATGTAGATGAGTTTGTTTCTTCATCAAATTTGGAGAAATGTAGCATTCCATCACTAGCTCAGCAATGGATCCTCTGCATTGAATGGGTGCCGTCAGAATGAGAGTCCAAACAGCTGATAAAAACATCACAATAATCCACAAGTAATCCACACCACTCCAGTCCAGTCCATCAATTAACATCTTGTGAAGCCAAAATCTGCGTGTTTGCAAGAAACAAATCCATCTTTAAGATTTTTTACTTTAAACTGTTGCATTTTCAGCTAAAATACGAGTCCATAATCCATATTATTTCTTTCTGCAGTGACAAAGTCATCTCATCTGAATCAGGAGAAAAAAAAAAAAAAAACATGCACAGTTGGGCCAAACAGGGGATGGATTTATGGCTTAATGACAATCTTCTCATTTTGTGTTCTGTGCAAAATTTTGCATACCTTAAATTTTTAAATTCTTACTCTTCAAGGGATGAAAATAAACTCTTGAATCAGAATTCAGCCAGTGTTTGTATCAGGATCATTTCCTGTTAGCTGCTCTTTATCATTGTTCCTTCCATAGTTGTTCCTTAGCATAAAGTAGAACTTTGTCACTCCGCCAATGGTTGCTGTCACTCACGTCGCCTCAGATCGCCAACTCTGTTTGAGACCGAATGACTTCCGGTCACTTTATCGCTACAAATTGACTTTACAAGGTCAGGCCTCCAGCTCCAGAGAGCCGCCACCCTGTGCTGCTTTCACCCTGCCTCAGTTTATATATCACCTTCCCTATAGTCCTTTAAAAGTAGGATAAACCATTAGTTTCACACATTGTATATATACACACAGACACGCATGCAGACAAGAACCTCAGAGACTGAAAAATCAAAGAAACAGCTACAAACCAGTAGCACGGAGGTGGATCAAAGAGCTTTTCTGGAGCAAGAGAGAGGAAGAGCGAGACAACCTCCACTCCACAACACACACACACACACACAGAGAGAGAGAGAGAAAGAGAGAGAGAGAGAGAGAGAGAGAGAGAGAGAGAGAGAGAGAGAGAGAGAGAGAGAGAGAGAGAGAGAGAGAGAGAGATCGCATATTTTGATTCACATAAAATGACACACAAATGCAGAGCACTGCACTCATGATCAGTCAACTACATGCAACAGTTACAACAAATGCTTTTCAAGAAGAGAAGTGCAGATGCAACTGTTAAATATGTCATCAGATCTGTTTATTTATTTGTAATTTCAGTGTCTACAGTGTTGCCCTCAAAAACTGATTTTTAACCCTATAAAGCCTACTGTATAATGTTTGATATGCAAATTTCTAAAGCCTCTAAATGATCAACATGATCACTACTACATTTTATCTTTCATCCGGCTGATACTTTATATTTTTTACCAAGTAAAAGGCCAATTACTATAATTGTTCAAAAGTCCAGCTTTAGCTTGTGGTTCATGTCATTTTACTGTGAAATCATTACTGATTTTATACATAAAAATGACTTTTATGTGAGCTATATTTTAAAATGTTCAGAAGAAATGTAGGTTTACTATAATAATAATAATAATTAGTATTATTTTTAAAAACCATGATAAAATGTGAATATCAAATATAACCATTGAACTGCATTGCATGATATGTTTTGAAACTACAGAGCTTTGGTAATAAAACACTGAAAACAGCATTTAAACATTTAGAAAAAAAAAAACAAACAAACAAACAAACAAACAAACAAACAAACAAAAAAAAAAACATCCTATTAAGACATATATGAATTTTATGTAAGTAGCCTGTTATGCTGTTATACAATCTCATTGATTCATATTACAAGGCATCAGAATGTAATTACTTTTTTTTTTTGCCATATAAATATTAATTTCATACTTTTTATACATTTTAAATGCTGTGAGAAGTGTTTATTGCAAAGCCTCGCTCATTTAAGACCTCGTCCAATCATGATATAGAGAAGCTGACCAGAAAATACAGTGATTAAGTTTAGCATTCATAATCTGGTCACTTGCCTACTGCCTTGTGTAATTTATTTTTTTTTTTTTTTAATTACAGTTCTGTGCTTGATCAATTACTGTTAAAGTAATTTAACTTTTTTTTTTTTTAAGTAATTTTTAAAGACTGCCAGTGAAACATTATCCAAAATGAGACTTGTAGAGCATTTTCTTTTACTTAAGGTTTAAGGTTTGTGACTTAAGGTTTACAATTTAATTAATTAATATTATTATTATTATTATTATTAATATATATATATATATATATATAGCTTTAAATTTGATGCATTAGGCAGATACCTTCATCCAAAGCAACTTATACTGCATTCATGGTATACTTTTAATCAGTTCATACATTCCCTGATAAATGAATCCATGACCTTGGCAGAGCTCTATGCTTTACTGTTTAAACTACATGAATGCTATGAACATCAATCCTGACTCTGTTAAAGTCAATGGTACAGGTATGTGTCAGAGCCATGCTTCAATGAGGCTTCATGAGCCGTGCATCCACAAAATCCTACCCATAAACTAATGCATATTAGAGTAGACTGCATTAATAGAACAATAGTGCTGTCATGATTGATTGATTTTTTTTTTTTTTTTTTTTTTTTTTTTTTTTTAATATATTACATTTTTGAAATTTGCAGATGTTTTTTTTCCAAAGTAGCTTACATTGCAATCAAGGGACACTTTTTTTTTCTTTTTTTTTTTCTGTCTCTCTTTCAGTTTTTGCTTTCCCTGGGTATTGAACCTATGACTATGGCATTGCAAACAACAAAAATTGTTCATTAAATAACTGCTAGTGCCATGAGCTACATGAAGGTGAACATATTATAATTAATATATGTTATAATTAACAAAATAAAGCTAATACAGTATATATGGAATGATATTTGCAATATATTTGCAATAGATATAAATACAGTATCTGTTTATAGGTTATTCACAGTGCCAAAAATAAATAAATAAATTAATAAATAATTGCTTCCCATGCAGTCTTAAAGTAACTGGCACTACATGGAGGTGTGCTGAGACATGCACAACACACACACACACAGCAGAGATTTTAGCTGTCCGTGTTCCCAAAAGTAAAAAAAAAAAAAAAAATGCTGACACAGATTTGTGTAAACACACATATCAAAAGGATCCCACATGAAAAATGCTGTGGTGAAAAAAAAACAAAAAAAAGGTTTCTCCTGAAATGAAAGGCAAGTTAGGAGAACTATAGGAAGAGAAAAGCAGATGGTGAGTGAAACACACTTAAACAAACACACATACACCTCGCACACACAGGAGCGGCTGGAGCCGACAGAGGCTTTTTAGGCAGGCGGAGGACAGGAGGATCGGTGGGTGCCGGGCTGACCTCGCGACCATAGGCTGCATCAAATGTTGGTGTGCTGTGTCCAGGCACACTCAGAAAGTCTTGCTGTCAGGATAAAGACAGAGAAGGAGATGGAGAGAAATGGCAAAGAAAGGCTGTCAGAAGGGAAGGCCTGGAGTCATGAATCACCCCAGACAGATGCACTCACTGTCCACATACTGACCCCATCAGCCATCAGACAGAGCCATAGAGCCAGAGGAAGTGAGCTGGATCTGGGCTACTCAACTGGTTTTGGTTCAGGACACATTTTGGACATCAAGTAAAGACCTAACACAAGATTGCAAACAAAATGTCTTTAAAATCGAATGCTGACATGCTGAAAAAAAAAAAAAAAAACATTTCTGAGAGAAAAAAAGTCAGATTTCTGAGACATGAACTCACGACTGGAAGAAAGAAAGTCAGAATTCTGAGTTTATATCTCATATTTCTTATTTCTTTCTTGCGATTCTGAGTTTATATCTCACAATTGTGACATTTTTCCTCACAATTGCAAGATATAAACTTAGAATTGAAGATATAAATGCAAAACTGATAAATGTACTCACACAACTGAGGAAAAAAAAATCTGAATAGTGAGATATAAACTTGCAGTTGTGGAAAAAAAAAAAGAAAAAAAAACAAAACTTTTTTTTAATGGTGGGGAAAAAAATCAATTGCCAGATGCAAGTAAGAAAAGTGAGATGTAAACTTGAAATTGTGTGAAAGAGTTTATATCTAGCAATTCTGTTTAAAATCAAGGTTCTCTATAGTAACTTAAGTTCAGTGAAAAACTTTCTTATCAAAAAAACATTTTCTGTGGAGTGCAGGGCTTAGCAAACTCTGAATAATTATATATGATTATATACGTTTAGGAGCATTAAGATTTTCTGGATTGTAACATAATTTTTATGATATTTAAGCACATTTCCTGCTGAATAGTCATTTGTAAACAAACAAACACAAAACAATAAATAAATAAATTCAATTTTTAAGGAATGCGAATGAGATTGCAATACAATAAAAAAAAAATGCTTAATTTCCATTAAAATATTATCACTGTGCCAAAAATGCACACTACTATTCGTGAGGAGAGGAGAAAGCACCTTCTCCAGTATAATACTTGTCAGTGACCACTCCTTTAAACACTCCATCAAAGCATTACTACAAAGATATATTTTTGCCATTTATGAAAGGTCATCATTGTGAGTTATTGCAGAAATGAGTCACTGGCCCGATTCGAATGGACGGGGGGCAAATTCAGTCATACATGACACAACCTGACAGACAGCTGCAGTCTCACGCCTGATCTCTGCTCCCATTTACACCCACTGTGTTGTGAAAACAACATACTGTGAATAAAATAAAAATAAAATCTGTGACGCTGTCAAAGGAAATCAGCCATTCAGACTATCTGCACATTTCCGCTACAGGAATAGGATAAATACATATAATTACATGTGTAATTTAATCTAAACTAAACTAAACAATGTTCTAATACAAAGCAGTCCCAAAAAGTGTTTGGACACTTAATGCATGAATTACATTGAATTAGATGATTAATTATGGAGAAAGAAAAAAAAAAGTTTGCATTTTAATATTTTATTATCTAATGCAATGACATTCATACAATTTAAGTTTCAAATACTTTTCGGGGACACTGTAAAACTTATGTGCACAAAAATTACATTGAATCATTCATTAAACACATGACAACATCATATCCTGATATATTATACTTAAACAAATAAAACTCAAGTGTTCTCGTACTGAAAAGTATGGCCTAATCTCCAAAACAGCAGCAGAAATATTTAATTTAGTTTGGAGATCATTGTTTTCGCATTATGATAAAGAACATCTAAAGCTCTCCGTATAAAGAGTCATGTTTAGTCTGGCTGATAATCTGCAATAACAGATCTTTCCTGCAAGTGCTTCAGAACCAGACAGCTCTGGAAACACCCTTGACTGTAAGTGCACAACATCCATTTAGAGAATTCTGTTGTTTGTACACTTCACATGGATGAAGTCCACGCTGAAAATGGATGAGGATGTTTTAGAGTTTAAAAACAGAAAACAACTATTCAGCTGCTTGTTTACATGATGTTTTCTGCTGCAGTGCTGGGTTACAATGTAAAAGAGAGGACACTGGGTTGGCTCAGTGTAGTGGTACTCAAACATTTCTGATCTGAAAGAAACAAAAACAAACAAACAAAAAAAAAAAACAGTTTTGACGTCACAGTAGTGGCAGCTGGAGAAGCCTAACATTCACAAAAGAGAAGCCATTTACATATTATAAGTAATTTCAGATCTACCTGGGGGAAAGAAAAAGCAGAAATGAGAATATTACTTTAATATCTTTAGTGTTCTGTACATCAGTGAGATTAAATGTAGAGCAAATGGACATTTTCGCTCAAGTCATCTTCTCCTCTGATATTCTGAGAAATACCCCTTGAAATAAAACATAACTGACATCTCCAGTACGTTTGCTGAGATTTGAAATAGCAATAACATTTTCCTCTGGAAGAGCTTTTATGAAGGTAATAATGAGAGTAAATATGAAACAGATGAAATATGAGTTTTTCTCTGTTAATTAACCTGCTGGTTTTTAGAGCAGAACTGGTTGCACTGTATAAATCAAGCGAGCACAGAACGCAACATCAATAAGGTCTGACTGGCTTAGGCTGAACCAGGACTGATTACATCATCATAATTTAAACCAAAAATATTTAATTAAGCAGCTCTTTTTAGCAGCTCCTTAATATTAGCCATTTTAGGATTCATGATCCAGTCACTTACTGAACTGCAACACACACACGCCATGACTATACATCTTTTTCGCTAGCACTTGACTAACTAATGCTAACATTTTCTTATTCCATTTGTCTCTTTTTCTTAAAAAAAAAAAAAAAAACTGGTATGTGTACTGCGCTAGACTAACTGAGACTTGTTACAGTACTTGTATATTGGTCGGAATTGCTTCTATTTGCTCTTCTCATTTGTAAGTCGCTTTGGATAAAAGCATCTACTAAATGATTAAATGTACATGTAAATGTAAGCTGTCATTGTAAGTTGTTTCTGTAAATAATACCAAATGTATGTGCTCAAAACCATGTAAAAACACAATACAAAAAAACTTCTTTGTGCATTGGCTGCATGTTAACAGTCTAGATGAAGTCAACAGTGCCAGATTGAGGAGTAAATGTCAGAGGCGCAGTCATTAATAATGCCTCGACGTGCTGCTGTCACACGCAAATGTAAACAAACAATGCTCTGATTTGCATTAAGCAGGTATAAAAGGGTTTGCTGGTATTAAATCAGTAAATGCCTCATTGATTGATGTGGGTTTCATGATCCAGTGAGAAATGATGTAAGTGACCTTGCTTATGCAAAACTGCCATCATTAACCCACTCACGAATACATCCTAAACATAAAACAGTGGAATAAATCGCACACACCCAGCTCAACGTGTCCATATGCACAGATGCAAGCATTTCCTATCCCCCCCACCATAAGCACTTACATCACAGGAAAGAACGCGCGCGCACACACACACACACACACACACACACACACACACACACACACACACACACACACACACACACACAGAGTCACGATCAAGTGCTTGCAAAGATATTTCTATCGAGCGGTGGCAAGCGCTGCCGGTTTTGATCGATACACTCAGCTGTGTCTGTACCGTTCTGAGGTGCATTCTAATAGCTCCGAGAGCCAAAAGAAAGTTAACTGCCTGCTACAATACAGTACACAGCAACCTCTTTACAGCATTCACACAAACCTCTCTGATGCATTATAGCATAAGAGAACTTGGTAATATGATCAGAACATTTCCAGGAATATCCACCATCTCGTCTCTCACAAATGGGCATCTGTCTGTCCAGCTATAGATTTAAGTTGTAGTACAGGAATAGTTCACCCAAAAATGAAAATTTGCTGAACATTTTCTCACCCTCAGGATATCCAAGATGTAGATGAGTTTGTTTTTTCCTCAGATTTGGAGAAATGCAGCATTGCATCACTTGCGCATCAATGGATCCTCTGCAGTGAATGGGTGCCGTCAGAATGAGAGTCCAAACAGCTGATAAAAACATCACAATAATCCACACCACTCCAGTCCAGCAGTTAACATTTGGTGGTCAAAAGCTGCATGTTTGTAAAAAAAAAAAAAAAAATCAATCAAGGCATATTAACTTTAAACAAGCTCATAACCCACAATAACACTTCCTCCAGTAAAAAAGTCCATCCCTATTGTCCTCTCATATCAAAATCCACCGACATATTTGTCTAGAACTTTTTTGGATTGTTTTCACTTGTAAATGATGCTTGTATCTGTGCATATGTCTCTCCTGATTCAGACAAGACAACTTAAAGCAATATTATGGATAGAGGACTTGCATTTTAGCCAGAAGCAATGGTTTGAAGATAAAAAAAAAAAAAAAAAAAAAAAAAAAAAAACCTTGATGGATTTGTGATGTTTTTATCAGCTGTTTGGACTCTCATTCTGACGGCACCCATTCACTGCAGACTATCCATTAGTGAGCAAGTGATGGAGTGCTACATTTCTCCAAATCTGTTCCCATGAAGAAACAAACTCATCTACATACTGGATGGCCTGAGCATGATTATTTTCAGAAAATTTTCTTTTTTGAGTGAACTACTAATTTTAACATGGAAAAATTTATGATGGAAAAGCATCAGTAATATCTGCCCTGTAACACATAATCCAAGAAATTATGTGTGAAGGCTTTTATGCCACTGCAGATACAGTACACGCTGACGACACCCCCACTTCTCTCCATTTATATATTTGCTCTCATTCTTTCTCCTACATGAACAAGCTGCAAAGAAAACCACGAGACAAAATAAGAAAGAGAAGAGCGATGCCTGTTCATGTTCTAACCTTAAGATTGGATTGAATGCTGTGTTGTATAATACTTTAATTTGTATTGTGATTAAGTTAGGTGTTTTTTTTTTGAATGGTATTGTATTCTATTTTTCGTTCCTACTGTCTCTTTCCTCTTTTAAACTGAACTCACACATGCATAGACATGGCATGTGAACAGCTTCTCCTTGGGGAGGTTTGATGTCTATCAGCTCTGACTTATTGCGCCTCTGCACAGAAACAATGGGTAAAAAAAATAAAAAAATAAACAGTTTTCATATACAATGACACAAAATCTGATTCCTGCAATTAACTTACACTGAAGTAATGTGCGTTATTAATACTGTGTAATGGGATTTGAAACGTTTCAGCTCTCAGTTCATAATTCAGAGGAAATAAATGCTGTTTGGTAATGGAAAATTAAAGACTTCAAATAAATAATTTTAGCAGTTCCACATTCTAATTTAAAATCAAACTTCAAAACAGTACAATTCTAAGGAGTTAATTTCTATTCCATTCACAAGCAAAGTAATTTCAGCACCTTCAGCAACCTTCAGCACCACCATTAGTCATTAAACATTCTCTACTCCCTTGGGCTCTGAAGCCATCTTTACGATTCTGACAACATCTTTCAAAAAGCTAGCAAATACTTGGCAGAGTAATGAAAAGCATCCACGCAACTCACACAGGAATGTACACAGATATACGGAGAACCCAGAAAGAACATTGATTGAAAGTCTTCAATAAATTGGACTCCAACAACTCCAAAATCCAGTTTCAATTGTTGGCACATTCCAGAATATCTGACACTATCTGATTTTACATGCTGAAATGAATGCTTGGCCTGTTTAAATTCAACTCTTTCTTCCTCCCCCGTTTCCTTTTTAATTTTCCCCCTCAATCCGCCTCCTTGGGTTTTGATCATTTTTAGCTAATTAAGCCCTTTGAAAAGCCCAAGAACAAACCATCAAGAGAATGAAGAAACTAAGTGAAACGCAGATTCAGTGACCCATCTCCCATAATACATTGCAACAAACCCCCACAGCAACAAACAAGCAAGCAAAAGACAGCAGAGAAGGCAGCCATGACGATGGTTCGCCAGGACCAAGCCACAAACAAAACTATGATATTGTTGTAGGAAATCACTAAATACTACAAATGAGCTACAGTTTGTTGACATAAGTCAAGTATAGATTACATAAACCCCAATCAACTGATCATTTACCAAGCACAGATTTAACAAGCCAAGATTAACCTCAGGGTAATGAGAGAAAGATGACAAGTTGTGGAAAAAACTACAAATAAACACATGTGCAAGTAGAGGATCAGTTACATGGAATGAAGGTCAATAACATGGCATGAAAAAAAAAAAATTTATAGCACTAACTTTTTCAGCAAAAACCTGCTTATCATAGCAGCAAACAGCATATATATATATATATATATTTATATATATATATATATATCTATATATATATATATATATATATATATATATTGATGTGATTATTCGAATTATTGAATTATTCGAAAAAAAAAAAAAAAATGCACACCCAAGGTTTTTCACACGATTTTTCAAATAATTCAACGGCCCGGAGTCAATTATTCCTTACACAATTTATTTGCTCTGTTTTATTCTGTGAAACCTTACTACGTATATGGAAATAACCATTTTATAAAAGCAATAAGCCCCATGAAGCTGTGGTTTACAGTGAATTTATAACAGCTCTAACAACGCCCCTTTCTAACAACACCCCTCAGCCATTATAAATTCACTGTAAACCACGGCTTCTTATACATACACACGCATATATATATATATATATATATATATATATATATATATATGTTTTTTTTTGTTTGTTTTTTTTGACAAAGGCTCTATGTTTGGACACATTATTGATGTGAAGCAAATTCGCACAAAAGGGAGTGCTGTTTAATATGGACCAAGCAAAATTTATTGAAATACTGACAAAACAGGGTCGGTAAATGATGAATGTAGGAACAAAATGTAAATAAAATTACTGGTGGGTATTGAACAGAGGAAACAGAAGCTACGCTAGTCAACTGAATGAAAAAAAAAAAAAGAAAAGAAAGACTTTTCTTCATCCTAGACAACCTCAGGAGAAATAATTATACTCAATAATAGATTAACTGTATTTCAGTGTTTGTAGTAAATGGTTATGGATAGAACAGGCATAGGCAAACAGACATAAAATATTTGGTTTAAAAAATAGCCACATTGTTCTCAAAGGGGAGTAGAAAATCAGTTTTTGTTGGACAGATCACTTTCTAGTATGTAATTATGTCACTTGAGTAATGCATCAACATTAAAATGACCCCAACACACACAGAAGCAGAACTTATGTTCAAATGCCATATGTTACACGGAGCTGTTTATCATACCTGAAAAAAAAAAAAAGTGGCATTTTCCTTCAAATAATCAAACATCAACTTTGACCATCCGCAGACATGATGCGAGTGTGTCTCTCTTTCTCCCTCTTGTGGACACATGTAAAAGTGACATAGCATTAAATATTCATCTCAAATGTTGTGTAATTTAGTAAGCAGTGGACAAGGTATAACAACATACCTTACAGAAAGACTCAAATCTAATCCAAGGTCTCCTTTTCTAGTCCAAACCCATCGATGACACATGCACACAGGCAGGAACATCAGTCTGTCTCAACCTGTCTCTCCTAGCAGCAATAAGACCTTGATAGGTTAATGTGCATTTTATAATTTGTCATTTGAAGCGCCATACCAATATGTTAAGTCTATTTCTCACAAACTGTATGCATTGGTACCCTTTTTATTTGATTTAAGACTTTGTATTTTTATTAAGAAGGCTATACCAGACGCATAATCACTATACATTGATTTAACATTACCTTTACAATTAAATCTTTCACTGAAATTACAGA
This sequence comes from Cyprinus carpio, assembly GCF_018340385.1. NCBI lineage: Eukaryota > Metazoa > Chordata > Actinopteri > Cypriniformes > Cyprinidae > Cyprinus > Cyprinus carpio. The sequence continues at coordinate 26,411,515 of NC_056589.1, forward strand.
ATAAATATATGCACATTTTTAACTTTGTCAAATCTTTGTGAGAGAGAGAAAACATTAAAAGTGCTTCCTAAAAAGCTGTTAGTGATAGTATCCAGAAGCATTTTTCTTAAGAAAGTGCGCTGAACTCCATAAAATCTTGAAGTGTCTTTAGGTATTCACAAATATTGATCCTCCAGTGCGTCCTTGAAATAGAACTCTGTCTTTTGCTGTATAGAAAATTAAATAGACCACTCAACAGGTAATACATCGCAGTATCTCTATAGCAGGTGAAGTTTTTGATCGATAACCTCCTTCTGCAGTCGAATGCATGCAGCAATCTGCAAATATTCTACAAACTGTGCCAGGCGCTCCAGAGGTTCAACAACAAATCTGTTCCATACAAAAATAATGGGTGGTAACATTGCTGGCTACTCTGAAAAAAGGCACTTCATTGAAAAATCTGAGTATGGCCTTTCCTCCAAAAGCGACTTGGGGGAAATGTGTGTGAGAGTGTGTATGTGTACGTGTGTGAAACATATAATTTTGCCATGCTTCTTTTTTGATACAGTACATATTCTTTTTGGGTGTGGAGTGGGGGAGTTTGAGTAAGTACTCTTTTTTTTTCCAATCCAATTAGAATCGATACGATTTCTCCAAGACTTCGAGGTAATCCGGCTTGGTTTGGAGTTTTGCCCTTAATTCAAGGTATTCACTTTGGGTTTGCTCAGGGAATCCTTTCCCTGCAGTGAAAAGTAATGTTTCTTTTAATCTGGCGTCTTGCTGTAAATCAGGGTATTGCATTCCGGGTGGATGTGCATGTGCAACGTGCATGTCCTTTAATTTGGGGACAGTGGTGTACAGGCAGTCTACAAAACCCACCGTAGGGGTTGGTCTCTGACTGTCAATCACAGTAGGGCAAAGCACTCCATTCTCATGAAATCCTGCCATGTCACCTGACTGATTGATGGTGACAATGGTGTTGAGCTGGGAATTGGACACAGCCATTGTCCATTCCTTCTCTTTTTCCAGAAGAGTTCGATAATTACTGTTATTTTCCTTGGTTTCTATAAACTGCTCACCCTCAATCTCTCCTTCTCGTGGTTTGTAAATTGGATTGTTACACATTTGAGTAACGGGATGTGGGATGTAGTCGTAGATGTGACCGGGTGGCTTCTCAGGTGAGGCGGTTTGTCTTTCTTCAAAGATCTTGCACTGCATTCGAATGCCTGTAAGGTCAACCTCCTGACGCTTCCTAAAGGGAAGTTTTTTTCGCCTCCGTAGGACGAATGCGAAGAGACCGGCAGCCACAAACACAGAGGAAATGAAGAGAATCAGTAGGCTGAGAATCAGCACGGAGAGTGGAACAGCTCCCGCCGGTGGCGCTTGTCCTAACTCTGAGCCGCTGGTGGCCGTCATTTCATTGGGCAGGACTGGAGAAGAAGCGGTGAATTTCAACTCAGGGCATATGACCTCAGCCTCCAGGTTGCGCAGATCCTTGCCAAGAGTGTATTCCGGGGTCTTGCAGGTCACTTCCCCTACAACAATGACGGAGCTGAGCTTCTCAATCCACTGCTTGAGTGGGATAATGTCGCAAGAGCAGTCCCAAGGATTCTGGTGAAGGTCGATTTGAACGATGGAGTGGAGATGCTCCAGTACTCCGCTCACAGGAAGGTACAGAAAGTAGTTGTTGCGCAGGTTGAGCCTAGCCAGGGAGGTGCCAGCAAATGCATCCATGGGCAGGGTGCGCAGCAGGTTGTCATTGAGAAAAACCAACTGCAAGTTTGGCATGAGGCTGAAGGCGGCCGGTTGGATCTCTCGAATGACGTTGTACTCGAAATACAGGTAACTAAGCGCCTGCAGACCACGGAACATGCCTGGAGTGAGCCTTTCAATGTCGTTGCCATTCAAGTATAAACTTTTTAAATTAGGTAGGTTCATAAAAGCACCTTCTTGAACATATGATATCCGATTGTTACCCAAGTGCAGTAAATCCAAGCTAGAGAAGTTCCAAAAATCTGACCTGTAAATTTTCTGAATCAAATTACCACTTAGATAGAGTTTCTTGGCATTGAGTGGTCGTGGCAGCAGCTCAGAAATATTGTGGAAACCTTTCTCTTTGCAATTGACAGTGAGACCCAAGTCAGTAATGTGTAAATTGCACATGCACCCTGTGGGGCAAATGATTGGTATAGGGGGTCTGGTCTGGTAGGCAGCGACTGGAGGCTGATTCTGTCCTGGGTAAATGCTACGAGGAGTGGGTGGTGTTTTTGTGGGTCTCTGCCGTTTAGTCGGCTTTACGTGTCTCTCTCTGTACTCTACTGAGGAGGCTGTGTTATGAAAAGATGACAACATAGAAGAAGGCTTGGTGGGCCAGACATTTTCATTATTAAACGGTAATCTGGGAATGCCATGTTTGGCCTCCAGCTCTGCTTCAGAAAGTAAGGGACAAAGTTCACTTCTCTTGATCTCACGAAGGTCCTTACCATGTAAATGAAAAGGGTATTCACACGTAATGTCGCCCACCAGAGCTGTGTAGGGGATGCGCTCCAGCCAGGTTTTGAGCTGCACAATGTCACACACACAGTTCCATGGATTTTCCTCTAGCTGAATCTCCATCAAGCTGCGACCGATGTATTCCAGTGTCCCTTTATAGGGTAGAATTCTTAAGCGGTTGCCACGTAGGTCAAGGTGCGTGAGAGATACGGACCTGAATAATAAACTGGGTAACACAGGTATCAAATTGTCATTCAAAATAAGTACTCTGAGTTTGTGCAGGTTCCGAAACGCCCCGCTCTCAATTCTCTTGATGACATTGTAATCCGCCTGAAGATACTCAAGACTCTCCAGCCCCATAAAAGTGTCATTCCTGAACACCTCCAGTTTGTTTTCATGCAGAAATAGCTTTTTCAAGATGCTCAGGCCATTGAATGCGCCCACATGTATGTCCTGTAGTGCATTATTCCCCAGATTGAGTGACACAGCATTGTTGAGGTGCAAAAAGCTGTTAAAATACAGCCTGCGCATGGAGTTCCTCTGCAGATTGAGTTTAAAGGGTCTTGTCCACGTCTGGGAGATCTGGCTGACATTTGTAAATCCTTTGCTGTCGCAGTGGATGTGGAAAATACCCTCCTTGACTTCACAGTAGCAAGGGTCAAAGCAAGGCTCATCTATTTCTTCCGACTCATCCAACAGAGGGATCGGCGTAGTCCATCCTAAAGCTATTGTGCTTAGCAGGGTAAACCAAAGCATCCTTCCACCGAGTCCTGATGAAGTTAAGGCTGAGAGCCACTTCACAGCACTGCAACAAATCACAGGAAAAAAAAAAATCAGATGAGATTGGTATGATAGGGAGTGTGGTGTTTGTTGTGATTTTTTTGTTTTTTAAAATAATATACTCAACAAATACCTCCTCTTCCTCATCATGACGTTTACGATAAAGAACATGCATTATCATGTAATTGACATCTTTCATTCGATGATAGCTTACACTAAGCCCAAAAAAAGGATCCATGGGCATAATCACCACTAATGTTTTTAACCACCGAATGAAACAAACCACATCTAAATTGTTTAAAGCATATCATCATTACAAACAGTCTATTTAGTATCCTACTACATCTGTCACACACATACAAACACAGTGTAGAACAAGAGACATTTGGAAAAATATGAAATAAAAAATAAATCCATACTTAAATCGAAACTGTATCCACTTAACATTTCAAAAAAACAATGACAGGTGCATCCCAAGACCGTCGCCAAAACGGCAATCAGACCTTTAATGCGTAACGGAGGTTATTTGCTTTCCACAGTCTGAACGCACTTAATTAGCGCAGATGTTATCAGCAAATCAGTGGAGAAACTCAGAGCCAAATGCTGCTGAGTGTGCCACACTCTGCTTATATCTTGGATTTCGAAAGGGGAAAAAAGGACCAAAAACCCTCGAAAGATCCTCGTTTTCCGTCCAGAAGAAACTGCAATTTTCTATGAATAGCGCACTTTGTATTTTCCTCCCACCCTTCTCTGGTGTCCTGGCTTTAGCACTCCATTCCAATGTCCTTCCATTCCCAAGCGATAAAGTAGCAGATACCTACTCGGTTTTAGTGGTGTCCAACTTTACATCTCCAGGGTTTGGAGACGGGTGGTCCCAGACTGCCTCCGATGGTTGGCTACAAATAAATAAAAAATAATAATAATAAAAAAATACTATAAAAAAAAAAAAAAATCATGCATTGGAATGAAACGCTTTAAAAAATCTCCGTATTTTACACACAAATAAAAGATCTCAATGTTGAACTTAATATTAAACTTACATTTTTTTTTTTTTTTTTACTAAAAATACGCTTGCTAAAATACTATTAGAACTGGGTGATTGGTACAGCAGTCTGCGCAGTTACATCAGAAACAAATCAATGCATCATTTGACTAAATACAGAGATTACTCTGTGGATCACCCAGGTCATTATCCCATCTCCAAAAAGTCTCTGAACATCTGAAACGTTCAAAATTCACCTTTTTTTTTTTTTTTTTTTTCTTCTTTCACCGGAGCATCCGAAATAAGACGAGTTTAAAGATGTCCTGTGCTTTTCCCGATCTCTCTCCCTCTCTTTCGGTCTCTCTCTCTCTCTCTCTCTCTCTCTCAAGAAGAGAGAAGATGAAGACGTGATTTGAATGAAATCTTCTTCTTCTTCTTCTTTTTAATACAGGTTTGTTTCGTTCAGTTATGGAGCTCAGTTCGGCTTCGAGCGGTTCGGTTCGGTTTGTCCCACTGCTGCGCTGCTCGCGTCTCTCATCGTGCCGGAGAAAAGCCTCGGATCGTCACGGAAATGAGCTTTAAGAAAAGCGAGCAGGGAGGGAGAGGGCAGAGATTGGAGAGACGGCGTTGGCGGAGAGGGTTGGGATGGAGGAGGCACGAGCTGTTGAGTTCGCTGACTGCCGCACCGGGAGCGCGCGCGTAACCGTGTGTTCTCTCTCTCGCACTCTCTCTCTCTCTTTCTTCATCAGCGATGTAATGTTATTATGGGGCGATCTCATCTCCGATTTATGTTCAGAGGTAAATTTCACAGGTTATTTAACTCTGAGCTTCATCGGTGAACTCTTCTGAGGCTTTGGGTGCCCCATTCCCGTTTTAAACAGTTCATCATCTTTCTTTCCTTGGAAAATGTCATTACATTCGTTGAAATGCGAGTCCGGGGTTCCTTGGATTAACACAGCAAAATTACAAAGGAAACTATCCAATAAATCGGTTTGTTTTTCTTCTGTATAAATTTAGTTTGGTTTTATCTGCAGTGAAGACAGATGAGGCAAATTCTTCCGTTTCGTCCTGCCGTGTGAATCTCCGCGCGCTTCCCGCGCCCTGTCTTCCCGCGCTCTGCCTGCAGCGGGCAATCGAGCTCTGCGCGTGGGCAGTGGCGATGACAAGATACCTTTATTCTGCAAATCTATATGGAAATGAGGGAGAGGTTATGGGTAACACTCTGTAATATGATTTATTAATAACATAAAAACATTATTACTTTAAATAATGCTAAAGAGATCGTTATTAAAGATTCAAATAGATATGTAATTTAACTTTGAATTATAGGGAAGACCGAGGCTAAGCTTTCGCACTTTTACTGTGAATATTTATTGCAAAGGGTAGATTTATTTATATAGTTCAGGATCGGTACATACTGTATATTGTAGTCTTAGCCTTTATTCTACCTTTATTTCCTCGCCAACAAACAAACAAAACATAGTTCACTGAACACACGTTGACATTTTGCTGTAAAAAAAGAAATAAAAGTGTAAAAACGTGCAATAAAAAAAAAAGGATAACTTGATCAATAAAATAGGTCAAACTTTTCCCTTTGATAACTAACCTTGGTCTTCCCTATATGTTTTGAATGTATTTGAACTACTGATTTGTTAATATTTTACATAGATCATGTTTTCAGTTGCTTGATTAAAGTTATTATAAAGTGTTTGGAGTATAGGTTATGTTTAAACAAATTTACACAAGATTTCATAAAGAGATGTTTCTGCAATTTTTTTTAGATTAAAACATTGCTGATTACTCATTTAAAAACAGCAGCACGGCTACCAGTGAACATTTTTATGTTGCACAGATCTGTATTATTGTGTCATTTCTTCTTGACAACTTTTACATTTTTAATAAAAGTAAAAATAGAAATTTCTATATGATGGTAGCCGACACCTTGTGGATGACCAAAGGGGAAGCCCCCACCACTGAAGGGGACCCAGGTGGAGCCGATGAGCCCAAGCAGCGCAGATGGTACTGGAGACCGAGGTGGAGCTGGATGACCAGAGGACAGAGGCTGAGCCAGTGGCACCAAGGACAAAGGTGGAACCAGGGGGAAGGCAGATCCAGACGGAGCCGAAGGCACAAGCAGGTCAACGTCTGACCAAGGCAGAGCCGGAGGGATGAAAGAGCCTGGAGAAGACAGATGCAGAGGGGCTGAAGGACAGCAGCGGAGGCGGGGCTGAGGAACTGGCTGATTGAGGAGGTGGGAGAGGGAGGCTAGGAGGGGAGACAGGGATGTGGGGCTGGATGATCAGGGACACAGAAGATGCTGAGGTTGGACAGAACCTGCAGAGACACAGGAGATTCAGGGAATGCTGGAGATTCAGGGAAACTGCCAATAATCTCTCCAAGTCAGTCCATAAGCTCCTTCTCAAAAATGTCCTTAAGTCCGTCATAATAAGCTCCAGAGGCCAGGTTAAACTCACTCAGTGGTGGGAGTGTGGGGGGATTTTCTCTAAGCCGTCTGTCTCCACTAACCCTTCCTCATGATCTGTGGTGTTGCCGGCTCTTGCACCTGGTCAGACAGATAATGTGAAGCGGGCTCTGGGGTGATGACTCCCTCCAACCTATTCCTCAGTTTGGGCTCGTCAATCGCGGAAGACCGGTCTTTACAGTCTGTGGTGGGAACAAGCAACAACCACGTCGCATCGTTCGCTGGTGGTGGATGGTTGGTCTCTGGCGGTGATGGTGTCAGGACCGGGGCTCAAACCTGGGTCTCTGATGCCAGAGTCTGAATTTCTACCGCTGAGCCACAGGAAGTAGTTGAACCCAATAGTCAGACGCCTTGTTAACTTAACTCAGAGGAGTTTATTTAACAAAAAACAGCAAAAGGGGACAAAAAATCCTTTGTATAGAGTTAGGTTGCAAAACAGAAAAATTCTCAGACCAGAAAGGGTCAAAAATAGTAAAAGTCTCCAAAACAAAAACTCAGAGAAAAACAGCAAAACTATTCACAGGAAAACAATTCAAAAATACTTTCAAAGAATAGATCTTGGAACTTAGAGCAGACTTACGGCAGCAACTTGCTTAGGAACAATAATAACCAAGCAAAGATGCAAAGGAAGTGATCAGCTTAAATAGACAGCCCAGAATGAGAAACATGTGAAAACAATAACACTGATTACGAAAGGCACAATGTTGACGTGAGTGCATACTGGGGACCTCTAGTGGCCAAAATAACACATTGCAAAACAAAGGCTCTGACAGGACCCCTCCCTCTAGGAACGGCTCCTGACGTTCCCTCCAGGACAACTGGGCTTGCGAGCGTAAAATTCTTGCACTAGTTTGGGGTCTAAGATGTCCTTGGCAGGAACCCAGGAGCGCTCCTCGGGACCATAGCCTTCCCAGTCCACAAGATACTGCCGGGACCCACGTACTTGACGGACATCTAGTATTCTGTGGACTGTGTAAGCTGGCTGGCCCCCGATGATACGAGGAGGAGGAGGTCTTCCTGTCGCAAGAAAAGGAGAAGACAAAACAGGTTTTAACAGGGAGACATGAAAAGTTGGATTAATTTTCAAAGACTTAGGCAAGTACAATTGATAGGTAACTGGGTTCACTTTCCTGGCAATCTTGAAGGGGCCGATGAATCTCTGGGAAAGTTTGCGGGATTCCACCCGCAAGGGAATGTTCTTAGTGGAGAGCCAGACTCTTTGGCCAGGGCGCAGAGTGGGGGCAGGTCTGCGTCTGCGATTAGCCTGGCGCTGGTACTGCTGAGAGGCCCTAAGGAGCTTGAGTCTGGCTTTTTTCCATGTCTGGCGGCAGCGTTTAACAAATTGATGAGCAGAGGGAACTGCAACCTCCACCTCTTGTTCAGGGAATAGTGGAGGGGTGTACCCGAACTGGCACTCGAAAGGGGACATGCCTGTTGCAGAGGAGCGAAGGGTATTGTGTGCGTATTCTGCCCACATGATGAATGAAGACCAAGAGGAAGGATTGTTAGCTGCCATACATCTCAGTGTAGTCTCAAGATCTTGATTAAGCCGCTCTGTTTGTCCATTGGACTCTGGGTGAAACCCAGAAGACAGGCTCACTGTAGCCCCCAGAGATTGACAAAAAGCCCGCCAGAATCGGGAGGAAAACTGGGGTCCTCGATCAGAGACGATGTCTTGTGGAATTCCAAAGACTCTGAACACATGATTTATGACCAATTCAGCAGTTTGTTTTGTTTTGCGGTGGGTAGTTTAGGCAGAGGAATAAATCTGGCGGCCTTGGAAAATCTATCTACTAGGACCATGATAGTGGGTGTTGCCTTGTGATGGTGGAAGACCAGTGATAAAATCCATGGAAAGATGGGACCAAGGTCTATGAGGTATGGAGAGAGGGTGCAATAGCCCTTGAGGAGAGCGGTGAGAGATCTTATTTTGGTTGCATGTGGGACATGCGTTCACAAACGCGGTCACATCCTCCTTGATAGTTGGCCACCAAAATCGTCTTTGGAGGAACTCAAGAGTGCGTGAGGTACCAGGATGACAAGTGAGACGAGAGGAGTGTCCCCACTGGAGGATCTGAGAGCGGACAGCTTTAGGGACAAACAGACAGTGGGTTGGCCCCCCTCCTGGGTCTGGTTCTCTAGCTTGGGCTTGTTTTACTGTATCTTCCAGATTCCACCTGATAGGAGCTAAGATCTTGGAACTTGGGATAATTGGTGCAACACAATCTTCCTGTGGAGTTTTAACATATGCTCGGGACAAAGCATCAGGCTTAAGGTTCTTAGAGCCAGGCCGCGGTAGGACAAGATGAACTGGAATCTATTGAAAAATAAGGACCAACGTGCCTGGCGGGGGTTGAGTCGCTTTGCCTGCTGAATATATTCCAGATTTTTGTGGTCCGTGAGTACTTGGAATGGGTGTTTGGCCCCCTCAAGCCAATGTCTCCACTCTTCAAGCGCTAGCTTGACTGCCAGTAACTCTCGATCCCCTACATGATAGTTCCTCTCAGTTGGTGTAAGGCGGTGGGAAAGGAATGCACATGGATGCAGCTTGTTGTCCTCTCCTCTCTGGGATAATACAGCTCCAACCCCTACATCTGAAGCATCGACTTCCACGATGAATGGTCTATCTGGGTTAGGGAGAATGAGAATAGGTGCAGAGGTGAAATACTTCTTTAGTTTGTTGAAAGCCAACTCTGCTTCAGGTCCCCAAGAAAAGCTGGTTGTGTTCCCCTTGGTGAGAGCAGATAAAGGAGCCGCCACAGTACTAAAGTTCCGGATGAATTTGCGATAAAAATTGGCAAAGCCAAGGAAAACGCTGTACCTCTTTTACCGATGAGGGGGAGGCCCAATCCACAACAGCTTGAACCTTTTGAGGATCCATTTGTATTTGGCCAGGCTTGATGATGAACCCCAGGAACTGAACCTTGGTCACATGAAACTCACATTTCTCAGGTTTAACATAAAGATGGTTATCAAGAAGGCGTCTCAGAACCTTACTGACGTGTTTTACATGCTCTTGGAGGGAACTCGAGAAGATGAGGATATCATCTAAGTAGACAAAAACAAATTGGTTTAACATGTCTCTGAGAACATCATTGATGAGAGCTTGAAATACTGCGGGAGCATTAGTGAGGCCAAAGGGCATAACTAAATATTCATAGTGCCCAGTGGGCGTGTTGAAGGCAGTTTTTTCCACTCATCTCCTTGCCTAATGCGAACAAGATGGTAGGCATTGCGTAAGTCAAGCTTAGTGAAGATGGAGGCTTCTTGCAGAATTTCAAAGGCAGTTGTCATTAGTGGCAAGGGATAGCGGTTTCGAATGGTTATCTTATTAAGGCCCCTGTAATCAATACATGGTCGAAGTCCGCCATCCTTCTTCCAACAAAAAAAAGAATCCGGCTCCAGCAGGGGAAGTGGATGGTTGGATGATGCCTGCCACAAGAGCTTCATTAATGTATCTGTCCATAGCAGTTCGTTCAGGGGGAGACAAAGAGAATATACGACCTCTAGGGGGACAGGTACCCCGGGAGTAACTCAATGGCGCAGTCATAAGGCCGATGAGGTGGTAAGGAGGTGGCCTTCCTTTTACTGAACACTGCTTTGAGGTGGTGGTACTGAGCAGGGACTTGAGACAGATCTAGGGTTTCTTGGGACTCGAGAATAAAGGTCAGGGGGGTTCTGGGCCAAGCATTTAGTGTGACAGGTGGGACCCCAACTGAGAACAGTGCCAGTGGACCAGTCAAAGTGTGGATTATGCTGGAGAAGCCAGGGGTGTCCGAGGATAACAGGGAACTCTGGAGACTGTATAAGGTGAAAGCACATTCTCTCCTGGTGCTGGTAAGTGGTGAGACCAAGGAGAGAGGTGAGGTGGGTTACTTTCCCGGGAGACAATGGTCTTCCATCCAAGGCTGTCACAGTTAGGGGTGCAGGAAGAGAATAAGTAGGGATCTGAAGACTCTTAGCAAGAGAGAAACATCCATGAAATTCCCGGCAGCGCCAGAATCAATCAATGCCTCGAGTGTGTGTTTTTGTTCTCTCCAAGTGAGTGTGATAGGAAGGAACAGCCCAGAGTTGGAAGGTGAAGTGGTGCGTGTAACTCCCGTCACAGTCCTTCCTTGCCTGTACGGGACTGGGCGTTTCCCGAAAGCTCGGGGCAGGTGGAGCGAAAATGACCATACAATCCACAATATAGACAACAGCGCTCTCTCATACGACGGTCTCGTTCCAAGGGGGAAAGCCTAGCCCTACCCAATTGCATGGGTTCCGAAGTATCTTGGGGCACTGGTGGCATTTGAGCAAGAGCTGGACTGGCAGACAATGAGGAAACAGATGGCCGATTCCTACTTCTCTCTCTCAGACGATTATCCAGCCGGATTGCTTGATCCATAAGAGTTTCCAGATCAACAGCAGGTTCTCTGGTAGCCAGATCATCCTTGATTGCCTCTGACAGACCATTCAGGAAACACACCATGAGGGCCTCATTGTTCCAACCACTCCCTGCTGCAACGGTCCGAAACTGAATGGCATATTCAGCTGCACTGCCATTACCTTGACGGAGGGTGAGAAGTCTCTTTGAGGCTTGTCGGCCACTGAAGGGGTGATCGAAGACTCGCTTTGAACTCCTTTTCGAATGCGGAATAACTTGTACAGAAAGGGGGCTTGTGCCTTCCAGACCGTGGTTGCCCAAGAAAGAGCTTTGCCAGAAAGGAGGGTGATTACGTATGCGATCTTGGCTCGATCTGAGGGGAAGGACGATGGTTGTAGTTCAAACGTGAGAGAGCATTGAGTCAGGAACCCATCACATGCACTGGGGTCACCTGAGAAATGTTGTGGTGGAGGTAGGCGGGGGTTCACTTAGAGGAGAGAGCACTCGAGAATCTGGAAGGGGTACAGAGGCAGCAGGAGAAGCAGTAACTGACGTAGAGGGCAGCCGGTCGAAGATCTGACGGACAGAAGTCATGAGATCAGACAGCAACTGGGAGTGTCTAGTCATCAAAGTCTCCTGCTGAGCTAGTGCTGACTCATGGCGTTGGACTGTGGACTCATACTGAGCAACGGTAGCAAGGAGTTCTTGAGGATTTGGCGCCTCTGGGTTCATAATGTGGCTTGGTTATTCTGTCAGGACCGGGGCTCAAACCTGGGTCTCTGATGCCAGAGTCTGAATTTCTACCGCTGAGCCACAGGAAGTAGTTGAACCCAATAGTCAGACGCCTTGTTAACTTAACTCAGAGGAGTTTATTTAACAAAAACAGCAAAAGGGGACAAAAAATCCTTTGTATAGAGTTAGGTTGCAAAACAGAAAAATCCTCAGACCAGAAAGGGTCAAAAATAGTAAAAGTCTCCAAAACAAAAACTCAGAGAAAAACAGCAAAACTATTCACAGGAAAACAATTCAAAAATACTTTCAAAGAATAGATCTTGGAACTTAGAGCAGACTTACGGCAGCAACTTGCTTAGGAACAATAATAACCAAGCAAAGATGCAAAGGAAGTGATCAGCTTAAATAGACAGCCCAGAATGAGAAACATGTGAAAACAATAACACTGATTACGAAAGGCACAATGTTGACGTGAGTGCATACTGGGGACCTCTAGTGGCCAAAATAACACATTGCAAAACAAAGGCTCTGACAGATGGAGTGGGGCTTGTGGTAAAGTCATCCTCCGCGGGGCCGATGGTGAAAGGAGAGTTGTTGTTCTCCAGGACCCACTCCACGGAAGCAGCAGAATCCTCTTTAGGACCATCCACTGAAAGGTGTGCCTTCGATCGCCTGCTCAGGCTGGTATGGTAAAAAACGCAGAGCGGGCGATAAGGGTAGTGTGTAAGGCACACCAGATGGATGAAGTACCATGTGTGGTCTTCCAGCACACCCTTTCCCTTTGTGTGTTCGATGTAGTGAAGATGGTTAGTTTGGGAAGGTGCATGGAAGAGGTAAGAGATTGCTGCTAATAATATTACTGTTTGTGGTCGGTTCTTCTGTTACGGTATGGCAGTATAATAACTTGCACGACAAACAAGAATAGTTCAGGAACACTTGTTTAATATCGAACTCACTGGAGAACAGGAACAAATGCTATCAAACACAATCGTAAACTAGAAGCGACAAATACTGAGGGAGAACTGAAGGCTTAAGTACACAAAGCAAACAAGGAACTAATGAGTTAAGACACAGGTGAATATAATGATGGATAAGACAACTCAGGAAAATTAGGTCACAGGGCAAAACCAAAACACAACAAAAGAGGGAACACAGATCATATGTAACAATTAGAACCTTAAAAGTACATATAAGTACCTAAATTACCTAAATGGTACAAAAAATAATATAAAAATAAAAATACAGTAAAGACTCAGAAACAAAAGGTATTAATTGTTTCTGAGAGTGTACCTATTTGTTTTAATTATGTTATTGTTTTTTTTTTTATTATTTATTTTTTTGTAGTTCTCCAGCTCAGAGTGAAAAAAAAAAGATAAATAAATAACCACCATTATAAATTTGCATGCCTTTATTGGATTGGATCTGAATTTAAATGCAGTGGAACACATTTACAATAAAGATGAGTAAACTAGTGAGTTAAGATGTAAGACTAAGCCTATGCCAACTAAAAGGACCCCAAAATGGTCAATGGGAAACATTTTTACTCTGTGCTCACCTTTCACAATGCACTGATGCAAGCAACATAAAGCCATACCTAGAGGGCTAGTTAGTATCAGCCATGATGGCACAATGTGGATTAACATCTGCAAGAGAAAGAAGAGGAGAGAGAGAATGACGGGGTGAGTGAAGCAAAGGTTTAAGAGCGCATCTGGGTTGGTGTGCAGCAGTGTGTAAAACAGCCAGTCAATCATCTTGTCTTGTGTGAAAGCCATCTTTCATTCTGCCTCTGCCAGTCACTCCTAAATCCCTTTATTCCTTTTCTGTTCTGCTATTTTTCTATTTTATAAATCCCAGTGTACTAAAGCCAGTTCATAACATGTGTTGTTATTTTCCTCCTGTTTAATTTGCATTACTTTCAATCAGTATGCAATTCCCTAATCACAATTTGCCATTTCTAATCGCCTCTGATGTCACTTCTTGTTTTTAATTAATGTCAAAACATGCATGTTGTAATATGGGCAAATAAAAATTCTCACATTGATTGCTTAGCTCTCAGTAATGCTGCTGCCAATGCATTTTCCCATAGCACAGAGATAGCTAAATAAATAAATGAGCCATTCTAAACTTTTCATTAACCAAACCAGCCAGGGTTTGTAACAAACAAACAAACAAACAAATACTACAGGGGTGCATTCCAGAAAGGGGGTTCAACAAACTCTGAGTAAAAACTTTAACTCTTAGTTGACTAGCCCTGAGATTGGAAACTCTGAGTTTTCGGTTTCGGAACAGAGGTAGTTCAATCCACTCTGAGTTTAGCGCATGTACCATGACTATGAAAAGCCATGATCAATGGAGCTCCAAAATTACGATTCACCACTGCAACAGCTCCCGCCAAAAAAAAAACTTCAGTGTACTACAGAATACATAACTTCAATTCTAAATCAATGTTATCAGAGGTGAAAACTGGCACAAAGGTAATTTACTGAACTAAAATTCATTTTCATGGTATCCCACTATGGGCAAAAAAAAAATAATAATAATGGGGCAGCAGAAAAAAACTAAACATAAAAACATAATTCAGTCAGGTAAACCTTCAAGCATGAAATGTTTGTAGGCTAACGTTACATGACTTTACAAATATTTGACATTCAATAAATATCATTCAGTGTATATCTATTTCAGTGTGCAGCAGCTTTTCCTACACAGTCTAATGCTTTTTCACATAATTAAATGTTCTCTAGTCTAATCTAACATGCTACATTTCTTAATTAGAAAAAAAACATTTGACTTCTATTCAGAAGCTTACAGCAAGAAGGCAGAGACTGGTAAAATGGGAGGAGAACCTGCACTAGCACCACTGACAGGTGAAGAGGAGATGGCCACAATACCAATATTAAAATCCAACAGGGAAAAGAATAATTTGTTGCTTTTGTATTTGTAGAACATAACGATGACCGAATAAATTGTGAATAATTTGTGTTTATTTAACAGCTGTGGTGGAGGTCACGGCATATATCTTGCACTACCCTTCCATCTGTCATCCTTCCATTCCATACAGTAATCAGCTTCATTTTCGGAAGGTGCGATGGTGAGAATATTTATGTAATCAATGCATCCAACCACACTGGAAATCCTAAAGGAAATCCTAATTATTAGGTTACTTAGAGGTCGCAACAAGATGTTGTCATGTGAACGCCATTCAAAAATGCTACCATTCGGATAAATATGCATGTGGATATGGCAAAATAAATAATTTTAATCAAATTAAATTAAATCCTCTCCTGATGTAAATGTAACTCCCCGCGAATTAATGCAGCCTCCTCATCTACAGGATATCTTATAAAAAGACATGCCATTTTTTGTCACATTTACTGTGTCTGCAGGATGAAAATTAAAGTGGTCCAGGGAGAAAAATAATATTGTTTTCATTTTCATTAAGATTATTTTTCTTACCCCGTCAGCAAATAATTTTACTTGTTTATCCTAGGGAACAAGACTAAATATTGTATATATATTTTCTTATATAGAAATAAACTCCTTTTGGGGAGGGGCAGGTGGGAACCTGGGAGGTGGCTCAGGAGGAGGACGGAGGAGGGTGGAGGGGAGGGTAGGGAGGGTGGAGGGGGGTGATGAAGGAGGAAGGAGCCAGGAGGGACTTGGAGCAGGACTTGGAGCAGGAGGAGCCAAGCTGGACCCAGGCCACTGCCCTAGGCGGAGACGGAAAGTCATGAGCCAGGGGGATGCCAAGGATCTGGGGGGCCAGGGTGGAGCTGAGATCTCTGGCGACTGAGGTTGGAGATCCGGAGATCTACGGCAGAGCCGGAGCGACTAAGGACCAAGGTGGAGCTGGCGGGAGGAAGGAGCCCAATGGAGCCGGTGGGATGGAGCGACGAGGTGCAGCCGGAGGAGCTGCAACTCTTCCTACATAAAGTAGTGACGTAGACATGTGGGGGTGTGTTTAAACAAGGCATTTTAGGAGGGCGTGGACAAGTCTTAACTTTTATAAAGAATATCTCTTTGGATTTGAGGCTTTAGTCTTTGCAACTTTACAGATCGTCTTTATGCACCAAGAGCTTGTAACACTCCAAAGAGAAAGGAAAAATTGAAATCGCATCATATGACCCCTTTAACTTATTGGGAGACAACCGGTATGTTCTATATGAAATCATACATTTGAGCACCCCCATGTAGCCAAAATGGCATGATCATAACACCCCTTGAATATACGACTGTGAGATTGGTAGTCAAATCGGGCTCCTCCTATCAAAGCATCGAATCGACGACTTTTCAGGGTCACCCCTAATTTATATATATATATATATATATATATATATATATATATATATATATATATATATATATATATATATATAAAAATACACATAGCCAAAATTTATATACAATAATGGCATCAACATCATTCTTAATGCATGACAGGAGTGAAAGGAATGTCTTTTTTACATCGAAATGTCTTTACACCATTAAATAATACATTTTCAAGGTGTCCTTTGGCCCGAAACAACATTTCTCTTGTGTGCTTCTGTCACAGTTCATCAGCCACCCTGCAATCTCTCCATCCTCAAAAACAAAAATATGGCAATGTCAATCACATACAAACTCGTCTTCCATCACTAAAGTACTTGACAGGTC
Organism: Cyprinus carpio; assembly: GCF_018340385.1. Taxonomy (NCBI): domain Eukaryota; kingdom Metazoa; phylum Chordata; class Actinopteri; order Cypriniformes; family Cyprinidae; genus Cyprinus; species Cyprinus carpio. Next base: position 26,427,979 of record NC_056589.1, read on the forward strand.
CAGCTTTAAATGCAGCCATTACTCACAGTGACAGCAAAGTGACTTGACATTGGAAAGGTTATTTAAAGATATTGTACTTTAATGAAAGTGGAACGCTTATTCCTCTATGTATTTTGGATCTCTAGAAGACCTGAGTCAGTTTGTGCCAACATATTCTTTATTTAGAAAGAAATGTTGGCACACTAGTGCATTTTATAACTTTTCACCCTGCTAAGTACAGTCATGGTCAACGGAGTCAATAGGTCTGTTGATTTGAGGCAGGTGTCATGTTATGCTTCAGCTCACTTTGATGTATCAGGTCACGGATGCACATGAATCTTTGGACAAGCAACACCCAAAAATAACACCAGGAGCATGAGGCAGTTGGTGGAGCCATGTTTCAGTGTGGCAGAAAGCCCAGGCACAGTCTGTGCCCCAACTATGAGCATGCCGTACTTGTGCCAAAAAGACATGAAAGACCACCAGGATGATTAGAACATAGGATAAATCCCCTCGTCCGCAATAAACTCCTTTCAACCAAAGCAATAACTGCATTCCACTCAAATACGCTGGTACTATGAACATCCACACAGCATAGTCTGATCAATTTAGCTTTTTCTCATATGTTCGGTTAGGGGTATGTTCAAATCCCTAAACCTAAGTATTAACCTTCAGTGCAAAACACTCTAGCAAATGCATAGCAATGAGCTAAAACACTCAAAACATCTGAGCAACCACATGGCAACCAACATCAATACTATAGCATCAAGCTGGGAAGCAGCGATCACATTTTTCTGTATAAAATGTAAAAATACGTAATACCATTTAAAAGCTCAAAAAGGGTTGGTAAGATTTTTTAAATTGATTTATTTATTTTAAATAAGTCTCTTCTTCTCACGAAGGCTGCATTTATTTGATCAAAAATACAACAAAAAAAAATTAATGTTGAGAAGTATTTTTATAATTTAAAATAAGTTATTTACAGTATATTGTAATATATTTTAAAATGTAAATTTTCCTTTGATCAAAGCTGAATTTTCAGCATCATTACTCCAGTATTCAGTGTCACATGATCCTTCAGAAATAATTCTAATATGCTGATTTACTGCTCAGGAATTGTTTAATAATAATAAATAATAACAATAATAATGATGATGATGATGTTAAAAACAGTCAATAGTTCTGAAACACATTTCTTTTTTCAGGATTCTTTGACGAATAGAAATAAATAATAAAAAAAATATTTATTTGAAATATTACTTCTTTGTAGCATTAAAAATGTCTTTACTGCTACTTTGACTTTTGATCAATTTAATATATCCTTACTGAATAAAAGTATCTTTTTGTATTATATATATATGTATCTTACTGACCTCAAACTTTCAAACAGTAGTTTCTCTTTATGATTTGAATTCTGACTCTTGAATAAAACTTCTAGTTCGAGTTAAGCTTTTAGTACAAAAGAATCATAAACTGCATCCATTTTATTTGAGTTTGTCATTTTATTGTTCTTTAATCTTAAATATGTACACATATAAACACTTATGAATGCATGACCATACCCTATACCCAATACCTAAATATAGCTACCTTACTTGCTATCAATAAGCAGCATGTTAAGAGATTATTAAAGAAAAACTCTGAGTTAATAGTGAATATGTGATCCCTAATCTAGTGTTAACAAAGTTTTTGCCTCATTCTACATTTCCATTGTTTATCAATTGTCTTTCCCTCAATATGCCTCTGTCATTATATCCTTTATTTTTGACTGGTGCTCGAATTTACCACCATGTTCATTATTCCATCTATTTGAAAGGGAGATTACACAGTACTTTGCCAGAAGCTGGAAAAACACCCCGCTTGCTTGGCTGGCTTTACCGTGTTCCAGATCTTTTGCTGAGGTTTCTCCATGGCTGACCCAGAACATCAAAAGCACTCCAAAAATATCAAGCATGACGGAGCTTTTTTTAAATTCTCTTTGATTCGATGTTTTAGCATGGAGCCGGCTTTCTTCCCAGTCTCTGGGTCATACAACCCTGCTCTTCTTCTTCAATGGGGTCACATGACATTATCCAGAGGATTTTCTAGAAGCTAGCAGAATGGCGACCCAAATCTCAAAAGATACAGTAGCTGTTAATGGGAACACTAAGGCATCTTGGGAATTTCTCAGGTAATTTTAATGCTGTTACAACAATGATTTTCACACACAGTCACCTGCTTTTGTGTGTTTTAAGGGTCTTTTGTGGTATTTAGATTATGATGTTATTTGATTACTTTTTTCATATTTTAGTAGTATGTATTTATTTATTTCAATTAGCTTTTATTTATTTATTTATTTATTTATTTCAGTTTTCATTTTAGTTTAAGTCTTAGCCATTTTTATGAGCTTTTTTTTTTCTTTATTTTGCATTTTTATTTATTTATTTATTTATTTATTTATTTATTTATTTATTTATTTCAGTTTTAGTACTTGTCATAATTTAAACGTTTATTTTATTTCATTTAGTGAACAAGGCAATATTACTAATTTTATTCTTTAATTAGAAATTATTTTCACTCAGAAATAGCTAGTAAATATCACAATTAATTACAAAGAAATATCAGTTAACATCGACTTAACATTTTTAAGTGGAACGACTGAAATAGTATGCTCTTGTAAAATGCACTCCAATAATTTTATTTAAAACTTTGTGCACATAAACTAAAAATACATATTGCTGTTTTGGGAAATTACTATTAAAATGTGTCCTCTTAGAAAATTAGACTGAAAATAATGTTTAGCATTGGAACAGCTGTCAATCTCCCAAATGGAGGAAAGAAATCACCTTCTCTCTCTCTCTCTCTCTCTCTCTCTCTCTCTCTCTCTCTCTCTCCAGAAGCAGTTTTCTATGGCCTAAAACTGTCCCATTTTGCAAGCATAATATCCCAGGCGTATACTAATTTACTCAGAATATGAAGCGCTAGAATAAATGGGAGAGAGAGAAAGGTAAAATCCTGCAGATGAACTACTAATAGGCTAAAATTTAGCATAGTAAGCTAAAATGTAACAGCCCCATCACCCTCAGTGCCCACACCTGTATAAACATCTTTTCTTCTTTTACAACATGAGACTGCAAGAGAACTAGGACACAATTTATTTATATAAAAAAAAAAAAAAAATTAGCAATAATGCATTTATATCACATTATGAGCAATAGCAGACAGCCTGTGCCACCATTAACTAGATTTTTACCTTTTCAGAAGGAAATATGAGTGGTAACTGAGGTTGGCTAAAGTCAGAAGAGTTATGGCTCATATGCCTCCTTCAATGCTTCAAGGACTTTTAATGGTGTGCCAGTGTAAATTCCTAAATTTGAATGCAAGATGAGTACATGATTTGTGGTCTTAGTCCCATCAGTAGCCCAAAAATGGGTCAGGATTTTGTTTAAGGTATGAGCAATAGCATACAGTACTTAAAACAAGACCTTGCACTTGCTTATTCACAGTAATATGATTTTAAACTGATCTTCAAACACGGAAACAGGGCTGGCCTACTTTACAGCTCCTCTGTTTGGCTTGCAAATCACAACGTTCCCTGTCTTTGGGCCACAGCTGAGTAATTAGGCCATGGTAGTGTTGACGCAGTGTGTGGTGACCCCGTAAAATGATCAACACGTTCTGTATTGCTCTGAGAAGGACAAACAGGAAGTCAGAGAATGAGAAGAGGAAGGAAACAAGGATAAGATAGTATAATAGTAAAGATAAGAAAGTATCAGTCAAAATTTGGGGTCAGTACGGTTTTGCCAGTGTTATTTTAGTAAGATTCTAGTGAGAGTTTTTATGAATAGTTTGATTTGTTTAATGTATTTTTTTTTCATTTTAGATTTTCAGTTTTTTTTTTTTTTTTTGTGCATGTTTTTGTCATTTTAATTATTTACAATATGTCTATATATATATATATATATATATATATATATATATATATACACACACACACACACACACACACACACACACACACACACACACACACACACACACACACTGTACATATACATATATTTTAAAGCATAGTCTTAGTTTCAGTTATTTTAGTACATAAAATTAAACTAAATGAAAATGAGAACTGTTTCCTGTGTATCTAGCTGAATAATAATAATAATAATAATATTAATAATAATAATAATAATAATAATAATTTTTTTTATGTTAATAATTTTTTTTTTTTTTTTGGTTTTATTTGTATTTAGATGTACACATGAGAATTTTAATAATAGTGCCACCTCAGTTTCATGTTAATTTCACGTTTCATGTGAAACAGGTTTGACACACTTTTGAGCCAGAGATGTTTTAACCTGTCGCCCCATGAGAGGTCAACCAGAAACTGTGTGGACATGTTAATTATTGCAATTATCTTCCTCAACTCATCTGGCTGCCTAAAGGCAAAACATCAAGACAGGAAATTCGCCACACTGCCCACAACAACCACGAGACAAATAAGAGACACTGATTGCAAAGTGACGGTGAAGAATTATCGCTGAAAAAAAAAAAAAAAATAAATAAATAAAAATTAAAAAAAACTTTATAGTAATTACTGTAATTCATGATAATTATTGCTCCAATTAAAATGTAATATGAAGTGAAGAGTTAATGATGTGCCAAACGTCAGAGGTGAAACAGTGAACAGGAGGTCTCAAATTAGCATATTCAAGCATTTTTTTAAACCTGAATGTAATGGATAAAGCTGAGCTGAATAACAAATCAAGCTGTCTTTCGTGCACTAATCCATCAAATTGAACTATTTTCTTTTTTTAATTTGTCATGTGGACAATAATGGAAGCAGAACGCAGATTGAGATTGAGAGAACTGAGCGTTTTCTCTCTCTATCTATCTTTTTTTCTGAACACTGTGATAAATGAGAGGAAATTTTCTTTAAATTAGCATTGTACTAGTGCAAGACTTGCAACCTTATGGAAAGAGTACAAGACGCTTGGTGTTAGTACAAATGAGTTTGAAATGACAGCAATTACGGTAATGACGACAGTTACGCAGATGACAGAGAATATGATTGTTTATTGAAGTACCACAATTTGTCTGTAAATCAAGGCTTTTTTCTGTCAGATGAGGCCATCTGCTTTCTATTAGAATGAACAAAACATCCAAGTAATACTGGTTAAAATGTTTAAGTTTGGTTAAAAATAGATAAAAATTGCAATCAAATTAATTACATGAAATACCAATGAATGATTTTATAATAAAATGACTGAAAAAGAAAAAAATCAAAATCAATATAATATAATATAATATAATATAATATAATATAATATAATATAATATAATATAATATAATATAATATAATATAATATAATATAATATAATATAATAATATTATATTAGACCCTTCCTGTCAGAGCAAGCCACCCAGCTTCTTGTCCAAGCTCTTGTTCTCTCCAGGCTGTACTATTGTAATGCTCTCCTGGCGGGCCTTCCTGCATGTACTATCAAGCCTCTACAACTGATCCAGAATGCAGCAGCGAGGGTTGTCTTCAATGAGCCAAAAAAAGCTCATGTTACTCATCTCCTCATCAGGTTACACCGGCTACCAGTAGCTGCTCGCATCAAATTCAAGGTACTGATGCTTGCCTACAAGACGACCACTGGCACAGCACTGATATACCTAAACTCACTAGTTCTAACTTATGCGCCATCCAGAAGCTTGCATTCTGCAAGTGAACGGCACCTTGTGGTGCCATCCCAAAGAGGTTCAAAATCACTCTCACGGACTTTTTCCTCTCACTTACCTTTTCTTTTCTTGTCTATCCTGTTCTTGGGTAGAAAAAAAAACACCTTGCTATGAGTTCTGTGCTAGACTAACTGAGACTTGTCATGGCACTTGGTATACCGTTGTTGTTCTCTCGTTGGTCTGATTGCTTCTGTTGTTCTCATTTGAAAGTCGCTTTGGATAAAAGCGTCTGCTAAATGACTAAATGTAAATGTAAATGTAAATGCAATATAAAGATATTACATTATTCTGTTTTGGTTCACCCAAAAATGAAAATTTGCTGAAAATTTATACTCAGGCCAAGATGAAGATGAGTTTGTTTCTTCATCAGAACAGATTTGGAGAAATGTAGCATTGCGTCACTTGCTCAGCAATGGATCCTTTGGAATGAATGGGTGCCATCAGAATGAGAGCACCCACAAACAGTTGATAAAAACATCACAATAATCCACAAGTAATCGTCACCACTCCAGTCCATCAATTAACATCTTATGCAGTGAAAAGCTGCAAGTTTGCAAGAAACAAATCCATCATTAAGACGTTTTTAACTTCAAACCAATGCTTTTGGCTAAAATACAAGTCTGTAATCCATAGTATTGCTTTCTCCAGTGAAAGATTCATCAAATGTCTTAATGATCAATTTGTTTCTTACAAACATGCAGCTTTTGGATTCACAAGACATTAATTGATTAATTGACTTGAGTGGTGTGGATTATTGTGATGTTTTTATCAACTGTTTGGACTCTCATTCTGACAGCACCCATTCACTGTAGAGGATCCACTGCTGAGCAAGTGATGGAATGCTACATTTCTCCAAATCTATTTAGATGAAGAAACAAACTTAACTCCATCTTTTATTGGCTGAGAATAAGTACATTTACAGCAATTTTAATTTTTTGGGTGAACTGCTTTAAAGACCCATCTGTTCTGTTGTGTTCCAGTTCAAATCTCTGAATGCAAGAGCACATTCCGTGAGAGTGGCTTTTCAAAAAGTGGGTGTGTTTTGATTGCACTTGCTCCATCTGTCAATGTGACACCTGTACGCACACCTTCCATTCTGAGTGTCATCACACAACAGGATTTGTTGACATCAAGTGCAGTCAGAGGGAGAACTGAAGTGCCTCTATTTTTGTCTTTGTGCTTCCCGCCCTAAAAATAGTACCTTGTCATTCTACTTCCCACTTTTAATATCTGCTGTGTTCAATATGCCTTTTATTTATTTTTTATTTTTTATTTTTTTAAGTGTGCAAGCAACTGACTGACACAATAAGGTGTTTTAGGTCTGGGACAATAAATTGGTTTGATACACCTGAAGTGGATCTTGAACTTATGCATTTTTAGGCACTTCTGTGTATAAATGTATTTTATGGTTTTACAAACAAATCCTGCAGATATTCATCTCAGCTCAACACATTTTCACACTATTACACAGCCGCAGAGAAGGTCTATTGAGGTTCCACCTTCACCCTGATCCCTTAAAGTTGCAGCTCTTAAACTGTGAGGTGCGTGGGAGACTTTCCTATAGCTTTAAAATCTCATTTACTTTCTCACTTTTAAATCTCACTTGCAAAAAGCGATGAACTTTCTGCGCAGTTCTTCACACAGGTGTCGAGTGCACTTGATTAAACAAAGATTTATCATTGATGCACAAGGTTTGATTGACAGAAAGGAAGATTACCAGTGAATAATGGCTTAAATTCAGTCTCTCACTCATACAAATCTATTAAATGGCTTCAGAAGACTTGGAACAGCACGAGTTGGAAGGACTCCTTTTATGAAAGTTTTATGTGCTTTCTGGAGCTTGACAGTTACAATCCTCTCATCCATCTCTTTTGTATTCCATGGAAGATTATTTTCAAGGGTTTTGGAATTCAGACAGTGAAAACTGAAAACACATATACAGCATTGTTGTTGTTGTTGATATTTTTCTCAATAGATCCTCTTTCTGAGATTCAACAGAAAAAGACAAAAAACAAAAGAATGAGACAAAGGGGGCATAACAGAAACAAATTTGAGAACCAATGCCTTAACCCTTATAATGCATTCAAGTCTGTATATGAGTTTTGCATTTTGTGTCCATTTGGACTCAAAGAATCATTTATTGAAACAGTTCTAACTTAAGATTTTTCAACTAAAACAATATTGTATCTGATCAGCAACTTGAATGAATGTAAATAATAATAATAATAATAATAATAATAATAATAATAATAATAATAATAATAATAATAATAAAATTAAAAGAAGTTTTGAAAGCCACCATGTTATTACCATGCTATTACTGCATTTACTATTTTTTTTAAAAAAATTAACACAGCAAAGAAAAAAAAAAAGATGTAAAATACTATGATATTATATATATATATATATATATATATATATATATATATATATATATATATATATATATATATATATATATATATATATATAGAAGAGAAATTGTATGGAATTAATTCAAAGTATTATAGAATGAAAGTAATGCAATTAAATTCCTCTGACTTTATAACTCATGATTCCTCAAACACATTTTAAATTTCTCAAACCTATTTATTCCAAAACAACATCAAAACAACATTAACATAACTCTGAAAATGTTTCAAATGAAATAAATTCATTCTGCTTGCAATAATTTTCACTTTCAGATAAAAAAATAAAAATAAAAAATAAAAATAAAATTCATTTTTCATACTGCAATGGTTTGTAAATAGGTGTTATTACCTGTTAATGCTTATCAACAAAATTCAGTTGCAAAAGTGTTTGAAAAATGGGGGGAAAGGCTAAATAGTTTTAAGGGAATTTAACAATTACATTATGAGGGTTAAAAGTTTAATGCCTTCTTAATAAATAAATGCTGTTCTAACACAAATGTGGTCTTTAGAACAGATGTATTAAGTCTGAACCAATCAAACACGCTTATTATTAGTTCTAGAGATGTCTGAAGGCTTAAAACTGAATTGAGTAAGTTTTCTGATTTACAGTTCTGCAAAAGTAATGCAGTTCAGAAACAAATAATACAGGGGGCGGAGGAGGTGGAATCAAACTTGGGTTTGGACCAAGTGAGAAAACAGCCTAAAATGTGACATGAGTCATTTTCTTGATATCAGAAGACTTTCTTGTATCATTAGCTTACTATGCAGAAACAACTTCTAAGCCATTTGTAGGTAGTTTCCAACAAAAAGTACAACATTGCATCACTAGCAAAACATTGCTCTGACTGTTTGAGCTTCCAGACCATGCAGCAACATGAGTTCAACCAATGGAGTAAATTAAAAAAAAAATAGCTTTACAAACCAATACACAAATCATACCTTCAAATCCACTGAAACCACAAACAAACAAATAGAAATCAACACCAACAATTAGATATCCAGCAGATAAACTGGCAAAAACAACATCTTTGGTGTATGTAGTAAATTACTCACTCTATAACAGCACTTATTATAAAACATTTAAATGCAGCTTCATGTCTAAATAAACATCTATTTCATTGCATATTTCTAAAATCAATAAAACACACAGTTTTCTTAGATTTAGATGCAGAAAAGGCATTTGAAAGTAAACTGGACTTTTCTTTTTGCAACACTGAGAAAGTTTGGCTTTAGGGAGTCATTTGCACAGTGGATCAATGCTTTTTATCACTCACCTAGGGCTACTGTCATTACTAATGGAATTATATCAAAACAATTTATGCTTTACCAAGGAACAAGACAAGGCTTTGCTATCTCCATTACTCTTTGCCCTGTTTATAGAAGCATTAGCATCTGCGGTTCACCAAAACAATGACGAGACGTGTATAAAAACAATCCATACGATTGTTTACATGCAATATCAATTGAGTTTTTATACTTATTGACTTATTCTCCAAAATATCATATAACTCTCTAATGTGGAACGAATCGACCATTATACTGGAATATGGAGACTCTGATGAAGCTGAATTACTGAGACCAACCTTGAAAGCCATTTTCAATACAGACAATATCACTTACCTCAGTATAAATATTTCCCCAATGTTATCAGAAGAATTTAATCTCAATGCCATACCTCCTTTATAAGAAGCAGAAGAAAACATAATACTTCAGTTATCAGTTATTAAATAACAAATGGCAAAACAAGCCAAATATTATAGATAGATAGATAGATAGATAGATAGATAGATAGATAGATAGATAGATAGATAGATAGATAGATAGACAGATAGACAGACAGACAGACAGACAGACAGACAGATACATATAACCACTTATACTAATTACTTTGAGAAGGCAAACTGTATATAACGGTATACATAATGTGTATATTGTTTATATTAAAAATACACATGCAGTACACGATGTTACTGGCACCATGCTGAAGATGTTTGTTTCCTACTCCTTAACAAATATTGTTTTCCTTTCATCAGGCACTTACTGATTCAAGTCATCTCTTGGAATATCTGAAGGCCAAGCAAGGCCAGGTTTTTCCCTATGATCAAAGACCATTACAACAAAACGCAGGAGGAAAACTGAAAGCTTGGTCCATAATTCATGGAGGTCCAGACTTTAAAGTCATTGATTCTACTTTGTACTTGGCCTTATGAAAATACACTAAAGCTCTTCATAGTGAATAATACGGCTTTTGCAATGTGAAGAAAATAACCACAGGTAAGATGCCTCCTCATTACTGTGATTACTGTGCTGTCACTGCAGAGTTTTTTTCTATTAAACAAACTATGGGATTTGTTATGAAAAACTCTAGAAACTAGGCTCTAACTACAGCTCCTACAGTTTAAATAAAAATGATATATCTCTGAATGGATTATTTAATATTATCATTATTACCAAAACAACACTGTTGCTAGATTTTCTCTTATTTTTCTTGCTCTTTAGAAGCCACTTAAAATTTTCAGTGCACAAAACAGAAAGCAACAATCACATCTGCTTCTAACCCCCAATACATCTCTATTAGGAAGAAACTGCCACCAAAATTACTTATTAAAAAGCAATTATATTTGAATTGTTGAACCAAAAGCATCTAAATATAAAGATAATTCCCAATGGTGGATCTTATATCACAAAAAAGGCATACAGTAAATAACATATATATTACACTGCATAATATACTGAATAATCAGTTCTAACATCTGAATCAATAAGTCCTAAATCATTCAAATCAATTCTAAACACATGGGTGGACCAATATTAGCCTCCAAACGCCATCAAGCCATTTAATCCATTTTCACACCATGAAACACTTTAGCGCTTTTAATTCCCAAATCCAATTTTTTTTTTTTTTCTGTTTGTGTGCACTTAGGATGGGTTAAAAAGCAGAGCACGAATTCCGAGTATGGGTCACCATACTTGGCTTTCACTTTGTCACTTTTTTAAATCAAATTAATTTAGAAGGAAAGTCTCATTTAGATCTTATCCCTTGTTCCAAATAGTATGTTTTTCCTCAGAGTCTGCATTTTCTGCATGGGCTGTTGGGATAGTCCACCATTCTGAAACCTAAAATGACATAAAGGAAACCTGCAGATGGTCGAAGGCCACAAGACCGCGAGTCCCCTTCAAGAGCTCCTCTTAAGGAGACACTGCAGTCGGGTGCTTGTTTGTTTTCTTCTCATGCAGTGGTGTTTGAGTTTAGCCTAAAGAAGAGGGGGAAAAAAGAGTGAAGATGGTTAGAGAATAAACAGGTGTACTTTGAGAGAATCAACGAGATGGAGGAAGATAGAGTAGAGTGTGTGTGTGTGTGTGTGTGTGTGTGTGTGTGTGTGTGTGTGTGTGTGTGTGTGTGTGTGTGTGTGTGTGTGTGTGTGTGTGTGTGTGTGTGTGTGTGTGTGTGTGTGTGTTCACTCTTTTCATTGGCACAATGTGTTGAGAGATACAGCAGGCTCATTGGATTAGACTGATTCCTTCCTGATTTCCCTGCAGGGCTCCATCCAACAGGAAAAGGCACAGGGCCGAATGCTCAGCACCCCAATAAGACAATAAACCATCTCCATGAGTCCCTGCAAACCTGCACTGTGAGGGAGAACAGGGAGAAAACAAGAAGTTTGGGAGGAAAACACTGAGGTCAAGACTTAAAGACTGTATAAAGCATAAGAAAAGAAGTTAAAATAATACATTTAAAAAAGGTGATTAAGGGTTTTTAAGCTTCCAAAAAGCTATTAATAAGTAAATGAATAAACACATTCAACAGTTTGAAGTAAGATATTTTGATGGTGTAAAAACACGCATCTTTTTGCTGACCAAGGCTGCATTTATCTGATCAAAAATACAGTAAAAAATAGCTCTTTCTTTCTTTCTTTTTAGGATTCTTTGATGAGTAGAAAGTGCAAATGAACAGCATTTATTATTATTATTGTTTCATAATGTCTTTATTAACTCTTACAGTAGTTTATATGTAAGATGGTGTAGTTATGGGCAATCATATAATTATTATTGCTGTTTTTACTCATAAAGCTGGCTGTATTGCGCTCTAAGTCATTCATGTTGTTGAAAAAGACAGTCATGTGATTTAGAAAAAACAGTTTTGGAGATTTCAGACTTCCCCTTCCCCATTCTAGTAGACAGGAGCTGTTCTTGCATGACTAGAATCGGGGTTGTTAGAACTTAGTGATGTTGTCCGACAAGTGAACAGACTTGCCTTGTAGGAAGGATTTGGGCAAATTCTTCTACATTTATCTGAACAAACTGCAAGAACAAGCACCCTGAGAACATCCTCGCACCCCCATTTGAGCATACTAAAAAAAACTTGAATGGAGCGCAGAACGGCAAAGAGAAAAAGTGATAATTGCTAGAAATCCCAATGACCTCGGGCAAATGCAGCAGAAGCACCAGAAGTGGGCGGGATCCACCAATGGGGGATGAGATCATTGGCTGTGGGCAGGATGAGGGCAACAGCGGGTTACAGAGCTCCTCTGTGATTGGCTGAGGCAGCTGGATCTGGGTGTATGAGTAAAGGGTGATGCTATGGGTGCAGAGATGGAAATGCCTGTGTGTGTGGGCAGCTTTGGGCCATAAAGTGCTGTGTGGAAAGCTTTTGATGTTTCTTTCTGAGCTTTTCACCCTTCCACCCTTATTCATTAAGGGCCAAGCTAGAAGAGTTTATAATTATATGCTTGGTATGAAAATAAAGCACATATTTTTATCAGTGCAAAATAGCACCACAGCAGTTTGCTCCCACCAGCTTTTTCCTGTGAACATAAATGTCAAAATTTCTGAGCATCAGAAGGTTTCGAGTATCTTTCTGCTGGCTTAATACATCTTTAACCACTCTTGCCCTGTGCTTTGCAAAAACCTTCAACCTTAATATTCTCAGTAAAAAAAAAAATAAAAAAAAAAAAAAAACAATGTTCATGGAAGGAATTGGATCTCAAACAGTGTTTAAAGGACCTGTTAATCCAAAATGGATCATTCTGACATCATTTACTCACCCTCATGTGGTTCCAAATCCATATTTTCTTTCTTCAGTGAAACAACAATACAGTAAAGAAAGTTAAGGTCATTTATGTAAGAAGAGTGTATTTTAATAAATTTAATATATTGTGTTTTACATTTCAAAAGTTTGGGGTCCGTCAGGTTTTTAATGTTTTTGAAAGAAGTCTCTCATGCTCACCAATGCTGCATTGATTTGATAAACAAACAAAGAAACAGAAACAAATAAATTCATAAAAGTAATAAATATTGTGAAATATTATTACAGTTTAATATAACTGTTTTCTATTTGAATATATTTGAAAATGTAATTTATTTCTGTGATCAAATCTTAATTTTCAGCATGATTACTTTTTTATTGTTTTATTGTTTTATTATTATTATTATTATTATTATTATTATTATTATTATTATTATTATGTTTTTTTTTTTGTTTGTTTGTTTTTGTTTTTTTCCAGGATTCTTTTAAATTTCAAATAGAAATCTTTTGGACCATTATACATTTCCTTACTGTCACTTTTTCAAGTTAATGCATTCTTTCTGAATAAAAGTAGGCTATCCATTAAAAATTAAAAAAAAAATCTTACTGTCCCGAACTTTTGAACTTATTCGTAGCTCTCAAATCTCAAATCATATTCAAATTTACCACAATTTAATTTGTCACAAGACAATAGCTTTTAGCATTATAGACACTAATTTTGATTGTCTATGGGATATGAGAACTATTTTTAAAGAGCAAACACAAAAAGTTGGTGTAAGAAACCATTTTCACTCATAATTTACTAGTAAAACATACTCGAATAATCTTTGCTTTATTTACAAATTATTGTTTTTTAGCCACACCATGCAGTAGTTGGGACACCTTTTCTATCAATCAGAAAATTTGTTACAGACTATTGTTTTTCTGAAAATAGAATACTAAAAATACTTACATACCTTACTTGTTGTCTCAGAAGCAAAGGAATTATGAAGCTGCTTTTTAAGCCTCTTTTCAAGCCCAAACGCTGCTCGCAAGCTTATGAGTTGAAGGATCTAAAATTCACAAGGCAGGCCTCTTTCAACAGCAGATCCTTGAACATATTGCTTTTTTGAGTATCTGTGCCCTTGAGGGTCAAACGGGCCGTATGCTGAAAGTCTTGGAGGTGGTCGAGGTTATTTCATGAGCTTCCAGATGACCCTGGCTCAGCGGAGTGTGTCATAACCAGCCTGGATAATTTCCACATGCAGGAGTGTCAGATCAGAGCTCGCTTCAGCAAACACATCGAGGCCGAGCACCTGGAACTATTTAGCATACAGTCAATTAATGTTGACACACACTGGGGGAGAAAGTTGTAAAGATACAAACTGATGTTGAACTTATCTTTATCATTATTATTATTATAGTGGATTAACTCTACAGAGAACATTAGAGGATCTGTCTGCAGTATGAACCATTCCAGCTCTGATTCCTCCAATGGCTTCAGTACAAGATCTAAAATATATTTATAATTACAGACAAGCACACATACTCAAGCAATGTGGACTATAGAATAGAATTTATACAACAATATTAACGCCTTTATGGCTCCTACACCCCCACTCTTTTTCCTTTCCCTGTCTGACTTTATGCATACACATCATTAGTTACATAATGCTTCATAACATTTCCAGTAATATGATTATGGCAGCACGATGGCTCTATGTGCCGTAGCAGGTATTAGACCAATCATAAAGAACGCTAACATTCCCAAACCACCTCTCACTGCACAGCAAGGCCATTCCAACAGTTGAAGAGGCGTACTGTAAAAATTTAAATAACATGGCTTCAGTTCATATGTCAGTTGGGACCTTCAGAGGGAGCTTGATTGCGATACAGAACTCAGCAATGCTTGAAGTCCAAGCACAGATTGTGAAGCAGATTGGTTGCTAATGTGATGTAGGCAGGAATCCTTCAGGTTCTCGAAAACAGACTAGTGCAAACCGAACGACCAAATGTGCTTCTTGGAATTTTGCTTGGTGTGTCGCATCATGCTCTTTGGGGATCAGCTTTGTGATGAAATCACAGACAAATACTGAGAAAATACTTGAAATGTCAAGACAAAGGCCTGGATATAAAGAAAGAGCAACAAACACAAAAAATCTCAAATAATAATAATGTGAAGCTGCATTCATAAACTACAATCTATTCAAATTTAAAATGAGTAATTTTAGTCCTTTTAAATTTGAGTAATTTAGCCATTTTAAATTGGTGATTTTTAAAAGTGAATTTCTCATATGAAATATAATTATTTGTAATATAAAATAATTTTGGACATTCTAAATTTGCATGCATTGTTGTTGTTGTTAAATATAAATTTTATAAATAATAGTTTTTTTATTAATAAACAGTATTATTTTAAATTATAATATATTATTGTATATTATTATATTATATATTAAAATATATCAAATGTCACAGTATTATACTTCATTATTTTACTATTTTCGTTAAAGTGCTGCTCTAGACATTTTGAATTATCTAACACACACACAAACACAACCTGCATGCATTTGCATGCTAAAGTTATCGATCTCTTGCTGTGAATATGAGCAATAAGTGAGTGGGAGACAATATCTCCTTGGAAACCCAAACCATCATGCTCACAAGCGGCCTTCTGAACGTCCTTTGGGGCTCCAAGAAGGCCCACCCAGTGGATTAGCAGCTCAGGCACAACACAGTCCCATTCACTGGATATTAGCAGGAGAAACAGGTGGTAATGTTTAGAGAAGGGCAGAGGAGAGATATTACACAGATTAGGAGTTTATTTCTGTCTCCTGTTGCTTCTCTCCCAATTTCTCTGTTGTTGCATGCACTAGTTTGCCAAGGACACACAGTGCATGTTCATAAATCCTGTATTTGTCAGCAACAGAACAGCACAGAGTGCAGGAGTTGTGTCAATTCGATTCTTTCTCCATAGATAACCCTACTTCACTACTGCAGACATGCTTTGCAGCTCTGGGGAAGCATAAAAAGGTCAGCATCCATGAACCACACCACTGAGAGAAACAGGAAAATTGAACGCAAAATGACTGCATGAAAGAACTTGCAATTTAACTTAAATGAATGTTAAAAAGTACAAGTTAAAATTGACTGCATTTGTTGTGCAATATTGATTAACACAGAAAATTATTGAAATTCTAAAAGAAAATGAAATAAAAATGTTCACCACTTACTCACTACATGACTTTCCTCCACCGTACACAAAAGGAGACTGATCCATGTTCTTTTCCATCCTAGTAAAATAAACAGGAACATTCAGGCTTTAAAAAGGACACGGATAGCACCATAACAGTATCATGAACTGTTCATATGACTTGTCTATGTATCTGCAACAGATGGGTGATGTGTCGTGTCCTTAAAGGAATAGTTCACACAAAAAATGAAAATTTACTGAAAATTCATTCACCAGGTTATCAAAGAAGTAGATGGGTTGTTTGCTCAAGGAAACATATTTGGAGAAATATAACATTACATCCCTTGCTCACCAATGAATCCTCTGCAGTGAATGGGTGCCGTCAGAATGAGAGTCAAAACAGCTGATTAAAACATCACAAGAACCCACACAACTCCAGACCAATCCATCAGTTAACATCTGGTGAAGATGTATAGAAATTATAGATTTGTTTCTGACAAACACAAAGGCTAAAAGTTTTTTTTATTTTATTTTTTAATGTCTAACCATTGCTTCCAGCTATATGAGTCCTCTATCCATAATATTGCTTCCTCCAGTGAAAATGTCATCTCATCTGAATTGGGAGAGAAACACTCACAGATCAAACACTGTTCACAAATCAAAACAGTCCAAAACAGATCTAAACAAATATGTGGGTGGATTTTGATGTGTGAGGAACACAGGAGATGGACTTTTCGCCGGAGAATGCTTTATTATGGATTATGGACTCATATTTTGTCCAGAAGTGATGGTTTAAAGTTAAAAAAATGTCTTATGCAGCATTTCACTTCTCAAGATGTTAACTAATTGACTGGAGTTGTGTGGATTACTTGTGGATTATTGTGATGTTTTATTAGCTGTTTGACAGCACCCATTCACTGCAGAGGATCCATTAGTGAACAAGTGATGTAAAATAAATAAATAAATAAAATTCCTTTCAATCCCAAATGTGCTGTAGCTAACTTTATATATAAGAGTCTAACTTTGTTAGCTCGGAACTTGCGAGTATTCACGGTATTGAGAAACATACAGGCCAAACATCTATTAGATAAGAGTCTATTTTACAATACAAATAACAAGAATGATTGGCATCAGCACAGTGGGGTGGAGGGGCTCTTGGAGGTTAATAAAGCATTGTAAACAAAGAATAGAGTGAGCTATGAGAAAAATCCTAAAAGTATAAAATCACAGGAGTGCACACATTTATGTTAAAAGCCATTCTTGTTTATGGGAGATGCTTCTAAACTAACTATGTAGAGATATTTCACCTTCCGACAGTACAGACATCCATTACAGACAGATCTGCTAATGCGGTGGTTCAAAACGGGTCAGTTTTTAATAGGGTCGCAGACAGCGGGAGGAATCCGAAGCTAAATGCAACTAACCATATAATGGTGCAGAGTTAAGATAGAAAATAGGCTTATCAGCTTTTAAAGTAGGAGAAAATGCATTCAATGTCTTATGCTGTGAATGTCAAAGATCGTGTCCAAGCAAACTCTACTGTATTTTGCTGACAATTTGCTACATTATTCATGCATAGTTCACTATATGAGGAAAAAGTGAGTGAAAATGAGTGCATTTAGACATAACTGCACACAATTTTACACACTTTCCAACAAAACTGATTTCAAATCACATATGAATGATAAACAGCAAGTTTCATGTGGTTTGTTTTTGCCATTTAGCATTTTCATGCCAAAAAATGTATTTTACATCTATCTGAGCAAAGACTATGAAGGACAAAAACTGATCTCATAGAATAAAAGCTGAGCTTCATATGAACAAAGTTTGTAAAAGAGAGTTGTATGTATTAAAAATTTACATAATAATGCATATGTATAATAAACGACCCAATAGTCTTTTCTATTTGTGTATGACCAACCATTCCCAGAGTTATATAAAATCACCCTGCATACAAACATACATACAACCACACTTCTATTGTTTACACACACAAGTTTTCATTTAACTCGAACACTACAAATAATTGGGGTTCATTTTGCAGGATTTCAAGCTTCTCAGGAGACAATGGGATACGTGTGCTCTCCTCTCCATCCATTAATCATTAATGATGTCATAATTCTGTTTAAGATGACAGGAGTGGAGAGTTGGAGACAGAAAGTTAAATTCAGCCTGCTTTAATGTCGGATAATACATCAATACTCTTCTTGAGTGCATTTTTAATATAAACAAATACAGCTGAGAGTGACAGGGAAATAAAAAGGAGGCAACAGGAGTTGGACATGTTGCAAGCCAGATTCAAACCTGCGAAAGCACAATGGTAATCAAGAACACCATTTATCTTTCATTAATCATCAATGTTACTCAAAACCAATGGATTGGGTAAATGTTAGCTGGTTAGCAGCTAAATAAAATAAAATAAAATAAAATAAAATAAAATAAAATAAAATAAAATAAAATAAAATATTAAAGTATTAAAATTAATAATATTAAAATTATTGTATTATTATTAAATTAATTAATTAATTTTTAATTTGACCCTCCAAATAGTCAAAGCCTTGAGACTGTGCACCAGCTAAGAAATGTCCATTTAGTAATAATAATATTAATAATAATAATAATAACAAATTAATAACAATAAACAACAACAATAATAATAATAATAATAATAATAATAATAATAATAATAATAATAATAATAATAATAATAATAATGATGATGATGATGATGAAACTTATGAAAATATTTTAAAATTATATATATGTGTGTGTGTTTTTTTTTAATGCTCCAGATAGTCCATAGTCAAAGCCTTGAAACT
This sequence comes from Cyprinus carpio, assembly GCF_018340385.1. Taxonomy (NCBI): domain Eukaryota; kingdom Metazoa; phylum Chordata; class Actinopteri; order Cypriniformes; family Cyprinidae; genus Cyprinus; species Cyprinus carpio. The sequence goes on from NC_056589.1 coordinate 26,447,109, forward strand.
GTACCAGCTGAGAAATTCCCATCAAGATGAATGTGTAAAAATAAAACTTAAAATGAATTAAAATAAAATAGAAATGATTATAAAATATTATACACAATAATAATAATAATAATAATAATAATAATAATAATTATAATAATTATTAAAATAAAATAGAAATGATTATAAAATATTATACACAATAATAATTCAAAATTTAAAAAATATTTAAATTCAATTAAATTTCATTTCATTTAATTTCATTTCACATCTGCTAACATAGACACCAACCAACACACTGCTCCAACAAACAGCCGAGCGACCACCCAAACTCTCGCTGGGCTTTTGTTTGTGTGTGGCCAGGCCCGGGAGTCTGGTGGCTGGTTGGACAAATCTTCACTCAGTGAGGGATGAACTTGGCTAGAAGCTTGTTCTGCTCTGCAAAGCCCAGAATGTCCATGCCTGGAGCTCCAGCAAGAATTAGGAGGGGGATTTATGGGCCGCATCCTCCAGCTCACCCAGGCCACCGCATACTGTCCCGGCCCCTGACCAGCTAACCCCAGCTCCGTTCCGCTTCCTACCCCTTGCGCCGCTGGGTGCGTTTAATTAGGTGTTAGGGGAACATGGACAGGACATCCCCCCGGATGTTGTCCTCCCACAATGACCGTAGGATACTCATGGTCCATGGATGTTTACAGTAAACAGCCTGAGAAAAGGAGAAAGCGAAAAGAAGCACATTCATTTGTCAAAAAATCAATACAGAGCATTCAAGAACCTCAGCTGAGCGCAGTCTGTTTTCTGTACTGTTTTTAAGTTGTGTGTGACGTTACACAACACAAAGCACCATGAAATTGCACTGTATTAAAGCCTCCCCTATTGTGAATCTGTTGAATAAAACTCCATGTGCATGTGGCAACATGGGAAGATGCTTTGAATGCTTTAAAACTGCTATGAAAACAATTAAGGATAACTATGTGTGCATGTGTGTGTGTGTTTGTGTGTGTGTGTGAATTTAATAATATACAGCAATTATTGTAAACTGAAATTAAATTAAAGTTAGTATTCCCAAAATTGCCATCAATTTTGTTCCAAACATCTTTGATGTTTTTCTTCAAAGTAATGGAAGAATGACTAATAGAATAACTTAAACTCAATTAATAAATATGATCATAATGTTTTGTTGTTGTTGTTGTTGTTGTTTTTGTATTGTTAAAATGTCTTTTGTATTTATGAGAAAACTAAAGTTCATACAGGTTTGAAAGAACATGAAAATGAGTAAATGAAGACATGAATGACATGAATATATATATATATATATATATATATATATATATATATATATATATATATATATATATATATATATATATATTTCTTATATAATGTTAATTATTATTTCTTTAAAATTTTGCATTTCATCTGTGATTCTTCTTGGCTTTGTTTTAGCATTGTGATACATAGCTCTTTTGCATTACCTCGTAAGTGAATCACTTAATGACCAACTCTAATCCCAGTGGTTAATTTGTTATTTTGACAATCAGTTATTCTATACACAAATATATTTTTTTATATATTTAACTCATGGGAGTATATAGAGCATTTTTGCTTTATTGTGGTGCATCTTGCTTTTTAAGTGGCTTATTTAACCACTGAGGACATAATTTACACAAAAATAATTCATCATTTACCACACAGAGCGTAAATAAAAGTCTAAAAGACATATTAGGGGTTACTGAGGGACCTCAAAACAACATGCAGTACTATATATAACCATTGAAATGTCAATGCAAAGGAGAGGGAAAAAAATGTTTTGTTTTACAATAAAAACATGCAGGTCATATTTTTAAAACCCTTTGTGCAGTATTGTTTAGCTGATTGCAGCCGCAATTTGAACCTTTGCTAATGAATTTCATAAATTTTCCACAGGCCATTAAAGTTAAAGTGTCATTGCACCATGCGCGTTTGCCGTTGTTCTCGTTACAGGGTGTATATGCATATGAACATCAAACTACACTAAACTTGATTCTCTCATTGTTGCATGTCTTTGATTTTAACCTGCATAGTTGCCTATTTGAAACCATTCCATCAAAGTATTACCAGTTACGATGATTTGGGTTTGCAATGCATACATTTAGCAGCACAGCTTTGCAAAATCGGTGAAGTCCTATCTTAATGTAGCTCAATACATATTAAAAATAGCATGTAAAACATGCATATATATATGAATACAACTTTAGTAAAGTAAATTAATAATAATAATACAATAGGGCATTTTAGGTGTTTGAGCAGATTGCTACTGCCAATGATATTGCTTATGATATTGCTAGGATATTGCTAGGATATGTGGTGGTTTACTTGCTCTATAAGTTGTCCACTCAAGTATTTATATATGGCTCAGGTCATGTCTTCAGTGCAAGACTGATGGATTTTTAGCCAAAGCGTACATCTAATCATGATAAAAGGAGTAATATAGCACAACTCAAGCCACTGAGTTTGATTCATTCATGTCTGTAACATGAGCACTATGAGTTTCAGTAGAAATGGAAGGCCAAGTCAAGTGCATTGCATACTGCACATTTTGGCAAACATTGTAGATCACCTGTGTGTTTCCTGCATACAAGAAATCTCCATACTGTTCAGTGAATACACAGTGCATTTTTTTTTTTTCTGTCAACAAATGAAAGTTGTATACAATTATACCCAAAGTCACCACTCCTGTCCTTCAGAACCATCTCTCTCTTTCAGTTGCTGAGATGAAAGTGCAGGTCCTGGGCTTCCTGCAGTCTGTGTACATTTTTTCACAAATGTCTGGCACAGATCAGATCTATGTGAGATTGGAGGTTTGTGGACTTGTATTGGATTTGGGCCAATTTCCGATTGCTCTGTTCCACGTACTTACAACAAAGGCAGACTGAAGCTCGCAAGCTCTATAGAGTATAATAAAAGTATTGTAAAATTAGTCCTTCATGCGTCTTCTGAAGGTTTGTGTGTAGAACAGACCAACATTGTTTTTCATGTATAATATTCAAAGTGAGATGTTAACTGCTGAGACTCAATTCAGAATCATTCAAATTCATTAATGAATCATTCAAACTGGTTTTGTGTACAGATTCAACCCATTTACTAAAAAAAGATCCAACTCAGACAAACAATTCTTTCATGAATCACTGATTATCTGGATGTTTCTTCGTGAGCAGTGCTTGTCGGAAAATTAGAAACATGATGATTTTTTAAATGTTTTTAATGAAGTACCTTAAGCTCAAACAAAGCTGCATTCAGTTGATAAAAAAATACAGCAAAAACTGTAATATTGAGAAATAACTGATTTCTGGGGTGAGTAAACAATAACTTGAAAGTGCCAAGATAAACTGTAAAATAAAATAAAATGAAATGTGGCCTTTCCTTTCTGTCACCTGTCTCCTTCTATGTCCTTCTGCCCTTCCTGGCACATTGTTGCCATTTTCTTTTTGGCCAGAGTGTTTGTAAAACCGAAAGATGTAATATCTGACCTTACTGCACATGCATTGATGAAGAAAACTCGTGCCTGGATGAGAGATTCTGCCCACAGGCTCAGAATTCCAGTGATGACACAAACTGTTGTTATGTTACGAGCAGCACTGAACAGAGACGAAGTAATTAATGTACAGATCGAGTCACAACATCTAATTTTCTCTATGTCGTTGGTTGATTCTTATGTGTCATAGTTTACATTGAGACAAGGTGATGTTAAGTGCTAGTGACTGCAGCAAACAAATGGGTCAGGATGTGAAGAGAAGCACAACACAAAGAATCTTATAATGGCACAGATTAAAATGACAGCATATGGAGACTCCTGCTTCTCAGATTCATTCATTCATTCATTCATTCATTCACTCACTCACTCACTCACTCACTCACTCACTCATTCACTTACTCATTCTCACTCACTCACTCACTCACTCACTCACTCACTCACTCACTCACTCACTCACTCATTATTTATACAGCCGTTTTTTGTTTGTTTGTTTGTTTGTTTGTTTGTTTGTTTGTTTTAAAAGATGGCAGTAATATCACAACTGTATAGAGTTTTAGAAGGGATCTCAAAAATATGTGATCAGATTTCTTAATATATAAAAGTCTGCAGTTAAAATACAGGGTTCAATATGAACTCAACATTTCTCATCAAATTTACAAAAAGTTTTTTTTTTTTTTTTTATTGAATTAAACTGAATTTTTTTTATTTTATTTATTTATTTATTTTTTGTTGAATATTTTATATACTCTTAATGCGTATCATTGACTTCTGGTGTAAATTTTTGTCTCCCATGAACATTTTCAGGAAAAACACCTGAGACAAATTTTATTTATAATTTTTTCTTAAAGAAATATTTAAACAAAACATAACAATGGTAATTTATTCAATCACATGATTTCCTTCTACCAATTTCAATTATATACTTAATTGCAAATCTATAATTACAATAAGATTTTACTTCATACGATTTATTATTATTATTATTATTATTATTATTATTATTATTATTATTATTATTATTATTATTATTATTATTATGGAAAGAAATGCTTACAGATTTGCAACGACATATAACTGTGGTCTTATATAAGCAAACAGAAATCTTGTTTTCAATTGCATGTTACACAGAACACTCCTGTAGCTCAAACAGTGGTGCTCCAAGGTCATGAGCTGATTCCCAGGGAATGCATGAATCTATAAAATCTATATGTTGAATGCAATGCAAGACACTTTAGATAACAGAATCTGCCTAATGCATGAATGTAACATGTAGATGGAAACACTATTTGGCACATTTGCAGTTTAACCCCATTTGCGACTCATGCACATTGCACTTCTGCATGCATGGCTACTGTATGTGTGTGTTAATGTGTGTGGGTGTTTGTTTACAGGTGTCTGCATTAATGCATCTTGCCTGTCATTATTTCTCTCCTGTCACCCACTTAGACAGAACTGCTGACAGCAGACACTCCAGCAGGGCTGTATGAGTCACGCTCACCCGGATTCTGTGCGCTGGAAGGAAAGGAGTGAGACGTAAAAAAAAATAAAAAAATAAAAAATTGTTTTAAAAGAGGTGATATAGAAACAAACCATTAATTAGGTGCATAGGTGAAGCCAGGATTTCTGTCATTGACTGTGAACATTAAAGAAAAACATGGTGTCTGATAGAATGACTGTTTCCATAAATAATATTCCACCAAAAAAATAAGCATTACATATTCACACGATTATCTCCAAGTCATTTTAATTTGTTCTAGATGTCACATTATGATGCTTTGGAAGCCTGGCTGAAGCTAAAAAGGTGCATTTATAATAAAAATGCTGTATTTTTAATTCATTGACTGACTGGGGAGCGAGGAAGGTACCTGTACTGACACAGTCAGATGGAAACCTCATTCTGTCGTTTGCATAAAATGTTGTCTCAGCCAATCAAAATTAGGCTGATGGCCAGGCCATATTATTAAGTGTGTAATTAGAGAGCATCAGTTCCTGAGTGGGCAATTAATACACTTTTAGAAGTACAGGTTGCTGAATGTACTGACATTTTTAATTTCTAATTTCTTTTCTTCAAGACTGGTCATAACTTTTTAAAGTCAAGACAAAAAGGTAGATTGATCTAATGTGAATCCAAAAAGTAAGACTGATTAACCCTTGACTAACTGCTAGTATGTCAAACTAGTTTGTAAGAGACAGTCTTAACATAGTGTCTATGTTTATGCAACTGTCCCCTGGAGCTCAGAGTCTAAAGTGCTGATTTGACAAAAGCTGCTATATTCTGGCCCACTTTTTGGCTTCAATTCCCAATCCACCAACAACAGCATAACTGAGGAATGAGCTAATGAAAAGAGTGATTACAAAGAGTGATTTACAGTTCTTAAAAAAGGACACACATTCATCTCTATCTCAGACTAATATATGCAAAAGCTAATCTTGTAGAACAAAACTTACTGGCAGAAAGTTAATTTAGAGGCTTATTTTGGCCAAGAACCACCTACCTAGTCAGGAATAGACAACGTGAATGACGTTTTAAGTGAATAACCAATCCATTTGTATGTATGGGCATGTAAAAGGTGGGTTTAGCTTAAGTAGTTAACACCATAACATTAAACTGGTGTGGAAAAAAGGATAGATAGATAGATAGATAGATAGATAGATAGATAGATAGATAGATAGATAGATAGATAGATAGATAGATAGATAGATAGATAGATAGATAGATAGATAGATAGATGTAACAATATTTCACGATGTAACAGATTTTACTGTATGTTTTATTAACATACACTGCTTTGCAGTATTTTAAGATTGGTCTGTGCATAAAAGCACACATGTAACCGCACAGACACGCTTGTAAGCATGTACTCATGTTGTACACAATTAAATTTAGTTTTTCTAATAACCGCTCTTGAAATCTCATCCTGAGGGGATGTGATCTTTATCTCACCTGCTTTTGCATGATTTGCTTCTCTCCCAGCTGAACTCTCCAGCACTGGAGCAGCTCTGTGGCATGCCCAATGCGACGGATAATGTTGAGCTTGATGCATGGAAGGATAAAGCAGTGATGCGTGATCTCACCGGCAGATAAATCCCTGTTAACATCAGCAAAGAGACAAAAGCATTTGTGAACACACATACAGGCAATAGTGTCCTAAAGTGTACCCCTCACACACACGGCATGACATCAGCATGGGTCACAGTGCTCACGGTTCAAACATATGTGCATGCCTTGACCAAGACATCCTTTAGAAATGTAGGTGAATTTATGGGGAATGGATGCAAAGCCCCAAACTCTCTGATTTAGGCCATAAAAGCATTTATGATATGAAAATATATTCACATATATTGTAAATTCATATCAGTTAAGCAACCAATGGATGATTTATTCAAAGATGTGCGTGAGTACGACTCAATATACAAATACATTTGAACCCAAGAGTCATTCAGAAACACCTAAACAAAATCTATAAACAGGCCTCTTCATAATAGATGGACTTTTTTAGATTTAAAATGTAACATAGACGCTAAGGTGTTTATTAAAACTCACCACTGCCTTATTTTCTCCAGTCACGAATGGAAGGCAAAGAGGTGGAGTGCAAAGTCAAACTTTGTCCTGATGTTGGACGTCTTTGCTAGAGGGTGATCCAGAGGACTTCCTGAGATCATATCTGTCATTTATCTTCCGCAAGGTGAACAGCCAGAAACACTGTCCCAGTCTCTAGAACGGAGGGCAGATTAAATAAAAACATCACATGGACGGTCTGTCCCTGCTTGTGCAATGCCAAATGCACATAACATTATGATATTTTGATGCATATCTTTTTTTTTCTTCTTTTTTTTATGCACTTTAAAGATAACAGAGTTTACAGAAAGGTTTGAGAACAGTAATCAGTAATCTGACATTCTGACATGGATGGATGCAGTTTATTGGATTCTTTTGGGCTATTGAAAAAATAACACCCATTCACTTCCATTATAAGGACTGGAAGAGAAAGGACATTTTTTAATAAAACACCGATTGGATTAATCTGAAAGAAGAAAGCCATATACACCTAGGATGCCTTGAGGGTGAATAAATCATGAGGTAATTTTCATTTTTGGGTAAACTATCCCTTTAACCAAACAGGCATTGAGGCAGGGGCGCGGTCAGAAATGTTTCAGTGGGTGGGCTTACATAAAAAAGGTGGGCAAAGTGTAGAGTATGAAAACTGCATGTCAAATTGCCAACAGAAAATACAGGTTCAATACACAATATTTTTAAAGCAAAAGTTAACTAATTTAAAAAAAAAAAAAAAAAAAAAAAAAAACTAACGTTAACAAAAATAAATAAATACTGTTAAAATGCATAACCTCAGTCTGAGACAATGGGGCTTTGCAGATATGATCTCATAACTAACTGTCTCTATCAGTATGTGTTCAAAGGAGTGCAAACATTGAGGACTGCAGAAATGTGTGCAGATGCAAATATGCAGTTTGTTGAGGAGAACAGTATCTAGCACAACAGTTGTGTTTCTTACCATAAAGGACTAACAGAAACTGACAAATCATAATTTTGACAAGCATATGGTATGCACCTATAAGACGTTGGAAAATTAAGAAACTGCCTGTAATTAACGATGAAAACTTGATATGTATCAAGTTTTCATGGTGGCCACAGTTGAGTGCCCATGCCCACCTGTAGCTTCATCACTGCATTGTAGCAAAGCAGGGTAAATCATTTATGAATTTACATAACTGTGCGATCATTAAGGCAGCTTTACATATAAACTGATCTGTATCATGCTAAGTGTGATTGAGGTCTCCTGTATGCTGCCCTAACGAGGGTGTAACGTAACAGGAGCGAGGGATTCTGGGAATCGTAGGCGCCGTGACGCAGCTGACCCTGTGCTGTGTGAGTGGGAGATTGTGGGCTGACAGTGAGGAACGGGAAAATCACTGCATAGCGTCTCCACTCGAATACTCCCACCGGCTCTCTAGACTAGCACTTTTATTTATAACGCTGATAGTGTGGAAAACGTGCATGAAAATGCACAGAAATAGACATGAGAAGTGACTCAGATCCCAGAGGGGTTATACGTCACACATTGTCACACATAGATATATTTCAAACACGTCAGAAAAAAACATGTAAGATAGTTTATGAGTACTGTATATGTGAAGAGCCTGGAGAAGAGAGAAATACATGAATAGAAACTGACAGTAGATACGTCTGAATCTTATTCAAGCAGCTGCTAGAAGGGAAAGTATAGAATTAGACAAGATTAACAGTGCCGTAAGCGATTGTTTGGAAATGCATGCATAAAATGTCTCTATTAACTGAAAGAGATGAGTGAAATGGGTGTCTCTGTATCAAAACTAGACTCACAGCACAGGAGAATCAGAAAAGCGATCCGAGCTTTGCCCATTTGGGTTTGCTGACATGACTTTGGAGGTTGGGATTTTGGAGAGAGGCCCTGAATGAGCAGATCTAATTCAGTGGCTGAAGTCTGGCAGAAGGTTAAAAAAAGGCTAACGTCACTTTATGCAAAGCTTGTGCAGCCCATAAACTAAAAATAAAATAAAAATAAAAAAAATCTCCAGAGCAAGATGTTAAAGTATTAGTTGACCCAAACATTTTAATTCGGTCATCATTTATTCACCCTCACGTAAATCCAGTCACATTTGACTTATTCTTTGAAACCCAAAAAGTGAGTTTTTGCCATATGACCAGGACACAACAACATCTAAAATGACAAAAAGTGCACAATATTCCAAGTCTTCTGACAGCATTCTGAGAAGAAAAGATTGAAATGTTAGTCACCATTTACTTAAAACCTGAACTTTTAAAGATTTTTATTTATTCATTTATTTATTTATTTTTAAATAAATAAATAAGTATTTGCAAAGGATGCATTCAAATTATCAAAACTGACACTGGAGACTGGAGAAAAAGCTTCTGAAAATTCAGCTTTGACATCAAATTAATAAATTACAAATTACAAAATTTTAAAATATATTAAAATAATAAAAAAAAAATGTTTTGAACTGTAATAATATTTCACAATAGCACTGTATTCTTTTTTTTAACTGTATTTTAGATAAAAACATTTAAACAATTGATAACACTTTACAATAAGGTCCGTTAGTTAATGTGGTGGCTTCTGCCATGTCTAGAGGAATCACTCTCGAAGTCTTGGGGTTTTGATGCCAGAATTTAGATTTTATTATCATGAGACAATAAAACCGAGAAAGCTCTGCAGAACAGTCTGTCGAGTCTGTGTCGGTTCTCTGTTTTATACAGTGCTTCCGAAGGCATGCCAGATGTTCAATACATTTCATACATATGGTTCTGTTATCAACTCTTTTACCTTTTTTGGCTGTGTCTCCAGCTTGCTTTTAGGATGTAGAACTTATTTTAAGTGTGAAACGAGGAGGCCTAATCATATCTTTTGTCCTATGTCAAAACAGGACATGCAACTTTACCATATACTGTATTTTTGTAATGTCTGCACCAAGGAGGTCTCATCATATATTTTGTCTAATGTCCAAATAGAGTGTGCAGCTACACCATATACTGTACCCCTGCACTGTCTGCACATTCCATTCTCACACAGGCAAATGCATGAATATAACAGTAGAATAACTTGATACAGAAATGGCTAGATTCACATTGATTATACTTGATTAGTTCACATGTTGACCAATAAAAATCTTCTTCATTTTAAGTTGTTGTTGTTTTGATTAACAGTAGTTAATGTATTAATAAGCAATACATCACACATTGTCACACAATGTGGAAGTCGCGGCCTAGTGGTTAGAGAGTTTGTTTTCGATTATTTCGGTGCCTTGAGCAAGGCACCGAACCCCCAACTGCTCCCTGGGCGCCGCAGCATAAATGGCTGCCCACTGCTCCGGGTGTGTCTTCACGTTGTGTGTGTGTTCACTGCTGTGTGTGTGCACTTTGGATGGGTTAAATGCAGAGCTTGAATTCTGAGTATGGGTCACCATACTTGGTTGTATGTCACGTCACGTTCACTTTTTTTCACTTTCACTTTCACTTAGATTTGAAGCAGTATTATTAATCTTTGTTAACTGTTCATTGCTAGTTCATGTTAGCTAAATCCATTAAACAATATGAACAAATACAACTTTACATTAATATAATGCATTAGTAAATGTTGAAATTAACATTATTAATAAATGCTTTAGTAAATAAATGCTTTAGTAAATCTAGTAATAAATGCAAGTATTATTCTTTGTTAGTTATATATATATATTTATTTTTAGTTAATGATTTTGTAAACATTACTATTTTTAATGTTTTTTGAAAGTTTCTTCTGCTCATCAAGCCTGCATTTATTTGATCAAAAATACAGAAAAAAAAACAGTAATATTGTGAAATATTATTACAACTTAAAATAATAGTTTTCTATTTGAATATACTTAAAAAAAAAAATTTATGTCCTGTGATGCAAAGCTGAATTTTTCAGCATCATTAATCTCCAGCCCTGCAGTGTCACATGTAACATCCAGTCTATCACATGATCATTTAGAAATCATTCTAATTATTCTGATTTATTATGAGTGTTGGAAACAGTTCTGCTGTCTAAGTAGTGCATTTGATGAATAAAAGGTTAAAAAGAACTGCATTTATTAAAAAAAATAAAAATTCTAATAATATATTAAAACTAATAATATATTTTCTTTACTATCACTTTTTATCAATTTAAACACATCCTGCTGAATCAAAAGCTATTGATTTTATTTTTAAAAAAAGAAAGAAAAAAAAAATGACTGACCCCAAATTACTGACAGTAGTGTATATTGTTATTACAAAATATTTATATTTTAAAAAGCTCATAGCTTCTTTTTTTTTTTTTTTTTTTTTTTTTTTTTTTTTTTTACTTTTTATTCATCAAAGTATCCTAAAAAAGTATCTTTTTTTCTGAAAAAAATATTAAGCAGCAGAACTGTTTCCAACTTTTGATAATGAATCATCATATTAGAATGATTTCTAAATTATCATGTGTGATAGACTGGATGTTACATGTGACACTGAAGGCACTGGAGTAATGATGCTGAAAATTCAGCTTTGCATCACAGAATTAAATGATCATTTAAAGTATAATAAATTTAAAAAACAATTATTTTAAATTGTAATAAAATATATCAACAATATTTACCTTTTTTTTTCTGTATTTTTGAAAAATAAATGCAGGCTTGATGAGCAGAAGAAACTTCTTTCAAAAACATTAAAAATAGTAATGTTTCCAAACTTTTGACCTTAAAAGAAAATATTGTCAGTCTTTCTACTTCAAGGAGTTCAGTTTCATGTTTAATTCAATGTTACTTGCCTTTTTTTTTTTTTTTTTTGAGAAATGTTCCAGAAATTTCTGAGTGTAAAAAAGGAAAGGAAATCCTACAGCATTTTATTTTCATTGTGTTTGAATTAATCTTTTTTTTTTCTGAAATTATTTCTTTTTCATAAAATTATTGTTAAAACTGATTTTCATATTTGCAATGGTGCTGTGTGTAAAATGAATCAGTTTGTTTGGGTCTTGCTAAATGATTAGTAATTATCCAAACAATTTTTAAATCCAAATGCTGTTTATATAAATCATAGGTACATGAATCATATAGGGATGGTTAGATTAAGTGCAGAATGAAGTGAAAGTAAAAAGAATTGCAGAGAGAGAGTGAGAGAGAAAGATGGACAGTCTGTCACTTCTCCTTCCAAAAATATACCAACTGCCAATCATGCTCAACAGAGTGGATATTTATGCCCTAGTACTGTATGAAACACGACCTGGTGTGAGAAAGCACACACACACACACACACACACACACACACACACACACACACACACACACACACACACACAGGGCCTGCGGGTTGAGGAGCACAAATCCTCCAGCAGCAGGACAGACACTCTATGTGCTGCCAAACGCTCGGTCCACTCTTCTCTGCCTCGCTCTGATCCTGCTCCAACCTTGAGCCGGTGTCACTCTGCCTGCGTGCCGCTTCTGTTATTTGTCTTGTGGCTGCTCTCGAGAGTAGTTGCCTTGTCGGTAGATCCGTTTCAGCACATGCATGCGATCACAATGAAATTCACAGTATGGTTATCGCCTGCAGCCGGTAATGAGATCCTGGTGATGTCATCACTCGTGGGATTCAACAAAACAGTCCTTAGGAAGAGAAAATTGTTGTGGAAGTTACTGTTATTTTTGCACATACATTGCACATTTTTTCAAACACTGTTATGCGAATAGTGCTGGGTAGTAACTGATTACATGTAATCTGGATAACATAATCAGATTCCAAAAATAAAGTACTTGCAATTAGATTACATATTAAAATAGTCATAATGGCTCTACAGTTACCTTTTTATTGATTGTGTGATTAGATATTATAAGTGTTTTCTCTAAATGTCAACATTCCATAAACTACTGATGAACACATTACTTTTTATTTTAATTATCATTAATTTGGTTATTTAACCATGTATCACTTTTTTTAAATGATTTGTTTTAATTTTACATGTTTTTTTTTTTTTTTTTTTTCATTTTAATTAGTTATTAGATTTTCATTAAACCCCAGCAGTTGCTTCACAATCCCCATTTTGGGAAACCTTGAAATGTGTCATGTTTAATGCACTTCATCGTGTTAATGGCAACACATGTAATATTTCCTTCTCTTTGTATTTTTATATCAATATGGTACAAGATTATCCTATTGAAATCATTGTGATAAATAAGTTAGGTCAAAAGTAATCTAAAAGTAATCAAAAGATATGCTGATTACATTATATAAATTGCAAAAAGTTTTCTTAAATGCAATACTAAGAATGCAGGACTGTAAAGTTTATAATAAGCCCAGATGGATGCAGAATCTCTAAACTAAATTCATAATACATTAGACTGTATAAACAAATATGATCAGATGTCTGACATCGGAGTGCAGCAGGCAATATGAAAACACAGGATACATATTAGACAATATTATATTATAAATGCATGGAGGGAAACAAATCTCTCTGGGACACTGATACACTAGAACATATTGAGTACTGTCTTAGCACAAAAAAAAAAAGGAGATGAAAAAAAAAATAATAATAATAACCCAGCAACAGGAGGAAGGAAACACAAACAGATAGATAGATAGATAGATAGATAGATAGATAGATAGATAGATAGATAGATAGATAGATAGATAGATAGATAGATAGATAGATAGATAGATAGATAGATAGATAGATAGATAGATAGATAGACAGATATGATTTTTGCTTTGTATTAATTTGGACACTAATGCAAAATAGAATAATTTTATTGAGTGGGTTCATATGATCGAAAGTAAAGGTATTTTTAAAGGGAGTTTTTAAGCTAGTCAAATTACACAGATGTTAACGTGTACAGGTCGCATTTCATGCCTTTATGCTTAACAAAACCGCATACAAAACTACTCAATAAAAAGAAAATGTTGCCCAATCTGCATTAGATACAGGTTTGATATTATTTCGAGTTGCTGCTTGATGCTCAGTGTAAAATAAAGGTCGTGAAACAAAAACTAGCTGTTAACAACTAACCCACATCTGATTCTCACAGCTTTTCAGAAACTAAAGGTTTTGGTTTCTATGCCAAAATCTATTCTGTATTCACTGTAAATGGGTTTGGAGCTCCCAAGAAGTCTAATTTCAAGCAGTTGGTATCTGGGTTACAGCTGACAGGAATGACAGGGTTTCAGGATGACTCAGAAGTGTTTAATTCCCTCAGAATCCCTCCAGTATGTTGATTAATGACCACAGTCTCGGATTTCAACATGTGGAATGGATATAAACTCACCAGAGTTTCTCTCACACACAAAACTAATGTCATTTTCTGTCTTTTTCCTCCACTAAAATCCCCATTCCCATTTTATTCTCAGAGTAAACGCTACCTGCTCCTATGCTGTGCTCAACAGTTTCCCATCGCCTCCGAAGAGGAGAAATAAATAAAAAAGCCCATAAGGAATCAGCCCTGACAGCTCTAATCAGGGGAGAATAAATGGGGCTGCGTCTACATAACGCATCTTATAAACATCCATTTGGGCCATGGTGCCGCCGCCTTCAGGATGGGCCGATTGCAGTGCCCCCTGGGAATTGCAGCCGATGGCAGGTTGTGATTAGGAGGGCCGCTTTCCACTCCATCCTTCTTAGGAAAGCTGTCCGGCCCCCTCAGCAGGACTCTTGCGGGTTCATTTTAAGCCTGGTGCCGGCGAACTGCAAGCTGAGGAGCTCTTGCTTTGATTCCCCAATCAGCCTGTGCCTCTTACAGCCACTTTAGTGGCAGGGTCTGAGGGGGATATGTATTAAGGACGCCCTGAGTCAATTACAGCGTGTTGATGGTCATGGACGGATGCGGGAGGTGGGGTTGGGGTCATTTTTAAAGGAAGCCTGTGAGAAACCGGTGGAAACCAGACTAATGATCGGGGCTGAAAACGGACACACTGTACAGCCCTGTTCAATCAAGTCCATCCATTCAAATTCATCCAATCAGATTTTTCAGATCCTTGCGATGATGGCCAAGGATAGAAGTGTAAATTGGTCTACGTTCAAAAAAAAAAAAAAAAAAAGGCTGATCCACCATGTATACCATCTCACCAAATTCCTCCAAATAGATCATTAAAAGCATAAATAAAAATACAAACAAAATAAATAAATATAGTTGTTTATCCACATTTAAAATAGTGAGAATTTTACAATTATTAGACACATAATAATAATAATAATAATAATAATAATAATAATAATAATAATAATAATAAATACAATTATTATAATAATTACTATAATAATAATAATAATAATAATAAATACAATTATTATAATAATTACTATTAATAATAATAATAATAATAAATACAAGTATTATTGATATTACTGACATTGTAATCAAATATCATTGTGATTATTATTATTCAAAAATAGCTTAATTTTTCATTTATTTTCTTTTCAAACCATAATTTCAGCCCAGTTATTTTTTGCCAAGAAGATTTGAAATTAAATGTTCACTAAATATATATTCATATAACATGGAGCTTACATGGTTCTTTAAGTTACCAAAAATAATCCCATGGTAGATCATCACTATAGTGTCTGTCTAAAAACATGGTATTATTAAAATACACTACCATGTGCATAATAAATAAATAAATACATGCAAACGTGCATATATACATAAACAGTGCATAGCAAGCTTTAGTCGGTTACAATAAGGTCAAGGAAAGACTCAGCCAAATGTATAAACTTGAATTAAAACAAAGGTAATGGAGACTGAAACATTCTGCTTGATTTACAGCATGTGAGCAAAAACAAGCTTTTGTTGCAAGCATCAGAAAACACATTCCAGCAATTATTTCCTTTTAGAAAAGAACAAAACGTCCTCAGGCCAGAGATTCAAGGTCTTTCATGCAAATTGTTCTGTTTTTGGTGGCATTTAAGGTTCTCTAATTACCGCTTGCTTATCTTACCTGTACTATTACTGTAACCTGACAGAGCAATGATGATGAGGACAGATTGATGAGATAAAGTGTGACATTGCACATCTTTTATCTGCCATTTCACTTTAAATAAGTAATTACACCACACAGAAACACGATTAAAAACTGCAGAGATTGTGAATCACACATCTAACAAGCAATTTAAGACAGAAAGGCCTCTTTCGAACGCAATTACAAATGATAATATTAGTGTTTGTGAACACATTATGTTCCTACCCCTTGTGTTCCCCTTGTGTTCCTACACATTATGTTAATGACATTAAATTTACCTTAGCGTACATGCAGTTATTTCTGATGTTCACTTGGAAATATTCTCATTTTAGGAACTTCTCAGGATTTATCTAGACTTTAAAAAGATGAAAGACTATTATCATATTTCCTCCCTAGGTAATCCTTATATATATATATATATATATATATATATATATATATATATATAAATTGATTTAAAACTTCCAAGAGCAAAAGCTTGTATAGTAATATAACAGACGGCAACAATTGAAGGAAACATGGTCAGAAACTGGTCAAGACCACAAAAATATTTGCATGAAATTACAGAAGGAGAGAAGAAGGGGAATGAAAATAGGGCAGAGTGTGATGTTTTCCACTGTGGTCTGTCAGAAAGATTGAGTGAAAAAAAAAAAAAAAAAAAAAAAGAAAGTTGATTGTATTTCTTGTTGAGTCTTGTAGCGTGACACAGCCCCACTCAACAACTAAATACGCCTCAGCTGTTGAATATGTATGAGCCACAGTACAAGGTAGTAAATTGCATGTTCCTTTGATTGCTGACTTCTTTTAAATTATTAACAAGCAAGTCACAGGGAAAAAGCAGCTGTGAAATAAATAAAAGAAAAAGAAAACACACAAAAATGAGTTTTGAAAATGTAACAACAGACCCGGTGTCTCTCCTCGTCTAGCAGACACAACTAACTGTCCATAACTCACTTCGTTTGATCTTTGAAAATCTTCCTGCGCTAGTAATTGGATATTTAAAGGTTGCACTCAGTACTGGTTAGGTACAGCAAACAGTGAAAATATATATATATATATATATAACAGCTTGTGAACATTATTAAAAATGTTATGTAAATAAAGCACATGTTTTAAAACAAAAATTCATATACACATGCAATTCTCAGTCTTATCACTGGACGCATGAACAATAAAACACATGGTTTAATTAATGGCACAGACATTTAAGGGAAATTCTATTGCTCATCTGACATTTGAGACTGGGTTGCATCCGAGTATGAAGGTTCGGTAGATCCGTGGAAAAATTAAAATTTGCTGGAAATTTACTCACCTTCAGGCCATCCAAGATGTAGATAAGTTTGTTTCTTCATCAGATTTGGAGAAATGCAGCACTGCATCACTTGCTCAGCAATTGACCCTTTTCAGTGAATGGGTGCCGTCAGAATGACAGCCCCAACAGCTGTTAAAAACATCACAATAGTCCACAAGTAATCCACACCACTCCAGTCCAGGAACACTGGTTTAGAGGACTATATGTAAAAAATATTTTTAGTTCTGTTAACATCCACCTGAAGACCATTTCCCATCACCAGCCGGCTAACTATAACCTTCAGCATCCTTTTTCAATTCCATTTAGTCCAACCCCAATCCACTTACAACAGATCCACCTCGAGCCATGTAGCTTTTGTTTATTTATTAATATATTTAATTGCAATTACATAGCATTAGTATCATTAGGCATTATTGTAACTTTGACTATGTCGGTGATTTGACTATTGACTGTACAGCAGCATAGAGACTGAGTTTCCACATTAAGAATGCATTTCATATAAAGGTTCAGTTAATGAGGGTCTTTGGAGGTGCTATGAGTTACCGTGGTCACATCTGTAATATGCCACTATTGCTGAGTGGAACGGATAAATTGGAAATTCCACATAAATGTTGTTCTTTTAAATAAAAATGCATCAGGATTAAAAAAGAAAAAATGTTGTTCAAAAAAAAGAAATGTAAAAAAATTATACATAATATATATATATATCCCTATATATATGATTCGACTCATCCCTGTATAGTCAGCATATATATATATATATATAATATATATATATATTATATGATATATATATATATGCCACTATTGCTGAGCTGAAAATTCAGCTTTGCATCACAGGATAAGAAGAAAAAATAAAATTATACAGGAATAAATTAACATTTCACAATATTACTGTTTTTATTGTTTTTTTGGTCAAATAAATGCAGCCTTGGCGAGAAGAAAAGACTTCTTTCAAAAACACTGAAAACTGACCCCAAGCTTTTGAATGGTGAATGAACAGTAAAAATAAACGAATTCAGCAATTATATAAAATGTATTGTGACATTGACTCCCATTCAATGAGACGGCATTAATCTAGGACATTGATCTCAGCTGCGTTTGGAAAGACATTAAAGAAGAAAAAAAGAAGTCCCGGGTCAGAGCTTCAACTGATCCTGAGCATTCACTTGCTCGCTGCGCCTCAAACTCAAAACACTGATTAAATATTTTGATGAAAAAAATGCATTTAAGCTGATTAGAGATTAGTGTGTCTCTCCGTAAAAGACGTCAGGGTGTGATAGTTGGTGATGAGTGACAGATGAGGTGTGTATGAGAGAGAAGGAAAGTGAATGAGAGTGAAAGAGAGATGGGCTGATGCTGAGGGTGGTTTAGGAATTCATAAGCCCTAGAGAAAGATGAGGATTGACAGAGAAGAAGCTGTATGTCAGCGTAAAAATGCACATGATGCACTTCCTACATCAACAACTGCTCTCATACAGCCTTGATCAAATGATTTTGCAGAGCAAACCATTTCAAGTTGGTTTACAGTATTCATTACAACAAATATTATGTATAATATTACTATGTGATCTGTATACCAATTCAGTTTTCAATTCAATAATTATGATGCGTGGAATGCTGATTTTAAGTCGAATTGTGTGCCAAACATTTATTATTATTATTATTATTATTATTATTATTATTATTATTATTATTATTATTATTATTATTATTTAATTGCTTTAAAAATTATAGTTTAAATACTATGGAGTGCAAATGGAAAATATTTTTTGTCCTCATTTTATTTTCTCTGTAGAATAAAAATACTCAAATAAAGAGTTCATAGCTATAATCTGAGGAATCACAACTTTACATACTGTACTATGATCTGAGGAAAACAAATAAATAAAATAAAATATTTGTACATTGAAATAAATAAATAAATAAATAAATTAGGCACATGAAGAACTTGTATTAATATCTTAAAAGGGAATGAACTACAACCAATAAAACACAGCAAATGGAGAAAATATACAACTACAGTTTCTGTATGGAATTATTACTCACAGCAAACATGGAACATACCTGTTTTTGCAAGGGACACATGCATTTACCAATACTGCATGAGTTAAGTACAGAAGTTAAGTACAGAAGTACAGAAAACAGATGCATTTACCGGTGCACAGCTGCTCATCTGAAGGCAAAGGTTGAGGAAGTCCCTTCTGCTGCAACAATTTCATTTTAATGCAGCTCTTTCCTCAAATGAAAAAGAAAATCACAGGTTTCCTTTCTTTAATTTACTTTTTTTTTTCACTCCCCAAACTATTTTTAATCACTCCCTTGTGTGCACGATAATTAATGTATTCATTTAGCGACACCCCCTCATCCTGTCCTCTCCTCACCTTCCCTTGCAATTTTTTTCCTGCAGTTCTGCTCAGAGCGGCCTTGGGTTGTGGGCGGAGTGAAAGAGTTTGTCATCAGCCCACTGGATTACCTAAGCATGGACAGACTGCCGATAGTTTTTTTAAGTTGTTTTGTTGTTAAAAATGATGACCTAATAAATAATAGATGATGTTATTTGTTTTGTTGGTTTTACATTACAGTAAACAAAATGAATCACAGCATGACAATCACAATCCTATGAGTTGGCCCTTCCCAACTCTCCTGTTTATAGTCTACATATGCAAAAAACAAAACAATAATAAATATATAAAAATAGAGCTTTCTGTGGGTTGATGTGGTGATTTGACAACTGCAGACGACCTTGGCCTGATAAACAGAATGACAAAATATTCAGACCTGCACACAATGTATTTGCGTCAGACATCATAGACAAGGAACGAATGACATGGTGTGTAAATAAAACATGAAATATACTGCTCACCTGTATACATCCTCCCACACTATTCTAACTGCACAAACTGCAGCTAGCATTTAAATAAATATTTCAAGTTTAAAAAATAAGCTCTTTGCCACACATTATTAGTTTGTTCAAATGAACACAGTTATGCATTTACAACAGAAGCCAAGACGTCAAGCAAGCCGTAGGGATTTCAAGTAGAAATTAAAAGCTTCAACACAATTTCAAAAAGAAAGCATCCGGGTTTAATTTTTACCTGGTTGTGAAATGTCTTATGGGATATATGGGATAAACTTTGTGCAAACAGGGTTGGTAAATGAGTCAACCAGTCATGTAAAAGCATATGTTTGCACTATTTTAATGTATTTAATGCTTATTTGTAGTGTTTGCATGCTTTGCTTCCAATTTTGGTGCTTTCTGTCTGTTTCTAAAGATGCAACAAAATTATTAAAAGCCGTAAATACCTATATGGCAATAACACTGTTAGCAACAAAAATGTTAGTAAGTGACCTGCTTTCACTGGCAGGGTGTTGGAGTGGTTGTTAGGGTGTTGCTAGGTGGTTGCCAGGGTTTTGGAGTGGTTGCTATGGCACTGCAATCCAATACTGCTGTAAGTATGAGACAAAAGGGATTGTATTCAGGGCAGACACAATACTGAATATGAAGTAAAGGAAAATGAGATTGGAAGCGACAGAAATACAGAAGTACAGTTTGTGTAATTTTCACATACAGATTTTTTTTGTCCACTGATTTTTTTTTTTTTTTTTTTTAGAAAACATGTCTTTCTATATGATGCATGAAAGGCTGACACCAAAGTACAGAAGAGATATTTTAATATGATATTTAAATTTCAAATTAAATATGGCGCCTACTCTGATTATGGGCGATTGAATGGACATATAGTATTTCGGAAGCAGGGATATTTTAGTAAACTAAAACTAAGATAAATGAAAAATAAGAAAAAAAAAATAAAATACTTGAAATAAAATAAACATTTAAAACAATTTAAATTAAATAAAATGAAACTAACTCAACAAAGGAAACATTCATTGTAATAATTTAGTTTAACAATGTAGTAAAATAACTACAATCGAAAAAAAAACTATACATATGGCACAAACTACTAAATTACTAAAAATGAGAAAAACACAAAAATTGCTAGCAAATTAAAATGAAAATGTGTAATAATACCCAATATGTATATATATAACGCAGTGTATATAATATATACCATAATTTTTATATATATATATATATATATATATATATAATATATATATATATATATATATATATATATATATAAAAATTATGGTATCTCAATTATGCTAAAATTACACTGAATTGAAGTCAAATGATGACATGTTGGGTTGCTGAAACAAATGAACATTTTAAAGGGACTGATCACCCCAAAATGAAAATTCTGTCATCATTTACTCCCTGTTACATTGTTCCAAACCCTCATAGCTTTCTTCTGATGAACACGAAAGGAGATTATTTTGAAGAATGTCGGTAACCAAACAATTCTGGGTCCCAGTATCTTCCAGTTTTTATGGATAGCAATGGGACTCGAAAGTGTTACCAACATTCTTAAAAATATCTTTTTTTTTTTTTTTTTTTTTTTTTCCTTTATTATGTTAGAAAGCAAGTCATACAGGCTTGGAATGACATGAGGGCGAATAAATGATGACAGCATTTTCATTTTTGCATGGACTATTCCTTTAACATCAAAAATGACACAATTAAGCCTGAAAAGCACTAAGCACTTCTACTCTTTACCTCAGCATCTCTGCACCAGTGTCCTTTACTCTGAAACACTCATGTGTGTGTGTGTGTGTGTGTGTGTGTGTGTGTGTGTGTGTGTGTGTGTGTGTGTGTGTAGGAAGGCAGTTATGGGTAATAATCTTTCTTACAGCAGGTAGTGGCACGCCGCCTTTCCAGTGCAACAAAACCCTCTCATCAACCCAATCAAACGGGTCTTCCAGCGAGACCCCCGGGTGCTCAACACTGCCCTGCAAATGATGAGGTGTGCGGCCCGTCGAGGAGGACTCTCTCCTCTCCGCTTCCACAATCACTGCCTACACTCCTCCTCCCTGATTACCAGCCGTTTCTCCTCTACCCTCCTCTTCCATGAGGAGGAAGCAGGAATTCGGCTCATATCTCTCTTAGCTGTCAGTGTGTTTGTGAGCATGCAAATGTGTGACCTTCATCCCGAGTGTGACGGCACATGTGTGTTTGCTAATGGGCTTTAATGAAGTGCAGATCAGAATCAATCAATGACAGTGCACAGCTTATGCTTTTTTTCATAAAATGATCAATAGATGAAACACAACGAGACCTACAAAAGGTCATATAATAATTTGTTATAATTAAAAACATAATTTAGGGTTTCAAGACCATATTTTACTCTTCCTCTCTATCTCATTCGGATGTGTCAAACATGCATTTAAAGGGTCATCTATACGATAATTTACTAATTCAAGTTGACAAAACTTTTTTAAAGAATTGGACAGATTAACTATTGACTACAAAAAAAAAAAAAAAAATGCAATATTGTTAAATATTATTACAAATTAAAATAACTGTTTACTATCTGAATATATTTTAAAATGCAAAGTGAGGTGAAGTTGAATTTTCAGCATCATTGCATGTTCCTTATTTACCCAAAATTTTTGAAAGGTACTGAAACACTCTCAGCTGTCTCAAATTCAGTGTTCATCCAGTAGTTTCACACTGCTCCAAAACACACATCAAATGGTCAGCTGGCCTGATAAAAGTCAAATATTTTTGCAAAACCATTAAATAACTGACCATTTAACAATCCATATTCAATGCCATACTGGCGTTTGAAAACAGCATTATTTAAGCACCATTTGAAAAAGAATTAAGGGGAGTGAACTAGTGTGTGAATATGATGAAAAAGTGAGAGGAAGAGTGTGAACTACAGCTGCAGAACGGGAGGAGAGCGGCATGACTAAAATTTTACATTCTACTTTCAAATATATATATATATATATATATATATATATATATATATATATATATATCTATATATATTTTGTATAATGATGGTATAATGATGGTAAATTATCCATTGTCCCTGCAATTTTTAAATGATAAAATACTGATTATAGTTGAAATGATTCTATGTACACTACTATTTGGGGTCACTTATGCTTAAAAAGGCTGAATTTATTTATTTTACAATTGCATTAAAATAATAATAATAATAATAATAATAATAATAATAATAATAATAATAATAATTATAATAATAAACGCAACTTTTGGATGATAGTATACATTATCCAGTCATTATCATAAAAAAAGGATACAAACAAACAAACAATAAATAAATAAATAAATAACAAATAAAATGTACGTCATCTCATATGATTATTTTTTCTTTTAATTTTAAACTTAATGGTTGCAAACCAAAATATCAGATTATCCTCTTATTATTAATTACTAATAATTACTAATTATTATTCTCCTTAACTTTACTTGTCTGTAGTTTCACATTCTGCATGTAAATAAATCAGTGCTGCCCACCCTGTATCTGTGCAAATATGTCGAATACAGTTGCAGAATCAGCACTGGTTGACATTTATACAGTACATACAATCATACACGACCAATCTATACAGATTCACCTTGGCCTAGTTTCAGTCTACAGCTCTTTTTCTCAAATATTATTCCATTTTTATAATTGTATAATTTATAAATTGAAAGAACTATTTTCTATTTGAATATATTTTAAAATGTCATTTATTTATGTGATCAAAGCTGAATTTTCAGCATCTATACATTCTTCAGTGTCAGGGCTCTTTTTCTCAAATACATTTATATGATTTAGAAATCAGAAATTGCAAGAGACAGATAGTAAAAGATACACAAAGACAGGCTAAGAGGCAATCAAACTGAAATAGGGATAAGAAAATAGAGCCCGAGAGAGAGAGTTGAAATTAAGAATACATATGAGAAATAGACACCCACTCATACATTGGGGAACACTGGATGAATTAATCTCCCTGCGTACACAAAAGCAATAACATTTGCTGCACCAATTCAAACAATTATCACCAAGTGAAGAACAGACACTGAATGAATGAATACATGAGCTGTGAGAATTGTCACAAGTTGTTCAATGTACCTTAAACAATCACATTAGAGTCCTCCTGATTTCTTTTTCTCCAGCACCATATGTTTCCACATCCCAGCTCGGCTGAACCTGAAGATAAACCCGCTGCTTTCTCTCAGCTGATGTGTATCTCTCTTTCATTTGATGTGACATTGAATGGCCCACGACAGCAGAGGTCAGCTTTTAGTGTATGTTGCCATGCCATTTCTGATCCATTTCGATGGATTGTTGGGTTCATGGGTGAGGAAAGCTCTCCGAGGTCCATCAGCTTGGACAAACTCCAGACAGCATAAAAGGCCTTTCACAAAAGCAAACGGAAGTCATCCATTTTCAATGAGAGATAGTGATTTGAGGCAACATGAGTGACAGCTGGTGATCCAAAATACCACTAACCTCAACAGTGAGCAATATCAATAATGACACTTACCTCTGGAAGCTCGACTAATTACTCCAGAATTTTTACAAATGATTTTGAGGAATTTCTCAAAACAAAAATACAATATAAACCGCTTTTTTAATTATTTTATTGCCAACTGAAAGAACTATTTTCTATTTGATTATATTTAAAAATGTAATTTATTCCTGTGATGCAAAGCATTTTCAGCATCATTACTCCACTCTTCAGGGTCACATAATCCTTCAGAAATCATTTATCAATAATGGTTGTTATTAATCTATTTATTATTGATCACAACAATAAATTACACTTTAAAATATATTCAAATAGAAAACAGTTATTTTAAATTATTATTTTACAATATTACTGTTTTTACTGTATTTTAATTCAATAAATGCAGCCTTGGTGATCAGAAGAGACTTAATATATATATATATATATATATATATATATATATATATATATATATATATATATATATATATATATATATATATATATATTTCAAACTTGTGACCAGTAGTGTATGTCAACAACAACCTATAAAGACCTTCTTACAGGGAATCATTCACTAAATTATTTCCTTTTCCAGGTTCGAAACTCGACCTGACGGCTGGTTGGTCTCTCTTGAGGAATGCTGAGAACAAAAAAAGAGAGCAACAACAACAAAAAAAGACTCAAACTAAATCCATCCCCACTTTGGATTGCAATTAACAGTGTAATTAGAAACCCAGCAGTGGTTTTGTCTGTGTTGTGTGGTGCCGGTCTCTGTGGAAATCTGCAAACAGAATGCATTTGTGCTCCAGGGGTGGGAAATGCAGGTGTGTGTTTGTTTGTGACTGATGAGATGGAATAAATGTGCTGAGGAGAATCCTGCAGGCTGCTGTTGTATCAGTTCTGAACACACTGACCTCATGAAGATCATATGTTGAACACTTGCCTCATTATTATAATCAGGGTTCAAAAATTAGCTCAAAATGACAGTAAAAATTGCTTGGCAATCGGCTGGTAACTACATTAGAAACTTAAACATTGCAAAATCTAAGTCATATAGAAATAACGACAGATTGTTCTGATGAAAGATCAGAACAATTTGAATGGCATATAAACAAATAAAATAGAAATAAATACATTTTTGAAAAAAATATTAATATAAGTTTTCTAACTAACTGTTTATGGTCACACATGACATAAAATTAAGCATTTTATAATAATTTTATACACAACTGATCCAAACCCTCATAAACTACAAACATTTTTTAGATATCATGCAGTCATCTGATAATGCATAAATATTTTGCAAATAAGATTAATTTAGATTATAAGGCATATTTTAATTCAATACTAAACATTGTTCAAT
Organism: Cyprinus carpio; assembly: GCF_018340385.1. Classification (NCBI taxonomy): domain Eukaryota; kingdom Metazoa; phylum Chordata; class Actinopteri; order Cypriniformes; family Cyprinidae; genus Cyprinus; species Cyprinus carpio. Next base: position 26,473,159 of record NC_056589.1, read on the forward strand.
CTAATTAATTAAAAAATACACAAATCATCCATTACTTGTCATTATTATAGCTTATTAGATTGTTGTTTGCTTAGCAACATGTTGATGTAAGAATCTAACAGAATCAACTATGATGCTGCCTTCAAAGTCACAAATGAATGTACTGAGCACACATAAAAGCTTTACAATGTGTAATTAACGGTGAGAATTTTCCTGGAATTTTCTTAGACCCATGAAAATATGAATTGCTACACACACACACACACACACACACACACACACATTAATAAACAACAACTTTTATTATAGCTTCATGCATTCTTTTTTTTTTAATTTTAAAGTTTAAACACACACTTAGTGAATGAGGCCACAGGTTTGCACAACAACATTCTTATAAGTATCTGTGGCAATGTGGAAATGATAAAACACAGCTAAAGCATCATTCACACACCGATCACGCATCTTTTCCTCTTCATTCTGCCACACTAGTGCTAAAAAAGCTTCCTGTTTTTGTCAGGAAGTACGAAACAGAAATACAGTATGAAATTGCTCAAAGCGTTCACTTTACTCGGACTAAAATCACTTGAACACATACCACATCATAATTATAACTTCCAAACTTGTAATTAGGAACTTCCTGGGAGAAGCTGAAGGCAGCATAAGTGTTGAATCTCTCGCACACTTCTCGTAAGGAGTGTTAATTGTCTGGTGTGTGACTGTTACCGGAGCTGTTGGTCATGAACAGCATTTCAAATTGGTCGCTTATGAGGATCCATTTCGGTCAGGATGCAGACTTAGAAGACAGCTACCTATCTAGATAGCAGACAGCGAGGCGACTCTCTAGGGTTTGGAACACAGCCTGAACAAGTTCCTAAACAGATCTAGACAACTTCTGGCAAAATTATTGGTAAAAATTTGATGTAGTAAAACAATTTTCATTCATAAATTGCTAGTAAATTTCACAAATGATTCCAAAGAAATAAGTAACACATTGAATCAGAGGAATAGTTTACACAAAAACTTAAATTTGCTGAACATTTACTCACCTTCAGGCCATCAAGTATGTTGATGAGTTTGTTTTTTCATCAGAACAGATTTGGAAAAATGTAGCATTGCATCTCTTGCTCGACAGTGGATCCTCTGCAGTGAATGGGTGCCGTCAGAATGAGAGTCCATACAGCTGATTAAAACATCACAAGTAATCCACACCACTCCAGTCCATCAGTTAATGTCTTGTGAAGTGAAAAGCTGCATGTTTGTAAAAATCATTAAATAAAACATTTTTAACTTCAGACTTTTGTTTCCAGATAAAATATGAATCTATAATCCGAAATAACAAGTCTTCCAGTGAAAAAAAGTCCATTGTTGTTCTCTCACATCCATATATATATACTGTATATATATCATTTTAAAGTACAGTTCTGCTTATGTAACTTCAGCTTTACATAATCTTCACAAACGTGTCTCAATTCTGATTTTTTTTTAATTCATATTATAAATGAATTTCCAGAGCGTGACCGTTTCTCATCCGTTGTAAAAAATACCAATATTTTCATAATTAAGCGGAACCTGCTATTATTACACAGTGCTTTGCTTTCTTTTGTCTTGATTTGAGGAGCTCTTTTTTGGCCTTTAAAAACAGAACACAGTGCCACCTTTAACCAAATGCTTTGGAAAAGGTCAGTCGAGTAGCGTCCCTAAATGATTAGTGCATAAATGGACAACTATGGCATTTCAGACCCCAAACTCCATCTGTTCGACTATTAAACCCTCAGTGTTACACGCCAAATGCTTGTGGCTTCTTCGTATTATCAGCAGGAAGGGTGAGTTCAAGGACACTCGGCAAAAATACAAACTAGCAACTGCAGATGGCTCAAACGTCACACAACACAATGCGACGTGATCAGATTAGTTTGTTTCATAAGTACACACATTTATTTCAGCGCTGTGGTCTTTGAATTATCAGACAGTGAGAAGTGACACTTGATGTGAGTGCTGATGTCATAATAGCTCTGCAGACACATCAAAATACAATCTGCAGCTAGAAGAGAAGGTTTCTTTGCAAACTTTAAGCTGGCTTGGCAAAAATGTCTGCTTGGTGATCAAGGGGATCAAAAAGGAAAAAGAGGAAGAGGCTTTAAAGAGCAGGGACAATAGATGGAGCTCCATTGATGGTTTGGTGGTTCTAGATGGTTGGAGTCTTAACTGTAACTAGGCCACTGTAGGGCCAAAAATTGAAACAGAAACTCACAGGATGTGGCTTAAAGTTGGAACTGGCTACTGCCAATAATGCATGTTTTGTTCAACTGAAGTATTCCTCTTATATCTGAATCCAGAATTATTTGCTGAATCTCAATTTCAACATTTTTAAAAAATAATTAGGGTTAGGGCTACCTTTTTTTTGTTTTTTTTTTTTACAGTACATATATATTTAATAAATGAAATTGTAATGCTGGAAAAATTCAAATACAGAAATAAAATGTTATTAGAATATATATATATATATATATATATATATATATATATATATATATATATATATATATAAATATATATATATATTTATATTTATATTATATGGTAACAGGTCTGGTAAGTGAAAGCAAGGAAGAACTCAGGAGGACAGATAGCAGTTTAAAGAATCTATTGCAGCAATAAGTACACAACAGATGGAGGTAAGCAGAGCTGATATGGCACAGGATAAATGGATGAACACTGAAATAAGAGTGGTTACAGTCTTGCAGGTTGATGGGAGACCATAGACGAAGAGCAGGTGGCGAGAACAGAGTTTGTGATGAGCACACACCTCAGCTTGATGTCGATGAGAGACCAGGTGAGGGTATACACATGACAGAAACAGACTGGGGGAAACACACAGACACAGGAGCTTGGAGAAACACTGGCGATAGGAGCTTTGGTGTATAACGTGGAAACGCTGGGATCAGGTAAGCAGTCCGTTGCTCAAAATGAGACCAGAGAAAGACTGGATGCGAGGTGTGTGCTTATGTAACTACTATTCTCCACTAGAGGGCGTTTCTCAGTGACGAGTCAAATAATTCAGAAAGAAGAAGCAGCCATTTTACAGAGGACAGAGCGGAGAGAAATAATGTTCATTTAAAGCCTAAATATTTCGAAAGATAGTAAAAGATGAGTGAAAAAAAAAAGTTTTTTTGTTTTTGTTTGTTTGTTTGTTTGTTTTTTTCAGATGAAATCTATCACTTTTTTTTCTGTTGATGGGTACTCTCTGAGTCGACTTTAGACAATCTAATGGCGAGCCAATAACCAATTACACATAATTGATGGCACAGGGTGTCATTTCCTGCAGTGAATTCAGCACCCTTAAAGTATCTTCAGTCCCTGGATACAGATAAGAGAATCCGACACACCATTAGGAAAACTTCAGGGAAAATAACCGGGTAGGAGATTTTTTCTCTCTTTTGTCATGTGACCACTTCTGCTTGTCAATATATTTATTTTTTCCCTTTCCTGTAAGGGTCAGACTTTATTAAAGGACAAATAACAACACAAGGAAAGGACTTTTTGAACTGTGTTTGGGGAAAAAATTTTATTTTACAGGCCTGATTGTGTTTTCTCTTTGTTCCATTGACTGTACTTCTTTCACAAGTTGTAGTGCATTTGCAGTCTCAAATCCTCCTTGCAAATTTAGATGTCCAATATAATGATATGCTACTGTGGCCATTCAAACTAACCTGTTCATTTCGACCCCCACAGAGTGTTACAGCGGGTTACACTTATATGTGGTGAGTTGATTGTTGATTAACCCGGTGCCGGCGCTAGAACTCAGGTGAAGGTGCTCATTATGATTGAGCGGTGGAAGTGTTGAGTGGTGTTATCAACTGACATATATAATGACCACTTTCTTTTGTTATGGCTTTGCTTTCTTTCCAAAATCTAGACAAACTAAAAACATAACTAATACTGATATAACATTTTGTTTCTATGACAACTGAATTATTTAGTTGTTGTTCTTTTTTTTTCCAGCACATTTGTGCTGCAGGTCATTGTGTCGCAGCATCACATACACAAGATGAGTCAGTCTCCGTCTATCAATGAAAATGCACCTGTCACAACAACCTGACGCCCCATTGTGATTTTGTTCCTCATATTTTTGTTCTGAAGGCATAATGAGAGGAATATTTGCCACATGGAGTTCTAGAAAATTACTTTAGGCATGTTAGAAAAGCATCTGAATGTAAATTTAAAGAAGGTAAAATGGTTGAGTCATGACAGACATTTCCCTTAGTAGTCAACAGCCTTGAGTAGAGCACATCATTTATATCTGCAAGAGTATGATTATCATTCAATTCAGCAGAAAATAAACAATGCATTACATACTTTTTCAACTGCCAAAGCCAATTTCATTCAGATTAAAGGCTTGAAGAGTGCTAATTTCGGACCCTGGTTATAGGTAAGAGAATATTTGCAAGGTAATAATATGTACACTAACAGTAAGAAGTTTATTAAATTGTGTTAAGCCAAGAAGTTAGAAAGAACAGACAGTGACAGTAATAGTGCTCACATCCTCAGTGATTAATATCCCAAAAAGAAAGAAAGAGTTACATAAAATCTGCCACAGAGTTATTACAGTGACCAGTCGTGTAATATTAGCATCATGTTGCTGCAACAAAGTATTCATCTTCATTCCCATTATAGAAGTACTTATTTAAAGCACCAAAAATGTGCCGTGTAAACACTGTGGTTTATTACTGTTTGAAGGAAGCTCTGTGTTAAAAATACTCCATTTGTCCCGAATTTCATCATAAAATGCAGAGTTTCCACTTTCATTCATATTTAATTCTATATATTCACTCAACTACATTAATTAGAATGGAAAGTATTAAAATTTACCTTTTTGATAACAAAACAAGGAACAAGCCTCAAGCAAATCATGAAAAAATATTCCACATTAAATATAATCAGATTGCATAAATAGTACTGTTTAAAAGTGCAGCACTCAACAGTCACACACATTACCAAACCAATCGAACAAAAGTTCATTTTCTTGGCCATTAAGAATAATAATAAGAATAATCTGTGTGAAATATATAATGCATCCTTTGACTGTTGAGCTTGTTTTGTAAATTTCATTTTTCGAAATGATTCTAATTAGATTCTCATTGCAGTTATAGAATATTTTTATTTACTTAATCCAGCATAAATGAAAGGCAGTAGAATAAATACTATCATGATGTATAATTACTCTAAAAAGATAATCAGTTACACTTAGGGTTACACTTAGCATAAAATAATGTTGCAATGGCTTAAAAAATATTATCTTAATATATATATATATATATATATATATATATATATATATATATATTTATTTAATATATATATATATATATATAAAATATGAAAAGGCCAAGCAGAGGTTGTACGTCCTTCGTCAGCTGAAAAACTTCAACCAGGTGACACAGTTTTACTCGGCTATTATTGAGTCTGTTCTGTGCTCTTCTATAACTGTCTGGTTTGGGTCAGCCAGCAAATCAGATTTAAGAAGACTGCAACGGACTGTTAGGACCGCAGAAAGGATCATTGATGTGCACCTGCCCAGTCTTCAGGACTTGTACAACTCCAGAGTGAAGAAACGGGTTGGTAACTTCATCAAAGACCCCTCTCACCCCGGACACAACCTGTTTGCACTTCTTCCCTCAGGCAGAGGCTACAGATCTCTGTGCACTAGAACATCTAGGGATAAAAACAGGTTTTCCCCATGTCATCTCCAGCTTAAACAGCTAACATATGAATCATTACCTGTGTTCTGTTATTCATTTCCGTAAATCATTCTACATCTTTAATTATTGCCTTCTCAAGTATTATGTAAATACATATGCATATCTCTTTATTTATACAGTAAAAATGCACAAGTCTGTACATAAATTAATCTACTGTTCCAGATTTATACACATTATTTATTGCTAAGTCTTACTATTTAAAGGTTGCTTTGTTATATTGTTTTTCTGTTCTCATGTCAGCTGTGTATGTATGCATGTATGTATGTACCAGGATAACCTTAAAAAAATAAATAAATAATCATATATATATATATATATATATATATATATATATATATATATATATATATATATATATATATACTGGAGTGACTTAGACATGTTTTTGCATCACTTGCCTCAAAACTTACCTAAGTACCTCAATAAGGACCCTTTTTGAGTTCCAAAATAGCAATTCTTTGCCAGACAAGGACCGGAGGAAGCAAAAAGGCACCAAGTTGTGAAGATACAGAAACCACAGAAGTGCTTTCCTCCATACATTTGTATGGGCTTCGGCTTTCTAAAGCTTTGTGAAGTAGTAAAGTGCACTGCATGGGCTTTTTTAGGATAAAATGTGGTCAAACATTAAAGGTTTTCACACTGTTGCTTTCTGACAGAGGCAAAGTCGTTAAATTGATTCTTCCAGTCCAGCATGTAAGAAATCCAGCCGTGAAACTGAGACTTCCACTGGAACTTCACTTCATCAATACTCACTACAGCACAGAGAGAGAGCGAGAGAGAGAGAGAGAGAGAGAGAGGCAGGTCAAATTTGAGACAGAAGGATATTGGATTTATCATAGTGAAAATGAGAAGTAAAGTCATTTAGACCTGAGAAACATTTGGGAGGCGTAAACAGAGTCCACATGACCATCTGAGTTTGTGCAGTGGTGCATGCGTGCATTAACATGGTAACAGCCCTAATGAAAAAGTGATAAATTGCTATACATTTTTCTCATCATGAAGCCCTATATTTAACTTTGTTCGAGCAGAACCAAAACTTGAATCAAATATTCAAATCTCAGCTCAATGTCTTGGCCTGTCCTTAATACTGGAAACCCAAAATAATGTTGGAAATATTCCCTGATAGTGGATGTTTATCTCCAAGGTTACATGTTAAAATAGTAGCTCACCAAAAATAATTGTATGACACTACAAGACTGTACATGTACAATGTTATTATGCATTTTAACAAATATATAATTTTGCATTTGAAATGTTTTTGATTCTTAAAAAAAATATTGTGTTCCACAGCATGCAACATTTTAGGTGAACTATATATTTAAAAAGCAACTTCTAAGAGCAGCATGCTAACATAATCATTAAACTACCCAGCAGAATAACTGGTACAACCTTGCTTAAAAAAATAAATAAATAAAACAAATAATAACAACTGTTAGCTGTTGTACGGTAATTCATGGAAATTTGAATTAGTGGAAGTTTAATTTCTCTTTGCATAATTTTCTAATATTGCAGTGCTGCTGAAAACATTATTAAAATGTTATTATTTTAGTTCCCTTGTTTTCAAGCATAAGTGCTATAGTTGAAAGAAAATAGTTGTGAATAGAGACTCGCGGCTTGCATGGCAACAGAATGTCACTTGATCCGTGTCACTCACAGAGAGTAAGAGAGAGAAAGAGAGAAACAGGGCAAGATAATCGTGTTCTTTATTTAGAATGAAATCAAGTAAAAGAACTTTATGACTTCTCACAATCATAAAAAGCTCCTTGTGAGAGAATCACTAGAAAATCAAGGACAAGGACTTGGTATATGAGTCAGCAAATTTCTCCAACAATTTCTAGTTAATATTTTAAACAGGGAGATCAACATATGAGTCATTTCCTGTTTTGCAGTAACTTTTCAACTCTGTAACTTTAAACAATAAATATGGTAGTGCTGCCAATATTTCTATAGAGCTGAATTGTAGAAATGCGCACTTAAACATTTATTAACATTTGAATGTTTACACAATGACAAGAACCCATTACTAACGCTCAATGATTTTTGTTGTTGTTTTCCCTCCAAAATGATGTCACTTCCAGGTGGATGGTGTCATTAAGGATCTGGCTTTTGTTGGTAAAGGAATTTTACAAAAGCAGGGTTTCTGCAAGTTTTATGAATGTAAATGTAGGACTTTTTCAAGACCATTTTGAAACCAATTAACTAGAATTTCGCTCTCCATTCATGCCATCTGTGCTATTATTCCATTCATCTCAATGGATGCACAGTGTACCTGTAATTGACGCACCTTAAACTCTAGTGTGAAGGTGCACGACTAGCCGTCGCTTTGCTGAGAGCACTGTTTCTCACACACACGCAAAGAAAGAGAGAGAGCGAGAGAGTCTTACATACCATGCAGAATTGATGTGCTACATGTAAATGATATTTACGGTTTGTCCGGTAGTGGGCGGAACTAATGCCCAAACAGCAAAATCATTGGCTGGTGCTCATCTATGATCGTCCCCGTTTTGATTTTAGCAAATCAGTTCGAGTAAACACAGACAAAGTCAATAATATACATGAGCCCAGCAGCTCATTAATCCTTAGTGTGTTTTATCAATATTACTATCAATTTTTAATATTACTATCAGCTTTTATTATTATATGCAGACATTTTCATTTAAATTTATTTTGTGCGTTTTTATTAAATTATATGAGCAGACTACTTTTCAAAATAATTACAAATTTATAATAAATCAAAACAATTGTTAAGAATTTAACCAACTAATTATAGTTTCAAAACATACAAGCAAATATAAAGTGCTTTTTGATTATTGATGACAGCATAAACAGTGGCAGCTTTAATAGGCTGCATTCACCTCAATGCACTGATCTATTTAGACATATCAGATGTTTTGTCCTGTTCTGAAAACATAACTAATTATGTTAACATCAATTTCGTATCATAAAAGTATCGTATCGTAAAAGTAAGATGCAAGTGCATTTAACCACAGCCATGAACTTCAGGACAAACAAACACAAAGTGCATGTGAAAGTCTGTCAGTACGTGATCACCATTGTGCTCTTGATCAAGACACTTTATCCCAGGATGCTCCAGGGGGATTGCATCTGAAATAATTTAATGGTGTTGATTTGGTTCACACTCCATAATCACTGTTTACCTTACAGACCAAAAGCAGAGGCTGAATGGAGTTTACCATCTCGACATGACCCCACTCAGATGCATTTCAGCAAATCAGCTACTACGATTGGGTGCTGCATCACTAATTAATATTCATGAGCCAAGCTTTCTTCGTTCGTATGCCCCTACATTAAAGAAAAAAAGTACTCCTTTTTTTTTTTTTTTTTTTTTTTGTGGATGAGCGTAGCAGTCTCAAAAGAGTAGGCCCGTCTGCAAATCCTTTGGGAATGGCTTTGCCGTCTCAAACACCAGAGGGACTGCACACTGCCCGCAGTGACTATAATTCAATTTGCGCATATGTGCATTTGTATGCGCAGTCACTGGCGCCTGACCTCCAGAACATAAACAAGACAAGTCTTTTTCCTGCAGCTCTCCATGTATTTCTTCACCTAGACTCAAATCAGAATCGATTCATTCTATTTCAGTGTCAAATTCAATTCTGCTCCCTACGGTCGCACTACCTGGAACTACAATTCTCTTCCGTTTTCTACCTCCGATAACACTGACATCCAGAACTTCGGGAGTTTCCAGACGCTACACTATTGAACATCACCTTGTAAAGACCTCCAGAAAGCTGATTAAAAGCATCAGTCTATATTCATTGCTTAAATCACTAATGACAGCTGTGAAGACAGCTCAAGGTTTACAAGATATATTTAAGTGTGCCAAAAGCCATTTAAATATAATATAACACAAGCAACCGCTTCCAGTACATAATGCCGTGACTTGCTCTTCCACCTTGTGTTTAGTAACGCACTTAAAAGCTTGCATCTCTCACCGCAGGGCTAGAAACAGACCACAATCTACATGTTTAGTTTAAATGAGTGAGGAACTACAGCAAAACGCTCTTCAGTGCAGCAAAAAAAAAAAAAAAAAAAAAAAAAAAACTTTTCACTGGAGAAGCTCTTTTTCTTTTTCATTATGGATTATGATGTCAGCAAAAGGCATGTGTTTAGTCACGAATGCCTGAATAACTTCAGACTCAAACACTTTTATTCTCAGTTTCTCTTCAAATAACTCTACCACTGGTGATCTTTAGCAAAGTCCTCAAAAACAAATAGAATATCAAACCTACTTCACATGAAAACACCCTGATGGTGGGATACATGTATAATGGATAAAATGGATGCACGGCCAAGACTGAAGCATTCAAACCCATTCACGCTGAATTTACATTGATAGAGTTTTTGCATAGCAGCATTTCTGCAACATATTTCTCTATTACACATATCCATGTGTCTTTATGGATACATTCTGAACGTGTTTAACAAATACTTGCTATTCACGTCAGGGACAACTTTTGAGTAAAGTGTACATTTCAATCTCAAGCTCCTGGATTCCAGGTCAAATTGTGCTTCTCATTTTATTTTGTTATTCCATAGCAATCCATGAATAACTAAAGATATGCACAGGTCCAAGACATTGCATTTTCAACTGCACAAGTAATGCAAGGACACTCAATTCAATTCAAAAGGAAAAACAAACAATACTGACAATATTGTGTATAAAATGTGCCTCACTATGTTAACTTACTGTTTACTTACCTGTTGTATATAAAAAAAAAAAAAAAAAAAAAAAAAACATTTGCAATCGTGCTGATATTTGAAAAAAAAAAAAAAACACACTCTGGTCATGTGACTGTGATATGTGAACTACATACAATGTAAATATGGTACAAAAACTCATTGGGCTTCTGTATCTTGAATATTGGGGGCATAAGCGTGAGTTACAAACTTGATGTCAGCTTGCACATCGCAAAAACAATTACCATAACATCATAATGTTGGGAAAAAAAAAATACTTTTAAAAGTAATGCATTACTCCATTACATTGCAAAATGTTTGGCAAATGTAAAAGCCCTTTCACACCAAAAGGGAAATTAATGAGCCTCAGGCTGAAAAAAAATTAAATTTGCATACAACCAACACTGATCATAGATGATAGAATTAATTTACAATTGAACATAGATTTTCCAATTTTTTTTTCTTTTAATGTGTAAGAGACAGTATGTAACATGCAGTCTTAAATGCCACCAATTGTCACATGAACAAGCAAAGTATAATAAAGTAACGAAACAATAATAATAATAATAATCATATAATGCTAATTAGGTAGTTTTAATTTGGTTAAGTGTTTAGATATGTCTAAGTCAAAGTGTCATCTAAAATTTAAGACCTCTCATTAAAAATAAGACTTTTTATTACCTTCAATTTAAAAAATCCAAATTAATACTATTCAGGGATCTGTGGGAACCCTTTAAAACCCCATTAAAAGCTTCTAACAAATCCATAATTTTAAATGTAAATAATTGCAGTGTCTTTGAAACACTCCAGTCCTGCATTAAGCTGCACTAGCTGGCCAGGTCTGCACTGCAGGTGTCTTCGAGAGACTAGAAGACGACACATGTGCTGGCCAGGCAGAGCTGGAGAAACAAGCAGAAGTGATCGTGTCATTATTTTCTTTGTTTGTGAGGTGTGGGTGGACGGCTGTTATCATTCTGTGACTCTCACCTGTGACATACTGCAGTTACAGCAGGAAACTGTCCCAGAACTTGCACTGCTGGTCTCGAAGCATCCGGAGTGTTTGTGACAGGCCAGTGTTAAGCGTGACATACTGCTGATGTTCCAGCGTGAATGGCAGCAAATCCGCTCCCTCCACGCTCAGATCCCTGAAACGTCAAGCAAGGAAATCAACCAAAAGGTCATTTTATGTATGGAGCCAAGTTACATCAATACATTTATGCCCCAAAACAACTCAAGCCAAAAAAAATCAATGCAATGACTCAATAGCTACGACGTTTACATGCTCTTGTAAAGAACACCTTGCAGTCCTTTATGACAAGAGGCTTTGAATCTTAATGCACAATCCCAGCAAAGTCTTCAAAACAAGCTATTTAAGGAATTGCACTCAATACTTTTCATCAAGTATCAGCCCATTTCGGGAAAAGATTAACTTCAGCGTGTTCTTTTGTGATCTTGTTTACTGATCATGTTCATTGATGTATTAGCATCGTGTTGTTCTCCCCTGCAGCGTGAAGAGTGTATGAAGTGTTAATTTGTAAGAATCTAAGCTTGCTCACAGCCACAATAAAGGCTGTCTCTGCTTCTTCATAATTTATGCCAAACAAATGAGGATGCTAATCAACACAAGCCTGCCAGCAACACCAAGACTTGCTTTTTTAAAATGTATTTATTTATATATTTTTACACATTAACTGAAAAAGTGGGAGTAGATGAAAGCCTGTCTCATCAAGATATTTTGGATTAAACAACTTCTCCAAATCTGCACTGGTTTATATTTTTCTCAGCTATAAATATAAACAATCCCCCTCAGTGTTTTTAGTAAATATATACAAATACATAAGACACAGGGCCGGATTAACCATATGGGCAACTGGGCAATTGCCCAGGGGCCCAAGACCTCTAAAGGGCCCAGGGCAGCAAGGGCGCGAGCAAAATACTGTATCTGGTAATCTCCCGCTTTATAATAAACAAACTGTCAACACGGGCTTTTGTGCTGCACAGAGAGACGCTGCGCTGCCTATGACTTTGAACGTGAGTTGAGAGCGGTTGAGAGTCAGTCTCATGCGGATTGACCAATGAAGAGAGGGCCTCAAGTTAAGACCCTCTCCTCATTGGTCAGTCCGCTTGAGGTGGGTCAAATGTTACGCCGAGCGGGTTACGTCAGGCGTTGCTACAACAGAAAAAAAATGGAGAAGCTAAGTGGGAGCGCGAAGCGGAAATTAAAAAAGGAAAAGGACATCAGAAACGCAGAAAATTTAAAGTATATACCTAAAATAGGTAATTTCTTCACTCCTGTTAATGTTGCCGACAGTTCTGTTAAGTCAGCTTCCGTCAACGACGAGGACAATTCAGCTAGCCAGGACTTTTCTACACCGCCAGCTTACGTTTACAGCCCGGAGAGCGAAGAGCCAGCAGCAACTTCAAGCAACAACCCAGAGGCAGCGATTTCTAAATGTTTATGTAGCACTAAAATGTTTAACTGGTTAATTGTGCTGTGATATGTTGTTGTTCTATTTTAAAACAAGTTAAAATGAGCTTAGGATAAAAATGTTTATGAGCAGATAATAGTGATACTGCATTTTATTTATTTATTTTTTTCCTTGAGGTGCCAGCTTCATTAAAATGCTGTAAATTGTTGTGGAGGGATAACTGGCAGATTTCAAATTGTTTGTGTTGGACTAATAACTTGATTGCCTTGTTGAATTCTGAGGAAACAGGGTCACCCTGTCAGGGTGATTTCTGCTTAAAATGAGCTGAGGACCAAAATGTTTCTTGATGTGTTGTCTGTGGTCTTCTGTTATAGCTCTATCAATTCAATACATTTCTATTGGGAATAAATGTTGTTAAATAAACAATGGTTTGAAAGTGGTTGCTTATTTATTCATTTTTTGTGAAAATGGAGGATATTTCCCTCCCTCTCAGTGTAGTGGGTCAATTTTACCAGATTATACAGATGCTGATGTGTTTTGTTTTCATAGCATCATATGTGAGTGAATGTCTTTGATAGGGGACATAGTAGTGCATTTGTAGTTCTTTGAGCATTTGTAGTTCTTTGAGCGATTGTAAATCAAAATACACCTTATGACAGTTAGAATTTGAAGTATTGAGTATATTTACTGTATATTACAGTAATATATTCTGTATATGACCAGATTATGGTGATCCTGGGGTCGTGATGATGGGGCCCTTGAATATTGTTGCCCAGGGTACAACAAAGTGTTAATCTGGCCCTGATAAGACAGTATACACAAATGCGAGTATAATATTCTGTATTATTGGAATATTTCAGCCAAAAATAAAATTTCATTATTTCAACACCATGCAACATTCTATCAGACACTTGGATAAGAACAGCACCATAAGGGTTGCCCATGTTTTGTATGCCACAAGTCATATCATGCTACACATCACATGATGCTTTTAATGTGTTGAGCAACCAAAATGCAAGTTGTTATTCACTGACAGCATTCTTCTTCACAGTAGCTTTTATATCTCATTCAAACTTCCATTATCAATATTTTTGCAGCCCTACCTAGAAGGGTACTACTTTAGTAGCAAGATGTTACAGTATACCATAAAGATACCATTTTGCACATTTTTCCCCTCACAGTGCATGGAGGAAAGAAAGTCAAATGTGTTTGAAATGACATTAGAGTGAGCAATTGATAACAGAATATTGATGTTTGGGTGAATCTGGATAGAACATAAGCTCATAAAGTAGATGTTGTGTCAGATTTACACTCACCCACTTCTAGCAAAGTTGCTCCAGTGGTCCATGATCCTCCTGCTCAGTGCTTCCTCATCCTTAGAGAATCCAAAGATATGGTTCAAAGGAATCCCGAAAACAAATGGGATCTCATCCCCCTTGCATTACATCCATCCACCAAGGCCAGGGGTTCAGCTGGAGCGATGGTTAAAGAGGAACAACCGGCCACTGCCACCATTCTCGACATACCTAAGGGCAAAATCCAGTAAGGAGCATGAGAAATAGCGGTCGCCCACCAACCAGCCTAGGGCCTCTCTGCTTTTAGGCTTGTTCTGCTCATCTGTCCAATCAGTATACTGAAAAGTAGCCACCTCTGGGAGGCCCATGGACACACCTGTGAGGAACTGGTCTTGACTGATAAGACTCTGGTTATCGATTCCAAATCCAGGTGCACCATAAACAAGGAAGTATGTCCCTTGATTCCTGTTCAATCCCAAAAGTAATTCTATTTTCAGGAAACGCCCTGACTGGATTAAAACACTCTGCATGTCCACAAGAAATTCTCCATCCACTGTTGGCTGAAAATGCAAACTTATTATCATGGGACCAGAAATGACATCGAATTGAAGACTGACTATCTTCTCAGGTTCAACTGCCCTTAAGCAAGCCTCCATTTCATCAGCAGATGGTCCAAGCGGTCAGTTCAGAAGCTGCCCTGTGAAAGCAAATGGTGTCCCACAGAGCCAGCTCCAGCACTCTCCCCAAACAAGGTTATGGAAGATGAATCACCTCCAAATGCATCAATATTCCTTGCCATCCAGCTGAGAGCCAGGCGCTGGTTAAATAGACCAACATTACCTTTAATGCTCTTACTTTCAGGTAGAGATAGGGAGTCCAATGCTCCTACTCGGTAGATCATAGATACCAACACTACCTGCTGCGAATGGCTGAGGAAACGCCCATCGTACACATCCAGGGATGCAGTACCTTTGGAAAAGCCTCCACCGTAGATCCACACCATAAATGGGACTAAGGGTTTGGCTCTGTTCTGGAAATCAGTTGAAGGAGTCCAAACACTGAGGTACTGGCAGTCTTCGCTAATTCTGGTGTTAGGATTCCACATCTCAGCTTCTGCGTACAATATATCCTGTTCCTGGAAGCATGAATTGGAGTACCGTTTGGCATCTCATATTCCGTTCCACACCTCAGCAGGCTCTGGTCGTCTGAAGCGAAGCAGGTCCAATGACTTTGCATTTTGTCAGTGGAGACAATCAGCTCATCTTGCCCTGCTGCTGGATGTAAGAACAACAGAACCAAAACTGGCAAAGTATATCTGATGTGAATGCCCATCATGTCTTCAATGCTGACAAATAAAATAATAAAGAGATTACTATAAACTTCAATCAAAAAGAGTCATGTTCTGTTTGGGGTTTCAGAGAACCTAGACCATATTAACAAGTATCAATCTTCTGTGTTTTGATTAGGTCAGAGGAACTTTCACAGTTAACTTTAACAGTTAATTTCAAAATAACCTTTACCAATTGTCATTGGAGTCTCTGGGACCCCAAATATAAAAACTGCAAAGTCAATCACAACAGAACAGCAGGGATGATATCATAAAGGTATTTTTATTTTATTTTTTCTTAAGGCTGGCTCTCCCTTGTGACAAAACAGCATATTGTGACATTACATGGCTACACAAGTAAGGCAGGAACCAGCAGAGACAGTCATACAGCTATTAATGACACGTCGGTTTCAGCTTACTTCAGATTGAGAGGAACGCTCAGACAATCAAAATGCTTTTTTATGATTCACTCAGTATGATGAGACACACAACACCCCTACGACCCTTCTCCTTTTCCAGATTACTCATCTCCAAGTGCAAAAAAAAAAAAAAAAAAAAAACAAAGAAAGAAAATCGATTTCTACAATTAGACACCCTGATTGCGTGTTGTGATAGTGGGTTAAATCCTGCTTGAATAATATGTCCTACCTGTACTACACAGATTAACTCAGAAGACTGAGCTTCTACATTATTGAGAAGAACTACTTTCCTTAACAGAAAATGTGTCATACAGAGCAGCTTCAAGAGGGACAGGACAGTTTCAGGGTTGGCACATTGGGACTGTTGTTGACAATGTGGTAAATTAACTTGTAAGTGTTTGTTTCCTCAAAATCTCTTTACCATGGTTAGACTTTTTACTTCTGCCTCTTTTTTGATGTTGTGATGAAAGGAGAAGCACCTAATCTCAAATACAAACACAAAAAATAACAACTTTCCTCAAATCTTGTAGAAAGTCATCATCCAAATGGTGGTTGAGGAGAGATCCCCCTCCCAAGCCCCCCACCCCCCGCCACATGATAGTAAAGCACTTTGGGTGTACAACAATACACAATAAAGCGCTATATAAATGCATCATTCATTCATCACTCTTTCAGAAAGCAAACAATGATGAGCGTCTAGAAAATGGAGAGTGTATCTAGCATGTAAAATGTAATTGTAAAACTTAATTGCCAAAGACTGGTAAACATAATACAGAAAACTAGTATTTACTGCAAAGCTACACTCTCAGAAATAATGGTATAAAAGCTGTCTCTGGGGAAGTGCCTTTTCAAAAATGTACTAATATGTAACATTTGGATTCTAATATTCACCCTTTAGGGGTAAATAAGGTACAAAGATTATAAGGTTTTTCTGAGAGTGTAAAGTGTTCTGAGTTGTTTATTGTCCATAGATGTGCTGATTTATGGTTTATATTTTTTTTTTCTTTCTTTTTTTTGTACTCTGCAAAAATATGAAATATGAAATAAATATGAATCCTGCATGTTCTTGGTGTACCTGTGTGAATGAATGGAGTAGATGTGTGGTTTTGTTTACTATACACATAGAGAAGAGCATGTGTTGCTTGCGGTGATTTCTGTGTCTGCCCTCAATATATGAGTACATGAACACATGAAAATAATCTCTGGTTTAATTTGAAGAAACTGTGACAAATGTATTACTCAGTGTAATAAGAGTACTACTACTACTACTACTAATACAATTATTATTAAAACATTATTTTTAAGGAATAATCATATTTTTTTTTCTTCCATATTTTAATTTTAACCATAAACCTCTGCTGTCAATTACGTTGTTTGCCAAAAAGGAAGGGTTTGTTTAATTTTCATTTGATTAAAATATAAGTTAATGTTTTATGTCTTTTTTATCATAAAAAAAAATTCACAGTATTTAAAAATATTTAAAAATTTAAAAATGTATTTCATTGTATAGGGCCTTATTACAGTCAGTACGTTTTTTTTTTTTTTTTTTTTTTTTTTTTTAAACGTGACAGTAGAGTCTACAACATTTACAATATTACTGTTTTACTGTACTTTTGATTAAATAAATGCAGCCTTGGTGAGGTTAAAAGACTTCCTAAAACATTTAAAGCATCTTACCAACCCCAAACTTTCAAACGAGTGTAAATATTCAAAAGTTAGATGATTTGGCAAAGCTTTTAATCATAAATATTCACAATAATAATTGGCACCACTAATTATTAGATTTTACTTGTAGATTAAGCCAGCAATACTGTGATTAATGTCTTAATGTTAATGGTTCATATTAGATTACCATAATTTATAAATCAAAGTAAACCACAGGGTTTTGTCATAGGAGCTTTGTCACTAATAAGGACAAAGTGAACAAATAGGCAAAGAACTACGTCTCAATTTAGTCAGAATCCGTGTTAGTTTGGCAGTTTAATCCCTCACTGATGATACAAATCAAACAAAATCTTACGCAAACAATTATTAATCAGAGACCTTGCTTAAATGTCTTTTTAAGATGGAAAATGTCCTACAAGTTATATATATATAGTATATATATATATATATATATATATATAAAGACATGGCACTATATATATATATATATATATATATATACATATATACATATATATATATATATATATATATATATATATATATATATATATATATTTAAAACAAGGGTGTTGTTTATATATATTATATATATATATATATATATATATATATATATATATATATATATATACACATATATATATTATATATGTGTGTGTGTGTGTGTGTGTGTGTGTGTGTGTGTGTGTGTGTGTTCTGAGTTGTTTATTGAAACTGTGACAAATATATTACTAAGTGTAATGAGAGTACTACTAATAATAATAAAATTATTATTAAAACATTAAAGACCATCCACACACAGACACACACACACACATATAAAAGGAAAAGGACCAAAGAAAGACTGCAGAGGGAACTAATGAGGGTTTTATCCATCCGACAGCAGCATCATAACATTGGCGCCAGGTTCATGTAAATGCATGTTTAATGTCAGGAGATCCCTGAAGATCCACAGCACTTTATCCGACTGACAATGCAGAAAGACAACAGCAAATCTCTGGCGTCTGCAGGTTGAATCGAGAAGATGAGACTCTTTCCTTCCCTTTTTCATTTTGTCCCTTTAGACCAAGCCTTCGGACAAGTTGTTTCCCTCTTCACTCATATCTTTGTCTTATCTTAGACACACTTTTTTTTAACTGTTGTCTAAGAGAAATCAGACATTTGGGTTGAGTTGTCAAAAACCTCTGAAGCGGATCTCAATGAGACCCAAGAGCATGGTGTTTTGGGACTTCCGTTGCAGTTCTTAGGACAAGCACTACACCTTTATAAAAGGCCAATCTGAACATTTGGCTTAAACTCAACATGAAATGGCATTCAAATCAATTTTACTTCCATAATGTGACACATTTTCCAGTGAAATAGGATATTCAAACAATAAAAATTGTAGGGCCAGATTTACTTATTTGCTAATTGATTGAATAATGAGAAATGTGAAATTCAAACAAGAATAGATCATTTTTAGGGATATATACATACATACATACATTGCACAATAAGAAAATAAATGTGTAATAAGAAAGGTTAAAGTCTAACTTTACATTTATTGAAGTAGTAGACCATCATTAAATACAATAAAACACTCAATAAAACAGTCCTCAGGCCTACCGTTTGTAAACTGAAATAGCAGTTTAGCTTTATTACTTTTTTATGATAATGATGGTTTAAAAACAACATCATACTGGGCAGAAATCCATTAGTCTACATGTTTTCCTCCAAAATCAATATCAGTTCAGCAAGGGCTGTGGAAAACTCAAAATATCCACCCACATGCACACATCTTCAACAGACAGAGGGTTTTACCGAACGCTTTTAATAAAGAAAACTCCTATAATATTTCCCAGCACCAAACGGCGCAACTGTGACGTCTGCCTTTAGTAAGAATAGTTCATGGTGTCATACCTGCGTCTGTCTGTGACTCTCCCACAGTCCCTCAACACAAACACCCCCTACCAGCACTCGCAAAAGATCTGCCAAACAATCCCTCGGATCTAAGATGGACAGTTTGGAATAAGATCTAGCACAGTTCTACATTCTGACTCATTCCAATGGCACAATCTTCAGTTATTCATCTATATCAGAGTGAGGTGCACACAAACTGAGTGCACTAAGTTTCTGGGCGAGTCAGAAGAGCATGATGGGGGTTATCGGAGGAATGCTGCTGCACTGTTTTCCCCATATGATTCGTAAGGTTTTTTTTTTTTTTTTTTAAGGAAAAAATAATTTCTCTCAGCAAATTATCTCATTAAAAAATACATCTTTTCTCGTTAAAACAACATCTTTTTTCTCGTAATAATGACATATAAAAACTATATGTTTTCCCGTTATTATAGATTTATGGTACATTATATGAGCCAACTAAGCGACTGTCCACGCTGCTGTCGCCACAGTCTGACATAAACGAGGATCTGCACACTGCTGAAATTGTTGAAATACACCATTTTAAATGTATTTTAATGTAATGGTTTTATTTTGAAGCGGCATGTTTATTAGGATTAATCCAAACTGTCTATTATATTGCTATCCAATAACTGCACTCAGACCCGTATGATCAGATCAAAATGGTTATTTTTGAATAATCGGGCTTAATATTTCTTTGAATGACTGAAGTTTGGTTTAACAACAAATTGAAATACGAACAAAAATAAATAAAGAGATTTTCTAATAGGCTAATAATAATAATTTATAATAATAGCCTAATAATAATAATTATTATTACTATTATTATTATTATTGTAATTATTATGTTGTTTTGTTTGAAAACGGGCACACAAAAATTGAGCTAGATTTTTCATAGGCCTATTTTTGTTTGTGGGTAAACAAATGAGCTTATGCTTTAATATTTGTTTTACATGTGTGGGCAGCTTTGATACCTTAGTCTGATTATATATTAATTATGTATTAGGGATTATATATTATTAAATTATATCTTTAGCTGAATCAAGCCACACATCGCATTGCATTCTTCTTATGCTTTGCTTTATACTGAAGGAATAGGCTGCCCTGCACCTGGGTGTGAGCACAAAATACAGATGAGCTCAGACGGGAAAGACTGTACAGTACCTCTTGTTGGATTTAGACAAATTAAATAAACACAAATTTGTTTTTGATTGTTTTATTTAAGTAGACTTTTAGATATACAGTAATAAGGTGCGCCAGAAAGCGCACCCTGTTATTTTACAAAAGGAATTTGTGTTTTGTTGTTATTGTGGAAGTCAAAGTTAAAGGGATCACGCCGGCACCGCCAAACCATGAGCAGTGTTGTGCTTTATATGAGATGTATATCCTATTCTCAAGGAATATAGCCCAGCCTATACAACAGCCAGACAGTATGAAGAAACGTTATTGTGACTAATTTGCAGAGCGGTACATGAGATTATGTGCGACGGGATAGGCAGTAAAGACAGGCTGAGTGAAAAAGTTGAGTTTTTTAAGGCTGTCCACGTATAAATAGCAAGCTCATTTTTTAACCCACAAACAAAAAATACGGAAAATCTATCTTAATATTAGTTTTCCTGTTTGCCAAACAGAATTAAATAATAATAATAATAATAATAATAATAATAATAATAATAATAATAATAATAATAATAATAATAATAATTAATATTACTCTTATTAGCCTATTAGAAAATCAATTTCTTTTCTTTTTTTCGTATTTCAATTTGTTCTTAAATCAAAATTCAGTCATTCAAATAAATAAATATTAAGCCCAGAGTCGATTATTCAAAAATAATTTGATCTGATCATAGCCTAAACGAGTCATGGGTCTAAATGAAGTTATTGGATAGCACTATATTGCAGACAGATTGGAGATTAATCCTAATAAACATGCCACTCCAAATAAAATCATTACATTAAAATACATTTAAAACGGTGTATTTCAACAATTTCAGCAGCCTGCAGATCCTTGTTTATGTCAGACTGTGGCGACAGCAGCGTGGACAGTCGCTTAGCTGGCTCACATTATGTACCATATATCTATAATAATGGGAAACATTTTTGACATAATATGTTGTTATTACGTGAAAAATATGTCGTTTTAACAAGAAAAGATTTTTTTAACGAGATAATTATATCGATATATAATTTAATAATATAATTAAAATAGTTTATATATTTTATATAAAGATAAAAGATGTCGTTAAAATGACATAACATCTCATATGACATAATTGAGTTTTTATTGCTACAATAGAAAACAGAGATTTTAAATTGTAATAATATTTCAGAATAGTAAATATGACAATAAATATGACAGAGATTACTCGATTATCAATTTATCTTAACAATACAAGCAACTCAAATATTGTTGTTGTCCACCTGAACCTTAAAGGAACTTCTTGTTTGCAGAAAACTGCAGTTGCAGCTTCATTCCCACAGATTTGACAGGATCGATACTCTGCACTCCTCTGGACACACACTGCTCCCTGTGCCAGCACTTACAATGGGCCCATTAGACAGTGTGCTGCAGGACAACCCTGCTCATGCCAGTCAACCCGCAAACACTGCCATAACACACCCAACATGCCACATTTATGAACCAGATGCTGTCAGACATATACAAAATCTGAGACTTACAAAAGTGATCTATCCACCACAACAAAATTGGACAGATTTCATAGAAGTGATTTTAAATCATGATCTGTCTAGATCTCAGTCCACATAGTATTAGTGTAGCTGAGAAAGGACTCTTACTAGGAAGGGGTCATGATGATTAACAATCCATTGATTAGCCAACAAATGACTAGTCTAATGTATGAAATATGCAAAGGGCAAAAAGAGTTCAATGTTTGTTAAATAACTGTGGAAATCGCTAAGGGCTGATGCAGTAATTATTTGATAACTGGGAAATGCTTAAAAATAACAGAAAACATCTGTTGCCTTTAAAAGGTTGTGTAACAACTCTTGATAACTGCAATGTAAATGTGTAGTTTTTTAGATAATGGCTTGCTCAGCATAAAATGAAGAGAAACAGAGAGAGATAACGAGCTGTGGCTGTGGCACCACTTCCGTAACAAATAAAACATCTTCAACAATACATTTTAATATTGTAATATGTGTGCATGCAAATCGATGTCTTTGGACAGTCCATCATGTTGTGCTGCATACATTTTTAGAAATTTTGTCTTGTGAACTAACTGGAATAAGCTGAAGTTGAAGTACTAACATGACAACATAAAAATAAAGCTAAATAAAAAACATTAAAAATGACAAAAGCACATACAATTAATTAAACTTAGAATAAAAACTATTAAAACAAAAGCTACTTCAAAATATAAATATAACCTCATATAAATAATAGACTAACACTGATGTGCAGCTTCAGTATATATTATATATATATATATATATATATATATATATATATATATATATATATATATATATATATATTTGTGTGTGTGTGTTTGTGTGTGTGTGTGTGTTTGTGTGTGTGTGTATATATACAATATAATATTGGGGGCCCCTTGGTAAATATGATCAAAAAAGGCTGTGAAAATGAATCTGCTTTGTTAATCCTTTTGGTCCTTTATTTAAAAAAATCACACAAATGTATCCTTTCATTGGATAATAAGAATTTAAAATGGGGGGAAATATCATTATGAAATATATTTTTTTTTTCTCTCTACACATTGGCCACAATTAATGGCACCCTTTTATTCAATACTTTTTGAAACCTCCATTTGCCTGTTTAACAGCTCTAAATGTTCTCCTATAATGCCTGATGAGGTTAGAGAACACCTGACAAGAGATCAGAGACCATTCCTTCATCCAGAATCACTTCAGACCCTTTAGATTCCCAGCTCCATGTTGGTGTTTCTTTTCTACAGTTCACCACACTCATTTTCTGTAGGGTTCAGGTCAGAGGACTGGAATGGCTAAAGCTTGGTTTTGAGCTCAGTGACCCATTTCTGTGTTGTTTTTTGAGGTTTGTGTTTGGATTATTGTCCGGTTGGAAGATCCAAACATGGCCCATTATAAGATTTCTAACAGAGTCATTCACTTACTGATTTTTTATATGTTGGTATTTGATATAATCCATGATGCCATGTGTCTAAACAAGATGTCGAGGACCTCCAGCAGAAATATAGACCCACAACATCAAAAATACAGCAGTATATTTCATTGTACACATGGGGTACTTTTTTTTCTCTGTGTTCACCAAACCCATCGAGTGTTTGCTGCTAAAAAGCTCTTTTTTTTTTTTAGTTTCATCTGATCATAGAAGCCATTCCCATTTAAAGTTCCAGTCATGGCTGATAACTGAATATGCTTTAGTTTGCTTTTGAATGAGCTAGGAGAATTTTTCTTGTAACCCTCCCAAACAACATGTGTTGATGTAGGTTCTGTTTGACAATTTTTTTAAAGGTTTTTTGTGTATGAGGGACTCAACTATTTTCTGCAATTCTCCAGCTGTGACCCTTGGAGAGTCTTTATCTACTCAAACTCTCCTTCTCACCGCACATTAGGACGATATAGACACACGTCTTCTTGCAGGCAGTTTTTGTAACATTTTCTGTTGATTGGAAATTCTTAATTATGGCCCTGATGGTGTAAATGGGAATTTGCACTGCTCTAGCTCTTTCTTAAAGCCACTTCACCAATTTGTGAAGCTCAGTTATCTTTTGCTGCACATCAGAAATATATTCTTTGGTTTTTCTCATTGTGATGGATGATTAAGGGAATTTGGGCTTTGTTTTCCCCTCATATTTATATTTCTGTGAAACAGGAAGCCAGAGCTGGATGATTTCATGTTTATAATCATGCTGGAGTGCTCAAAATTGTGAATCTGAATGGGAGTATACTTCAGAGATATTTTACTGATAAGAATGTATATGGGGGGGGGGGGTCAATAATTGTGACCAATGAGTATTTGAGAAAAACATTTATTTTATAATGATTTCCCCTCCGTTTTAAATTCTTATTATACAATGAAAGGATACATTTTTGTGAATTTTTTAAATAAAAGACCAAAAGGATTAACAATGCAGATGAATTTTCACAGCCTTTTTTTTTAATCATATTTACCAAGGGTGCCAATATTTTTGGCCACGACTGTATATATATATATATATATATATATATATATATATATATATATATATATATATATATAGTATATATATATATATATATATACAGTATAACAGTATAGATATTCATATATGTGCATTTATAATAATGTAAATCCAACCCTATTGTACCTTATCATGAACCTAACTACTTCAATAATGAAAGAATAGAGATGATTAAATAATGATTGAATGATGACAGAATTTTAACAAGTTTAGGCTTGTGTAAACTGATAAAAATGAGTTTAAAAATGAGAATACCACAACATATCACACAGATCAGAATGTTAAATTGTTAATGTAGTGTAGAATGTAGAAACTATTTAAGCTAAAACATATTAGACTAAATACAATCAACTATTAATTCAATGCATTCATAAACATCTGCACATCTCTAATATTGTTTATGTGCATAACATTTATGTGTACGAGTTTTAGATGCTGTGGATAATTTAGGTTTCTGTGTCAATGTAATCATGGATTTTACTGAAATTAAATGTTATATATGATATGTTTACCATCTAGAGAAAAACCAAACCAGTTTTAACCAGAACTCATTCGATTGCCTTGGACCAGCATGAACTGGTCTTAAAAAAAAAAAAAAAAAAAAAAAAAAAAAAAAACAAGAGTGGCATTATCAGGTCACACGATTTCACTCACCAGGGACCTCATGACTCACGGTGTGACTCCTGACCCGGCCTGACACACTGCCCTTACTACCACATCAGGAAGTGCTACTGCAATGCCTCACGGGTCTGAAGGGGCCAAACCTGGGCACGACATACACTCTATTAGCATACTATTATCTATTCAGGGCAGGAAGTGTGGGCAGGCAGGCAATTAAGCTACTATACGAGAGAACTTCAGCCACAGCGTGTGATCTGACCTAATCTCTGGTTTCATTTGCAGGGCGTTCTCCAGACTCAATGATTTACAACAAGGAGCTGGTAATGAGGAGCTGGACCATGTAATCAGAGCTCTTGAGGGACATGAGAGAAATACAAATGTAATTTGCAAATCCACATGGACAACGGTGGCAGATGCCACACAGCCATGTCCTTTACTGAAGCCACACAGTGTTGCAGTTGAACTTTACTGATCTCCTCTGATTAACAGAGATGAAAATCAATAGAAATTGAAAAGGTTGTGGGGAATGTAAACTTTAGACTACAGTAGCTAAACTTTAAACTAGTTACCCAAAGTGATTTCAAGGAGGATGAAACATGAGAAATGCCGTAATACAAAGTTTCAAGATTGATCTCTTTCAGGGGCGTAGCTACGTGGTGGCCATGGCCAGTGCCACCCGACTGAAGCTTGGCCACCCCTGTTGCCCAAGCATTTTGACCATATTAAGAGCTGACTTTTCTCAGTTCAAATAGCTGACACTGACACAAAGGCCATGTAGACACTCCAACTGAACTAAGTTGCCACTTCACCTCTCACTACTATGGAGCAAATAAGCCCATGGTGCATAGACAGGGCCGGTTCTAGGATTTCATCACAGGGGGGCTGAGCCCTCAGACAGACCATTAGATACAAAGAAACAAATACCCAAATAAACTTTATAGTGCTTGTGAAAACTGTATTAAGTAAATATAAAGATATCCATTAAAGCTACAAAAATTACTTAGTTAAGAGCAGTGAGTGATTCTCTATTTTTCCTTTATTATATGATTAACATTATTAACATAAATGCACGGGTCCATTATATTAATATACATCCAATATTTTTTTAACTGTTTACGTTCATTTAAGACCTAACCGACTTGACTTGTATGTCAAATGAACTCGATTTGGTATTTGCGTGCTGTCTGAGAGACGGCTTCCTTGTGTGCATGCTTCAGGTGTGCGCGCACAGAGAAGATGTAAAAGCTAATCTAATAGCTTAAAATCTCTTTAGTGTTTAAACTGACGAGCCTTGAAACGCATGAGGATGACCCGATTGTTCAGTATGAATGAATCGCATTACTTGTCCATGGAAGATCATTTATCCCACGCAAAAATTCATAAAATTACATACAGTAGGAACGATGATCCAGTTTTTAACTAGTGTTTGTTGAAGTGCAGTTACATGAAATTAGTTTTATTTGTGTACCATTCCACATATTCGTTTGAAGGTGTTCCACGCAGGTTATGCGATCAAAGTTAGAAGCGTATTAGCCTAAATTATTTCCTTTTGATTTTAAGAAGGAATTTTTTTTTTTTTTTTTTTTTTTAATCGCTGGATCTTACCTGGCCACCCCTGGGGATGAGTAAAAAGTTCTGGCTACACCCATGAACAAAGAAATATGGTATGGCAAAACATTTATTCAAACAAATTTATTTCAAATATAATAACCCTCAAGAATAGCAACTTAATGCATTAAGCCATCTAGATGTGGTGAAGACGACTTGCTGAAGTTCAAACCAAGCAACAGAATGGGGAAGAAAGGTGATTAAAGTGACTTTGAACATGGAATGGTTGTTGGTGCCAGACAGGCTGGTCTGAGTATTTCAAAAACTGCTGATCTACTGGGATTTTCACACACAACCAACTCCAGGGTTTACAGAGAATGGTTCAAAAAAGAGAAAATATCCAGTGAGCGGCAGTTGTGTGGACAAAAATGCCTTGTTGATGTCAGATGTCAGAGGAGAACGGGCATACTGGTTAGAGATGATAGAATGGCAAAAGTAACTCAAATAACCACTTGTTACAACCAAAGTATGCAGAATACCATCTCTGAACACACAATACGCCAAACCCTGAAGCAGATGGGCTACAGCAGCAGAAGACCACACCAGGTGCCGCTCCTGTCAGCTAAGAACAGGAAACGGAAGCTACAATTTGCACAGGCTCACCAAAATTGGACAATAGAAGATTGGAAAAACGTTGTCTGGTCTGATGGGTCTTGATTTCTGCTGCAACATTCATATGGTAGGAGCAGAATTTGGCTTAAAGAACATGAAAGCATGGATCCATCCTGCCTTGTCTCAACGGTTCAGGCTGCTGGTGGTGGTGTAATGGTGTGGGGGATATTTTCTTGGCACACTTTGGGCCCCTTAGTAACAATTGAGCATAATTTAAATGCCACAGCCTACCTGAGCATTGTTGCTGACCGTGTCCATCCCTTTATGACTAGAGTGTACCCATCTTCTGATGGCTACTTCCAGCAGGATAATGCACCATGTCACAAAGCTCAAATCATTTCAGACTAGTTTCTTGAACATGACAATGAGTTCACTTTACTCAAATGGCCTCCACAGTCACCAGATCTCAATCCAATAGAGCAGCTTTGGGATGTGGTGGATCGGGAGATTCACATCATGGATGTGCAGCCGACAAATCTGCAGCAACTGTGTGATGCTATCATGTCAATATAGACCAAAATCTCCGAACAATGTTTCCAACACCTTGTTGAATCTATGCCACAAAGAATTAAGGCAGTTCTGAAGGCAAAGGAGGGTCCAACCCGGTACTAGCAAGGTCTACCTAGTGGCCAGTGAATGTGTGTATATATAAATATATATATATATATATATATATATATATATATGTATATATATATATATATATATATATATATATATATATATATATATATGTGTGTGTGTGTGTGTGTGTGTGTGTGTGTGTGTGTGTGTGTGTGTAGGCTACTGTGTATATACGTTTCCCTAATATTTTCAGGCTTTCTACGAGTGTGGGAACACTTTTGATAACAAGGGCAGCAGAATCAGATAGCAGTCTTAAAATAGTCTAATAATTACAGTGGTGCATGTCTCGAAATGACAGAGAATCAGGTGACACCCTTCAGTGAATCAATCGCTAAATCACTGAATGCAGCGCCGCGTAAAAATGCCACGTGCTTTTCCGCGGATGTGCAACTTTGGACCACCTTTATACAATCAGAACCAGAACCTAGAACCCAGCAACACGGAAAAACAGGCCACAGAAATCACCCGAGCGGCATGTAAAAAAAAAAAAAACTTACTCACAAATCCACCATTTAAGATGCAGAAACAAATGACACAACCGGCAAAATGCTACAAACCTTGTGAGGTTTGGCGATATCTGGATTAGAGATGTGTTGTACCCAAAGCAATTCACAAATGGGTTATAGAAGAGTATGAATCACTGCATAAATCAAAACCAAAAAAATCAAAGTGGGCACTTGCCTTTGTGAATTTGCATTTTAAACTAATAATGCAGGATACTGATGACAATAAGTTAATCCAATCAATCACAGAAAGCTCAAAAGGAGGCAACTAATAGGGTTTTGCTTGCTTAGTTCCAATTTTCTAAAGTTTATTTGCATGTGCCCTGAGCTGCTGTGTTTTCGGTTAACAGCTATGATTTCAGCTGAATTTGTGTGTTTCATGTTTGGGACACAAATCTGAGTCACTGGCTAGTGGGTAACTATGCTGTTCCTCATTGTAGCCCACAGTAAATGGCTTAGTTTTTCCTGCCATGTTTGGGGGAAAAATGCCTTGTTTTGTACTTCAGGGTTAATCTTCACCTAAATCATTAACATGATTGAACTGTGTGAGATATGTATGCCTTTTAGTCTGGATGCATTTTTTTGCATTGGAGTTTGCATTGACATTTTTAATGTGATATTAATATACAGTGACATGTATTGAGCTTCTCAAATGAGGCAAAGCCCCCTCTACAAATTCATGTTTAAATTAATTTTTGGAACATGATTTATTACACAATCAACAAGAAACACTGTACAATGCAAACATTAAAGTCTCCTTGAGTTTATACATTTGAAACCTTCATTACATTGCTTTATTCTAGCAGTTGTGTAGCTTCATTCTCTCTCTCTCTCTCTCTCTCTCTCTCTCTCTCTCTCTATATATATATATATATATATATATATATATATATTAATGCAAGCATTCTTCTTGAAGACCATTAGTCAAAAAAACAATCTCAACACTGCAGGTGCTTAAATGTAACTTTCATTTAAATGACCTGAGAGGTTGCTAAAAACTCTGAGTGGGTGAGTTTTTAATTCTAAAATGAATCCACCCATTTCCACCAGTTTGACCTCTCATGTGGATCTGTCCCCATCTGAATCACATGCTTGTGTCAGTTCCATGAAATGAGTGTTGCACACTAGTTGTCATATTTTAGAATATTTATTGCTTTACTATTGCATATCAATATATATATATATATATATATATATATATATATATATATATATATATATATATATATATATATATATATATATATATATTTTTTTTTTTTTTTTTTTTTTTTTTTTTTGGATTACATGGCAAAAGTTCTGCACAAAGGTTTTTTTTTTTTTTTTTTTTTGTTGTTGTTGTTGTTCCTGAAATCTGGGGGTCATTTTACCCAGATTATCCTCCTCCATTCTCCATTTAACCAAAAGGAGTTTTGTTTTCTTTCTGCGCTTCCTGTATGCTACTACACAGATCAGATATCGTTCTTATTTCCCAAAACTTTCATACCAGAGGCAAATATGAAACACTATAATGTGATGTTGTGGGTTTATTTCTACCTGGCAGTTCATTTTCATGCTTAAATGACTGAGAGAAACACACTACAAAGAACAAACTGGAAGTAATTTTGCTACTCTTCTTTTATAGCAGCTTCTTCCTACCACATTATGTTAATTTCCCGTTTATTCAATATGTTCAGTCCCAGAGCGGGAATTTAAAAGTTCGTTCTTATACGATTTGTGAAATGAGCGGAACATGCACTATACGCACCAATTTCATGCTGATGTATTTTTTAATATTCTTAATGACAATGATTGACTTAAGTTCTGTTATTTTCCTCTAAGCAGAAATAAAAACTGATGTGCTACTCATCTTTCTTAATGTCTTTAACAAATCTAATAAGATGAACCCGTGTAAAAATGTCCTGTAGTTTCTGTTGTTTTAGGCTGTTTGTTTTTCTCATCTGCGGAGCTGTCATGATAAATAGAATAGGTTTGAATGAAGTTTATATGTGATCTCTTTATCTGACAACTGCTTTTTTGTTCAAAGTCTTCCTGATGACAATTAGAAGAACTATTGCTGTTGGCAGTTGTCTGCAGCTGAAAAATAGAATCCATTTTCATCCACACACCACTTTATGAGAACAGCAGCTTTTGACATGCACATTCACCTGATTATTAAAGTATGATGTTTTTTTTGTTTTTTTTTTTGCTGGAATAATAAAACAGATTTGGCTTAGTGCAGTGCATACTTTCACTCTGCAAAGATAAGCCAGGGTGATGCTATGCAGCTGCTTGCATCTATCGGGTGGTTGGTTGCTTACCCAGCAGTTTGTAATTATTCTGGTCTCTAGATATGATAGATCCCTCCAGATCCTTTCTTTAGTGTCAGTCTCTGAGATTTTTTAAAACATTTAAATGTTCAAGGTGAAAACTGTACATATGATGGCTGAAAAAGTAATAGCACAATTCTTATCATTCATGTTCATAGCAGGTGCAGGACTAGTTATGTGCCAAAGTTTAAAAAAAACCAAAAAGTAAATCTGCTGAAAATTTACTCACCCCTCAGGCCATCCAAGAAGTGGATCAGTTTGTTTCTTCAGATTTTGAGAAATGTACATCACTTGCTCAGCAATGGATCATCTGCAGTGAATGGGTGCCATCAGAATGAGAGTCCAAACAGCTGATAAAAATATCACAATAATCCATAAGTAATCCACATCACTCCAGTCCAGTTAAAATCTTGTGAAGCCAAAAGCTGCATGTTTGAAAGAAGCAAATCCATCAATAAAATATTTCAGATAATATATATATATATATTTTATTATTATTCTTTTTTTGTTTGTGTGTGTGTGTGTGTGTGTGTGTGTGTGTGTGTGTGTGTGTGTGTGTGTGTGTGTGTGTGTGTGTGTGTGTGTGTGTGTGTGAAAACTGGACAAGATTCTGTTGCTAAATCCAGCATAATTGGCTAGTTTTTGTTGCCAAATCAGTCAAAATCAAGCATTTGACAAAATTGTTTTTGTAACGTGCGTTATTTTACATTCGGTGTCCACATTTGTGTGCGTGTATGTTTATAATTTTCTGATGAGGGTTTTTGAAGACTGCTGTTCTCAGTCATACTGGGATCAAGCTGTGTAAAAGAGAACTGAATGTTGTTTGATTAATGCCTCCATTTATGCGCACCCTCATCTTCTAATCGTGTCAAACCGGGGCAGGGACTCGAGGGAGTATTTCAGTCTATCTAATTTTAGAGACTTTTTGTCCCAAGACATCTCATGTTATCTGTTTCATCTTGTTTATAAGAGCTACAAATGATGTTCTTTAAACTTTTCGGTTCTCAGCTATCAGAGCACATGCTCAGTCAATGTGTGTGTGAGAGATAAAAGAAAAACCGACAGCCTACATTGTGCATGTGCAGGTACAGAATGGGACCTCTAGAAAGTGTCAATCTGCAATCGGCCACATCCTCAAAAAACTAGGTTTAGACCCAGAGCGCAGTACTGTTGAGTCTCACAGGGGCTTCTGCCCCCCTGAAATACTAATAAAACGTCAATTCAGCATTGTGAGAATAATTTCTTCTCTAATTAGGACTTGTAAAGGTCAACAGGGCACTTCTCCATGGATCCAACGCAGAAGAGAAGAGCGACAAAATCAACACCTCCGAGGACAATAGATGGAATAACTAGATGTACTGTTTAAGCCTGATGCACAGTATAATATTTTTGTGATGGTGTCAAAAAGTCCTAGAGCGAATGTTCAAAGCAGTCCAGTTTTGGCTGTTTGAACGTGTCCTCACCTTCACTCAAAAATACACATCCGCAATAGGGGATTTATTCACACATTATAAAAATGGAAATGATGGTGTATAAAATTGATTTTAAGAGAAAAAAATGACAATAAATAATTAATTTGACAGAGTTCAAACTCAAAACACGCTGTAGCAACAAACACAAAGTCTGAGGATTGCAGCCTGGGTAGTGGATTTCTAGTTTCCAGCATGCTTTGCGTAGAACTGTATAAGGAGAGTAAATGTTGAAATTAAGTGTTATTTATGTGTTTTTTAGTAAAGGGGAAGACCTGTTCGTGTTTAATACTATTATGTTTGACATTTAAAAGTGTTTCTGTTATGTTTAAGTTTTTATGAGTACCACTGTGCTGAAGAGTAAACACTACACTGACTCTAAAAGCAATGACTGTGTTAATGCCAGTGACAAGTATCATCTTACTTGTTCATTATACATGCTAAATAAGTTACATTTATTGATTAATGAACTAAAAAAAAAAATATAATAATAATAATAATAATAATAATAATAATAATAATAATAATAATAATAATAATATAAATTGGTTCCAGGCCGACAAATCCATTAGTTGGGGCTTAATTTTAACTTTAACTTAATTTTTTTGATTAACTTAAAAATATGTTAATGTTACAAATTTTTAAGTTCTTCTAATTCAGTGTAATTGGTTGTTTAAAAATAATTTCATTAGATGTCACTGCTCCAAAAAAAGTATGCATTTTTAATTCTTCATTTTTTTTTTAAGATAACACGTTGTTTTTTAGAGTGTATGAATAGCTTGTCCACACCAAAGAGGTCTTTATCTGCAACAGGGTTATTATTGTAAACTAACTAGCTAACTAGCAAAATAAATAACTACCTAATTAATTAATAAAATTAAAAGTTACTTGAAATAAAATATAAAAAAAACTTTAACATTTCTCATTAAATTAAGTTTAAATATTTTAACTTTAAAACTAAAACTGACATACAAATTTATAAAAACTAAACAGACATAAAAAAATTGCAATATTTCACAATATTGTATTTATGAACAAATCAATGCAGCTAATAAAAATCTTACTGATTCCAAACTTTTGAACGGCAGTGTGTGTGTGTGTGTGTGTGTGTGTGTGTGTGTGTGTGTGTCTGTATATATATATATATATATATAATCAGACATTTTTATATACAGCTAGTTTTACATTTTGGAGTTTTACCATCTGCCAGCAGGGATTAACTGCATCATGCTCACCAGTCAAACTTGGCTCTTTGGTCCACCCTGAACATAACAATGCTCTGCAACTTTAAATGAGGGGGGATAAATTATGTTAAATATACTATACTATAAGTTCTCTCAACAGTGTTGCCTGTACCTACAGTATGCATGGAGGAAATCTACAGAAAGTTTTTTATGTATTTTTTTTTTTTTAAATAAAAGTTTTATTATTGCTTTTTATTTAGAAAGAAAGAAAGAAAAGCATTAGATTTGCTGAAGATGCGATTTCAAGAACAACTCATGTGACGTGCTCCACCTTTCTTCAGCACACGCACAATGAGATTCTCATGTGAATAGCACACCACAATGGTGAAGAGAACATGCTTGTATTAATCCTGAAAGTGGGTCACAGCCCTATTTTCCTACTTCGGAAAGTCTTGAGTTAAGAAAATGAATTTAGGCATTGCTGTGTGGCTTTGTTGTGCCTTGACTAATACCTTTTCAGCTCATAAAGACATCCACTTAAGCTGTTCTTACATCATGGTCTGGCTTAGAACTGGATATACTGTTGAAACATCTTTTTTAAGAAGAATAAGTGTTGTATATTTGCCAATCTCAAGCCTGACGTCTGACCTTTTTGCACTTTTATTCTCAGAAAGACAGCTGGAAAAATTGGCTAAAATGTGCAGAAAGTCTGTGAAATCCCATTTAAGAGTCAATAGAACTGAAATTGTAAGATCTAACCGTTTTTTTTTTCTTTTTTTTTTCTGTTATGCAGGCATGCACACACACAGTCACTGGACTGTATCACTGCTCTTGGTCTGAGCAGTATTGATTGATCAACCTTATGCAATGTGCTTTGGAAACGAGAGAACTTCCTGGTTTGTATGTAATGGGTGAATCAATGAAACATCACACACTTTCACATCCTCTATCTCTGATGCAACACTTACTGTGTTCTGGTTGCTTTAAGGAAACTTCACTTAGTCATATTGGCAACACCCCCGGACTGTTATTTTCTATCTAGCATATGAGTGCAGCTCCTCACTCTTTGAATCCGGAAAGGCCTAAATCTTCACTTTTTTCTTCTTTTTTTTTTTTCTCAGTAACATAAAAAGGATGTTTACTACCATGCTTGAAATTTCCAACTTTAGCTGTTTTGGAACATAGTTGGTTTAAGCTGGACTTTAGCTTGTCATTTTTTGGATCCTCGGTTGCTATTTTAAGATTAACTGATTATTAACTGGTCAACCAGTGACTGTGTCCTCTTTTTTCCTGCTATGTCCTGGCCGGGATTTCTGCACTGCCTGAAATGTCTGGGTTTTGACTTTGCTTTCCTGTTGACATGCTCTCTGCTGTCTGTAGTGTATTTGCATTGCTTTGCCCAGTCTCTGTAGATCATACATTCTCACACGCCACAATTGGTTGATTATGCACAATGCCTGCATGCTATTGGTCAAAGTACATTTCAGTCATTACTTTCAGCTAGTATGAAAACAAATAGAAAAACTAAGCCCAAATCCAGACATTTCAATTTAGAAATCCTGGCCAGGACATGGAGAGAAAAAAAAAAAAAAAAAAAAAAAAAAAAAAAAACAAGGATGCATGGTCACCCTAAATTTTGAAACATAGTAACTGGTTGAACAGCTAATAACCAACTTTTAATATCAACCTATGCTCATTGAAAATAAATAGCATTTTTGTGCAAGTGGGTAAAATGCCAACAATGATTATTTTTTACACAAATTATGATTATCAGATAAGCTGCTCATTTATATATATATATATATATATATATATATATATATATATATATATCTATATATATATATATATATATATATATATATATATATATATATATGTGTGTGTGTGTATATATACAGTACAGACCAAAAGTTTGGAAACATTACTATTTTTAATGTTTTTGAAAGAAGTCTCTTCTGCTCATCAAGCCTGCATTTATTTGATCAAAAATACAGAAAAAAATGTAATATTGTGAAATATTATTACAACTTAAAATAATAGTTTTCTATTTGAATATACTTTAAAAAAAATAATTTATTCCTGTGATGCAAAGCTGAATTTTCAGCATCTTTACTCCAGCCTTCAGTGTCACATGTAACATCCAGTCTATCACATGATCATTTAGAAATCATTCTAATATTCTGATTTATTATGAGTGTTGGAAACAGTTCTGCTGTCTAATATATTTGATGAATAAAAGGTTAAAAAGAACTGCATTTATTCAAAAGAAAAAAAAAATTCTAATAATATATATTCTAATAATATATTTTCTTTACTATCACTTTTTATCAATTTAACACATCCTTGCTGAATAAAAATATTGATATTGATTTTATTTAAAAAAAAGAAAGAAAAAAAAATTACTGACCCGAAATTACTGACCAGTAGTGTATATTGTTATTATAAAATATTTATATTTTAAAAAAACATAGCTGCTTTTTTTTTCTTTTTTACTTTTTATTCATCAGAGTATCCTAAAAAAGTATCACATGTTCTGAAAAAATATTAAGCAGCAGAACTGTTTCCAACTTTGATAATGAATCATCATACTAGAATGATTTCTAAAGGATCATGTGATAATGATCCTAAAAATTCAGCTTTGCATCACAGAAATAAATGATAATTTAAAGTATAATAAATTTAAAAACAATTATTTTAAATTGTAATAATATATCACAATATTAAATTTTTTTTCTGTATTTTTGATCAAATAAATGCAGGCTTGATGAGCAGAAGAAACTTCTTTCAAAAACATTAAAAATAGTAATGTTTCCAAACTTTTGGTCTGTACTGTATATATATATATTAAATTTTTTTTCTGTATTTTTGTATATAATATATATATATATATATATATATATATATATATACATAACCACACACCCTCTTATCAACCCTTATATACTGCCCATCTATTTACTCCCTTCAACCCGACCCTCCACGTACTTTACATCATATATATTTTTTTTTTTTTTTTTTTCTCCATATTTCCGTGCACAATATTATGTTATGACCTCAAAACACTTTTACCATAGCGCATGATAGCGCATGATTTGCATTGATGTTTGCATCACATAACCAGCTCCGTATGTATGGCTTCTCTGATGTTGTAAACTTGCTTGGTAGCGAACCTGGTTGAGCATAGCAATTGCAATGTGGATCGCTCAGGTACAAATCCTTTCAAACACGAGTAATGAATCATGATAAAAGAGCTCAAAGACTTATAGAAGAAAGCTAAAATGACATCTTTGCTTCAGCAAATGTGTTTTTTTTTTTAATTACATGTTTGCTTTTGGTAACACTGTCGCTTCAAAAGTGATAGAGAGCATTAACCTTTTAATGCCACCCACCAGACATTTCACTTCTGATCTGTCTTATTACATACATCAACCAGTGTAATGAAATGTCGCCAGATTCACGTTCATCTGTTTCGGGTAAAACTGAGCACACTTTTAGTGCCACTCACTGGACATTTCACTCTGAAAGTGCTGAATCACACAAGAAGCAACATAATATAATTTTGCAGTTGCCACAGGCATGTATTTCCAATAAGCCTGAGTTGTAGAATAGAAACCAGCGGACATGTTCTGAAACACAGCTACTAGATTAAGCTTTTCCAGCTCTTTCTTGAAAACTGACATGTAAACAAAAAGCCTTGGAAGGCCTGCTGTATTGTGGTTGCTGTCTACTAGTCTGAATGTGTTGTGCCGTCTTCCCTGTGGTTCAATGTCAAGAACGAAGGTAAAATTGTTGACTTTCGATACCCTCTCAGAATGCTGTGATTTAGTGAGCTATAGCGCTCTGAGATATAGGTTCTGCCTGAGCTGCCAATATGGAGGAACAATGAATCGTGCTGATCTCAGGTCAGTTTTTCCCATAATGCGTCAGTGTTTATATCTGCAGAAGCTACGTAGTGCTGACCCAGGACCTGTGGGAGAGAACAACCTTGTCTGGCTATCGCTTAAAAACACACTTAACCAACTAAAACGCTGTTTAGTGCCCTGCCATGTATACACTTGTGTAGGTATTATTGCCAATGTGCATTTGAAGTGTTGTGGGATTTTTATTGAGGCCATATTTCATTTTGGCCTACTTTCCCTAAATTGCCTGTGGGACTCAGTGAGGGGAGTGAAGCGTAGCTACTTCTAAATGAGATGGGAGGAAGAAAGACAAAAGACAGGGAGGGAGAGCCAGAGCCTGACCCTTTCTTGTGGTTGTGACATATCGAAAAAATGTTGAGAGAGAGCTGAAGAACAGGAGGATTGAAGGATGCTTGGATGAACAGGTTCAGGGCCTGAATAAATGAGGAAATTGTGCTGTCTCGGTCATTACTGATCAGTAATAGTGGTTATTTGGGTAGAGATCAGGCACAATGATAAGGGGTAATGGTGGAGTTGTTTTAAAGGTTGTAGAACCTAAAAACACGTTCAACAGTACCACATCTTAAAGAAAATCATCTGACTCATCATCGCCACTTTTATGGATTCTTGTTTTCACCTTGAAGATCTTATAGATGCATCTTCAGGGTAGAAAAAGGGCAGTTAGATGACTTAAGTGTCACCAGAGCCATTCTCCATTCACATGCATGATCATAACTCAGAAATAAATCTGAAAAGTGCTGTGAAATGTAAGTTATACAATACCAAAGAAAGTGACAAATGTTAGGGAGAAAAACAAAACTATGTGAACCTCAAAAAAGTTCTGAAAGCAACTAGAAAGAGAAATTCTGTCAAGACAGAATAAGTAAGTTGATTTTTTTTTATTAAGTAGAAGAGATGAAGTAATATTGTATTTTAAATTAGATTGTAGGTCCATTGTTTTGTGTTGTCTTTTTCTTCTCTGAGAGGGCCAGCTGAATAAAAAAGATGCAATTTAGACTTTTGACTTTTTGCAGATCAGAAGTTGTGTGTCCAGATTAATTAATCAAGCATATCAGACTCATCATATAGGCCTACATGTAGTCAAGAAGTAAAAGTGAAAATGTTAATTTTGGGAATATGAAGTTAAAACATACATACAGAATTGTATTGGCATATATAATGTTTTGAAAAATACAATACAATAGATGGATGATACAATGGATAAAACATATATAATAAAAATTATTTATGCATGCATGACATTGCAAAATTTTGTAATATGGTACTTTATACTTTCAATTCTAATTAATTTCAATGACTTTGGAAGTCTCACAAGCTCACCAAGGCTGTATTCGTCTGATAATATAATATATATATATATATATATATATATATATATATATATATATATATATATATATATATATATATATATATATATATATATATATATATATACATATATATATACATATATATATATATAAATTAATAGCATTTGTACCTAGGATACCACCCCAGTAACAGCGTTGTACTTTTTTTTTTTTTCTTTGATCTGGGAGAAAAGTACGGACCCCTGCACATGACATGCAAGAAAAAACCTCACTGGTTTTTTTTTTTTTTTTGTGAATGATGCTTGAGTGAATGTGATTGTGTCTAATTTCCTAATTGTAGAGGTGGAAACATAAACGGCTCCTCCATTGATGCTGGAACAATGGAATTTGGCTCGTGTCATAATGGCAGGGCTGGATGTGGGCGTGGCTAACAATTGCCTTAATTGTACGTTTGAGATGAGGAATGTAAACGACCACTCCACTGATGATGGAATAATGGTAGGGTTTCCTCAGCACATCATCCCAGGGTTTGACGCGAATGTCGCAATGACGCGAATTTGACGCGAATGTCTCCGGCCGTGATCCTACACTCAATCACAGCCACCTTCGTATCTGACACTGCCTCACTGCCGCGGATGGATTAAATATGATATTTCCAAATTTACCTCAATTCCATTTTAGTGCCATCCCATCTCATATTCCATAACAGCGCTGAAAAAAGTAAAATGATATTACATCCACACAGAGAAATGAAATTACTTACACAAGCTCTGGCATTTTTAATGCATTCTGTTTTATTTTCTTATTTATTACAGTGAAGCTTTCCAATATTTGCCCCAGCCCTTCCTCGTGGAGCACAAAGCTTGTGTCAGAGCTGCAAATCATTTGCAAATAATGAAGCTGCTCAGACTCATATGGTTTGTATTGTGTGTGAGTGTGTGTATTTGATTAAACCTGAACTAATTTATTCATGCTGTGCGTCAGCCATGTAGTCATTGCATCAGAGGTGATGCGAGTCAAAATCAACTGATCTGTGTGCAATTATAATGTATTTCTGTGGTTTATTTTTGCTGGCCAGTACCATAGTTGTTTTGACTTCATAATGGCACTTTCACTACCATTCAAAAGTGTGGGTGAGTATTTTTATTTTTTATTTATTTATTTATTTATTTATTGCAAAGCAAAATAATATGTCTATTCAGCAATGGCACATTAATCAAAAGTTACATTAAATACATTTAGAATGTTATCAAAACAATTTTATTTCAAACAAATGCTGTTATTTTCAACTATCTATTCATCAGTAATCCTAAAGAAGTAGCATTATAAATTAATTAATGTTAATCATTTGAATGCATTCAACATTAAAGTTAGTACAACAAATGCATATATTTATATTTAATTATGTTTAAATATACATAGGTTAATAAGGTTTTTAAATTGAAGATTTAAAATTTTATTTATATTTATTTTATTTTTTATTAAATTAATTTATTTCTTTATTGTAATGCAATCAACAAGTCAGTACAACAAATGAATAAATGAATGAATTTATTAATTTATTTGAATACATTTATTTATAAATAAATTTTTACAAGTTTTTATTTATTTATGACACACACATATCAACTTACTATAAATCTTTTTTGTAAAAGAAACATTTATTAATCAGTTCTGAGTGTTTTTTGATTGTTTGTTTTTTCGTGATTTTTGCATGAGCTGTTCGTTTAATACTGACTAAGTTCCTGGTGCAAGGAAAGTTCACAAACCTCAATATATTGATCCCCTATGCCTTCCAGTATGATGGCCTTTATAATAAGAAGGTCATGAAAGAAATAATCACTAAGCTTATTATCAATAACATACATAAACACAAACAATCATACATAAACATAACAATCATGCACAAACCTGTATGACTTTCTTTCCTCCGTGGAACTGAACTAAAACAGCTATGATGTCCATAGACCAAGTTAATGTTAAATAAAACATAACTCTATTAAAGAACTTCATTAAATGCCTTGAAATAAAAGGAACAACCTTTGAGTAATAAAATAAAATAAAATAAAATAAAATAAAATAATTAATGTTAAATAAAATAAAATAAAATAAAATAAAATAAAATAAAATAAAATAAATATTTCAATATTCAGTTTTTAATGACAAATTCCCACATTTGGACATCATTCAACAACACACAGACTAAACAGTCTTGCGTTACTGAATCAGGATCATTTACCCAAACCGTCATATTGATCCACAACAAATCAAGATGCCGACTGGGGTTTCAAAAGTAATAAACACCCAAACATCCATGTAATTAGATTTTCTATGTGCTGGAAATAATTTTAACAGTCTGAAGTTTCTGAATATAGGCTAGCACTGGTCATGATGGTTGACAGGCTGTTTGTTGGTGCTTTTGTTTGGTGGAATAAATTAGAGACGCAATTTTATAAATGTTCTCAGTACTGCAATATGATAATTTATAGTAAATGTTTCATAGTACATTAAACAAATATTTGTTTGTTTGTCTATATATATATATATATATATATATATATATATATATATATATATATATATATATATATATATATAAATACATATATATTAGTGCTGTCAAATGATTAATCACGATTAATCGCATCCAAAATAAAAGTTTTTGTTTACATACTATATGTATGTGTACTGTGTATATTTATTATGTATATATAATACATACACATACAGTAAATATTTTGAAAATATTTACATGTATATACATTTATATATTTATATTCTTATATTTTATATTATATATAAATATATTTCATATATAAGCATAACATATTTTTCTTAAATGTATACATGCATGTGTTTGTAATTATATATACATAATAAATATACACAGCATACACGCATATATTATGTAAACAAAAACTTTTATTTTGGATGTGATTAATCGTGATTAATCATTTGACAGCACTAATATATATATTAATCAATCATCATTAAAGTCAGTACAAACATTGATTGATCGATTGACTAATTGATTGTTAAATATACACAGATTAATAAGTTCTTTTTTTAATTGGGGTTTTATTCTTGTTTCTTAAATAAATAAATAAATTATTTTTTTCATTCATTCATTCATTCATTCATTCATTCATTCATTTTTTTTTTTTTTTTTTTTTTCATTGATATGTAGATTTTTTCTTTTGTTTGTTTTTTTGTTTTGTGTGTTTTGTGATGGATGATATAATCCATCTTTGAACGTGACTACTCATGCAAACAGCACCAACTCAGTTTAGAAAATATGTAGTTTTGCATGTTCTTAGTTTAACAGACTATTTTACTTCAAGCCGAAAGGTTGAAGGCAAAACATTTGTGATAGACTAATAATAGTATGATCCAACGGTCTGTTCCTTTCATTTGTTCTATAAATGTTCTTCTATCATCTGCTGAGTTATCACTGCTGGGAGCATGAGGCATGATGGAACACCCTCATATCATATGCTACATTTATCTGTCTGTGTACAAAAAATCAGATGGCAAACACAACTTTACCTCATAAACATTTAAAGGGGTCATATGATGCAATTTCAAGTTTCCCTTTCTCTTTGAGTGTTACAAGCTGTTTGTGCATAGATGAGATCCCTAAAGCTGCAAAGACTAAAGTCTCAAACCCAAAGAGATATTCTTTATAAAAGTTAAGACTCATCCACACCCTCCTAAAATGCACCCCACATGCCTACGTCACTGTGTGGGAAGATTTGCATAACACCGCCCAAATGTTCACGCAAAGAAAGAAGGCATAACT
Organism: Cyprinus carpio; assembly: GCF_018340385.1. Classification (NCBI taxonomy): domain Eukaryota; kingdom Metazoa; phylum Chordata; class Actinopteri; order Cypriniformes; family Cyprinidae; genus Cyprinus; species Cyprinus carpio. The sequence goes on from NC_056589.1 coordinate 26,515,780, forward strand.
TTGATTCTTGCTGTTGCTGCCACCGCCATGTTGTGGATACGCTGAAGTGAAACTACTTCGTTTGGCCTTCCAAAAGAGGACACAACTAGAAATCAGTGGTTAAGTTGTATTTATGATTCTGTTACAGGTCCAAGTCCAAATATTATGTTGTGTTGTGTGCATTTTATTTGGGACTGTTTCCTGATCCTGGGAGAGTAGCCTACAGTGCCATCTGTGCAGAAAAGTTGTTTCTATAAAGTGGGGCAATTCCAACTTTGCATGGACAGTCTGCGCTTCGGACTCACATCCTGTAAGTACGTTTTCATATTTAAAGAATATGCTACTGATGATTTAAATGCGAGTTTTGAGCAGTTTAGAGTAGCACTTGTTTTTTGTCGTTCCTCCAATCGCAAATGCAGACATAGTTTTATGTTTACGCAGCGTGATATGCAACGCAACTCATAAAAAGACAGTATAAGTCATTATAATCTGTAATTAAGTCCCCACTGGATGCAACAAATGCCTCGTTTGTAATGGGTTTAATTGGTTTTGTCTCATCGAACCGAGACACGGCATCACAGTATTTTAAGGGGCGTAACATTTCCATCACACACTTGAGGTATTCGGCCAATCACAACACACTGGATAGCTGGCCAATCAGAGCACACCTTGCTTTTAAGAACAATGAGCTTTGTAAAAACTGATGTGTTTCAGAAAGGTGGGGCATAGAGGAGCAACAATAATGTACAGTTTGTGGAAAATTGTGTTTTTTGAACCTTAAACTGCATAAACACATTGCATTACACCGAAATACACAAAACAATGTTCTTTTTAGCAATGCCATATGACCCCTTTAACATGTTTTCCCTTCTCAAGAAGCTGAATCTTAAAAATTTACATATTTTGGGGGGCTTTCCCTCAATGCAGAAACTTTCCCGGGCTCGATTACAACGAAAAGTAATGTGGATAAAATATCCCACCACTCTTCTCACAAACAAATGTGTAAGCATCCAGTTGCATTAGCCCCTGTTCAATGCATCCCAGTCGAGCATCAGATGATGAAGTTTCTGATTATACAATTAACTTCTTACCAATGAACCGCCCGAGTCCCGAACCACCCAACAGGATGAAGTGATGGGTCCAAGGATGCACAGGCACTATACTGACCTCAGAACCAGGAGGCATGCTAATTAAAAAGTTAATGAAGATCATATCAAGCTACATGTACAGCAGGGAACTCTATTCTACAGAGAAGAGGCCGTGACTGTGCTGTAGTACACAGCAGGAGCAAATAACTGAAACAGATATCATCAAAACACCACTCATGTCTGCAAAATTAAAACAACTGAACTGGTGATTAGCATAAAACCTAAGGTTTGGGTCTAGAACCTCTGTTGTAAGAGATAATGTAGAGCACTTATGGAAATAAATCTTAAAGGGGTCATATAATGCGATTTAAAATTTTCCTTTCTCTTTGGAGTGTTACAAGCTCTTGGTGAATAAAGAAGATCTGTGAAGTTGCAAAGACTTAAGTCTCAAATCCAAAGAGATATTCTTTATAAAAGTCAAGACTCATCCACGCCTCATTCTAACACGCCTCTACATCTCTACGTCAGTATGTGGGAAGACTTGCATAACGCCGCCCAGATGTTCACGCAAAGAAAGAAGGTGTACCTTTTATTCTCACTGTAGTATTGTTGTTGCCGCTGCCGCCATGTCGCATAGACTGTGAAAGCGAAACTACTTTGTTTTTGCCTTTCCAAATTACACGTCTAGAAATCATGTTTATATCGTGTTTATAATGGGTTTTATGTTTATGTCTCGTCGCTCCGGCCGGACAAGGTATCACAATATGTTAAGAGGTGTAACATTTCCGTCACAAGTTTGAGGCATTCGGCCAATCACAACGCGCTGGATAGCTGGCCAATCACAGCACACCTTGCTTTTCAGAGCGATGAGCCTTGTAAAAATAGACGCATTACAGAAGGCGGGGCATAGAGGAGAAACAATAATGTACAGTATGTGGAAAATAATGTGTTTTTTAACCTTAAACCACATAAACACATTTCATTACACCAACTGCACAAAATAATGTTCTTTTTAGGAGCATCATATGAGCACTATATACTCATTCAAGTTGTTCTGCTCTTTAATATTCCATTGGAATATGCTCTTGTGTAAAGTAAAACGTGCATGCAGTTCATATCGATTTGTGAGGAGTTGTTTTATGAATCAAATGAATGAATTTACTACCAATTTATTTTAAAAAGTTTCAAAGTAAGTCCAATACCATTTTTTAATTCAGTGTTCATGAAATATATCACATGAAAAATCAAATATATAAAATATAAATATATAATAAGAAATTAAATTAAATTAAGCAATTTAAATAAATTTAAAGCTGAAATAAAATAAAATATAAATTAAACACAAAAATCTGAATAATTTGCCTTAGCAACTAATGTACTAAAATTAATAAAACTAGGACTAAATATTAAAAAAACTAATAAAAGTGACAACAGTTCATACAATTATTAAACATTAAAATAAAATTAAAACTAAATCATTAAAATATATACAGTAAAATATTAATATATTGTAATAAATATTATATTATATTAAATTCAATTAAACTAATATTAAGAATTTTTACACAATTTTATTCTGGGTTTGAAATTAAAAAATAAATAAAATAGAAAAATAAACAAATATTAGATGAATTTTTTTTTTATTTTTTTTTTACTTTGCCTTGAACTGAAGTACTAAAGTTACTAAAATTAAGACTAAAATATAAATATAAATATAAAAAAAATCTAATAAAAAGACAACAGAGCATAAAAAAACGAAAATGAAAAAAAAAATAATAATAAAAGCAAATTTAAATAATGATTCTACTATAGTAGCTAGTATAGCAACTCTAATAGTAGATAGTAGAATTTCTGTCATTTACTAGGAAATAATTGAAATGAAGATTAAAGAAAATATGGTGGTCTATACATACTAGATTTCCCACACCTATTTATCTTGCATTTTTCAATGTAGTGCAGAGAACAGGCCAGGGTTTCATGACACTTTGACTGATGGTCAGTAAAGCCAAGCTGTGAAATATTCATGTGCACATTTTATTGAACAATAACCTCCTGAAGAACCACATCTGTCTGTTTAAAGCGAAAGACCACCCAAGAAAGTTTCTCTCTGTTTGTTTGCGCAGTTGCTTATTAAATACTTTTTGAGTTTTGCGCTGTAATTTTAGTGTCAGAAGGTATTGCGTGGACAGATCTCTGTGTTTATTATCAGGAAATGCATTACTGGAGCCCAGTGGAGGCCATTTTTAATGCATGAATTTAAATTTTAGGTGAACAGGTGAGTGCAATTAATACTTCAGCCACAAAACATTAAGACACAATTATGAGTCACACAGCACTTCGAAACCCAAGTGCTTACAATCAACAGACACACACAAAAACGCTTTCTACATACGTCATCGTATTCGCCATAGCATTTCTGACACATACTGAGGGCTAAGAGAAATATTAGATTCTAGACTGCAGTTACAGCAGTTTCTGCACACAATAAAACTACTAAAACTGTCAAAGCATCGGACTCAAGGCAGAGATTTTGGAACATTAAGGAGGGAAATAGTGTGCATATAATAGCTGTTTTGAGCAAATTAGCTTTTAAAACTTGGGAGGCAGTCTGCATTATTGCTGTTGAACATTTCTGTCTTTCCATTTTTTTTTTTTGTTTCTGAATGATTTCTTTTAATAATCACAATTGGAGCTAAAACAGTTCATTTAGAAAAATGTTACCATTGAAACTTTAGACAGCTAAACAAACACCTTCTACAACAATGGTTGTAATAAAATGATTGACAGATTTGGTGCATATAACCTGGATGTTATTGTTCCAAAGATTTGGGTTATTTATTTTATTTTATTTTATTTTATTTTATTTTATTTTATTTTATTTTATTTTATTTTATTTTATTTTATTTATTTTATTTTATTTTATTTTATTTTATTTTACAACCTAAACATTTTACAAAAGGTTTCTGTTTAAAATAAAAGCTGTTCTTTTAAACTTTCTATTCATCAAACACATGAAAAAAATTTATTAGTTTCAACAACAATATGAAGCAGCATAACTGTTTTTAACATTGATAATTATAAGAAATACTTTTTCAGCCGCAAATTAGGATATGAGAAAGATTTCTGAAGGATCATGTGACACTGAAGACTGGAATAATGATGCTGAAAAAAAATTCAGTCTTGCATCACAGGAATAAATTATATTTAAAAATATATTCACATAGAAAACATTTATTTTAAACTGTAATAATATTTCACAATATTATTGTATTTTTAATTAAATAAATGCAGCCTTAGTGAGCATAAGAGACTTCTTTCAAAAACATAAAAAAAAAAATGATAGAGGAAGAGTTTCTTCTGAAAACATATAGTTATGTTAACCATAACCGCTTATACTGACACCATGAAAACAGAAATGTTGACAGCTCTAATATTAGTTTTAGAATGGTTTTATAAAATAAGTTCACATGTCATTTGAACTCAATTTGCGGCGTTATGAGAGTCATTTGATGCATTTGAAATTAAACCCACCAGCAGGAGAATGAATTTCCCATCAATACAATTCTCAGTAATATTCCTCTATTTACAGCAAGACTGATGAGATAATTTGAAGACGGCTGACCCAGACAACCTAATTCTATTGCATTTATGCTTTCTAGGTGTAAGTTTGTGCAGCGAGTCTTTCGTGAACAGTCACACATTATTGACTGTCTCCATTTTAAACATTAGACCTATTGCTTTAGGATTTGGTGAAATGTTTTGCTTAAAAATGTTTTGCATGTTTTAGCTTTCTTTGAAAATAAATAAATAAATACAAATAAAGAAATAAAACTGCTGTGATATTTTTGGTCTAATGCAATTAAATTCAAATCAATTAAATTAAAGTGTCCAAATGCTTTTTGGGACCACTGATACATAATAAATATTCAGTTTGTCTTTTGGGCATTTGTAGTCACTACTGTTAACATTAAAGGAATAGATCACTCAGAAAATTTAATTTGTTTCTAAATGTACTCATCCTCAGATGTAGATGAGTTTGTTTCTTCATCAGAAACAGACTGATGTTTTTATCAGCTGTTTGGACTCATTCTGACGGCACCCATTCACTGCAGAGGATCCGTTGGTGAGCAAGTGATGGAACTATTCCTTTAAAATGGCTTATAAAGTGACAGTACAGGTGCAGAAGCACGCAGTGTATGAATTCTGAGGGAAAGTGGTAAAGATGTGGGTGGATTCTAAAAATTCATATGTTTCATGATGAGTCAGCAGAACCAAAACTACAGAATTATGACATAAGACAGTACTATGACTCTGAAAACAGATTTAGAGCTGAACTGTGTCATTTTTCAATGATAAAATATTTTCTTCTACCCCAGTTTAATATGCAGAGGTGGCTATAAATAAGCCATCCCTGTGCTTGACTATCTGATAAATGTAAAAACTGTGGCGCTTTCAAAATATTGCTCAATCAAACAGGAGATGTAAAGAAGCTGTCATTTCTGTTTATTTTAAGCAATAACACTGTCTCAGATGATTTTTATTTATTTGAAATAAAAAAATTTTGTAACATTATAAATGTGTTTCCTGTCATTTTGATTAATTTAATGAATAAATTCTTTTTTTTGATATTTTGTATTATTTTAATATATATATATATATATATATATATATATATATATATATATAAATATACACACGCACACAGAAGCACACACACTCTATAAATTACTATAATTACTATAAATTATTGAAATTTTAATTACTTAAATTATTACAGCGGACTATTAACATTTTTAATTTACATGTAAAATATCTTAAATAAGCAGGAGAGCTCTTTGTGGTCCACTCCAAGTGAAGCGAGGGACTGTATTTGATATCCGGATTACATTCAATAAACACACACCCCTATTACCACACATGTGGGCTTCAGTTGCTGATGTCAGAGAGACAGACAGGTCAATTATGAAGACGTGACAGCCGCCAGCAAGCTCACAATGGGCCAAAGGCGACGTGTATTCAAGGACGAATCTCCCTTCTACATCTGCACACTCCAGCTGTCTGTGTGATTACCCAGAGCCAACTAATACCTGTCACCTGTGATAACCTTTGATTCGCCCGCTTCCACCCTAATAGATGTAAACAGCGAGCGGTGTTGTTCAGCTCTCGGCCCTTCGTTTAGCATTGCTTGTTTTTTTTAAGAGAAGGAATCTGATGTGAGGAGAAGCTATTTTGCCACCTGGGGAATAATATTTCGCAGAGTTTCTCTTTTATAGCTTAGGAAAAGGTTTCATGTATACTTAAATATTAATGTTTTTGAAAGAACTTTCTTATGATCCCCAAGGCTGCATTTATTTGATTAAACATACAGTAAAAACAGTTATATTGTGAAATATTTTTACAATTTAAAATAACTGATTTCTATGTGAATAAATTTTAACCTGTTAACTGTCACCTTGTCCCGTATACGGCACGCCTACGTTTACTTCACTAAATCATTATCTAATCATGACAAACTATATATCGTTGGAAAGGTCTAAAACTCCTAAATAGAATTTTTACCAATGTTTTTTTGTTAAAAATTATGTAGGAAAAGTAATAGATTAATTTATGACAAGAGTGCACCATCAAAAATCTACATCACAACAGGAGTTCTGACCTTGTAAAAAAAAAAAAAAAAAAAAGTCGTCTTCGTTGCTTTTTTCTCTGTCACACTTTAGAAATAATCAGAAATGATATATCAACTGAAAATGTAAAATCTCAAAATTCATCCTTTAAAACCCATTTTAAAATCAGACATTGCATTACCACGGAAATGGTACATCAATATCATGTTATAAAATGTTTTTGTTCATGAATTATAAAAAATTTAGTTTGGAAAGTGCATTTTCAAGTCTATGTTCAAAAATGTGAGTGACAGTTAAGAGGCTAAAATGTAATTTTCAGTGTCACATGATACTTCAGAAATCATTCTAATATGCTGATATAATAAAAGTTTAAAATAACACAATAATGTATTTTGAGATGTAAAGTTTAAAATACTGAAAAAAAAGCCACAATTACCTTTTAATATTTATGTATTCATATACTTAATTTTTATATAGATAAATATGTATGTTTTATGTATTTATTATTATTATTATTATTATTTATATTTTATTTTGCACATTTGGAGAAATATTGATATATTCACACAACATCATATTTAAGATAATTTCAGCGGAGTGAATATTTTCTACATTTTTTTAAACTAAAAATAAACATTTGCATTTTTATTAACATTAACAAAAATAAATACAAGTATTGCTCTTAACTAACGTCATTGTACCTTTACTGTTATATAAAAGCATTTTAGTTTAGTTTAGTTTAGTGCAGACTTCCATGCATATATTTGAAGAGTTTGATTCCAAAACGCAACAAATCCATTTTGATCAATTTGAGTAAAAATGTATTGTTGTTTTTTTTTACCAAGAAAGTGGCAAGATGAAAACCACTATTTTCTGTTTCAAACTTTGACACAGCATCTTTAGGTTATAATAACATAAAAAATTCAAATCCAGATTTTGATTTTCAAATATTTATTATAAAAGTTTATTATTTTTTCCCCAAAATGCAATTTCTTTTTTCTTTTTTTGTTTTTTCAGTATAAAAGTTATTTTTCATATTGAAACTGTTGAAAACATAGTAAGTTGATCCACATATGACAGGCTCTGAACTCTGAACATGGTCAATACTAATCTTATATACAGGCACTGGAATAAAAATACATTCAATCAGTCATCGCTCCCAAAATGGATTCAACAGGTTTACATTCAACTTACCAAAAGTGCATTCATTTAGTTGACTAGTGCTACGCTGTATTAACAAAAACATTAATGCCATTAATAAAAACATTTTCACTGACAAGCTACGCAGTGTCGCGTTAATAATCAATTTCGACTCATCTGCGATTATGAACGCGATATTGCATAACTTGTCAGTGATGTACGGCTCTGTGTATTAAATGCCGCTCCATCTGAAAGCACCCGATGGAGATTTATCACACACCCAGCTTTACTGACGAGATGTGCATGACAATCACATGCGATTTATCATGCAGCCCTTATTTGTTGATCACAAAATACAAAGTAGATGAGGAAAACTAGGATGCCGGGAGTATTCAGAGTGCCACTATTACTGTCTAGAGTGCGTGGAATGGTGCGCTGTGATTGGTTGTTACTGCTTACAGTGTGTGGAATGGTGCGCTGTGATTGATTGTTACTGTTTACAGTGTGTGGAATGGTGCTTTGTGATTGGTTGAGCGGATATATTGCATTCTGCAAAGAAAGGGGTCTGGCGTTTGTCGCGGTTTGAAAAAAAAAGAAGAAAACATGACCTAATAACTCTGGACTTTTCAATACCGACCAGATACAATACTGATTTTGGCAGAAACTATTATTATTATTTTTTTTATTATTATTATTTTTTTTTTTAATGGTGTTTATCGCGTTTTGGAACCAAACTCTTCATTTGTATTACATACATAAAGGTAGACTGGAAAACTGTACTGCAAATAGTGGTTTGTCCAGACAGCAGGATGGAATTTCAGGTTTGATTGCAATTAATTATCAAAAACACAACGCCATTGCCCTAGCTGCTATGATGTTTTCAAAATGTGGCTCTGATGAAAGACAACTGAAGAAAAACACAGCAACGCCTCACATCAACATGTTGCCTGCAAAAATCATGTCACCACAAACTGCCTACATATGGTACAAATACATCACAGAATTGTCCCTTCCATTAACCGCAGTGTCAATCTCCATTGCTAAGTGCTCTTTTGGGTTACTCAAAGGAGAAGGCCAACAGTTCGCAGGGAGACGTCAGGATTCACTCAACAACATAAATGGCCCTTTTAAACACATGCCGTCTTTAGCTGTGAATACTGAGAGACTAATGACTCCACATCACCTGTCAGTGAAACGTATTTAGCTTAAAGGTGAAGTTAGTATAACCCTGTTTGCCCCTGCTGGTTAATGTCATATCTACACATACAGACTGCCCATACTGACAGCCATTCAAAAGCACTAAATACATGCGATTATTAATTAATCTTATTCATTGCAAATTAATCACACATCGATATGGGCTGAGAAATTACCACTGAATAGACATTACAAAAAGTAGCTTTAGAATCTTATTATTATTATTATTATTATTATTATTATTATTATTATTATTATATTTTTAACAACACAATAACACAACATTAACTTCTTGTTTATTCAACTGTTGTATAAAATCATTATCACAATTGCAGTCATGCAGACATTTGAAAAAAAGCTAAACTATACCATACTATATGATATACATATAAGACAAAACCCCATATGGGCCATTTTTCCTCTCACATAACTGCATTGTATATTATATAGGCTACATCACACAGTCATTCATCATCCTGCATCATGTTCGTCAACAACTGTATGCAATGCAAGATGATATACTGATCTGGGCCAGCATTCATTACATATGTTAATTTTAAAACATTATTTTTTCATAACTATTCACAGATAATTTACGCATGATGTAAGCTTACACTGTCCCTTACAGCATGGTGCTATTCCATATCCGCCCCTCCACTGACAGAAAGACAGGGCAATTACCTCTCTGGGGCATGAGTCAGCGAGCTCTGGTGGCCTGAAGGGCAGCTGGGTGACAGGACGGCCCAATCCCATGAGCACAGAGAGGGGGATTTGTCTGCCATCTCTGGCCTTGTTGATAAAACTGACCCTGCGGTACCACAGCGGGGCCGGAATCTCCCTAATCGCTTTAGGACTGGCCTGAGGCCATGAGAAAAACACAAACAAAGGAAAACATACAAACATTACATATGCATCTACAGCTCACAGATCAATGCATCCACGTCATTCACAAGAAGAAACAACCATTTGCCTGAAAACATGCAATGACAAACATATGTATCAGTTGTATGAGTGAGTCTCAAATAAACAAATAAAATAAACAAACAATTATAATACTTATAAATAATTTACCTTTTGGGGTACATTTTTTGAGTCATTAAATATAATACGTACAAAACAAGCATAAAAAAATTACTGTATATATACCTTTTGTTTTATATATATATATATATATATATATATATATATATATATATATATATATACTGTATATAATAATACTTATAAATAATTTACCTTTTGGGGTAAATTTTTTGAGTCATTAAATATAATACATACAAAACAAGCATAAAAAAAATTACTGTATATGTACCTTTTGTTATAGTCATGATTTTATGCTTTTATATATATATATATATATATAGAGAGAGAGAGAGAGAGAGAGAGAGAGAGAGAGAGAGAGAGAGAGAGAGAGGAAAAAAAACAGCTAAATCTCAATCATACTTAAAACATGCTTAATTTTCCTCATAAAATGCGATTTATTATTCTATTAGACGCTGGGGTGAATTATAACCATTTTTGTGAGACTGACCTTTATGCTGTTACACACTCATATAGCATGTGACACACATGTACAGAGCAATTACCGCATTGACGGCTGTAATTTCCATTTTTCCATTTCCCCATCCCACTGCGCTGCTCACTTCTGTGAGAAAGAGCATTTTGAGTAGATGAAGCAGGTCTTTTAAATTGCCTACACACTATGATGCAATAAAGATGGAACAATGTGTGTGACTGCAATGAGTACTTACAGTATGGCAAGGTTAAATCACCCATATATCCATTTCCATTTGTCTTTCTGCTCTGTCAAGGTTAAAGCTATTTTTCCAAAAAGATTGCTTGTGGCCTTTGAGATATTCGCTTAGAATAATTTTTATATCAACTTCTCTTTTTCCCCCTACTGCTGCTTGCATTCGTCATCGCTCTCAACACACTGAGCTCAACTTCCTTGAACACTGCTTTACTCATGGCTGAACTCTTTTCTGTAATAAACTGATGAGAACGTCCTTGGTTAAGATATTCTCTAGTGTGAAGTCAATTCATTGTCAATGCAGTTCCGTTCCTCTGCTGTCTTTGTTGGGCCACATCTATTCTTAGTTGAAGCATCACTGACCAAACAAACAAGCTTTATCATAAGTCATGCAATGGCACACTGGGGTCCAGATGAGATGTTCATGCGCACAAACCTACCTACAAAAAAACAGGAACAAAAGGTGAGCATTTGAAACTATATCTGTGGAGGAAGGTCACATAAAATAACAGTTGTTTTGTCTCTGGTTCATGCAGTAATTTGTTTTCTTGTCTATTGAGAAAACTTTCAGGACCTTGGACAGCTCCTCTGTAAATGCAAGCGTCCAGTTTTCTTGGACTGTCTGTAAAAAAAAAAAGAAAAGAAAAATCAGTATAGAAGCTCTCAACTGAAAGGAAATACTCAGTAGTAAATAAAACCAATATACTGGCTTTTAAAGCATGCTAAAAACATTTGAATGTAAGAAAAAAGCATCTGTTGAGAAGCATCTGACAATGTGATTGTCATAAGTGAGGCTGAGTTCAGCTATCGGCCACATTATAAGGTTCTCACATCAGTTAAATGGTGTGAAACCAAGCACAGACATTTAGCTTTAACTCTCTCTTTGAGAATTGAGTTCAAAATTAGCAAGCAAAGTTGTTAACTGATGGATTGTAGAATCAAACTTCTTTCCTTTTAACTGAGCTAAATTATTGTTATTATTAATAAGATACATTTTTAAAAATGCAGTTCACTGCAGTTCTCTGAACATGTTTTCAGTTTCAGTCTCAAATATTAAATTAATAAATTAATAAATAATATTATTTACCTTTAAAATGTTTGGAATCCTTTTAGAATCATTTAATGTACATTTTGCTGGAAATAGTAATGTAGTTTGAAATAGTAATGATGATGATAATAATAATAATAATCTGTCTTAAATGTACACTCCATATTAACACTTTTTAACTTTTCATAGTTTGTAATTTATGCCTATTTCCACCGCAGAATTAGATAAATAAATACAAATGTTTTATCTCACAATTCAGACTTGTTTTTCCTTGAAATTCTGAGTTTATTTCTAACCAACTGGATATAAACTCGAAATTGTGAGATATAATTGGACTAATCTACTAATGGATAATGGGTTGAGAAGATCATGAGATATAAACTCACAATTCTAAGAAAGGTCCAAATTGTGAGATATAAACAGGACTGTGTGACATAAGCTCTGAGTTCTGATTAAAACAAATAAATAAATAAATAAAAGTTTATATAACACAATTTTTACTTTTGTCTTAGAATTGTTTGAAAAATAGTCAGTTTTATGAAACACCATCTACATCTGGATGGTGTGGCTTGGACACATCCTCAGTGATGAACCCATGTTCAGAGGGTGTTTCGGGTCTTTGATCATCAGACACCCTCACCTGGGCGACCCAACCGGGGGTGATCAGTCCAGTTTGTGTCCAAGCAGCACACTACACCACGGGTCTCCACTTTTGATCCAAAGCTCCCAGGAGTCTCTGCCAGTCCCTAGTTATGCAGGTTGGATGGGCTTGGGAGAACATTGTACACTGACTGGATAAAAAAAATAATGATAATCTAGCTGGTTCAGACTTCCAAAGCAATCTCCAAGTTACCTTCTGGGCCTCCACCTCTGCATTGATCTCTCCCTGGATTAGCTGACATCTCTCTTTGCACTGAGCCTTGTCGTAGCGAGGTGTTGTATAGCTACCAAGTCCAACATGGCAATATATCCATTATGCCTCAGACTTGTTTCTGCCTGTTCGACAGCCTCCAGTGCCCACTACTTCCTTCCCGTTCTGACTGTGATGCATGCAGAGGAGACTCTGCGATCAGAGGAATCTCTATACAGCAGCACTTCCGTGGCTCTTGTGACCTTAAACTCCTCAGTCAGGCTGGTAAAGGGAAGTTGCAGCTTATTAGTATGCCCATAAAGGGCAATGCTACTCAGGCTTTTGGGCAGGCCCAACCACCTCCACAGGAACTGTGTGATGTATTGCTCAAAACTTGTCCTCCACTTTTCCCTTCCTCAGGACCAGGGACATTGGTTGGTTTGAAGACTATCTTTGCCCCTGTAAAGAGTCTCTCTAGTCCTTGTAGAAGCCAGCAACATCCTGCCACTGATGTTGCTGTGACAGACAGATTGTATATATAAGCTTGAATGGAAAGTTGGCGAATGCCAGATCCGGATAGGGGCCCCTGCATTCCTCCTAAACTGCCTTGACAAGTATGTTCATTGCCTGGGCGAACAACGTCACTGATATAGTGCACCCAGTAATGACGCTTTTCTCTAGATGATGCTATGCAGAAGTTGTTGTCCCAGAGGTAAATCTCAAGCTGAAGTTGCTGTAATAGTCTTGTATAAGCACTTGGATCTTCTCTCGGACGTGATATATGGCCACAGCCAGAGCCAAATGACAGACAGATCTCCTCAGTTTTCCCTTGCCTCATGGATCAACTGAGTGAACACTCCTGTGTGTTCTACACAGCATGCCATCCCTAGAACTCCTCCCTTCAGCACCGTGGTGTCAATATGGGACTTCCTTAGGAGTATTCCATCAGTCGGTTAGCAAGAATCTTGAAAAAGTCCTTGCCTTCCACACATAACAGAGAGATGGTACGGAACTGCATGATATCATTCGCATTCTCCTCCTTTGGTCTCCAGACACCTTTTGCATGTCACCACTGTTTGGCTACCTTCCCTCTCCACCATACTATCCTGACGAGTTTCCACAACCTCTCCAGGAGTCTCAGACAATGATTGTAGACTTTGTATGGCACTCCACTTGGCCCTGGGGCTGCCCTGGCTTGCACAGTTCTAACTATTTTCCCGCATTCAGCAAGTGAGGGCTCTTTGGTGTTGAAATAGATGGAAGGTTCGGGTGTTGTAATTAGCTCTCTGCAGGGGGCAGATTCTCCTCCTTCCTATTGTTGCTTTAAGTTTCGTTGAGGTGTTGGTTAATTACCTCTACTGGATTGAGACGAGTAGGGCAGGGCAGAGAGCCATCGATAACGGAGCAAAACCGGTGGAGTAATGGTAATGAGCGACACCTGCACCACTCACCAGTCTTGAGTTGGAGCTCTGGAAGGGAAAAGAGGAGTAACAACAGTGATGGCTGCTTTTACTTTCGTTTTGTATTCGTTAATTTGTTTATTAAAGTTTTATGTTTAAATGTTCACCGGTTCCTGACTCATTCTTCCCGATTGTTACATGGACAAATCAGGGTTCCGCTGCACTTCTGCCCTAGCAGCTGTTTCGTGAATCCAAAGGGATTCACCATGAAAAAACAGTTCACTTGCGAGCCCTTTCTCTGCCCTTCAGAACTGAGACAAAAATTTGGAATTAACTTTTTTTTTTTCACATGAATAAAAATATTATATTTCTAAAAGCTTGGCACATATGTTCTGAACTAGATTTCCCCTTTTTCTGATTGTATCCTTATTTTTCATTTACTCAGACTGCTTTATTACTGACTACTCAGTGTCTGCTGGTATTATTGTAACAGATGCCATTCCATTTAAAGTTTGCTGTGCCCACGCACCTTTTAGAGTTATTAGAGTTTTTAGAATTTGGATGGGAAAACACAAAGAGACATTTTATATAGGTGTTCAAACCTTAACAACATTAGCATAGTGCCTTGTTTTGTGCATGTCGATATTCAATCGTCCAATTCTTCTGAGGACGAGTAGCAAATGGTGGCAAATTTCACTTCATCTGAATTGTCAGAAGCGTAAGGCTCTGAGATAACAAGCAGAACTGTTCCTAATTAGCATGATGCTAAGCCTTTTGATTGGTTCTCATCATGAGATTGTGCAGAAGATTGAGTTCAGAACAGAACGTAATGGGGATACAGTAGCTCCCTCTTCAAGTCGGTTCCTGAGCAATCATAGCCTAAATATGCTTTGATGGAGTTTAGACTGTAATTAAATCGCTAATTATAATTGTTTCCTGGTTCTCCTGCCCTGTTTCGTGGATCTTGGGATATTTATGGGATCATTGTAATTGCCAAACACATGCTGCCACTCGAGGAACTGAAAATTAGCCAATTTCAGCGAGCTGAGGTTGTTTTTTCCTCCTTGTTTGCCTCTTATCAGCTGCCGGCTCAAACTGCCCCACAGATTCATGGGAATGGATGACAAATAGATGAAGGGAGGGGTGTTTTTTTCCACGAACCAAGCCAGGTATTGGCTTCCTTCATTCTGTCTCACCCAGCAGCTCATTTGCATTTTAATTAGGAATTATAACAAGACACATGTTATAAGGAAAATGCACTGATGCTGCGTGGTGATATTTGCAGGTACCCACAATGCACCTGGAGCTGTTTTATTTGAAGGACAGTTAGAGCATCTATCAGGAGTTGAACTAAAAAAAATAAAAATAAAAATAAAATGAATGAAAAACCTTGGAACAAAAAGCATTCATTAACCACTAAATGTCAAAGTCAAGCAAAGTCACTTCCATTAGCAAACTGACCAGCAAGTCCAGACAAATGCACTATGGGAAATAAGTATTAACCTTACTGCCAGCTTTGCTGCTTTGAGAAACATGTGTAATCATGTAGGCAATTCAGGCGCGCAAACAAGCAAATTAATGTGGACTTGGAAATAAGTTTAGAGTGTGTAAATGATTAGGTTTGTGTTATCTGTCAGGTGTGGACTTGGGTGTCTTTGCGAGATAGAGTGCGGGCTTCCACCTGTTTTAATTTCAACTTAAGCAGATTACGGCTGTTTATACATGCCGAGGGGTATTCATTAACAATGGCTGGCTTAGAGCTTGTAACTGAGCCGTTGTCAGTATCAAACCATATGTAAAATAACTAAGCAGAGCAGTTCAACTAATCAAGCTGATGAGTGTAAAGTAGTATTACTGAAGAATAACTAGTAGAGGAAATAAGGGCTGTGTTTGGAATAGAATGTTGTTGATTTGCATATTACAGAGAAGGCTGTGCAAATTCTCGTTTTACAAAATTTATACAGTGAAATAGCAATGTAGCAAATATTGCAAAATGTAGCTAGATTGTAGTCACTTGACCTTATTATGTTGCAAGTATACTATAGATTGCATATTTACACAGTATTATTCAATCACACATTAAATTGCATACCACTCAAAAGTTTGGGGTCAGTTTGGTATTTTAAAAATAAAAATGAATACTTTTATTCAGCAAGGTTGCATTAAAGTTAGTAAAAATAAATATATACTGTATATTAAAAAAATGACATTACTCAGAGGCTGGCATGCTTTGCTTGTCAAAATATTACCATCAGCAGTTGAAATTTGTTTCCTTGAAAATCAATTTATATCTATCTATCTATCTATCTATCTATCTATCTATCTATCTATCTATCTATCTATCTATCTATCTATCTATCTATCTATCTATCTATCTATCTATCTGTCTATCTGTCTGTCTGTCTGTCTGTCTGTCAGACAAACTGTTGTTCCATTATCACCCCAGATTTTTACTTATTTTCCAAAATAAATGAGTGATCTCTTGTGTAAACAGATGCATATGATAAATAATGTGATCATCAGCAATAGACAGCATATAAATAAAAACTGCATAATGTTATGGAGTAAAATAATGATCCAGGAAGTGGTATATGTCTGTGCAAGCTTTGGAGGTGTTGATGGAAGCAATTTACTGGATTTATGCTTTGATAATCATACTGAGTATTATCCAGATGTAGTTTTTGATGAAAAATTTGATTTTCTCACCTTTTTGCTCAAAATGATATTTTTTTATGAAACCTACCTATATGCAAGTGTTGATAAAAAAAAAATGCTTTAAGCTAGAATAAAACAGATTTTGTTGTTGTTGTTTAAAAGTAGAGGCTTTGATTTTTTCTATTTTGGTGTATTGCATATTCAAATATTCATACAGAAAAATATACCGTAGGCCATCAAATTTTAGTAAAAATCATCAAAATCGCTGGCGGTGGCTGGCAACTTTTTCAAAAATGCTGGCGGCGAAAGAGTTAAGAGTTCAAATTCTTTGCTTGTGCCAAATTAACCATGAGATGTACTACTGTGTCAGCCTGGGACCCAGACACTCGCTGATCCTAATTTACAGTCCAGGGAATTAAAAGAAGGTGACCTGTTCACCCCTGCAGTGTCAGTCTCACTAATGGTGGCCGACATCCACCTCCAAACTGGACATCCGCTCCGGCACAAGGAGATGGAAAGGGAGGCAGAGAAACATGGTAATTTCCGCTGTCACCAAGTTAAGTCAGCAAGAACATTTACACATCGACTAACAACGACACACTCTCAAAAATCCATCATAGATATAGAATAAAAATACACTGGCATTAAAAATTTGGAGTTGGTAAGATTTTCTAGTGTGTTTGAGTGAAGTTTCTCCTGCTCACCAAGGCTGCATTTATTTTATTAAAAATACAGCAAAAACAGTAATATTGTAATATATATATATTATTTTATAATTTTAAATAGATATTTTCTATTTGAATATATTGTAAAATGTAATTTATTTCTGTGATTTTTAGCATCATTACTCCAGTCTTCAGTGTCACATGATCCTTCAGAAATCATTCTAAAATGCTGATTTTCTGCTCAATTAATATTTTTTTTGTGAAAATGGTGATTTTTTTTTTCCACTCATCATCCATGACATGCTGCTCTGAGCATGTAAGAAACACTGCTGCTGCACATACAGTATAACGTATATGAGACAACCCCATACAAAACATGAAATCACCCTGTACGAGATCTATACAGGTGGAGCTGGGGAAGGTGGGGGGTTTCTGAAGCGTGCTGCATCTGCTGCAGCGAGCATTAGAAAAGTATTTGAATGTTTCAGCAGCAAGCTCATTGGCTGCTGATACAAAAGAACTGATCAGCTGCGCCACTTGAATAATGATGTCATTATGTCCGGTTGAGTTAAACCTATCAGCCTTCTCCATCTAGAGTTTCATGACAGAACTTTGTATTAATACTATTTTGAGATTCTAGTTCTTATTAATATTTTGAACAAGTTTTTTTTTTTACATATTCCATTTTCATTTCACTTTTAGCTAAAATTTTAGACATTTTGTTGTGTTTTTGTATTTTCTTTTTTTAGTTTTTAGTATATATGTCTAGTATATATTTTTTGTACACCAACTACATTAAAATAAGTGTTTTCTTTATATATATATATATATGTGTGTGTGTGTTTTTGTTAACTATAATAACCCTGAATAAAAGTATTAAGTTCTTTCATTAAAATAAATAAATAAATGAATGAATGAATGAATGAATGAATAAATAAATAAATAAATAAATAAATAAATAAATAAATTGTATCCCAAACATTTGACCAGTAGTGTATACTTTTTATTTAATATGACAAATTCATATTAAATAAAAATAGTTTGCTAAAAAATGCAGCCTAATTATAAATACACAATTTTACATAATATGTGTGTGTGTATCCTTTGTGTTTCAGTTTTACATTTTTAGCTAAGCACCTGCTAACAACAGAATGTACCTGAAGCACAAATTGGTTTCATTGTGCTTGAGGAGTCAAGTCTTTCGACATTCTGTCTCGTGAGACGTCAGTGTCTCCTCCTGCAATCCCTGCAGGGTGCACAGCAGAGGATCCTGCTGTTCCTGAGGATCTAAAGACCTCGGCAGGGTTTTTGGAATATCTCAAACTCCTCACAGAGAACTCAAAGAGAATCAGGGCCCACCAGTGTGAGCTGTCACCTCCTACTGTCACTGTAATCCTCCCGCTCAGCTATCTCTGCTTTCTTCAGAAAAAAATTAACAAAACCCCGTTACTGCAATGCGTTAACAAGCAACTGATGGTTGATGTTACATTTAAAAGCCTCATATCTGGAGGAATCAAATTATCTTTGATCTTTGTAATAAAATAGTCTGATGCACTTTGAAAACATACTGTGACTCATACTGTAACTTAAAAAACCAAAACGTCCTTCCTACTGTAGTTAAATTAGAGTGTTTATTGGGACTAAAAGAGACAAAAATGACACTGTCCCACCCTGCGGTATTTTCTTATTTTTTCGTTTTTCTTTAGAAAATGAAAGCTAAATTAAAACATTTCAGTTAAAACATTTAGAGTTAAGTAAAGTAAAGTAACTGAAAACTGAAATTAAACTGAAATACATTTTCAAATGTAATTATTTAAAATTTAAAATAAATTTAATTATATTAATAAGTGAATTAACATATACAGTATAACATATATAAAATGTATACAATTATATAACATTTTAATTTACAGCTAATTAATTTTGGTATTTGAAACATTATACATTAAAACCTTGAATCCTATACAACCCATGTACATTAAACATACTAGATAATAACACACACTAATACTAAACTGTGCTGAAAAAAAAAAAAAGCATTGTCAAAGTTATGAAAAATGTTGTTATGGTACCAACTACAAGGTACAACTATAATAATAATAATAATAATAAACAGAAACTCAAAAATTCTGAAATCAATCAATTAATCAATCAATCTAAAGAAAAGAAAATTATAAAACATAAATAAATAAATAAATACTTTACTAACCTTGCCATTACAAGTGTGTGTGTGTGTGTGTGTGTGTATATATTGTAATGGTAATGATATGGACATTTAACTTCCCTATTTTTTCAGGGGTTTTTTTTTGCTTCTTCCCTTCCTTTCCTCATTTTTTTTCCATAAGCTGGACATGCTGTGATCACTGTTCATTAGTTTGTTACAGCAGAAAAGCTTATCTTTTGAGCAGTGCTGGGAAGTAGCTAATTAAATATAATGTAATTACGTAATTTAATTCTGCAATAAATGTAACTGTAATCTGTTACAGTTCCTGAGAAAAAAATAATAATTACGGTTACTTATGAAAATGTTAATGACAAAGGGGATGACATCTGAATATTTTCACACACACAAAATTGAAATTAAATTAAAAATTTTTTTTAATAAAATTTATTTAAGTGAAGAATTTTGAAAGTCTGACAGTAGTGTTGAGTACTACTGTAAGGTTAACCCTGCCTGCTTTAAATGTTTCAAAATGATTAACAGTTGAAAACATTTGCTAGAAATTTAGAAAAGTAATCAAATAAATAAATAAATAAATAAATAAATAATCAAATGTAATCAGTTACATTACTTTAATAAAGTAATTGAAATAGTTACACCACGTATTACATTTTAAATAAGGTAACTTGTAACCTATTATATTTCCAGTTTAATTTTTCAGTGCCATGAACTGTGTGACCTTGGCTGCCCCACCGAAAATCCACCATTGACATGAGTGGCATGTTAAACAAGTAAGAGGCTTAGCAAACACCGGCAATTCTGTATTTGTTATTGAATCTATTCTGAATCAGAACATGAAATCACTGCATTGTGTCTACAATCTCACTGGCAGCCGTCTGTCAGACTATCTCCCACTTACTGAGGTTACATAACATTCAGATTTTCTATCCTTTTTCTTCCTGTCAGAGGTAAGCAAACTAAATGTGGGTCTGAAATTGTTAACTGATAACTCAATTTGAATTTATTGTATACCACTTCTATCTAAAAGTGTTTTCTGTAAAATATAAGCATGCAAAACATGAACTAATGCAGCAGCAAAAATCTTCTAAAGAAAATGAAATTAAACAGAACAAACCTTGCCAATTTGTAGTATCACATTTGAAACAACACCAGCACAAAAACGATTTAAAGCTCGACAGCCTCCATAACCATTCACATTTACTGACATTTTGTTATCTTTTTGTTCTCGAAAGAAAGAAAGAAAGAAAGAAAGAAAGAAAGAAAGAGACAGCCTCCATAACCAAAAAAAAAGAAAGAAAGAAAGAATAAAAGAACTGACCATGAGAAGAAGAAAGAAAGAAAGAAAGAAAGAAAGAAAGAAAGAAAAACACTTAAAGGGGACAAAGCACACACAGTTTCTTCCAATCTCATGTTTATCTGGAGTACCTATAGAATAGCATTGTGTCCTTCATATCTCTGAAGAGTCTTTATCAGATTTATAAAAACTCCTGGAGGCGCGCTGTGGGCGGAACTTAACAGTCACGAGCACACACAGCTTTTGTGTAGTGATTGTCTGCAAGCTGTGACATCGACATAAATAATTCCCTTAACATTCTGAAACATACAGACCCTGAAGGCATGTATTTGGCACAGATATACTCCAACTCGTTTGTTGAGGCCATGTTTAGCATGAAAATCCAACTCTCTTTAGCAGTGTAAATAAATCAGAATGCATGAAATAGCATTCTGGCTATCCAAAATTGATAGGCCTCAGGCTATCCAATATGTAGATGAGTATGAGAACATATTTGGAGAAATGTAGCATTACATCACTTGCTCACCAATGGACCCACTGCGCAGTGAATGGGTGCCATCAGTTAGTCCAAACTGAGGTGAGAAAAACATCACACTAATACACAAGTAATTCACACCACTCCACTCCATTAATTAATGTCTTGTGAAGTGAAAAACTGCATGTTTATAAGAAACAAATCCATCATTTAGTCTTTTTATTACCTTCAAATCATTAATTCTGGCTAAAATATGAGTTCATAGTCCATAATAAGGCTTCTTCCAGTGAAAAATAATCTTGTCTGAATCAGAAGAGAAATATGCACAGATCAAAGACTTTTCACAAGCCAAAACAGTCTATTTTGATTGAAGAGGACAACAGGACTTTTGACTTTCAACAAGCATATTGTGATTTGAGAGGACAACAGGAGAAGGACTCTTGTTTTTTTTTTTTCTTGTTTTTTTTTCTTTTTTTCTGGAGGAAGCGTTATTGTGAATTATGGACTTGCTTTTTGGCCAGACGTGATGGTTAAAAGTTAAAATGCCTTAATAGTGGATTTGTTTCTTACAAACATGCAGCTTTTCGCTTTACAAAATGTTAACTGATGGACTGGAGTGGTGTGGATTACTTGTGGATTATTGTGATGTTTTAATTATCTGTTTGGACTCTCATTCTGACGGCACCCATTCACTGCAGAGGATCCACAATTGATGTAATGCTACATTT
Source organism: Cyprinus carpio (assembly GCF_018340385.1). Lineage (NCBI taxonomy): Eukaryota > Metazoa > Chordata > Actinopteri > Cypriniformes > Cyprinidae > Cyprinus > Cyprinus carpio. Next base: position 26,537,855 of record NC_056589.1, read on the forward strand.
CTCCAAATCTGTTCTGATGAAGAAACAACCTCATCTACATCTTTGATGGCCTGAGGGTGAGTAAACGTTCAGCAGATTTTCAGTTTTGGGTGAACTATTCCTTTAAGCAAAAATGTATTAATGAATTACACATAGAATGAGATACATATTCATTCCTAGTCTGCAGCACTGGCAGTACAGAAGGTGCGAGTGACCCCAGTATGTTATGGCCTCATAAGATGTCTGCATATATTTAGTGTGAGGAGATATTTGGCAAACAGCACAGCCTCAGTCAACCCAATATGATTTATGAGTTTGTTCCACCTGGCCCGCATGCAACCTTGACTCGCCAGCATATCATTGTTAGTAACCCTCACTGAGAATAACGCACAGTTTCATGGTGTGAATGTCTTCTAGGAGGAACTGAGGACAGCATGATGTATATTGTGAAATATAGTGGCATAGACTTTCTCAACACGTCTGGCTGCTATGCAATGCCATCAGCCTGCCAGAAAAACAAAGTTGCGTTTAAGTTCCCAGGCTGTTACAACGAGCACTTACAAGGAAGAACTAGTTACTTGGTTTGCCAAAGCGTGCAGGGATCTTGGCTTCCAATCTCTGAGACATATTTAAGAGTTTGGTATGTGATACTCAGGAACAAGTAAACGAGATAACCTTGAACATACTTGCATTTTCTGCTTTGTTTTTGGGGTTATGTCTGATTTATGTGCCCCTGATTTACTTCTCTAGAAACATTTCTTGTTATTATCAATGCTAACAGTTGTGCTGCTTCTTATTTTTGTGGAAACTCCAATATATATTAGGATTCTTTGATTAATAGAAAGAACAGCATTTATTTGAAATAGAAATTGTACATTATTTAACATTAAAAATGTCTTTTCTGTCACTTTGGATCTATTTATTGCATCCTTGACGAATTACATGCTGCATACACAATCTTGTTGAAAGTCAAAAGTCTCAAAAAGTAAGTACACTAATGCATGATTAGAAACATTTCAAATCTATAATAAAATAGTTTCTAACTTTCTGTTGGATGTGTTTACTGCTCAAGTTCTGAGAACATTAGTGTTTTGTTTTTTTGTTGTTGTTGTTTTTTTTTAGAAATTGATGATGGTATTTTAAAAATATATTAATGTGACGTCTGAATATGCTTTGAACACAAGTCATTATGCACTAAATGGCTTCTCCAGGACATGTTGTGGAGTCTGCAGAGAGTTCTTGCCATCAAGCTATCAAAGGGGCTGAACTCAGTAGTAAATCTATATTTTTGCTATCATTAATCTTTGTGAACATATTAATGCTGTCAAGATGTAATATAGAAGTGATGAAGCTCTGCGGCCTCCTGCACGGCTCACTTTTTTCTATTTCAGAGGCCTTTGCATTAGTAATAAATGCAGGCTGTTTATGTTTAAACACATTTCTCACATTACATCTGAGCTATGATTAAATACCAGTCCTTGAGACATGTTTAAGGTATGTTTAAATTAATTACACGGCTGTTGTGACAAGTACCTGCTTAAGAGGTTTAACATGCTGAAGAACATCTCCAGCACATTTCTCCATATTTTTGAATGTAGAACATATTTGTCAATGCAATCGTACCTAAAATCTGATGAAGTCCACATCTAGTGGAGAAAATGGAGAAATGCAAGTCACAATGTTGCTGAAAATCAAAACCATCAGCAAGCCACAGTTTATTCAAAACATACATATCAAAAGATGCCATTCATTTTTAAAATATATTCACATAAAAAAAAAAAAACAGCTACTTTAAATTGTAATAATATTTCACAGTATTACAATTGTTGCTGCCTTTTTAATCAAATAAATGCTGCTTTAACCACAGATAACCACCCATATTTTAACCACAGATAACCACCCATAAATGGTAAATAAAAAACAGAACAAACTGTGGTTGGTCACTTTATATGTCAATCAAATGGCTCTGCGTGACTAATATGGATCTTTATGCCACTTTCAGTGATAGTATAAGAGAATGACATAAATTTGCACAAGCAAACCACTGTTCTGCTATCTTCTTCTGATTAATCTCTCTTTTGCTTGTGCGGTTTTACACTCAAACAGACTGAAAAATCATGATTTTAGGTGAATAATCCCTCAGGCTTTCCATGTAACTGCTCCACTCTTCTATACCTGATGTCCTCTTCGTTTTGCACCTCCACACTCTCCTCTGGTCTTTTTTATTTTATTTTTTTGTTTAATTTATTTTTTCTCTAGAGCATCACCAGCATTTCACAGAACAATTATGTCCTTGCAGAGAAAAAAAAAAAAAAACATATATTCATGTGATTGTAAGCCCTTTTGTATGGAGTGGATATATTTTTAATGTCATTTTGCTGATGGGAACATGACTGAAAGCAGTATTCAGTTTCATAGCCAGCTCTACAAATCTGATCAAGTAATGATAGCACCCAATTGGAAAATATGACTTAAATTGAGAATTGTACTCCCCAATACTCCCCACAAAAGGTGTCTCACTTATAATTGATATTTTGTTATAATAACTGGTTTAAATAAGTAGTAGAAAAATCTCAATTTATTTAAATTTTATTTATTGTATTGTTATGGATATAATTAAAAAAAAAAAAAAAATAATAATAATAATAAATAATAATAATAATAATAATAATAATAATAATAATAATAATAAAGGTTGTTATTCTTCGGAGGAAAGGATTTGGGAAGTGCAAAAAAAATCTAAATAAAATACATTTTCTCAGAATAAACTGCATGTGGGACCTGACTATACAAAACTCACCATCACAATGCTTTGTGCAGGGTTTTCGGGAGGTTTCTGAGGTTTTCTGTTTCTGGTCTTCTGTGTTTGAAGACCTGAACTGATGTAAAGCCTGACATTGATATAAAGCCTATTTTTCATTAACAGTAAAAGGCTTCTTTTAAAATAATGTGTATAATATATCCAATAAAACGTGCTGGAGCATTTTAAACTAAATGTTGATATCTTGCAACAAGGTTTTTGTTTATTTTTCCATTGCATACATACAAAACTATTTTAGATTGATTTATAAAGAAACTGATCAACGCTTTACAGTTGAGTGGCTTTCACATAATGTTACATTTAAATGTATCATTATTAGAATTGATAAAGCATATATCATACAATTATTAATTAATTTTAATGAACAATTATTAATTAAAATATATAATTTTACATGCATAAAATTAAATGGTTTCACTCCAAACCAAACTATTCTCACTTTTAAAAAGTTTTGAAATTGTATTTTATTGTTTTACAAAATTGTAAAGGTAAAAGGCAATTAGAGCCTACAATAAGCTGAGCAAGTATGATATTTTTGCAGAACTGTCACCATCTTCCACTTGTATGTCTATATCATATTATATTATGCACACTCTAGCACTGCTTTATTGTTTCTCAGTGTTTTTTGCTTATAGTGTTCTTGAATATAACTCTAAGTAATAAGTAAATAATAAACAAAGTATTTTTTAAATAGAATTTTAAATTATTTTTTTTTTAATACATGTCATTATATTTATTATATTTAAATAAAACCACAAATATAAACAACAGTAATAATGACACTTGCCATAGCTTTAAACAACAGTAATTATCTAGTAGGTAGGAAGGGAACAAGATAATACCCAATCTGGGTAAATGGAGTAAAAGCAGCATTTCCATCATTCGGAGGCTACCCACTCTTGTGATTCTGTTCCAGGAAATTTTGAGCTGTCGCTCCAGAAGTGCTCTGACAGCTCCAGATTCTCTCATAAATGACAGGCCAGCCCTCAGAGGAAAGGCTTGACTAGATAAAACTTCAATAATAAATCACTGCTTATGCACTTTGTTACATTTCTACACCATCGGCTTTGGCAAAGGTCTTTAATTTTTCATTCCAGACTCATTTCCTGGCGGTGCAAACGTTTCCAGAGCACCAAGTGTATTCAAGCGTATGCTTTCTCGCAACATGACGTGTCTGCCATTTTAATGGCTCCCATCCAACTCTAATCATTCCGTCATATTCTCTGAGATTTGCAATCTGGAGCTTAAAAGCTGTGGACTGAATTTCCACATCTGTAAAATCTACCTGTCAATGAGTTAGTAGCCATGGTACAGAGATTCAGTTGATTGACTGCTATTAGCTCAGTTGCATCGAATGTGACGCCAATTATGATAAGCGCTAATGCACCGTGCGGTAATTGCAGACAGGCTATAATAGCTACTGTGGGAACCGCAGTCATGTTACATGGAATGACAGCTACATTATGGTGGAAATGAAATACTTTGTTAACCGATGAAGGTAATAACTAGTCTACATGTGTTTTCGACCTGATTGGCTGGCGTGACACGGTGATAGTGTAGTACAGCCACTTATGTTGTGATACAATTAAAGCCTCTCCATCAATTGTTTTTCTTTTTTTAGAAGATTATCAAGACATTTTGCCTCACTTTATATCACAATATGCTGCTGCCTGTTCGAGCACACGGTAAAACTTTCTATGCATATTCTTATTTAAAGCTAATGCTAAACAGTTTTGTCACACCTCTTCTGATTAGTAGATGTTTTTTGGAGTTGTTGGAAAAGAGGTGTGATTTTTGCATTCCGAGTGTTTATGCCATGCTGTGCATTGAACATACTGTATGTCTCCATGACATTGCCCTTTTCAAAGAAATGAAATGATGTAAGGAAGCATAACTTTTATATAGTTCTTCATAAACAAATCTGCATTGCTCAAAATAGTAAACTTTCCATGATTCAACATTCTCAAATCAGTATTTTTTCACAAGAAGCATGGCTTTGAAATTACAAATTATTGATGAAGATTAATGCATCTCAGCACTGCATGCAGTATGTAAGCAAAAGTGTATTGCTTTTATAAACCAGAGGGTGTGTTTTGATGATACCTGCTCTCAAAATGAAGTGTATCCTCTCTTCTTGATTTCCCATGTGTGCACTGGAAGTATAAACAAATTTAATTAAGTCATTTTGTTATTTCAGTTTTGTCTCCTTAAAACACAATATGAGCATTCAGTATCTGTGTATGTGATTTTGAGGCATAGTAATTGAGAGAGATGAGGAAAATGTCATCACTCATGTCTTGTGGCAGCCCTGTAATGGGATAAAGTATCGGTGACAAGATGCATAAATGGCCAAGTAACTTCTCCAGACAGACAGACTGACGTGTTGACATTTCAGTTTTAAAATGCCCAAGATTCTAGGAGTCTTCTTGTACTGCTGTGAATTGTGCATTCACTCTCATTTGTGAACCTAATAGTCCCAGAAAAGCAGAACAAGGAGCGGCTGAATACATTCATTTCATTTCATGAGCCAAGTGAAATAATGGACCCAGTCGCTGCCTGAGGATATTGACATATTGCTCACGGGCATAATTCAGATCACATCTGGAGACTGTTTTAACCAACATTGCTATTGTTCTGAAGGGAATGAATTAATGAATTAAAGAAAATAATAAATTAATTAAGTCATTGATTAGCTCTTACCTAATAGAAATCTTGAACTATCCACAGGATCTTTCAGTTAAAACAGAAGAAAAAACAATTAAAGAGACATAGTGTGCGACATTTGATGTATTTGATGTATTTTTCTGTGAAAAATATGTTTAATGCAATATATATATATATATATATTAGAAATTGGATTGTGAAATGAAATGCAAGCTATTAATGATAAATACATAAATAAAACAAAAGACAATATAGTGTGTGTTAATGCCATATATGTTACCTTAGGCAATATATAATTTTTATATATTTATCATATATTCATATATTTCATATATATATATATATATATATATATATATATATATATATTCAAATGCACTTCTTTCTTTTATATTTAATTATATAATATTAATATATATTGACATGTTTTAGGAAAGATATGCATGTACATGACATATGTCCATAAATGTATTACACATGCATAAACATACATACTTGTATAGGCTAGATATATGTTAATATTTGAAATTGATTGCCCAGGTTTCACACCTGCTCATACTTTATATAACAATATATTTCATATTGGAAATTTAATGTACATATATTACATTTGTGTGCGGCAAGACTAGAAGCCTGTTGCAAAAAAATATTGATCGTTCTAATTTAAATTTGATAAGTTACACTTGGCTAACTGCTCGTTGGTTAAACCAGATGCTTGGACATAACTGGTGCCAGAATATGCATTAAAAATGTGGTCAATTTTGATTTCATGTCAACTTAAAATCCCTTGACTACTCTCTCTGTATATATTGTCATGTTACAATGTGCTTAATAAAAATATTGCAGAAAAGAAAAAAGAAACCATGCAAGCATACAAGTTAAAATGTGCTTGCATACACCTTTATACATATTCAACAGCACCCTTATTTTGTAATAATTTCAGTTGCATGCATACAGTGATAATAAAGGCGAATGAACCATGCAATATCTTCAGATAAGCAATAAATGCAATACTTGGACTGGTCTCTCTCATCTATCTTCAATCACCTGGTTCCTCGCTTCACCTGCATCTCTGATGAGGTTTTCTTCCATTTCGTTGGAGGGTAAATTCAGATGTTCGGAACTGATCTGATTTGAGCTACCAGGAAGGGATTTTTTTAAAAGCAGGTTTGTAGGAGGCCACTGTGCTGTCCTCAGTATTTAAACATTTGAACATTTAATCCTTCTGAGCGCTTTAACGCTGGGGACACAGGCTCTTTGCCACAGACTGCAAAAGCGATTTAATGGTAAAGCCACAGTTGTCAGTGTTCAGTAATCTGACATGATGGGCAGTATAAATAAAGCATCTGACATGATTACAGTTTTAATAGTGGATGAGCATCCCTCAGAAAAATGCTCTCAGCACTTTCAAATTTTTTGAAATAATCTCTGTGATCCGATGTCTCTTCTATTCATCCCAGCCACACTGATGGACACGACTAGGTGATTTCCTTTTCAATCTGTGAGCCACTCTCAAGCCTTTTACAGATGAAATGGTGTGTTTTGTGTGTTATATTTGCAGCGTTAGGAATCAAGCCGTGGCATATGTGTTTGGGAATTTTTAGTCTAATATAAGTTCACATTGTTTTTTAAATTTATGCTCACACTATTAATAGGTTAAAAAGAACAACACTCACCTTACAAAAGTAACCAATACATTACACTATACAATACTGTATATTTATGTTCAAATGAACATACTAACACATACAATTAACATACCAAGTTTATGGGCATGAGTGTTTCATCAAATAACTTCAAACAATAAATAACTAGCACATTATATTAAGCATTTAAAATTACACAAGATAAAATAGAGATTTCTGAAACCACCCAGGCAAATATGATTTGGTATTATGACAGGACGTAATATGATTATCAACCTGCGTGATTTTCCGATCAAGCTGCAATTTTGTCAAATCATGCAATAAGTGTGAACATATTATTTAATTGTTTGTTTTGGATACATTAACCACATAATTAATATTTAAGTAACAGATTGGCATTAACAATAATAATAATAATAACATTGACATAATTTTATATTTTCATAGTTTAATATTTAAATCTGGGTCTGGGAAATGAATAAGTGAGTGAAGTGACATACAGCCAAGTATGGTGACCCATAATCAGAATTCATGCTCTGCATTTAACCCATCCAAGTGCACACACAGCAGTGAACACACACACACACTGTGAACACACACCCGGAGCACTGAATGAATGAATGAATGAATGAATGAATGAATGAATGAATGAATGGATGAATGAATGAACAACAAATTTAAAATTAAATCTTTAAAAAGTTTTAATGTGACCTTAATGTCACAGTAATAAACTATGGAAGAAGAAAAAAAATCATAGTTTAATACTGAAATCTGGGTTTTTGACCCCAAAAATATATATAAATGTAAAAAATGATAATTAAAAATTGTATTTAAAAAAAAAAGAAAAAAAAAGAAAGAAATGGGGGGGGGGTTAAAAATTGAAAAAGAGTTTAAAAATATTTGAAAAAAAAAGTTTAACATATAAATTAAACATTATATTCAATATATATTTAATATAAATATAATATACATATATTATTTTGCTAAAAATTAAACCCCTGATAAATAAAAGTACTTGCCGTTTAAGAAACACCCTCAACAGTATTATGTTTAATCAATGTAAAATTGTTTAAAAAGACATAATCACAGTGATACAGTCTGAAGCAAAGCAATTTATTCTTTTATTTGTTACAACTAACTGCAATTCAGACATTATTAATAATAACAACCTTATTTACTGAGCATTAGTCATTAAAGTATAATAACGACCCGGAGGCAAACGTTTAATTTAGCATATTTCACAGTTGAAACCAACCTGTATTAAACCGATTATTGAAACATACCCACATGCTGCCAAGATTTTTCTTTGATTTCAATTCACAGAGCATCTCCACCACAGACGTGGACCTGCAAGCGCTTGTGGGCTTTTCGATTCTCTTTAAATAGAAAAATCAAAAATCTAAATGGTTTGCAGGCAATGCCTACAAGTAAAGCTTCATGATTATCTGCCATTCCACTCTCTTGTCTCTGACATTAAAGGTGGTGTATGTATTTTTTCAAAAACGATTTAGAAAAGTCGGGCCGAGTAACAAAACAAACTTGTAGCCAATCAGCAGTAAGGGGTGTGTCTACTCATGATGTGGAGGAGAGAGCACTCAGTGAGTGCACAGGACGGACATTAGCTGAGCCGAGCGATGACAGAAAGATAGAGATGGCAGATAAAGAAAAAAAGAGGAAACCGCATGTGGAACAACAGAAAGCTAAGCCAAGAAGTAGGACTGTGTAAATTTCGGATTTCCAGCGCTGGAGAGAACTCAAAAAGTGAGAAGGCCTGCGATCGGATGCCGAGGTTGCTTCGTTTCTTCTCGATAGGTGAATAACATAAGTTTTGCTTTGTTTCACAGAACTAATATATGCTGGCTTTTGCTTGAATATGCTGAGTATGTCATGTTCACTTATTTGTTCATCTGCATTCGTCTTGTCGTTCCCTTCAGCTATGATAAAGACACATTCATTTCCACACCCTGTAAACCTGGAGTGTCTAAACCTCCTGCACTGTCTGTTTCAAGTGTCAGATCCCAAAGTGTGTCTGAAAAGTAAGATAATATGTTAAATACAGCAGATAATAATACAGCAGATTCTGCCATAATCGTTGCCTGGGTTGCCTATGGGGCGTGTTTGTTTTGGTGATTTGAAATATCAACATTGGCTACCAGATATCACTTACCCCACCTTTAATCTCTGTGCTGCTGATTGATCCTAATGAATCAACGCCACATGGTATCCATGTAAATGACATTCTGAAATTGAGCATTTAATTGCTTCATTTGCGATTATTGTTGGATTGAGAGTAATGACTTTCCATTTTCATGAATAGGAAGAGGGGGTTATCAAACAAATAGAACAATCGTCACTGCTTTTTGAAAATCATGCTGCAGTTCGGCTGACAGACTGCAGATGAATTCTGGGTTGTCTGTCAGCGCATGAATTTGCATGGCTTTGATGGCTTTCTCCAGCATGCAAGAAGCTGGATTTCTTTCAGTCACAGTTTTGACAGCTTTGCTGTTTTGCCATATAAACCTTTGACTAATACACACACACACACACGGTGCATGATCTGAAGGGCTCACTTCTACAGGTTTCATCAAAGACAACTGACTCTAGTTACTTTGCTTTCTTATTGTGGAAAATGCATTGGTGTATGTCAACCAAATTTATATTTCATCGTCATCTTCTCATTAAAATGTAATAACTTTTTCTGCCTCTGAAACAACTTTTCTGCTGATGCAACCAAAGCAGTGTAAAATCATTTTAACCAGCTGCTGTACATAAAGAGAGAGAGAGAGAGAGAGAGAGAGAGAGAGAGAGAGAGAGAGAGAGAGGCTCATATGTGAGAATGTTTATATAAAACTAAATTACAACTACTTGTTGTTTAAAAACACTTACATTAGGAGTAGGGGAAAATAAATAATAAATAATATAAAATATATATTACCCCTTTAATAACATGAAATTCTTTAGTAATTTTCTAATGGAGCATTTTACTCATTGAGCAAATTCTCACAAAAGTATCTGTACTGAAACAGAGTTTAACCTGAATAAAACTAATAAACCAAACCCTAATATATACTGAAGATGTAGTCTGAAGACATCCTTTGGCTTTCTCCAAACCATAAACCTGTCTGGAGGAAGGAGACTGCTTGAAGGAGGAGATATTACTTATCTCAGGCTGTACACCTCTACATTTCGGCCTTGGCCACAAGCAGTTTCCACATGCCAGCAGTGCCATAAATTTAGTTTGTGAAGAACAATGAAGAAACCTGACTTGACTATTTATATATTCTCTTAATGCGTTACACAGTTTTCAACAAATTAAAATATCTTTATAATTTTATTTTTAATTTTTATTTTTTAATTCTTGTTAGTGGCCACAGGTTGCTTTTTAAAACTTGTTTAACGAAGTGCCAACTGTCTGATCTTGGTTGTATCTCATACATAGTGCTAATTGGCCATAGCAAGAGATATACAGAGAATAAAGTTTTATGTTTGTTTTTTTCAGTTTTACTCATATTGCATGTGTTTTTTTTAACCATGAAATAAAAGAAAAGTCTGCAATATATTATTATTATTATTATTATTATTATTATTATTATTATTATTATTATTATTATTATTATTTAATCAGTATTTGTACTTACCAAAGCCAACTTTCATTTGGTCTGAATGTTTATTTTGATCAGAAGGTAAAAGCTAAATCAAGTATTTTGTCCTTTTTATCACTGTGTTTATTCTTGTTTAGCAACACTTTATCTCTTAAAGAGTTGAACTAAAAGAGTCTCTAATTCCTCTGAGACTTTGCATCATGTGGGAATTGTGGTTCGGTGACTTTTGTCTCCTGATATGTATCAAATTCTCAGAGGCTTATGTGTTTCAATAAGCTCTCGTTTCATTTGGGGTCAACGGTAGTGATTCTACACTGGATAACACTAATAAAGAAACAAATCTATACTTTAATCTGATCTGCCAAACAGAATCCCCTTTCACACACATGCACAAGATTGTTTTCTAGCTTTCTAGTGGGGGAGAAGAAGAGGAAATGAGAATTATTGACCAGAATATATATGTTTTCCACAGACTGTGTCATTTCTCTGCAAACAGGCTCTTTTTGTTAATTGTTTTTTGCCAACAAAATTGCCTTGGAATTAAAAACTGTATTGAAGGAAATTTGAAATGCTGGGCCATCAGTTTCCATGTACCTGGGTTAAGCAACACAACTCTTGTGAAGAGATTTAGCTGGTCTTAAATGGTTGGGCTGGTCTAGATGGCTCAAAAAATCCAATATGATATTGGACCATTATTTATTTTATTTACATACTTGGGACCAACATTGTTGCTTGAATTAATTAATGTGCTCATGTCTGCACATTGTTTATTAAAATAAAGAATGTTATTTCTGTGCAGATTAACTCGTTAACTAATTAACTAATGTAGAACCTGTTGGCATAAAGTTAGTTAAATCCAACATTTCATTTATTCTTACACCCAAAACCCCTCTAAAACCAGAAAAAACTGACCAGCTTTACTAGCTTATAGGCTGGTTTAAACTGCTTTTATTTTTTTCCTGAAAAGATTGGGAATACACAGGACAGAGTGTTTAGCCTTCAGACAGCTGTTCTTCTGGTGAGTTACTGTGCCACATGGGCCAGATTTTTTGTCGTAATTTATGTTCAACCCACGTCATAACATGTTAAGCACAATCATGGGGAAATTATTTGGAAACAGAGTTCAGACAGGGTTTTGTAATGACTTTGCCTAGCTTTGTTTTCCTGTCAGGACACACAGACGGAGGCAGTAGGCTTTAAACCATGGTACCTGGGCGGGTAAACAACAGATGGCAGAATCATATCCCTACAGTAACAAACTTTGACCCAAGAGCCCACTGCATTACCTGACATCTTTTATTCACTGCTCAAAGTTTGGGAGGGAAGAACTTGTTCTTTCAATTCTGTCACCAGATAAGTAATTAAGGCTCTGGTGAGCCAATTGCCTTCAGGCCATGGAAAACCAGTCACAGTGCCATAAGGGATAAGACAAAGCGAGAGAAACCTTCCATTCTCTCAAGTGCATTTTGACGCATTCATTTAAAACACATTAATCTTCAGCAGTTATCTACATTGCCGGAGGTGCAGGGTTTGCGGTTACCCAGTGGTTACAGATCTAGGTTTATAGAGATCTAGAGCGCAAGGTTAATTTGGTTAATCCCAGGTTACTCTAGGAGAACAAAACCACACAAGTTGCAATGTTCTGGCAAAATCTGACCTGTATGTAAGATTCAATAACCTTTCAAGTGAATAATTTACCTAATAATTCAAATTATTCTGTTGTTCCAAACACTATCACCTGTGGTAAAAAAAAAAAAAAAAAAAAAAAAAAAAAAAAACATATAACACTTGTCTGACTCAATAGGAGATCAAAAATCAAAATAATAGTTGACACTGCTACCTATGACTTCAAAATCTTCAAAAGTGCATATTCAAATTTGACGGAACAAAAAAATAAGAATCAATAGGTGGTAATTGTCCATGGCAAAAAAAATGGTGAGATGCATATTTGCACAATACGTTTGAACAAATTAAAATTTTGAATATTGGTTTTCTTTGAAATTCTGAAAAAGTTTATTAAGCCAGTCATGTTGGAAGAATAAAAGGCCTTAAGGACAGAACAACAGATCAAAATATAGAACAATAGAACAATCGGTAGAATGATAGATGGTATGAAGGGATGCTAAATAGAACAATAGTACAATAGTACAATAGATTGATAGATAGATAGACACAGACAGACAGTCAGATGGACAGATGGAAAGAAAGATATATAGATAGAATGACAGACAGACGGATGGAAGAAAGAAAGAAAGAAAGAAAGAAAGAAAGAAAGAAAGAAAGAAAGAAAAAGAAAGAAATAAAGAAAGAAAGAAAGAAAAGAAAAAGAAAAGAAAGAAAGAAAAGAAAGAAAGAAGAAAGAAAGAAAGAAAGATCAGTATATAAAAAAGTTTTTCCTCAAAGTCTAGGTCTTTGCCACACACAGAAAGTCAGTTATTTCATCATTCTAGTGAAACAGAGAAACAGTCAGAAAGTGAATCAAATTTGAGTGTAATGCTGCTCCTTTTATAGGTGCACCTGAATCCAATCCAGCACAGGATGACTCACCCTCTGATGAGGAAGAACATTGTCTCAGCTCACATCAAAGAACTGCAAAATAATGCGGCCTTCATCCTCACATGAAAGATGGAGAGCACCTGATTACATCATGAGAAAGACTGCCGGGCCTGCAGGAAATTACAATTCACTTTTCACCTGTTTGTGACCCCATCTATTGAGAAAATCAACTTGAACATGACAAACCAGAGAAAAAACACAAGCAAACTCATATCTGTATGATTCTGCTCTTTGCCTGCAGTGTGCACAGCTATGAAAGCAAATCTAATGAGAGATGCCATTTATGCCATTTAATATATATTTTAAATCAGCATGTCACTGAATAAATGTTGTTTTATCCAGGAACTTGCATTTGAGCGATTGAGACACTTCTAAAACTACAAACTAGCTGCAAAACTGTAATGCATAGATATTACTAGATAGCTGCAATACTAGTAATGCATAGATATGGATACTAAAGCCACTCTAGCAACTAACACATTCACAGAGTGTCAAATGCTGGAAATCAAATAATAATGTGCTCAAGCTTCTAATTAGATTCTTAAAGTGAGAAATTATAATTAACATTTTGTAAGTCCTTAGTGTGTAATTTGAGTCTAATGCAAATAAATTATGATGTACTGTACAAAGTCTACTGAACTTTTAAATGATTTCTGATTATATATTAGGTATCCCAGTTTTAAGCTGTAAAATGTTTTTTTTTTTATATAACATATAACAATAGGACAGTCATGATCAATAGTAAGTGTAACATTAGGTCGAATGAAAGCAAGATGACACAGATCCAAGCACAAATACGGTTTATTAACAAAGTAAAACAAACACGGGCAACCATGGGAGCAAAACCAGGAAACGAGAACACAGGCATCTACAGAAGACAACAACTGACAAACAAGTACTGAAACACAGGGGCAGACCCGGATTAGCCATCGGGAGCTCCAAATATTTATTATTATTAATAATTTATATTTCTTCCTTATTATTTCTTAAATAATAAATCATAAATCAGTTAGTCTTGGCAGCACTGCGCTATATGAATCGGCTTACATCTGTTCCGTGCTTCTGTCAAACGGTTTTGAACAGAGTAATCGATGTGCAGGAGTCAATGAAGGAGAGGAAGCGGCCAGAAGCAGCTGTGAAATGTAGCAAAATTATTGACCTATTCAGCACTTTAAGTGCAGGTCAGTTTCATCTGTAAATACATTATACTGTAGTTTTGTCTTTATTAACCTATTTGAGTATTAAACTGCTAGCACCTGTTAGGCTATCGAGAGCACCCCATTATTATCATCAGTTAGAATACTGTGCTAAAGGACATCATTATCCATTGTAAAGTTGCATTAATAAATTTAACAGGCAGATATTCAGATCTATTGTATAGGGAGGGAGCTAGAGAAGACAGCAACACAAAAATAAGGGTCACAGCCTAATAATGCAATAGCATGTTCAGTATCAGGATTTTTCAATAAATATATTGTACTAATGTTGACATTTGGGCACTTTTGAAAATGTGTTTTAATATACAATGTATACGAAATATAGGTTTGCTAAATCTAGGGTATTTAAGTCATTTGAAGATTAATAACAACATTCTGTGTTAACAAATTGCAATGAAGTGGTTGTTTTGCAACAAGGTGGACACATTTCTGTTCATAACAGTAGACCTGCTGGTGAAGAAGTGACAGATACAAGAAAAAAAAGGAAGAGACAGAGATATTGGGGGAAATAAAGAAAAGGAAAGTGAAGGTGCAGTTCAAGAGACAACCATTAATTATTTTCAATGGCCCCAGACTAAGGATTTAGACCTTTTTATGTGATAGCCATATAAATAATAGGACTGTCTGTGGTTTCAGAATTTGTTGTGGTTGTATAGGATGGCCTGGATGAGTGTGAGATTTCTCGGCTTGAAATTGCCTCCCAGTCCGGGACCTGTAAAGGGGTGTATATTCACAGCATAATGAGAAAACAAGGATGGCGGAGCTAATGAATTAGCATGACAACAAATGAGGGGTAACCATTTGAATAAACAGGGTAAGAAACGCAACAAGTTAAACAGGAACTAAACACAGGAAGGGAACATAAAAACAATAGGGAACAGAAAACACTCAAACTTAAAAGTCATTAAACAAGACAGGTGAACACAAAACTGGGATTGAACAAACAAGGTAGGGCAGAGCCGGCGGAGCTGAAGACCACAAAATCAGAGCAGATAGTACCGAAGATCCCCACAGAGCAGAAGACCACCACAGCAGAGACGATGGAGCTGAAGACCCCCATGGCAGAGCAGACGACCACCAAGGCAGGGTCGATGGAGCTGGAGCCCACAGCATCATAGCATCATCAAAGCTGGAGACCATCATGACGGATCAGCCAGAACTATAGCAGACAGCACAAAAAATTTAGAAACGGACCCTGTGGCCATAGCAGGAC
Organism: Cyprinus carpio; assembly: GCF_018340385.1. NCBI lineage: Eukaryota > Metazoa > Chordata > Actinopteri > Cypriniformes > Cyprinidae > Cyprinus > Cyprinus carpio. The sequence goes on from NC_056589.1 coordinate 26,553,553, forward strand.
AAGTGCAGGTCCAAGTTCAGGGGCAACCTCCATGGTCATGTCAGGGCAGGCAAATCGGGGGGGGAGTCGTGGCCTAATGGTTAGAGAGTTTGTCTCCTATCCTAAGGTTGTGAGTTCGAGTCTCGGGCCGGTGTGTGTGCACTTTGGATGGGTTAAATGCAGAGCATGAATTCTGAGTATGGGTCACCATACTTGGCTGTATGTCACTTCACATTCACTTTCACTTTCACTTTTCAAATAGTAAAGGAATGACCTCTGTGGTCACGTCAAGGCAAGCAGAGAGTACAAGTGCGACCTCCGTGGTCATAACAGGACAAGCTGAGCATTCAGAGATGGCACCCTTGGCTGTGACAGGACAGACAGAGGATTCACGGATAACCAAATGTGGTCAAAACAGGACAGGCAGGAGGCTCAAGGATGACCTCTGTGGTCAAGACAGGACAGGCAGGGAACTCACAAGCTGGTGCCAACAAAGGATTGAGCTCTGGGGCTTGAGTGGGCTCTGGAGCAGATTCATTGACTGGAGCAAGCTCTGGAGTGGACCCATGGACTGGAGCAGGCTCTGGAGCGGATGCCACCTCAGCAGGATCTGGAGTGGAAGCTGCTGCCTTGGGGGAGTGGTAAATGAACAAATAAACTAACTAATGAACAAATCAATTCCCTCTTTTGGAAAAAACCAAACAAACAACAAAAAAACTAAATACAAACCTAAATAAATAATGAAAAATTGAAAGTTGAAATAAATTAATCATTAAAATGTCTTGACATCAAAAAATCTCTATAACTTCACAGATGCTCAGTGGGATGAAGTGTAACTTCCCATCTCAAGTGATAAAGTTACAAATATTAATACTTAAAACTTAAAAAGATATATACAGGTGCATCTCTAAATTAGAATGTTGTGGAAATGTTCATTTATTTCAGTAATTCAACTCAAATTGTGAAACTCATGTATTAAATAAATTCAATGCACACAGACTGAAGTAGTTAAAGTCTTTGGTTTGGTAAGTCTTTGTTAAGTCTTTTAGTTTAAGTCTTTTAATTGTGATGATTTTGGCTCACATTTAATAAAAACACACCAATTCACACACTCCACAGTCTCAACAAATTAGAATACTTCATAAGATCAATAAAAATAAAAATAAAATCATTTTTAGTGAATTGTTGGCCTTCTGGAAAGTATGTTCATTTACTGTACATGTACTTATTACTTGGTAAGGGCTCCTTTTGCATCAATTACTGCCTCAATTTGGCATGGCATGGAGGTGATCAGTTTGTGGCACTGCTGAGGTGGTATGGAAGCCCAGGTTTCTTCGACAGTGGCCTTCAGCTCAACTGCATTTTTTTTCTCTTGTTTCTCATTTTCCTCTTGACATACCCCATAGATTCTCTATGGGGTTCAGGTCTGGTGAGTTTGCTGGCCAGTCAAGCACACCAACACCATGGTCATTTAACCAAACTTTTGGTGCTTTTGGCAGTGTGGGCAGGTGCCAAATCCTGCTGGAAAATGAAATCAGCATTTTCAAAATGCTGGTCAGCAGAAGGAAGCATGGAGTGCTCCAAAATTTCTTGGTAAACGGGTGCAGTGACTTTGGTTTTCAAAAATCACAATGGACCAACACTGGCAGATGACATTGCACTCCAAATAATCACAGACTGTGGAAACTTAACACTGGACTTCAAGCAACTTGGGCTATGAGCTTCTCCACCCTTTTTCCAGACTCTAGGACCTTGGTTTCCAAATATGATACTAAACTTGCTCTCATCTGAAAAGAGGACTTTGGACCACTGGGCAACAGTCCAGTTCTTCTTCTCCTTAGCCCAGGTAAGATGCCTCTGACATTGTCTGTGGTTCAGGAGTGGCTTAACAAGAGGAATATGACAACTGTAGCCAAATTCTTTGACATGTGTGTGTGGTGGCTCATGATGCCTTGACCCCAGCCTCAGTCCATTCCTTGTGAAGTGCACTCAAATTCTTGAATCGATTTTGCTTGACAATCCTCATAAGGCTGTGGTTTTCTCGGTTAGTTGTGCATCTTTTTCTTCCACACTTTTTCCTTCCACTCAACTTTCTGTTAACATGCTTGGATACAGCACTCTGTGAACAGCCAGCTTCTTTGGCAATTATTGTTTGTGGCTTACCCTCCTTGTGAAGGGTGTCAATGATTGTCTTCTGGACAACTGTCAGATCAGCAGTCTCCCCCATGATTGTGTAGCCTAGTGAACCAAACTGAGACACCATTTTGAAGGCTCAGGAAACCTTTGCAGGTGTTTTGAGTTGATTAGCTGATTGGCATGTCACCATATTCTAATTTTCTAAGATTTGATGAGATTTGTGAATTAGTGGGTTTTTGTTAAATGTGAGACAAAATCATCACAATTAAAAGAACCAAAGACTTAAACTACTGTCTGTGTGCACTGAATTTATTTAATACATGAGTTACACAATCTGAGTTGAATTACTGAAATAAACAAACTTTTCCACAACATTCTAATTTATTGGGATGCACCTGTATATCTCTGAAAATGCACACCTAAATCATGTATGACAGACTGGGTCCTTTGGGGTATTAGTCAAACTATTTCCTGTCAGCTTGTCTTTCTCCTCTCACATGCAGATACGCACAGAGAAGCAGGTAATTTGATGAACAGATGGTACCTTGGACTGTGGTTGAAAGTTTCAAAACATGGGTCCATCATAGCTGTTTTCACATTTGGAACAAGAGTAGGATTTGATTGGCATGCCGCTAGTTTCCCACAATCTATTATCGGCACTGTCAAATGATACGCAGTGACCTCTAAATAGACCAATGGCAGTTGACAAGCCACTTTGCAAACTGCACCTCAACAAAATCAATATACTAGCGCATGTGTGTCATTAGAAATTGTTTGGTGAATCATCTGTAGCTGATGCGAAAAATAAAACCATCCTCTCAGACTGGTATTTTTCACATCATAAACTTTAAAGAGCCCATCATTGCTGTGCAACCATTTCAACAAAACATTAGACACACAACTAAATCTAAAGCCTTTTTCATTTGATTATAAAACATTTTAACTAGGCTGAAGAAAACCTTAGTGGTGCTTGTTCGTGGTTGCTTACTCCTAGTGGTACAATGCTACTGCAAGTTTTCAAATACTTTTAAAAGGTTGTCGTATGAAGGTTGTACAGGCCAAAAATATAGTTTGATTGATGTTTAGTGTTGTCAGGGCCTTCTGACAGGTTGCTAGGTTTCTAGCTGGTCACTAGCTGCAATAATTAAATATGATAAATACCATAAATATCCCTGCGGAAGGCTGTTCCTATAGGATGATGACTGGGTCCAGCTGATGGTTACTGCATCAATAAGTGAAAAGGTTCCATTTTAAGGAGTAGAGTTTTTACATGGAGGGAACTCTGGTCTGGAGTATGGTCTCAACAACCTCAGTTGAGAAAATGGAGTTTCCATAACTCCAGGCGGGGGTGAAGGATGAAGCCCCCCGCCTGAGAGAGGAGGTCCCTCCCGACGGGAATTTCCCAAGTACAGCCGTCGAGAAGGGCCACCAGGTCTGAGGACCAGACTCACCCCAGCCAGAACGGGGCTCCTAGCAGCAGATGGACCCCGTCCCAGTGCATCTCCAAAACTCCCTGGATCAGAGCAATCGGGAGAAATGTGTACAGACACAGTCTCAGAGGAGCTGGATGTGTGAGGGAGAACCAGAGTGCAAACAAATCCACTTGGGACTTGTCGAACACCCACCAGATCTGCTCCATCACCTCGGGGTGCAGCCTACATCCTCCGGGCCTCTGCCCCTGTCTCGACAGGATGTCTGCTCCCTGACTGAGGTGACCAGGGTTGTAAACTGCTCTCAAGGAGAGGAGTTTTCTCTGGGCCCACAGAAGGATCTGGCACACCAGCCTGTATAGGGGGTGTGAACGCAGACCGCCTGGTGGTTGATCTAAGAGACCAACGATGTGTTGTCTGTGCGAACAAGAGCATGATGGCCTCTCAGGTCTGGAAGAAAGTGTTTCAGTTACACAAAACACGGCCAGCATCTCCAGGCAGTTGATGTGCCACATCAGATGGCGGCCTCCACACAGACCCTGGGCAGAAAAGCCACACATGACTGCTCCCCAGCCAATGAGGGAAGCATCTGTCGTTAAAGTTAAGTGATGACAAGGAGCCCCCAACACTGGGCCTTGTTACAGAAACCTCCACATGTCTAAGGCACATAAGCATTGCTGCGTGACCTTGATCTTGCGGAGCGAGTTGCCTCTAAGGGAAAACCCCTTGATTATGAGCCGCCACTGCAACGGTCTAATGTACAGAAGGTCAAAGGTTATCATGTTGGACACAGCTGCCACCAGACCAAACAGTCTCTGAAACTGTTTGACAGTGAGTGACTGGCCTTGCTCTTTAAAGCTGTGAGGATTGCCTCATTTTTAGCAGGAGACAGATGTTTCTGCATTGTGGTCGAATCCCACACCACGCCCAGATAAGTGGTTTTCTTGGCATTCCGCCTTAACCCCAGCTCTTTTATATGGGCATGGATGACATCTCGATGCCAAACCACCAGCTGCTCCGATTGAGCTAATTTCAACCAATCGTTAATATAATTGAGTATGCGGATACCCTGGAGTCACAGTGGAGTCAGAGCAGCATCCACCCACTTTGTGAAAGTGCGGGGTGAGAGTGCTAGGCCGAAAAGAAGAAGCCAATATTGGTATAATTTGCCCCCTGAAAGAAAACCTCAGGAACTTCCAGTGTTGAGGAAAGATGGAAATATGCGTCCTTTAGATCTATCATGACAAACCAGTCATTGGACGTGTTTTGAGACACAATTAGCTTTGCATGTCAGCATTTTGAACATAAGCAGTTCAGCTGAGGAAGATCTAAAATAGAATGCAACCCCTGTCCTTCTTCGGAACAATGAAGTACCAGCTATATATATATATATATATATATATATATATATATATATATATATATATATATATATATATATATATATAATGCAAAATTGTATAAGTTGTAAAAAAAAATAAAAACATTTAAAAAGCATTTAAAAAAAATGATTTTTTTTTTCTTTAAAATCCACAGTGTAATGTCTTAAAACTAGCTTATTTTGGAAGCCTTTATCAGCAAATAGTAATTATAGAAATTCATAAAGTCAAACATTTTGTGTAAAATATTTATTTTAATTACAAGTATTTGAACTTTAAAATCTACAATGTTGTGTCTTTGAATTATTTTTTTTTTGTGAGCCTTTCTTTCCAAAGTTTATAGTATGCCATTTATTTCCATTCATTTATTAATTCAGCCAATTTTATTTGCTTGATAAAAAAGAAAAAAAGAAAAAGAAAAGTCTTTAAAAACTATTTGCAAGCAGAAAAGTGCTATTTCTAGTTTGTTAAATGTCTGTCATGTCTCTTAACCTCTCACAGTTTGCTCTTGCAGTGCTTGTGTGCGGTAACCCGCACGAGGGCAAATAAATATAACAAGTCAACAACACTAAAGTGTCTGCAGCAGATCCCTGTGATGGGACAGACAGTGGTGTCAGCTGTGACAGTCCCACTTGCCCTGTGTTTCTTCTGTTTATCCTCACACACCTTTCCTCTCGAGTCAGACAAACACACTCACACAGACTTAGAACGCCACTTCAGATTCATCAGTCAGCATCCGCACAGCTCATTGAACGGAGGTAAGGTCATATCCATCTGTCAGTATTTCAGAACACTCCATGGGAAAGCAAAGAGTGTTTGTTTCTGACTGATATGACTGGAGTGTGGGCCAGGTGTTGTTTCAGGGCAGATGTGCCCTCAGGAGCGTTTGGTGACTGATGTGTCTTGATATGAGAGGTGAGAATCTTTGGCCTTGTATGTTACAGACCCAATAGACCTGACAGGTTAAGATGAAAACTTCTGAGTAGGTTTAGTTTCAAATCGGTTAATTAAAGGGGACATATACTAGACTTTTGATACATTTCCCCATGAGGTCGACTTATAAATGTTTACTGCACCCAAAAGTCATAATTTAGTACCAAATTATAATTTTTCACCATATCTCTGGTCTTAGATTTAGCAGAGGTTTTATTCATTTTTTTTTCCTAACATAATATAGTAGGTTTGGGGTAAGATTTAGTTATTATTTTTTTTTTTTATGCTTTTGAAAGAAGATTTTTATGCTCACAAAGGCGTAATTCATTTAATTAAAAAAATACAGTAGATCAGTAATTAAAAATCATGCAAAAAAAGAAATTACTACATCGTAATTATGAAAAAAAAAAAAGTCAAAATGATGACTTGCAAAGTCGAAATTGTGAAATGCAAAGCTGAAGATATGACCAAATGCTGAAATAATTTACAAAACAAAGTTGAAGGGAGTCTATATGTTAAGCTGTCTGGGGTTGAATTAATTTTATATATATATATATATATATATATATATATATATATATATATATATATAAAGTAAAACTATAAGGTTACTGAATGAAAACATTTGATGAATATCAGTATTGCTGTAAAAGGACTGTAATCCTGTTTACCATTATATATCTGACATGAATCTAATCACAGCTTATGTCACAGGAAATTTAGGGATGCTTTTTGCCTGGTTGTTTATCACTGAAAATAATAATCAAGATTTGAAATGCTGTAATTTTGTGATTTATGTTCAAGTTGTTTGAGTAACTGTAGATTGTGTTCCAGAGAGTGTTCGATTCAGTCTGTGTATCATGAATTTATCTGCCACTTCCCAACATGACACTCATTTTGAACCCTGACTGTGGCTGCTTACTGTGAAATCACAAGATCTTTTAACTCATCAGAGATGGACGTACTCCCTGTCTCTGTCACGCTTTCAGGTGAATGAAAGAGAACTTCAAATGTGCTCTCGCTTCCTTTTCCAAATGGCCTTACATTGCATACTGTTCAACAGTTTTAGTATCACATCCTAACAAAGGGCAAAACTGTATAAACTATGGAAAATAAACAAATAAAATAAATATTAATTTATTATTTCATATTAAATATCAATTTTAATACAAAAAAGTCCACATTATTTATATAAATAATACTAATAACAAGTATATATTTCATTAAATTATTTTTTTTTCATATATATTTTTTTATTATTATTATTGTTATTATAATTGTGCAGTAGCCTTTCAAAGTCTTTAAAATATGCTCATACTCCATTCAGAATCCATTCAGTCCTTATTTACCTCTCCTCTCTTCTGGGCAGGAGACACATATATTTCATTTGCCCTGTCAATCTCCCAGTGATCCATTAGCACACATAAAAACACTCGCACTGCGCTGCTCCCGAAGATTCTGCTTACGGCCGTCACACCACCCGTGTGTTTGTCTGTCTCCTGTCACACGGGCCTGTTTCTGTCAGATATTAAAGGTGAAGGGTGTAAATTCTGTGCCACTAGCATCACCAAACAGAACTGTGAAAATAATAATAAACACGTTTGAAAACTCTTCCTATCTACCACTGGTAATCCTGTTCCCCATTATATATCAGATGTGAATGTAATCCCAGCTAATGTCAGAGGAAATTTATGGATGCACGTTAGGATGAATTTATCTGCTATTACACATATTTTGCTGCATCTTTGATGCTTTTGTTCACAGATCAAATTTATCTAGCATAGTTTTACAGTAAATTGAGAAAATAAACATTTCCAAATGATAACTGTGTTCCACAATGGAAGCGCTGTAATGCATTTCCTCATGGGGAATTATAGTATCATCAATTATTTTACTGCAGTTATTTATTTATTTGCATGAGTTTATAATAAATCATTGTGTTTATGCATAAATAACACAATTATGATTTATGTGTTCGGAAAAATGAACAATATATATATATATATTTATATATATATATATATATATATATACACACACACACACACACACACACACACACACACACACAGTGTCAAACCTTTATATAAAATATAAAATACTGTTTTTAAATGCTTTTCAGAAACTTACAAGGATGAAAGAAAGAAACAAAAGGTTAAAGAGTCAAAGAGAAATAAACAGCATAAAATAAAGGGCACAGGCACTTTCCTTAAATGCTTGACCAGACTTTAATTTGAATTATGAGTGAGCAGGTGCTTCATTAACAAAATGGAAACTCAAGGAGAGAGATACAGATGACAGCAGTATAACTCAACACATCTGAAGACCTCCATTGTGCCAGGGATGATAAAATGATGATAAATAAAATGAAGAGCAATTCTTAAGTACTGATTAATCTACTTGACAGCAATTATGATTATTGAGAAGCTGTTAATTAAAGCTCACTGGTTCGTCTCCCCTTCTACATTTGTGTTAATACAAACAGGACTCATATCTTTCTATCAGATAAACTGCAGCATCAGTGAACAATGTTTTAATGTTTTATAAAACAAATACGCAAAGTTTAAGGCAACATTTTTTTTCTTCTTAATTTCAACTTTTATCTTCTTCTTAATTTAAATATGTACCTTAATTTCATCGTAATCTTCTTAATCTTCATTTTCCTGATGACAATCTAATCTAATCTAATCTATAATAATAATTATTATTATTATTATTATTATTATTATTATTATAAAAATTAAAAAAAAAAAACTTAACTGATTATATTAAGCTAAGAGTTTAACTTGGGAAAAAAAGGATATAATTTAAACTTTTTTTTTCTTTTCTATTTGATTTGATATGATATGTTTGATATTTTTCTGATCCAAAAGTGTTGAAAAGGAAATGTGATTAATTCCTGTTAATCTTTATTTAGTTAATAAATTATTTTAATTTATTGATATATTTGTGTGTGTGTGTGTGTGTGTGTGTGTGTGTACTGGTATATATGGTTTATGAGGATACGAATGTGTATAATGACATGGGTACTACAACGTTAGCATAGTTTATGAGGACACTTCCTGTGTCCTGTAAAACAAAAGGCTTAAAAAACATACAAAACGGTGTTTAATGAAATTCAAAAATTACCAGGAGTTTTCTGTGAGGGGTAGGTTTAGGTGTAGGGTTTGGTGTAGGTCAATAGAAAATACAGTTTGTACAGTATAAAAACCATTACGTCTATGTAGAGTACCCGTAAACCACAAATGCAAGTATATGTGTGTGTGTGTGTGTGAGTGTGTGTGTGTTTGAGAATGGCATGATCTTCCAAGCTCACTGGCAAAGTGTCATGACCAGCTTAGGGTAGTTGGGACTGGTGTGTGAGTATGAATGTAAATGGTCATCCATTTTTATATGGTGGCATATGGTATAGATGTCATAGTGTTCAGAGCCAATAAATGGATGTGCCAAGGAAGTGAAGTATCATGGCTGTGCCCGAAGTCTCTCTCTCTCTCTCTCTCTCTCTCTCTCTCTCTCTCTCTCTCTCTTTCTGAGTCTATGAATACCAGCTGTGTCCAATCAGAGTAAAAGGCAAAGGTCAGTTCAGTCCCCCACAGCTTCACCTGCCGCTCACTTCCTGGCCAACATTCACCAAACCACATTCTACATTACTGGCACAGTCTCCTCTCCACAGATATTCACTCATATAAAGTGATACACAGGGATGAGAGTGCACTGAAAAGCCCGGAAGATGTTGGGCAGAAAGTCAATGACAGAGACACATCTGACTCTGAAGAGGATCACAAGCTCCGTAATTATCTCACTACACACTTCTGTCAGAGAATCATTTCTATTATGTGACTTGTCATCAGCTAAAAACTCTTATGTGACAGTTATATATTTAATATGTCTTCTAGGACATATTAAATCACTTCATTTGAGACGTTTCACAAATCTGTTGGGCTCCCCGCGAGCGCTGCCAATAAGTAGTGACATTTGAAAGTTGGTGCCAAAAATAGGTTCAAAAAATGGTTTTATGGGTTTACATGCATTGTACTTCTACTTTCTTGACATATAAATGAACATGCACAAGGCATGTACACATTTAATAAACTGACAAAATGGTGATAAAGGTCTTTACGTGCAAAGCAAATCAGTAGAAGAATTGATTTGGTTTTGCTTAAACAGTTTATGACCTTTCCTTGACCTTTTTTCTTACAGGAAGCCAATTTAAAATGCATAATCAGTGCAAGATGTGTGCATGTTAACAGTGAGAGAAGAGAAGGACACAACAGGGAGAAAAGGGCGAATGGAATCTGGAAATGATGGAATTGAAAGTGTGTCATCCAGATGACTGCCAACATGCAAGTATGTTATCCACAAGAGCCCAGCTTGGACAGGCTGGGATATAAAACTATTAAAAATCCTTTAAAAAAATATGTATATTTTTATTCATTTATCTATTTATTGGTGATTGAAATAAAGCTAAAATAAAACAAATTACCTAAAATAAAATAATTAATTATAAAATTAAATTAATTATATAAAAAAATTAGAAACATTTCTGTGGCTAAATTTAATTTAATTTGAAGTACTACAATCACTAAAACGTTAATAAATGTAAATAAAATCTATACAGAAATATAAAATTGATTTTAAAAAATGCTAAAACTTACATTATTAAAAAAATAAATAAGCTAATTGTTTTAGTTTGGGCTCCAATTCTAACTATTAACTATTAATTTTATCTATTTAACTGAATTTATTAGTAATGTTTATAAGTAATTATGATAGTAATATGTGTTAGTATTAGGTATTAGTTTAGGATTGTTGTTTAGTATTGGTCTGTACAAATAAATAGTACAAATAAATAACGACTGACTAAAATAACATTCTCTTTTTTTTTTAAAAACATTGTAAATTAAGACAAGTATGCTAATAAAGCTTTGTTCACTCTTGACTCATCATTCAAATCTGCTCTTTCATCTCTATTCCATTAAGTCCTATACATTTGGACCAATCAATAATATTATCACAGCTGACTACATTCATACTTTAGCGTTAAATCATAATTAAAGAAATTAAAACAGTAACAGGTACATATATGGATAGAAAGTCAGATTCTAGATCACTTTAATTGTAAACTCTCTCCTTTATATCGTATCATGTAAAAGAATATGACCTGGAAACACCACGACTGCGAGAGTGATATTGCAATGCAATAATTCAATAAACAAGGAGTTAAAATTACATTTTAGACACAATATTACCAGTTACATTGTATATTTCATCTCTGCTGATGAAAAAATAAAAATAAAAATAAAGTTCCAGAAAAAGTCATAACAGAAACCAACAGCAGTGTTTTGTTCCTAAATGAATTATTGGTTTTGAATGAATAATTTAAGTGAATGATTCAATGATTCCTTCATAATGACAGTCTATTGATTCATTCTTGACTAAATCAGTGAATCAAAATTGAAAAAGCATTCTCAGTTCATTTCTGTATGCACCAGTGGACTCAATAAACAATGTGTTGAGTACACCTAAAGTCTAACATCCCTCATCTGACAAGATTTATCAACAGTAGGAAAACATGGAAGGGTGCAATCAGGCTAAGGAGACCGCTCTCTCTTCCCCCTGCGTGCCGCGATGTTATCTCCGGCACTATTCCACTGCCGCTGTCTGGGTAATGGCCTGAGTTTGTATCCCTCTTAGCCCAACACTAATCCAGTCTGGAGATCTCTCATTGTCGGCTGAATGCAGGCGTCTCTCTGCGTGTCAGGTATCATATTGTGTGAGTATCTCCGCTGTCTGTTTATCATCCTCTTTCCTGCCCCGGATAACCCACTGCAGGCTATTCCCATTGGCCTGTGAGAGGGGAAGTACTCCACAACGGAATAAGATTAGAGCGGGTATTACGCAGGATGTCAACATTACATTTCATAACTTGATACTGGTACATCAGTGCGGTTACTGTTGCAAAACATATGTCAGAAACCAATGGTGGTTGCAGTAAACCTATAAACAAAATGTTATATAGTTAAAAAAAAAAAAAAAAAAAAAAAGTTGCATTTCTCAGCCAAAAACAAAATATACTATGTATAAGGGAAAGAAGAGGCAATCAGTTAGCGACTTCAACGAGGGGGTGCATAATCTGGCAGGGGTGCAGAATTCGGCACAACAGTGGTGCTTTGTGGCAAGCCTTAGCCATGTGCTTGAGCACAAAATAGACTAGCTAGCCTATACTGTACATCAAAAGGCTCATTATAGTGTAGTATATGTTTAAGTAATTAATATAAATGAGCCCTTAGTTTCACAAAACAAACTGCAAATACAGTGCTGAGCACAGTAGTGAATTAGAACGGACCTAAATTAAAACAGGTTTTAAAAAGATTCTCCATTTTTGATCTTTTCTTGAGATCAGAGCTAGAAAGAGAATAAGAAACAGAAAGAAAATGAGATGGGCAAAGTATGAGGCGGACGGGTCATGAGGGGAGGAATAAATGTAAATGCATCATTTGCACCTTGCTAACTTTTCCTCTCCCTACTTTCGCCTCCATAAGCACTTGATTAGATCACACACCCTGTGGCCATCCTTTCTCCACAGGAGGGAAGAAAATTACAGGGTTTCCCTGGAGTGAGGTTCAGATTGCTCCTGCCTATAAAAGCCTTCTACCTTCACAGCACAATGGGATCAGGGAGCAGCTGGACCATGAGGTGTAGAACCTAAAGACTCCAACTCCAGCTGCTTACAGAAAGAGAGTCACTAAGAAATTACTTCACCGCCAAAGGCTGGAGCCACGAGGGGCCAAGAGAGAAAGATTGAGCCGATCGTGGCATGAATATAGGACAGGACCATCAATTACGTTTAGATCTGTTTGATGTGAAATGTGTGCTCTTGGTTTGATAGATCATGCACAACAGTTTTGGAGTAAACAAATAAATGAAAAATAACAGCATCTGAGTGTTTTCTACATGATGTAATTTATTTCTTAAAGTATAAGGCATCTGGACAAGGCTGTGAAGATCTATTGCTCAGCTCAAATCAAAACCCAATTATGATTTTTTTTTCCCTCTCTCTCTCTCTCTCTCTCTCTCTCTCAATGCATATAAAGTGCAAAGTATCTTCTGACTCGCTCCCTCTGCTTTCTGGAGGAATCTTACTGTTATCTCTCCTTCTTTATGCTTAGAATAAAATGTTTACTGAATAAAATGTGTGCTGTGATTAAGGAGCGGAAAGGAGCGGAGCGGACAGGACAGGACAGGAGAGGAGAGGACAGGACAGGACAGGACAGGACAGGACAGGACAGGACAGGACAGGACAGGAAAGGAAAGGACAGCGAAAGGAAAAAGGAAAGGAAAGGAAAGGAAAGGAAAGGAAGGAAAGGAAAAGGAAAGGAAAGGAAAGGCTGAAAGGAAAGGAAAGGAAAGGAAAGGAAAGGAAAGGAAAGGAAAGGAAAGGAAAGGAAAGGAAAGGAAAGGTTTTAATAAAATTAAAACAGTTTGCAAAACAACAAAAACACTATGAAATATGAAAAAACTATAAATCTGCAGAGTAATAAGAATGGAAAACAAACTTCAATGGTATTATTTCTAGTAAGGTGCAGATTCTGAAGCATACCAGAAGCATGTGTACAAATGTAATTCTGCAAACAATTTTAAATTACTTTCCAAATAACACACCTACTGAGTGAAGTTACTTAAAAAATAAAAATGTAATTAAAAAAAGATGTTTTGTGTATTCTGTGTATTCAATGATAATTCAAAAAATATACAGCAATGTTCATTGGGCACACTATTCTTTAAAAGTTTTATAAATGCATTCAGTGTTATTTAGGCTGAACTCTTCATGAACAGATTCAATTGTTAATCTTTGATTTGGTAATAGGGGTTTGTTTTAAGCTAAACAAAATAGCATTTACTGTTCAGCACTTTTGAAAAGTTTAGGTTCAGTAAGATGTTATTTATTATTACCAAATACTCCTCCTCCTCCTCCTCCTACTACTACTACTACTACTAATAATAAAAGGTAGTAGTAGTAGTAGTTGTTGTTGTTGTTGAAGTAGTAGTAATATGAAAAAACATTAACACTTTTTATTCAGCAAGGATTAAGTTAATTGATTAAAAGTAAAAGTAAAGATTAAATCATTATTATTTCAAATAAAGGCTGTTAATATTTTATGGTACTGCAGGAGTAATACTGCAAAAAAAAAAAAAAATTGTATCACAGGAATAAAAAGCATTTTAAAATGGAAATCATTTATTTAAATAGTAATACTATTTCACAATACTGTTTTTACTGTATTTTTGATCAAATAAATGCAGCCTTGGTTAATATACAGTAAGAGACTTCATTCTTTCCATCCTCAAACTTTTCAAAGATAGTATATGTAAAACCACATGACATTACATAATAAAACAATGCAAAAACAGATGTTGTTAGGTGTTCAACAGCTTGTCTAGGAAGTACCTTTAAAAGTACACCTTATAGTAATTTTAGGAGTAAACAATGTACAAATAAGATACTTTTGAAGATACTGTCCCAGTGACACGCTGTTGTACCCTTATGTTGTTGTTTTTTCTGACAGTTGACAATGAGGGATTTGTGACTTGTTAACAACTACAGCAAGTTTCCGAAAGCTCACTGCAAGTCTATTGAGTTCTGGATTCTGAACCAATTTTCTTACAGCTTGTTATCACGCATATCAACTCAGTCCTGCTACACTTTCAAAAATGGTGTAAAAGGGTGCTTTTTTTATCCTCAGACACTGTACGAACACAGAACCTCCCTTTCCTTTAAACAGCCTGCTTTCCCGCTGATGGGGCTATGACTTCATTAAAACTGAACAAAGATCGTAAAAATCAGACATACAAATTATACTCCATTTAGTACAGTTAAATGACTTCGCATAAAAGCAAATCAGTGTTGTACCACTGATGGATCTTCTGAGACATAAAGGCAGTTTCACCTGAAGTACAAGCGTCTTTAGAAGGACAACCAAGTAACAGAAAAAAAAAAAAAAAAAAGATTTCACCAAAGCATACTAATTTTCACAGTATTTTATTGGGTGTTTAAATCGAAATGACCATTTTTGAGGATTTTAGAAAGAATATAACCTCACAGCTATGAGTCAGGCCACTCTGAGATATTACATTAATGCACATTTATGATTTGAAACAAAATTGGGCACCAGTGCAGAGAGATCCTTTGACAACTCAAAACACTACAGCAAAATGACAGGCTTGGTGTTGATGAAAAACACATCATTTTATCATCCATCATGACAGTCACGATCAGCCACGAGGAACATGGCATCACATTAGCACTTCTTAAAAACAAATCATTCTTAGCCAGTAATTTAGCAAGAGATAAGATGCCCATAATGTGAGTGACAGTTTTAAAGCAAAACTGTGTCAGCAATCACACAACAACCTGCAGAAATCATTGGAGTCAAGTGTAAGTGTACACATCCGTGGGGCGTTCACATTGACAGTGATTAAACGGGTGGAGGTCTCATGTCATTTTGCTGTTGGTTGTTAGTAGGCGTTGACTGCTGTATGATGAGTTGATTTATCGTGTTTTAATATGCCTCTGCTCATAGAATTTTTTTAATAAATGCTTAGGCTTTTTGGGTTGGCTAGAAGCTGTGATCTCTGATCCAGTTTGTTTAGTGGCTACTCAAATTGAGCCACTCCCTAAAAAATTCCCTCAATGCATCTTTAAACCAAAGAGCATCAACTACTCATCGTATGACCAGAAAGTTTTTTTTTTATTTTTTTTTTTTTACGTCTCTCAAGTGGACAGAAATGAAGGACAAGTGCATATTTCATGATAAAACTATGATGATAAACAGTAAATAAACAGAAATAGAAAACACAAGGACATCTTAAAGTACACGCTTTTGTGATAAATACCAGTGATGTCATGATGTGCGACCATGTAGTCGTGATGCATGAAATTGAGTCATTGGTGTCTCAATCAAGACCCTTAGCACAAATTTGTGTTCACAACATATTCTAGTGAACAGATCGTTTATTAAACTAACTTTATCTCTGCTAGAAAGACCCAATGATACGATTTTAAGAATCAAGCTGTGTTCGTTTGTGTTTAACACCTTTTTTCTCTGCCTTTGTAAAAGTCTAAATATCTGTTTACCTGTGGATTTAAATGGAGAGTGTGAAGTACACACTGAGACAATTTGTGAGAGCAAAGACCTGACAATGTCCCCAAAGAGAGGGTCCCAAGGTTAGTCTACTTACAGTACAAGTGAAGGTTCGGACATGCCAAGTATTTTTGAGTGCTAACACAGGAGCTTACAGATGAGAGGCAAACAGGCGAGCACTTCGGGGCCAGATGGTGTGGTTCGGTCCCCGGCGCGGTATCGATCGTTGAAATCTCATCACTCTACCTTTTGAAGTAGTTAAGAGCAGCCTCGTCTGCCACAATTGGATGTGGGGATTGGATTTCTCCCAGGTCACCCATGGTTATTTTTAGGGTGGTGAGAAAATCCTGTCTCAGCCACACTCGACAGCACACACACACAAATACACATTTCTGAAGGGATGCTTAATTGCATGTATAGTAGGATGTTTGCTACTGTTTCTACAAATGCAGAATATATTAAGCAGCTAATTCATAAACACATGAATATATCTACATGCAAAACACACAAATCCAGTAATAAGTGTTTATCATCTTCTGGTGGTTTGTTTGTGCTCAGTGTTAGCTTCCACATGACTTAGCCCATGTAGCATTAGCGGTTTGGGGAGCTAAACTGCTGCCACATGAGTTGGAGTTCCTCATACTTCAACATCACAATCTTGACTTTTCATTTCTCCTTTAATGGAAACTGCACTGCAGTTTGATGTCACCACCTCGAATTCATATTTCACATGATTCCTGCTCTTTTGACCCAATGACCAGCTCCACTCACTGAGCTGTATGATACCTGCCTTCAATCTGCTAGCTTGTTTAAAATCTTTTTTTTTTTTTTTTTCTTCTTCTGAGAATAAAAACCCAATAATAAGCTAACCATTGTTTACCATTTTCAATTATCAGTTTAAACCTTAATAGTGATGTAGACAGCAAGGCAGCTCTCAGAATAGAGCTAATGATTGTATTTGCGTGGACAAAACAATGATAAGAAAAAAAAAAAAAAAATCTCATTATACAAACCTATTTAGATGCAAATCAATAAACCAGCAATGCAAGAAAAACATGTTTACGTGCGATTTCAAAATTATCGCATTTTTCTCCAGTCTTGACCGCAGAACAGTTTCACAGTCAGGTGTGAGTTCAAGCTGACAGAATACTGATAACGGTGTTTACATGCAAAGTGAAACTGAGGTAACATGCAGAAATCCAGGTGTCAGATGGGTTTTGTTTAAATCATTTACCTTTTTCCCCCAATTACAGACACTGCAAAGCCATATACTGTACATGTCCTTTGTGTGTTTGCATGCATTGCCTTACACCAATTATGCTTAATAACCTGTCAACAATAGAAGATCATGTAAACAGTTTAAGATGGGTTTGTTCATCTGGCAAAGGTCATACACGATTGAACCAAAACACGTTTATATCATTCTGGTGGTTTATTGTGTACATGCTGGTTTCTGAATTCAAAACCAGAGATAAAAAATAAATAAATAAATACCAGATGCTTACAAATCTCATGTAAATGCAGTTTTTTGGTTCTGATAGCACTAATGGATGTGCAAACATTTATTTGTCACTTTTAGCATAATTAATGCAAAACTGTGCATGCACACACACGCATTGTTAACCTAGCATTTTACCATTTGAGACAAATCATAATCTGAAACAATCAGAATGCTGCTTTTCATGATGAATAATGAATTTCATTACAGGGCAATTTATGTTTCTGGCTATAAGCTGTAGTCAAATACTCAAAAATGGTGTTTTGCACCAAAATCATTTGACACAACCTGTTCATATTAACTCGCCGAAAGCTGAGATAGTTTTCTAAATAAGGCTAGAGCATCCATCACAGTGCCTACTCAGGTAAGACCTTGACTGCAGTGTAATATGTGAATTCTGATGTTGCTTGGTTACTGTGGTCACAGCGCTAGGCAACCCCAGACTAGAGGTAAGTGGATACCACAGCTAATGCCAGATTCATGTGCAGTCATGGATTCAGGTCTGAAGCAGTCGGGTAATTACAAAGACATCTTACCAAACTTTCCAAATCAACCCCTGCAAGAAAATCCAGTCTACGATTTTTTAAATAAAAATAACAAAATATAATAAACCACAAATAAATGAGCGCACACACACATAATATAAATACACACACACACACACACACACACACACTGAAATAAAATAAAAACAATTATTAAATAAAAACATAAACATATATACATAAAATAAAATACTAATAGTGCCTCTTTTAATAATTAATTGTATCTGCTGAACTGAACTGTGCCAATTTAGTTTTCTCTTCTAATTTTCTGCAAGAAAACATAATAGTTTATTTATATATTTATTTATTTTTTTCTGACTCACCTACTTCCACTACAAACTGTGAATGCATCTCTGCTGCACTTTCATACTCAGGATTGCACTTATTTGAGCCCACACTATAGTCACAACTCCTAGCTCTAAATTAATCAGGGCATGAGCTCCAAAAAGTATTAGTTAGGAATCATGTGCAGAAGTGTGAAAAGGACATTATATGAAGTCTGTTTACTGAGACTGCAGTACAAGAGTGCATTCATCCCAGTCTGTCACCACTATAGAGCTGAGCCTGAGATGAACTTAAGGTCTGGCCGCAGTACTGGTAAATGACACAGACAGCTTGAGGAGCTTATTGCGTGTTTCTGGTGCTAGTCTCAGCAAATGCTCGTTTATCTACTCCAGGCTGCACGCAGATGTGTTTGCTGCCATCAGACATCGACAAAACTGTCTGATGGCTTTCGTCAGATCTCATCCACCCAACACACGAGCACACACGCGCATGGCAAAAATCTCACAGCTTGAACAATTGTGCATTCCACACAAACTCTGTTATCACACTACTCTCAGCACGACAGAGAGAAACACGGAACATCCTCCAATCAACAAGAAAGACTCTGGGGAAAAAATAACCCACCCTGTGTACCAGCTGTTCATGTTGAGCCTGTTCTCATTTACCAGCTCTGGATTAATGTTGAAATTCAGATTTTAAGGTCAAATCAGAAGAAATTATGAACGAATATACTTGGTATGACAGTAAGTGAGTATTGTGTATTTGCATGTAGTTTATTATATATATAAATGAATAAATAAAAAAAATCATCACAAACAGCTTTTCCACAAACTGAGGAAAATATTCATATATAAAACATCATAGTAATACACAATACTAAAATAATGCCATAAACATTAATTTAACAATATAAGATGTAACATAAAACCCTAGTGTACATACATGTAACTCATAGAAAAAAATAAAATAAATAAAATAAATTAGAATAGCCATCAAATCTGAAGTGTTACACAGGAAATTCTGGAAATGTCAAGTTATGTTTATTCACTAAATTTTAAGATGTCTTGTTCTTTTTCACTTCCAAAAACTGTAAAATCTAAATAATAATAATAATAATAGTTTACTGTAAAATTACATGAAACATCCCATTATATATATTACAGTTTTTCATATAATGTCTTTATATAGAGGACAAACTTACCGTACCGTAAACCAATTATTATTATTTATTTAATCTTTTTTTTTTTTTTTTTTTTTTTTTTTTAGATTTTAACTTTTAACATAAAAAAAAACAACATTACTTAAATTTTTTAGTCTTTTGCCAGTAAATGTATAAACATATTTTACAGTCTAGAGTTTTGTGGGTGGTTGCTAGGGTGTTCTGGTTGGTTTCTAGGTGGTTTCATGCAAAACTATTGTTGCATCTGAAATCGAGTACTACCCTACTATACAGTATGTGAAAAACAGTACACCAAAAGAGTAGTATATCCGAACTCATAGTATTCAAAAAAATAGTATGCAAAAAGCACGCAGATGACATACTGCTTTACCCGGATAATGAAGTGGGCATTCAGTGAACACATTCAAACCCCATGAGGGCACAGGAGAGGATTTAAGTATGGCAGTGAAGTATGTGATAGTAACAACATGCCAGATGTAGTACTGTACATCTGAATTTAATTTATGCTACCCATCTTAATACTATATAAAACATACTTTTTTAACGGTCGCAAAGTAAGTTCAAATTCAAATGTAGTACATACTCAGTACACAATTTCAGATGCATCATATAAGTCTGATCACATAGTTATGCATAAAAGTTTAATACAGCAGATTAGTGGTTTGTAACCAAGTATGAGCTATATTAACAGTGATGCTTGCTTTAACACTAATTAGCTTACATTATGAAAAACAGATGTCAAGGAAAAGTTCCCACAAGGAAATGTACACAAAGTTGTTTATATGAGATAGTGATCTGACTGTTAGCATTGGCTGACATCCAAATTAATGCAAACATCCCTTCCAAAAAGTTTGCAGAATAACAGCGGAAGTAATACAAAACATCCCACCATGTTTCTATTCCCCGTGAAGCTCAGCAGACTTCTAAAAAGCTCAGTTATTTGTCGCAGCATAGTCGACAGAGTCCAGCTATTGTGCGAGTCAGGTCCGTGTTGCAGAATAAGAAGAAAATGCCACATGCTTACAAATTACTGCCAGCACTCCGTGCGTCGCCATGGCAACCCCCTATCCGGTGGCCACCCTCCTCCATGATTTAATAACTTCTTTCTGATAAATATTTGGAGGAGGAGGAAACACCTTTTATTGCCATTTATATAATCTATTAAATAAAAAACATATTAAATATTTGAGCATGGAGATTATTTGACCACTTAGGGCTGCTGCATGGAATAAAATTCTCCCATCAGCACATTGGCAGTCAAAAAAAGAAAGATTTTCCACTGAACATTTCCATGCAATGATGAAATGGGCCTCACAAAAATTGCAAGATGCACTAAAATAAACCATCAATCTCTCTATATACTCTATATATATATACACTCACACACATGCTCGGTCGGGTGTAGATAAGAACAGATTGTAACTGTAAATACACATATGAGCCTTTATCTTTCTCTCATGCACTCGTATGACCACTCGTACACAAACTTCTTAGGGCGAATCAGAGTCTCCCAGTTTCCATGGCAACTGTCACAGAAACAGTTTTGGAACCAGACCGGCATTCTGAAAGCAAAGAGTGCCACCCGACGACACAACCGTGCTGAGTCACAAGCTTAGCCCTGCCTACTGAAACCTGACAGCATGTGACGATTCAGTCGACACAATGATCCACCGAAAAATACTTTGTGCATGGATTTTCCAGTCTGTTTGATCATTAAAGTAACAGTTCACCTAAAAGTGATAATTTGTTGAAAATTTACTCACCCTCAGGCCATCCAAAATTATTTTATTTTTGTTTTTTTTTTTTTTTTTTTTTTTTTTTTACTGAACAGATTTGGAGAAATTTAGCATTCCATCACTTGCTCACCAATGGATCCTCTGCAGTGAATGGGTGCCGTCAGAATGATAGTCCAAACAGCTGATAAAAACATCACAATAATCCACAAGTAATCCACACCACTTCAGTCCATCAGTTAACATTTTGTGTGAAAAGCTGCGTGTTTGTGAGAAACTAATCCATTATTAAGACGTTTTAACTTTAAACGATCACATCTGGCCAAAATACAAATCCATAACCCATAATAATGCTCCCTTCTGTGAAAAGTCCATCTCATGTTGTCCTCTCACATCAAAATCCACCAACTTATGTGTTTAGGACTGTTTTGGATTGTTTTTTGCGTGTAAACTGTGCTTGATCTTTGCATATTTCGCTCCTGATTCAGACGAGAAATCAATATTACGAAAAAGGGACTTGTATCTTAGCTGGAAGTTCACTGACAATTAGGCAATATCACGTTCATAATCGCAGATTAATCGCATTCGCTTATCAGTGAACTTCGGCTCTGTGTAGTGAATGCCGCTCAATCTGAAAGCAGGTGATGGTGATTTACTACTAATCACGGGACCGGCTTTAGTGTGAGATGCTCATAACACTCGAATGTGATTAATTGCACAGCCCTAGTTTGAAGTTAAAATGTCTTAATACACTCTAAAAAAAGCTGGGTAAAAAAAAAAAAAAAACACATTTCTGGGTGATTTGGCAACCCAGCACTGGGTAAATATTGGACAGAACACATGCTCTTATATATTCATGATTGAAAAGTTACATCAGAAACAGCTTCACCTTGTGCCATCTAATCTGTCAGACATTTAAGTTTGCACCCGTCAAACGCATTCATTTGGTAGGAGGTGAAACTTTCTTGGTGGCGCCGGCACATCGTTCACTTTGAGTGACACTGACCCAGCGCTGGGCACCAATTCACTGCAGAGGATCCACTTGTGAGCAAGTTATGGAATGCTACATTTCTCCAAATCTGTTTTGAGAACAAACTCATCTACATACAAAATTGAATGGCCTGGGGGTAATATAAATTTTGGTTGAACTATTCATTTAAGCAAACATCCATGCACGTGTGTATGCATTAGGTAGCTGCACCGTCAGTTTCCCGCCACATGCAAATACAACAGGACTGTCAACCTTAATGGAGATGAATAGCTCTGGTCATGATCAAGCAATAAGAAGTGGGCCACAGTTATCTGAACACTCTGGAGAAACTCATACAGAAACAATATGAGGTAACGATCACTAATCACTGTGCTATTAGTGATAAAACACATTAACTCTATAAATTGGCTATACTGTATGCCCAAATTTGTGACATAAGCTATTAATACTGGAGTACCCCAAAGTAATTATAATCTTGCTAGAAACTATTGTCTGGATTTGCAAATGAAAGTCTAAGTAACTGCACTGCTGACGCAAGTGACAGAAATTTGCTGATTTATTAATTTATTATTTTGGCTATAGAAGTGAGGAAAAGTTCAATTATTTAGCATGTAATGGATTAAATGAACATGAAAGAACCTTTGAAACCTTGCCATGTTATCATAAAATACTTGAAACTACTACATTAACCAGGGGACATTGGATATGAAATTCACTTTTACATGGTGTTTGAACTTAAATGTGTGTTGGCAGTGTGTGTACACAACCACCCTATAATGATAAAAATCTACCCAGTACTTGTTTTTAAATCCCCACAAATCATAAGCACTTTCTCAGAGCAAGCCTTCAGAGATTCTTGGCAAAGTGATATCACTTTGCATAGGCCCTTCCCATGACTGTTGACGGACACTGCCTTTTTAGCATAGACCCATGTACCCTGAGTGAGCTGTCCGGCATTGTTTTGATGCCGCAGCAGGTGTAGACATGAATGTCTCCTAAGCAATTAAGGTGTTTTGTTTATGGATGTAATAATGAACATAGCAGTCATCTTACTCCCAACATCTGAGCCACTGAAGACACGGTGGATTACCCCCATCTACCTAAATTTGTTTATGTCTGCAAAAATCATTTTACACCAGTCTGCTTTCTGCCTTTCCTCTTCCCCGGAAGAGATAATATAAGAGATAATATAAGAGAATAATACATAAACATAAAAAAAATCAATCCGGTGTTTCCCACAGACTTACACTCTATGTGTGGCAGCACTTCCCCTGGGGGAAACAAATATGTATATAACATACATATAAAACAGCAGACAGGTTTATTAAAAGTGCAAATTCATTCTTTGCCAGCAGGATGCACTTTTGGAGTGGCAGAATTAGCGGTTTCCCCCATAACGGCTGCAATCAAAGTGCTGCGCTCATAAACGCTGCTTTATCAGGCATTATAGGAAAGATTAAATTAAAATGACATCAAAATTTTCTGAAGACAGTCAGTTCACCTCAATAAAGATACATTTATATAAAAACACGTTTGATTTTGAAACGCGCAGAGCTCATGCTTATTCAATGAAGTCAAAGCCTTTTGGAAAATCTATTTGTGGTAATCAGTCAGTGTTGATATTGTGGCAGGCCGTCACAAATAAATAAATGTATGGGAAACCCTGCAATCAGTCAATCAATCAATCAATCAATCAATCAATCAATCAATCAAACAGGTTTGGAACATGAAGGTGAGTCAATTATGTATTTATATTTTTATCGACTGACTGACTGACTGACTGACTGACTGACTGATTGATTGATTGATTGATTGATTGATTGATTGATTGATTGATGACCTACCCCTTTAACTACTGGCAGAATTTTTGGAAGTCTTGATTACCTAAAACAGTAACTACAATGATACAATTAAGTCTTTGGAATAACTAAAAATAAAATGAATGAAAAAGTATGGAATGATGAAATATAAATAAATAAATCTGCCTAAATTTGTCTTATTTTGGCTATTTGTATGATGAAAGCTTATGAAGAAAAACTTTTTTTTTTTTTTTTTACACTTTGGAATGTCAAAAAATTTTATGAAAAAGAACGTAATGACAAACAAAAACAAAAAAAACAGTAATTTTTTATTTCATGTATCACTAAGCTATTTAGCATTCTGATACTAGCATCATACCAGCACTGGGCGTCCAGAAATGTCACTAGGCTTTTCCATAAAGCTCCTAAAAGTGCAAACACACCGTGTTTATGAAACTCTGTCTGCACACAGCGTGAAAAGTATTTTGTGGAGAAAACAAATTAGGTGCCACCAACACAATAGCTAATGCATTTGACCAGCCAGTCAATGCCCATATATTTACAGATGTCAAGATAAGACTCCAATTAGGGCCAAATGCTGCTGGAGCAGCAAATCTATAACCATCCATCAAGCACCGCCAATTGTAACAAACTGGCAAGGAACATCCAGTTCATCTAATGCGAATCTTTTTCCTTTTTTATGACGAGAGGAAGCCAGCTGCAAATGTGTCTTCCTAAATGGCCGTGAACGGTAAATCGCATCAGATGCGGTAGCTGCGAGAGAAGGAGGGGTAAAATGCACAGAATTGACTTCTAGCTTTGTGATATGTGACTACATCATCTGGTACATTAGTGAGAGAATGGCTGATGCCTGTTTGCCTGTGTTCAATGGTAACACTATTCACAGACAGAGCTTTAAATAAAATATAGGAGGTGGTGTCTGAAAGAGCGTTGTGGCTGATGGGAGTGGATTTTCCGTGTAATGAGAAGTCAGGATTGTGCAGCTGCAAATTGTTGAATGCCCGAGCGTGCCGTGTCTGTCTCTCTTTCTCCTGCTCTTTCTTATTCTCTACACTGGCTGGTGTAATGCGAGCGTTTATTAGCTAACGCGGTCACCCACATGCTTTTAAAAATAGCAGCCTCTTCCCTCTCACTGTCAAGGCCGATGAGAAATAAAGCGCTCTATTGTGTAGCGAGAGGCAGCTCTAAAACAATAGATGATCTGAATGGGCTTGAGATGGAGGAACGGCTTTGTGCCGGCTCTCAATTAGACGTGAGAGGCGTTAACTCGAGCCCGGCTGGTTCACGTTCCAGAGCCACTTAGCATCCTGTTGCATTGTCCTGCAGGGACGTTACCATATGTCAATCCAATGGGCAATCACCATCCAAAATGGCAATCTGCATCCAAACACAGTCATGGATGTCAAAAGTGGAAGCTGACAATTGAGAGAGTTAGAGAGAGAGAGAGAAATCCGCCTGCCAGAGAGGAAGAGAGATGGAAGGGTTGAACTCATTAAAACAGACTTATGACTACAATCTGGTGCACACTGCAGCTCATTCTGGCTAAGAAGAAGCCCGCTTAGACACACATGCAAAGCGACAAATGTTGGATTTTATGTGCCAATTAGAGGCATGTTGATCTGAAATGATCATCTGAATAGACTATACTACGATAATAGGTCGGCATTGAAGAAAAGTTATTCAGATAATGATACGGAAGTCTCTATTAGCTCTAAAAAAAATGCTTAGAGTCTCTTCGTCCAAAGGTAATATGGATTAATTATTTCACAAATACAATGGAGAAGATGAAGCCGAATATGCAGTGGATAATCTTACATTGATGAATGTCATAAGGGGAGGTCATATTACATCTTATTTTGGTATTTTAGACATGAAAAGCATTCTGACTGATACAGTATGTGCTAACCTAATATTGTGCTATAATCTGAAGCATCAGTAAAAGTTCATACAGGATTTAGAGACTGTTAGAGTTTAGAGACGGGGTTATTAAATAAATATTATAAACTAAACCTACATAATGGTGCGGCAGTCTTGAACAAATCACTGAATATATTTTAAAGATTTGTTGTCACTAACCTTTTAAACTTTGGCAAATCCAAAACAGTAATGTTTGTATGACAATGACCATCGCTATAATAGAATAGAATAGAATAGAATAGAATAGAATAGAATAGAATAGAATAGAATAGAATGCCATGATGTCAAGATGATGATTTGATGCCACACACTTATTATTATGAAAGTCAACATTAACTAATGTTTTAGATAATTTACTTACTTGTAAAGACAAACAAACAAACAATTACTGTGAACAATTAATAAGAAAAAAATGATCAAAATATAATAATCCTGTCTCTTAATTAACTTCTCTTTTAGTTAAAAAAAGAATATAATATAATATAAAATGTAATAATAATAATGAGGCAGATAAAAGTCTGAATATATTTTTTAAAATGTGATGTCACTAACCTTACAGTGATTATTTCATCCTTAAAAGTTATCAGACTGTAAAAACCCCTGTGCACTCTGACTCTAGCCAGTTAGTGAACATGACATGCCAAGACTACAAAACAGCAATAGACAAAACTGTTTTTTTTTTTTTTTTTTTTGTTGTTGTTGTTGTTGTTGTTGTTGTTGTTGTTTTTAATCTGTGATTTGAAACATGAAATCATAATTTCCATTTTTATTGCCCAAACTACCCAGGCCACCCAAGCCAATCGCATCTGCAAAACAGTGCATTGTATTTCCATATCAGCATGCTGTAAACCTCATCTTGTATAAAATGAGGTTAGCGTAATCTTGTGTTGGCCTTACACAGAGTAGAATAAGGTGTATTATTTTTAACTGGCAGAAACACAGTTGTGAACTAGAGCTAAAGTGACCCAGTCCTCTGGGTGAGACCCTGACAATCTGATCCATGTTCTCCAATAAACCTCTGGAAGTCGAGGAAAGCAAGAGGTTTGATTCACACTCATGCGCGCACTGAGATAAACTGCATTTGCTCATAATGTCTCATTATTTTGGAGCTTTTTTTTACTCCCATGCGATGCTGCCAAGAGCACAAGCTGACATTTGTAATGCAGCTTTATTTATTCTTCATTTGTTTGTCTGCACTGGTCTTACAAGGGACGTTTGATATGAATTGGGGGTAGAGAGTCCCAGTGCCATAAATGGAGGGTATGAATGTGCAGGTAGAGGAACACAGGGAATTCTGGAACCTACTGAATTCAATGGGTACCAGAGTTACAATATACTGAGAGAACTAAAGGCAAACACAACACTTCCCTTTCTGATTAGTAGGATTAATCTGGGATCTACGTTTGGAATTACATTTCCCCATGAGATTTCCTTAGACACTTGGCTGCCTTATAATGCGCTCGTAAATGTAGGTTTAAATTATGCTGCTCTATGTCCAAATATTTACTATTTTATTGCTCTCCTGCTTAATGTTTATTAAAGTGAGTCCATTTCGAATCTTCGAATCTTATTTAAAGTGCAAATTCGAAGTCTTCGAATCTTATTATTTATTTATTTTTTTACTTTTATGAACTTATGTTCCCTGTTTGGCATTGTAAATGTGCAAAATGTGTAATATAAATAATAAAATGTGTTTAAATGCAAACATTTATCTTCAGTTAATAAAATATTAGTCACAAAGACAATATTAACAATAGATATCATTTAGATAATAGAATAAAATACCGATTTGCTACATGACCTGGGCAGTTAACTTAACATGAAATCATAATTGAAATAATTTGCTTTTTTAAAACACATTCTAATTGTGACCAATCCATTAGTACACATTATTCTAGTGAAAAATAAATAAATAATAATAATAATGATGATGGTGATAATACTAATGTATGACTTTATAATGTTTGATCTGAACTTTCCTTTTCTGCTAAAATAAAATTAATGGAACTTGATGTTCAGCCTCCACATCCATTTAAAATATGATCATATTTATGTTAATATGATTCCTGGGACAACATTTTTAATCTTTCTTGAACTGACTGCAACTTCACATTCAGGACCGGCTTTATTCTGCTACGAAACGCCCACTTCATAAAAGACTTTTGACCAATAGAAGATCTAAATGTCACTGATTGACCTGCTGGCTCAATACAAAGAATGAAAAACCTCAAAGGTTTGCAGTGTTGTAGGAGCTGATGGTATATTTTAACATTTTGAATGTACTATTATTTGTCACTTGCCATTTATTATTCATATTAAAAAAGACAGAGAGGGTGACATCATCTAAAGGCATTTTTCATGCTCTGTCCCCTCACACACTGCCCTATTAAACATTTTCTGCAACACACTCAGTTTTGCAACATTTCAACATAATAATTTTTGCCTTGCATGTAGTCAACGCATCACTTCCTCAGATGTTTCTCCGGAGCTCAGTTTGTGTCGTTCTAATTGCTGTCATTTGTGTGAACACGCTCCGAGTTTTAGTGCAACATTAGCGCTGCCCTTGAGAGGAGCCGAGGCAATAAAAGCTGCACTGCAAGCCCACGATAGAGTTATAACACCGCCTAAAGAAGAAATCGATCATGGCGGCCCGTCAAACAACCATAACCAACTCTGTCTGAAATGTGTCTGTGACTCTGAGCATGATGGGATTACAACCGCACCCGGTGTCTCTAACCAAATTTCCGACCGGTGGGGCCAGAGAGAAGCCGTGCCCGGAATAGTCTGAGAAGATTATCGGAAAAGGGTGTCCGCGTTTCTCAAAGAGTGTTGGGAATATCAATACACAGCTGTGATATGTGTGCGTTCAAGTGTATTTCTTTGTGTTTGTGTGTTCGGTTCTGTTCTTTTCTCTGATGCAGTTTAAGCAGCTGTTTCTCAAATAGTCTCAACCACTTTATTCAGCATAAACCGATAGCTTTCAGGGTAATCACGTTTATTCTTTAACTCTTTCGCCTCCATTTCTCGACCCCTCACCTGCTTAAAGTCACAACGACCTGCAGAACTGGTGCGTTCCATTCCTCTGAAGTCATTTCACAGTCCCTGCTGCAATAAAACTACACTAGTAAATTTCATCTGAATCAATCTAAACGTCATTATGCGCTCCCACTAAGGGGTGAAAAAAATCCAGCATAAATGATGATAACAGAAGCAGCGTCTTGAGATTTTGCTGATAATTGTGCTTTTGTGATTGATAGAACAATTTAGGTTTACAGAGCATGAGAGGTTATAGACATAAACTCTGTCGCCAGGATTGGCCGGCTTGCCAGGAAGCTCCATCACGGCTCTGACAGGAACTCCCCTGCTTTACTAAATATAAAATAACAGCCACAAGCAACTTTTGTGATATCCTAAGCAGCCTCGTTCTAAATAAGAATTACAGTCCTATATGTTCAGATGCTAATATATTTGGAGGTGTTTTTCTAAGTGCAAAGCCTTTTGTTCAACGTCCCCTGAGGAACATCAAATCACTGCCTCAGGCCAATCGGCATGAAAATTTATTGCACACATCAGTTCACTGTTTATGTTATGGCCTAAACCATGGTTAAGCGAAAGAAGAAAAAATCAAGTGTGAATTGATGTTAGATAGAACTCATTTTGTATGTTTTATTCAGAGTTACCCAAATATTCAGAGTTCAAATGCCACATTATGTTCTTTCATGTATAGAAGTATTTTAACTGTAATAATTCCAGCTGTAATCATTTCTGATTAAAGTCAAACGACAATTTTTAAGCCAATATGGCCACATTAAAACTGATAACAGTGATCCAAATGCACAGTAAAGCAATTTAAAAATCTGCAAAAATTTATATTTTAAATAAATTATAAATAAACATATTCTCACACCAAACATTGATTTGATTTAGTTAATAGAAAAAAATTATAATTGATAAATAAAACTGATAAAGCAGTAAATGAAAAAAGATAATCATTAAATAAAACAATGAAATAGTAATTATTAAAATCTTTAATGAAAAGAATTCATGATTTTATTATTATTGTTGAAATATTTCTGTCACAAAAAAAAAAAAAATAAAAAAAAATTGATTGGTTTAGTTTATTTAAATGTATTTATATAAATTAACTGAAATAAGTAGGTTTTTCCGAGGAAAATATACAAATAACTCTCATAATATATATAAAAAAAGAAAAAGAAAAAAAAAAGATCCATGTAATGCAAGTAAAATGATGCTATTTAAGTGATTTTGTCATAAAGGTAACTTTCCTATTTCCAATACAACAATATTTGATTAGACGCTATGGAGCTAATCATAATAAATTTACATTCACAAAACATTCTGGAAGTCAAAAAATAAAATAAAAAATAAATAAATAAATAAAGCTTGACTGGCCAAATGTGACTGCCCTCTTCTCTCAACTTCCATTTTGATGGGCATAGACCGAGACATTTGTAATCGATACCCCGTCTCATTTTGAAGTTGCTCCAATCACTATTCAGAAGACCCTTATTGAGAAAAGTTATCAATAAAGGCTCCCACTATCACAGACATGAGCACAAAGGTCAGGACCTGAGCCTCGGATAACTCAATCCACTGATTTTCTGTCCTCACTCGATGGAATTGGGTTCAGCTGTGGCAATCAATGTGAACATGTTGACATTTGCCAGGCTTGCTATTTATTTTCAAAGCAAAATGGATCCATGAAAAACAAAACAAACACCTGATAAAAGGGGAAAAAGTGTTTTCATGGCTCCATAACCATGATCGTGACCTTCTGCACAGTTGTCTTCCATACGAACGCTGGCATGAAGCTGCTCATCAGTTCAGTGCTGGGAAACAAAGGCAGCTGTGACTCTGCTGTAATTACTGCACAAAGGATCTTCATGCAGAGCCATTGATCAGCTGTTTTCCAGCCCTCCCCATGCTCCTTTAATCTCATCTTCATTCATCTTTCTTTTTTTAAGCGGTGGAATCTCATCAACTTAAGCTACGGAGAATCCCTTTCACGCTAAATCCTGTCTGTTTAGGTTTGTTCGTCATTTCAAGCGGCAACTTCTTCTGTCCTGTATTTCATGACCCACTTCTAAATCTATCAGACAAACACTCTTAAGAATTAAGGTTCTTCAATGGTTCATACTCTTTTTATCATAAACAATTTTATTTTATTTTATTTTATTTTATTTTATTTTATTTTATTTTATTTTATTTATGAGAAAATCTTTGGAGATTTCAAACATTCTTCATATTACATTATTTAGTCTCCAGATCAGTACATTTATTCTTTTTGTTCACCAGAATATAAATGTTTTTACCTTTACATTTACATTTTGTCATTTAGCAGACGCTATTATACTAAGTGACTTACAAATAAGGACAATGGAAGCAATCAAAATCAACAAGAGAGCAATGATATGTGAGTTCTATAACAAGTTTCAGTTAGCTTAATGCAGTACACATAGCAAGGTTTTTATTATTATTATTATTATTATTATTATTATTATTATTATTATTATTATTATTATTATTATATAGTAAATAAAAAGAATACAATAGAAAAATGTGTTAGAGGACTGTTTTCTGCTTTTGTTGATTGTAAAATAAATAAAAAGAAAACAGATAGAATACAAAAAGATTAGAGAAGTGCTAGTGCTAGTTTTTTTTTTCGTTTCTTTTCTTTTTTTACGGAAACAAGCAGTTAGTTAATGAATAGGAGTGCAAGTCTAAAAGGGGCAAGTTTTTTTTTATTATTATTATAATTATAATTAGAATAGAGTGAATAATATATTTGTATAAAGATCAATGGGCAATTATTATATGATATGATACGATATACATCAGTGCATGTTGTTCCAAAAGATTTTATTTTATAAATCTATAGATCTATTTCATAAATCTGTTCATAAAAATGTGTTTTTGAGTTGTATTGTTTGTTTGTTCTATTTGCAATAGCATGCAATGATGTGCAGAAACTTAGAAAGATGATATTGCAAAATAAATCAAAACTACATTGTAAAATAACTGTTTGCCCCAAGAAACTCCTAATTTGCTGATTATTAATAATTTAGGTATTGGGTAGGATTAGGGATGTAGAATATAGTCATGCAGAACAAGTGCTTTAAGAGTACTAATAAGCAACCAATATGTTAATAATAGGCATGTTAATACGCAATTAGTTAATAGTGAGAATTAGCCCCTATACTAAAGTGTTACCCATCATTCTAATATGCTGATTTGCTGCTCAAGAAAAAACTATTATTAGCTGCGATTAACAGTTGTGCTACTTAATATTTTGGTTATACAGTGACAGTGACTCATTAAAAAGATTCTTTGATGAAAACTTAAAAGAACAACTTCTATTTGATTATTTTTTATTATTATTAAATTCATGACAATTCTCATAAGGTTCACTCACTCACTAAGTAAAACACTTAAAATAGAAGAATATGCAGTGAAAGTTTTCACAGAAAAGTATCATTGTTGTACACATTCTACTTTCATGTACTTTACCCATAAAATTATAATTTGAACTTTGGAAGTTGTTTATAAAAGCATTCACTTTACATAAAATCTAATATGAGAAAGAAGAGTGCCAAAGTAATCAGTCCTTCTCTTTGCCCAAAAATCTGTTAGGAAGTAGGAGGTTCTCAGAGCCAGGTGCATGGCAGACTCGCAGAACCTGGCCAAAACGTACACAACATTGGCTGGTAGTATTGAACAGCTGCTTATTTCTGCAGTCACTTATTTGAAGCAACAGACTCATAATCAAAAATCCACCATACAGTTTGTTAAGCAGTGTAAAATAAACCATTTGCCATCCATAATCATTTTGACCAAACTACACTGTATTTTATTTTATTTTTTCAAGTTTGTTGACTAATTAATCTAACTAATTTAACTTTATTTATTTATTTATTTATTTATTTGGTTAAATTTACTAACAATTTCTGAAAATTGAAAATTGTTGCCACACTATTGTTTTTTGTTTGTTTGTTTGTTTGTTTGTTTGTTTGTTTGTTTGTTTTCCAGTGTATAAACTGTAATCAAAAACTATTCTATCAAAAACTATTGATAAAAAACAATTTCAAAGACTAAAATTAGCAGTGAAATAGTATGAAAATAACTCAAATAAATAATCGTTTGAAAGAACAAACACAGAAATGAAATATTAAATGTAAACTATAAATTAAATAAATTAATAAATGAATTAATTAATTAATTAACTGATTTTTAAAATGTTTATTTGTGTATAAATCAACACAATATATTCACAATATTCACAATATATTCACATATTATTCTGATTTAATTCATATCCCAAATTCAAGCATCTGATTATGTCACTTTTGTAGTGAATAAATTTTTTTTATATAATTTTTAAATGTAAAGTTTTAACAATGTAAGAATCTTCTTTTTGTAAATAAATTATAAATTAAATAATGTAAAATAGAATAGAATCTTCCAGAGTTAAAATGAGATTATATATATATCTGAATATGTAGAATTAATCAGTTAACATTACAGTTTACTGATGCATGCTCAAATTTTTTTTATAAAAATGTATAACTTGTGATACCAACAGCAGCTACTAGGGGTGTCCATCAGAACAACACCATCTCCTCAACTCAACTCAACCGCCTTTCCACTGCCAGAAAAATCCCTGTATGATTCAGACAGTGGGTTCATGTGTCCAGATTGCGGCCCGTCTGAAAGCATGGCTGCGCTGCGACCCTGAGGCTGAGCTACGCAACACAAGGCCGGATCACGCTTTCTTAAACAATGAAAACACATTATTGGGTCAATGCCCTGTAAACCCAGTTATTTACCTTGGCTGCTTCACTCGGCACCCGAGGACAAACAGAAGTAGGCCACTAAATAGCCTTAACCTTATTCTGCTGTTTTCCATCTCATTCGCTCTCACTTACTTTCCTCCTCTCTCTTTCTTCAAGAGTTTAAGTACAATCATCTCCCAAAGGACTCACTTAACCTCTCAGAAGACCTTTCATTAAAATTTAAAGTCCACTCAGAGAAGGTCACTGCTCTGTTGACCAAATTAAGAGCTGTGAAGACAGAGAGCATTAGCTTGAATATGTCTGTTTGTCATCACTGAAGCCGTCTCTCTCTGCTGTTACCAGAGCAATTAGACGCCTGCTGGACTTTATGGTAAGCAATGGTACAACCTGTAATAGTTATATGTCTATCACTTTGTTTCTCATCCATACTTATACACACCAACATGTTTCAAGTGTGTGTTTAATGAGTGAGAGCTTCATCTTTTGTGTTGAAACACCAGCTTCCACTAAACATATGAGACGCTACAGTTTGTCATGTAGTAGGCCTTTTGACTTGAGAGCTCGATTTATTTTACTAGAGTGAAAGTTTTCTAAATTTGAGAATAAAGAACTGTACCGTCCAATTGAAAAGGTCCTCACAGGTCATGTGGACTCTTCTATGATTTGCAGTTATTTTGAATGCAATCTCAATGCATTTGATGAATGAATGTAATATCAGTTGTTGCAACTGAGCTTTAGAATGGAGGTCACTAATGAAAACTACTGTATAAAAACGGAAGTTTGCAAAAGAATTTAAACTAAATGTGAATGAACTCTACAAAAAGTAATTACAGAGAAAATGACTTAATATTTGCAGGAATGTGAACCAATATTTATGACATATAATTTGTATATATACATGCATATTACTGTAGCAAAATGCATTATGCTGGTCTCTAACAAAATCTAATAAAACCTTGAATTCAGACCAAACAATTAAATCATCTAAAATATGTATTTAATAATTAGCAAAATATTATTAAATTATATAAATGCAATTAAAAAAATACAAATAATAAAATGAATATTAAAATAAATGATTTAACAGTATTTTAATTGTTAAGTATATTTAATAAAAACTCTGATTTTTTATATTAATATTTATAATAAACAAATAAATATGTATTTATTATTTAATAATTAAAATATTATTAATTATATAAATATAATAATATAATACAAAAACTATACAATTTTATATGTATATGTGTATATATATATATATATACACACACACACACACACACACACACACACACACACACACACACACACAGTATACTATTAAAATAAAATACTACAATAAATACATTTATAAAATCTTTAATTTAATTTAAAAAAAATTTTTTGGATCAATCATACATATATGCAGTAAATACATACATAAAATTTTCTGCTTGAAAATGTTGGTCTAATATATATTTAAATGATAATTATTAAAGGAATAGAGCCTAATTTGTGAAAGTGAACTGCTTTTGTAGTAGTATAATTTGTCTTTTATAGTATAATGCATTTTCACATTGCTTTTATAAATAAATAAAAAATAAAAAAAGTAAAAACTTTAAGTTAGCATCTTTTTCTCCTAAGTCATTTTCTAGTTATAGTGGTAAGGCTGTAAATGTATCACAGTTGGAAGTCAATAAATTAAAAGTTAAAAGAGCCCAGCGGTAAGGAGGCAGATTTAAACTCAGATTTGCACAAAACAATCAAACCAAATGCGAAAACAGCCTTAGTCTATATGGTGCTGATATGCAAACTGTAAACTCAAAATTTGACTAATCCTCCACTAAAAGCACAGTCCAACAGTCTGCCGCTCGTAAAGCCACCAGCTCCGTCCACAACTCATTTGTCTTTACACAAATGAACCTCCCATAACTGATGAGAGAGCTGCATCAATAATTCATCTATACTTCTGATCTTCTCACCAGATTAACGATCCCGCTGGGCCTGTGTTCCCAAACCTATTGTCTTTTTTTTTCTTTCTCTCTGTTTGTGTGATCTATAATTCTAGTGAGCTTTAAACCAAGACCATACCAGAAAATAATGTGTCCCATCACTCCCTCCGCTTTCCTGTCTGTCAGAAGATCCCAAAGTATTTGAGATGTTCATGGTCTCATGTTCTTCAGCCAAGCTAAAATCCTGACTCTTCAGCATGCTGTAAAATCTGAGATATCATCAGCACCCGTTCACCAATTAGTCAGAGCAGATTAGGCAACAAACGTCCTTTTCAAACCGCTGACCTTTTTCGTTTAATCTACACCGCTGGATGACCTTTCAAGTGCTGTTCGCTGTCCTATTAACACCCAGACATTCCTTCAACAGCCCGTTCATCGAAGCTTTTGTATCTCTAGTGGTTTTGCCAGCCTCTTTACTCTGCGCCATTGTGATCAATACTGGCCTTTATCTATTCTGAAGACCTTGTACAGTAAGTGCTTGAAGAAAAGAAAAGATGAGATAGCATAGAGCTCAGCAAATAGCTAAATTACGCAGGAATCCGCAGGGTGAGGTAAAGTGCTTGCATGAAGAGTTAAAGAGGTTGGCATAAAGATGCTAAATGTTAATTAGTTATTGATCCAATTTAGCTGATGATTTCCTATCTAGTGTGAAAAAGAGATGTTTGGGTCTCAGAGTAATACAGTGTTTTTCCATTACTGACTTCATTTCTATGCAGCCTTGTCTCCAAATGCAACAGTAAGAGTTCAGAGAAACCCAAACAAAGGGGGTTTGATGTCTCTGAACCCTTGGTACACTGCAAAATATGATTTTTCAAAACTGTAAATAAAAGATTATTGCAGTTTGTTTAACAAGAAAATATAAAATATATATACTGTATATTGCTGGTTGCTAATTGCTCTGAATGCTTTTGAGTGGAAGCGTGCTCATTTATAATAAATGCAATATTATTTAGATGAATGTGTGAAATAAGAGTGATTATAATTAAGGTTTTTTCTTTTTGATTGTATTTATTTATTTATATATTTATTTTAGTTACTGGCAACTCCTGTGAGGGTGGGGAATGCCATTAATTACTTGTGTTTGCTAAGGTGGTTTTCTCGTAATTACACTGTCGGAAAAGGTTCATCACATAGCTTTTCCACAGGCTAAGGTGAACACTAATATATAGCATCTATACAATGTCATACACACAAATACAAAACACCATCATGACACTAAAATGCAATAAACATTAAACAACATAAGTAATTAAGATATTATTATCATTAACCAATGAACAGGTTTTCATCATAGCATTTTTACAGTCTTTTACATATTATTATATGTAGCTCAAGTGGTAGAGCATTGCGTTAACAAGCGCAAGGTTGGGGGTTCGATTCCCCGGGAACACATGATAGGTAAAAATTGATAGTCTGAATACACTGTAAGTCGCTTTGGATAAAAACGTCTGCTAAATGCATACATTTAATGTATTATTAATATTATTATTATTATTATTATTATTATTATTATTATTATTATTATTATTATAATCCTCTTCACAGGTTTTGCATGGGCAACCAAGTGCATTATTAATAAAAAAAAAAGAAGAAGTAAAACCTAGTTTTAAGCTACTGTCTGCAAAATCCAAATGTAATGATACTATAGAGAATTAAACACACAGTGCATTCCCTTCTATAAAAAGTAAGGAAAGTATGACTCATTGGGCATAAAATCTCATTGCCCATAGGCATGTCAAATTGCATGCAAAAGGTCTTTTCCTCTACAGTATTTCTAAAATAAGAAAGGCAGACAGGCTGAGGTTTAATAACTGCTATTAAATTGTCCTTGTAAAACACTCATAGTTGCTCATTAGGCATACATGCAATAATAACACTGACATGGACCACTGATGGCATTAAAAGAAACGCATGTGTGAAGCTTGAGTATGATGGCAGAACACGCTTAAGGTCAATAAAATGTATTCATCATTAAATTAACAACAGCATCACAGAGCTAAAGCTTGTTGCAAATCAGTGCATGCCATTGTAGTCCAAGTAAAAGAAACCAAAAGTGTATAATAATACACTTTTGTTTTCAAATAAATTATACAATGATTATCTTATAATATATATAGCAATAATTTAAATAAATTGTCATTTTAGTGACCTACAAAAATATATATATATATTATATATATATATATATATATATATATATATATATATATATATATAGGTCACTACAATGACAATTTATTTAAATTATTGCTATATATATATTTATATATATATAAATTAAAAAATGTCACTTTACTATTAATTTAGAGCCTGCTGTTGCTAATTGGCAGAACAGAGTAAATCAGTTGTGCAATATCATTTACTGCTTTGAAAAATGTATGAAATCTGCACAAATGTGCTGGATAGTCACCATACAGAGTGCATGCAATAGATCACACATTGCATTTCCTCCACTAACACACACTCAGGGATTTTTCATTACACAGGGATCCAAATTCAGCAGTTCTGCCCGGTCAGGGCTCATACATCAGGGCCGTGACAAACGGCTGACCCCGGGATGAACGAGCAGCTCCATGGCGGATGTGGATCACGGCGGGACACCTCGGGCCGACCCACTGACCAGCCCACCACTCAGCAAACCCTGTGACATGAATTACCCCACACGCCCAGCAGACTGCTGACAAGACAGAGTGCTTATGAATTATGGACGCACATGCAGCACATGCCTGCGTGAGCCACTAGACTCCTGCAGAAACACACATGGATACACTTCCAGTCAAAGTTTGGACACAAGTCACTGAAATCTGCATAAAGACTTGTAATTACACAAATAAACATTGTGCATATGCATGCATTTCTTCACAAATTAAACATTTTATTAATTTATGTAAAAGAATGATTAGGATCAGAAAGTGAAGGAAATAAGTTGAATTCTTTCAGTAGTGTTCACACACTAATAAAGCACCATTCACAATGAAAACAGTCCAAAACAAATATATGGGATTTTAACGTGAGTAGAAAACAGGAGAAACAGAAGGAACAGTCAGAGTGAAGTGTCTTAATGCTGGATTTGGTTTCTACAAACACACAGCTTTTGGCTTCACAAGATGTTCATTGCTGGACTGGAGTGGTGTGGATTACTTGTGGATTATTGTGATGTTCTTATCAGCTGTTTGGAGTCTCATTCTGACAGCACCCATTCACTGCAGAGGATCCATTGCTGAGCAAGTGATGCAATGCTGCATTTCCCAAAACCTGAAGAAATAAGCATGTCTACATTCTGGATAGCTTGAGGGTGAGTATATGTTCTACAAATTTTCATTTTTAGGTGAACTATTCCTTTAATCTGATGAGAATTACAGTACAGTCATAATAAGTGCAGTCCTCCCGGAGTGACCTGAGGTTAAATGTCTTGCTCAAGGGCATAATGGTGATGCCTTATGGCTCGTTCCGTGAGGGAATTGAACCAGCAACCTTCTGGTTAGCCTTAAGCTGCCATACCAACCACATATTCAATCACATCTAACTCAAATGCCCTCCATTGAAACAACAGCTGTCAGTCAAATAGGCTGGCCTGTAGCTGAACCTCATATTCAATCCTCCAGCAGCAAAACCAAACGCTGAAAAGCCCAGACAATCTTTCCCACCTCCACAGGGACCGGCCGCAGCTTCCCTCTGGATTATCCTGTCAGAGAGCAGGCCGCGGCTCATATTTTACATTTAAAGGTGGGGGAAATGACCAGCCACACTATTTGACCTGTTCCCAGCTTGCATATGTTTTTCTTTTTAAGTGTGACAACAGCATTCTGCGGGTGACATGGTCAGTGATTTACCTCATCCATAAATGAACTGTTTAAAGAAAGACAGAGAGCTCTGCGGCCCAAAGTATCCTTTGTAAACATAAGTCAGCGAGGGCTGTTATAGGCAATGGAATTGGGTTGTTAAGATGATGGACAGCTGCCAGGGTGATGCCGCTCTGAAACTCTGTCTTATTGTCCATTCTTTAATGCACTGCTGTATATTTTGTGTTTCAGTGGAAGCATGTGACATGCTAAAATGCAGATGTCAAAACGTGAGGTGATTTACACCCTGATCGTTTATTTGCTTGCATGCTAAAGGTCATTGAAACTTCAGACAGGTGTGTTCAAGTGGTATCCATGACGACACAGAGCCACTGAGAACAAGATTACAGAATTCAGCTTTAATGATCAGAGGCAGAAAGGGCATGAATTTAAGAACCAGCTCCCTTACAGTTTATAAGTGTAAATGCTGAACTGGAAAGGAGCAAAAATACAATAAAAACAGTCAAATCTGTGAAATTTTTCACGGTGCAATACATGAACACTGTGTAGGGACAGTTCATGCATGGAGCTCTCTTCTAACGAGCTGGTTATCTGAATCAGGTGTGTTAAATAAAGAGACATGCAAAATATGCGTGAGGAGTGGAATTGGAGAACCGCTGATTATTCTTTGATGAATAGGAAGTTCAGAAGAACAGCATTCATTTGAAATGGCAATTATTTGTAATATTAAATGTCTTTACTGTCACTTTTGATCAATTTAATATGTCTTTGATGAATAAAAGTATTAATTTTATTCAAAAATAAAATAAATGAAATCTTACTGCCCCAAAACCTTTAAAATACATAGCATTACAATTTTAGTTAGCACAAATTTACAGGTTGCACACAGTAAATAGTATCACACTAGAAGTTTTACCGAATAGCTATATTTCATCCCATTTCAGTTTCCACATTTGGAATCCAGAAATTAAATTATAATTCATAATGCAATCTCAATTTAATTCTGAATGGCACTCAATCCATACAATAAACAAATTTGTATTTAACACCAGAGCCAGAGCCTCTGTCCGTGTAAAGGCACGAGGATGATTGTGATGCTAGGCTAGGCTAGTAGCCTTTGGATCAGGCTAGTGTCCTTACATTCTCTGTGCCATCCATCTTTCACCCATGATAGATGAGGAAAAGCACAGCCGTCTGTTGTCTCTGTGTCAACAGGAGACGGGAATATATAAGTCACACCAAGGAAACGGAGAGCAAACATTTATAATAGTACCACCTGTCCGCTATATTAATCACTAGTGCTGTTTTCTAACAACACATGCATCAGGGTTCAAACACGCACTGACAAGGCAGCTAATTTACTCATGCACTTCTTCAACACTCATCTACATCATATCCATGAGCCAAACTGAAAGTAGTATTGCAATTTTGCTTGCTATTATCTCCCATTGCTAGCTACTTAAAAAGAGGGAAACTGTCTAAAAGTATCAAACAATTTCTTTACAAAGTAGGTTAAGTCCACATCTCATGATTCTGACAAAGAAAACATTACTACATAAAATAATAAAAATTATTAATCTTTTCAGAATCTGTGTGGCCTTGTTGAATTCACAGCAGATGAATTATAGAAAGAGGAACTTAAGGATGAAGGTCAACTTTATTATTGCTTGATATTATGAATGTTCTGAGAAATGTTTCCATAAGACATCAGAGAGAGGATAAAGGGCGGCTTATGGTCAAAAAGTTTGATTGATGAGGGTCATAAAAGACATCTGTTTTGTACACCTGTTTGGACCCCCCACCCCCCTCTGTTCAGTGTACGTGTGTTGTGTTTTTATTTTTATTGATGGTATTTGGTGGTTTGGGGGGGGTGTTTTTGTGTTTTTGTGTGTTGGGAAATTTTAAAATGTATGTGCTTTAAACTTTAAAATGTGAAAATGGTATAAGGGAAGTTTTTATTAAGGTTTTACATACACAATGCATTTCAAGAAAAAGGTTATAAACATAGACGAAATAGAAACAGTGTAATGATCGTATTTTGTCCCCAGAAAAGAGTAAAAAAGGTTCAAGGTATTTAAGAGTTGTTAAAACAATTTAAAAAGGTGTTAAAGTTGTTACAAATTAAATAAAAAAGAAAACTAGGTTACTGATTATCTATCTATCTATCTAAAATAAACAACAGGTGAGTCAAAGTTTGTAACGTTAAGATGTTAGAGTTTGTTAGGAGTTAGAAAAGAAAACTATATTAGTGGTTATTTATCTAAAACAACCAAACAAACAAACAAAAAAGCATCAGATACGTGCGTTAAACAATATGTTAGAGTCAAAGCTTGTAACATTACAATTTAAAAAGGTGTTAGAGTTTGTTAGCAGTTAGAAAAGAAAAGAAAACTAGGTTACAGAGTTTTATAGCATTTGTATCTTACCTCAAACAAAAAAGAGGCGAACGTAAAGCAAACGGTAGTTTTTCAATGTTACAAATCAGGAAAGTTAGTGTTTTTTCACGTCTGGTGAAAAGTTAAAACAAAAGAAAAAAGAGGTATGTATTTACGCTGATCTAAAAGAAAATGCATCAGACGCAGTCATTAAAACACCAGCACAAGATACTTGTCAAAACAATGTTGTACTCTACCACTAACTACAATTTTAAAAACCGAGACTTTGTTACTGACGGCGAGTTAAACAAAAGAAATAACACCACACAGCAGAGCTTACGACGTCTCCGGTGGATCGACCTCACGAGCCGCTGTCAAACTCAGAATGCGCTCATGAGAGCATGGGTCAGGCCACGCCTACAGCCCTGCCCCTCTAACGATAGAGAAGACACCAGTGCAAAATAAATGTAAATATATGTTAAAAGAATTAAAGTAACGTTTTTAATAAATATACACCATTTCTTAATTGGTGAAAACGTTCTAGCTGTTTAAACATTAGACCAATGTTTTTTACTTTAAAATGAGGTTAGTCTATACGATTTTTCGTCTAAACAAAAGTTCTTGTTGGAAAAAAAAAAAAAGTGTTGTTTGTTTTTATTTTAATTACCCACTCACACTAATCTAAGTCTAGTCTAAATCTAGACTAAATCCTTTAATATGTCTTTTATTTTGTCAATATTAACTTCTGGAATTAAATTTTACATTCATAAATGTAAGTTTTTCAAAACTCCCCCACGATTAGTGTTGTTTAAAGAGGAATTTGTAATTCGTAAATCGTTTTTGGAGACGTTAAAAAGAATGAAAAGTCCCAAAACAAGATTTTTGTATACTTCATTTGAGGGCTTTGGTTTCTTAATGTGAACACCCACTAACAGTCCCCCTAACACCTCCCTAATAACGCAGGCCACAAAGATAGATTTAAATGTATGTTAAAGAATTAAACAAAGTAACGTTTTTAATAAATCGACATCAGTTCATAATTGATGAAAACATTTTACCTGTTTTTAACATTAGACCAATGTTTTTACTTTTAAAATTAGGTTAACCTATACGATTTTTATTTTTTTTGTCTAAACAAAAGTCCTTGTTGGAAAAAAAAAAAGTGCTGTTTTCTTTTATTTTAATAAGCCACTCACACTTACTTTATTAGCCTAAATCCTTTAATATGTCTTTTATTTTGTCAATATTAACTTCTGGCATTGCCATATCAGTTAAAACATGCGTATAGGCATACAAAAAGCTAACTGGAATGAAATGTTTTGGGAAGTCTTTGATTTTCTTGCCATAAGACTTGTTATCAGTTGAAATAGACGTAGAATGTCTAAACTTTTACAACATTACATGAAAGGCTAAATATTTCATCTCAAGTAGTGCATCGAAACGCGCCTGGTGTCTGGGGGACTGTGTGATTACTGGAGCGGCCATATCAGCGAAAGGTATTTTTAAAAAGATTGTAAAACCTCTAAAGGTTTTCAGGGATTTGCAACTCAATTGTAAACTAATTAGTTTTGAGGGGGGTCTGGCACTGTAAATGGTGGTGCTGAGGGTCAGCTAAAGCTCGACATTTTGTGTTCAGTGATCAAAGGGTGACAATTTAAACTTTATGACGTAGACCTGTGAGCGTGAGGTTAGCTGAAAGTTCATTTACTGGTCATAAGGATGTGAGATCTATGATTGTTTTTAACAAGACAGACTATGGTATATAGGAAAAT
This sequence comes from Cyprinus carpio, assembly GCF_018340385.1. Taxonomy (NCBI): domain Eukaryota; kingdom Metazoa; phylum Chordata; class Actinopteri; order Cypriniformes; family Cyprinidae; genus Cyprinus; species Cyprinus carpio. Next base: position 26,597,276 of record NC_056589.1, read on the forward strand.
GTTGTTTATTTAGTTTATTTTAGCTACATTTATAAGTTACATTTATAATTTTTATTAATCCGTAGATCTTTCAACCTCAACATAATCGTACTGAGAATGCAAACAAGTACACAAACACAAGCATACAATCACAATCACAAACACACACACACACACACACACACAAACAAACGTAAACATACAGAAAACATGAACATGCACACAAACAAACACAAACATACCGACTAAAACTTACAATCAAACACAAATATACACCCAAACTCAATCAAGTACACAAATATACAAACAAACAAACTAGGTCACAAACACAAACATACAAACATAAACATACTGTACAGACAAAACATACAAACATAAACCACCAAAACACAAGCATACAAATGCAAACATACAAACTAAAAATTACAAACAAGCATACAAACGTAAACAGTAAACACAAACATACAATTGCAAACATTCTGTACAAACAAACATACAAACTAAAACTTACAAACAAACACAAATATACACTCCAAACTCAAACAAGTACACAAACAAACATACAAAACATACAAACATAAACCACAAACACAAGCATACAACTGCAAACATTCAAAGATACAAACTAAAATTACAAACAAACACAAATATACACCCCCAGACTAAAACAAGTACACAAACATACAAAAACAAACTAGGTCACAAACACAAACATACACGCAAAAACAAACACTTACACAAACACATACACAAAAACACAAACATACTGTACAAATAAGCATACAAACGTAAACAGCAAACACAAACATACAAATGCAAACATACAAACTAAAAATTACAAACAAACATACAAACGTAAACAGCAAACACAAGCATACAAATGCAAACATACAAACTAAAAATTACAAACAAGCATACAAACGTAAACAGCAAACACAAACATACAAATGCAAACATACAAATTAAAAATTACAAACAAGCATACAAACGTAAACCACAAATGCAAACATACAAATGCAAACATACAGAAAACATGAACATGCAAGCAGACAAACACAAATATACCCCAGACTCAAACAAGTACATAAATATACAAACAAACAAACTAGGTCACAAACACAAACATACACGCAAAAACAAACACTCACACAAACACATACACAAAAACACAAACATACTGTACAAACAAGCATACAAACGTAAACCACAAACACAAACATACAAATGCAAACATGTAAAGATACAAAATAAAAATTACAAACAAGCATACAAACGTAAACAGCAAACACAATCATACAAATGCAAACATACTGTACAAACAAACATACAAACTAAAACTTGCAAACAAACACAAATATACACTCCAAACTCAAACAAGTACACAAACATACAAAACACACAAACTAGGGCACAAACACAACATACAAACATAAACATAATTTACAAACAAGCATACAAACGTAAACAGCAAACGCAAACATACAAATGCAAACATACAAACTAAAAATTACAAACAAGCATACAAACGTAAACAGCAAACGCAAACATACAAATGCAAACATACAGAAAACATGAACATGCAAGCAGACAAACACAAATATACACTTCAAACTCAAACAAGTACATAAATATACAAACAAACAAACTAGGTCACAAACACAAAAAGACCTATATTGGATTGAAAATGAGTTGTCATAAGGTTTCTTTGAAACCAAAAGTGCTTCTTATACAAGTTGCTACAAATGTCTCACAGAACTTTTACAACAGATTAGACTTTCTTTCTCACTTTACAATTGGTGTTGTTAACCATGCTGTTTAAAATAGTTTTAAAAAAGTATTATTTTTAGCTTTCAGGTCGGATTCATGTCCGCACTCAAGTGTTTTTTAGTAAGAGTCCTGAGACAAGTGAAAATAGATGCGTGAAAAGACTTTTCTATTTAAGATGTTTTTTAATGACAGACTAAATGCTTTAGATTGTTTAAAACAATTGAGTTTATGCATTTCTCTTGAATACGTATACAGTGTCCGATGAGTACATGAAGCAGAAGAAACACATAACCTCATAAATGCATTGTGGTTCATGTTAATCAATAAAAAAAAAAAAAAAACTTAATTGATATATCATATCTTACTATCTTTTCAAAACACAATAAACATTCTTATGACTTTTTAAATGCGAACAACCGGTTTTGTTGGAAATTAACAAAAAAATAAAAATAAAAAAATAAATAGATGAATAAAAACATAGTGTTATGTTTCTTAGTTAGAATGCTTATAGTTTGTAGTAAAATCACATATTTTAAGCTAAAACATCTTTCTTTCAAACACTCTCATGCACCACGCAGTTTTCACAGACACTCCTCACAAACTGCCAACAAGGTCCTTAAATTTTGTTTTAACATTTAGCTGTAGCTGAGACCCTGATGGAATTATTTTACGCACAGTTTTGGGGAGGTTATAGATTACAAATTACCCTATTTAAAATATAAAAGGTAGTGTAACTATTTCAATTTCTTTAAAAAAGTAATGTAACTGATTACATTTGATTACATGTTTTAAGACTTTTCTAATTATGTTATGTTTTTAACCGTTAATCTTTTGAAACATGTAAAACCGGCCAGGTTAACTTTAAAGTACTCAACAGCTAATGACTGTCAGACTTTCAAAATCCTTCATCACTTAAATTAGGTTGTGATAATTTCTTTTTAAAGCACAACCACCACAAAATCAGATTTGCTCGGAGATTGTTCTGAGATTAAATACATATTTAAAAACACAACAAGATAGTTTAATAGCTATGATACTGTTTTGAAATCAAGTTTTTGCATAGCTATGACAGGGAAAGCACCCGGCATCTAACAACGGGTTGGTAAAACAGTTCAACTTAATAAATAAATATACATCACCCAAGTAGAAAATAAGCATGCGTCCTTAACTCCTGAAACATCTGTGTCTCATATTTTAGAGCAGTCAATGCAGTTTATGAAATATATCAATTAAATCTGCACGTGTGTGAAAAATATTCAGATGTAACCCTTCTGTAATCGTTAACATTTTCATAATTGACTACGATTTAATTATATTTTTTTCTCAGTAACTGTAACTGATTACAATACATTTATTTTATAATCAAATTACATAATTTAGCTACATGTAACTAGTTGCTCCCTAACACTGTTTATGCATTATTACAATAATAGATGGTGAAAGAGTTCATTAACCTCTTTAACGTTAAAAATGAGGACAATATCACTTAACACTAGTTTGGCAAACAAGGGTTTTCTCATAAAACAAGCCAGACCAAAGAAAATTATTTGGTTTCAGGAACAGACGAATCCTAACGCCTATTGCTTCACAAGATAACATAACAACGGTTGTTCTATTACAAGATAGCCAACACTTCAAGCATGTTTTAGCACATGTATATCGTATTATTCTTGAATATAATCATCTAGTCTAAAAATGTTTTAACAATTTTTTTTGTTTGTTTTACAAAGGGGTCTCAATTGAACACATTTAACTAATACCTCATTCAAGCGCTGTAGAGCTTCAGGTCAGGGAACTACAATACCCAGCATACACCTCAGACTTCAAACATGGCCGTCGTGGATCCATATCCCAAAATACTCATACCGTACATGGCAGTGCTCTAAATCATTGGTCTTCTGATTAAACGTATGCTCAGATAACCTATATAAAAAGACGCACATTCCACACTTTTGAGAAGTATACGCTCCTTCCATGTTGTGATGTTACAACCCCATTTTTGTGATCCATTTTAGTGATGCAAAGTCCGATTCACTTCTGCAAAACGATTCATTTGGACAGTTCGGTTCAATTAACCGATTCAATGAACCGATTCATAGTCTCCTTAAGTCATCTCGCAGTTATGTCAGTACACATTTTTTCTTCTAACACCTCAGTGTCATTTTATATCATTGAATCATTTAAATAAAGTTAACTGTGTGAACACATATTGGTGGTTATTGTCTTTTGTTCATTTAAGTTAATGATGTTTGTGGTCGCAGTTTTATGCACCGATCCTTTGTTGTTTGTTTATCTTAAATATCAGTTTTTAGTCGGTTACAAAAGTGTCAGGTATTAAGTTTATTTGTATTTTTTAACTAATTACGGTTACAGGTTACGGGTTATTTGGGTGCGTGCAAGCGGTGAAAACTTAAATGTGACAGTAAATGTGACAGACGAGTGTGTTAGCTACTCAAACAGTCGACCGTGTCATCTTTTAATAAAATATACCATCGAAAGACACTAAGACAAATTATAGGCTAAGTGTTCATTAAGATGCTGAAATGAAAATAAGCCTACAAATATTCATAATTACAATAAGTAGCCTACAATATACCCTATAACAACACAATAGAGCTGCTAAGTACAACTAAATTGCTAGAGTTGTGAGATATAAACTGCAATGTTTTTCATAGCGTTACACTTTGAAACCAGAACGGTATGTTTCCATGACTTTGTTAGCTCTTTCTGTTTGACTTGTGTTTACCACAATTTCACCATTCTTATCTTATTTTACCACCTAATTGTAATTGTTTGGTCTTACGCTTAGGGCCTTATACATTTTGTTTCCTCTTTGTTCATACAAGTCAATATTTCTGTGAATTTGGTTATTAAAATATTGCTTTAAACCTCGTCTTCATTCGAGACGTTTACTTAACATCTTTATATTATCCTAGTTTATATCAGATATAAGATACAAGATTGTTTCTTATTAATTATTATTAAATTGTTAACAAACAAACAAAAAAGTTTCTGAACTCAGAGAACAACGAATAACGAGTGAAGTTGATCAATCTTTTGTTTCAACACTATATTGTTGAATATACATACATACATCGAAGTTGCGAAGAAAATGATAAAATTTGCCATTAAAAACAAACAGTACTTATGCCATTACAGACAATCTAGCCAGAATAGAAAGTCTCTGCAGATTAACATGTTTTGCTCCAATATAAAATCAATCAACGATGCAACAATTTCACAGGTCATAGAATCATAATTTTTGGAACCCAACGGCACACATTGATCTGTTACAGATGTACACAGATAGAGAACGTCATTAATGTCCATCTCATCTTCACATTCAGACATCACTTCCAGAATTTTTCGTGTAGTGACATGCACAGGGTCCTCCCCCGTTACAAACATACTCGTCAAATCAGGCCATGTATATTTCAGGCTTCTTACAAGTTTCATTTGGTTACTGAGATTTTTTTCCTGTTTGCTATCGCCCGTATAATCGTGATTTGGATCGCATGCCGCAGTGATGATCTTATGCATCAGCCCGATCATTTGTCCTCTGTAGTGTAGTTTAAAAACAGGGTCGATAATTTCTTTTTTAAAACAGGTTTTTCCCGCGGTGCACTCCAGTTCTTCGACCTCAGCAGCAACACTCCATTTACCCTCCATGGTGCGTTTGTGCAGCGTCAGACGAATTTTTCAGAATTTGATTCTTTCCAAGACATAAACTTTGTCCCTTTATCAGTATATAATGTTGTCACCGTTACCTAGAATGCGGATGTACTGTTTTAATCCACGACGGTCCAGTGGAATTTCGGATTCGATCTCCGGTTTATTGATTTATTGTATTGTTTATTGTTCGCAGCGCAGCAACTGTAGCGCTTATCAGCCGGTCGTTGTTGGTTTTAGCTATGGGACCTACCCTCACCCCTTGTATGGTGTAAAGGGGCGGGGGTTGTCATCAGGAAGTCATAAACATTGGTCACGCCTAAGATAAGTTTCACTCAAGTCAGTCGTGATATTTTGGTTTATGATTAAAATTTTGGATAATAATTAATAAGAAACGATCTTGTATCTTATATCTGATATAAATTAGGATAATATAATGATGTTAAGTAAACGTCTCGAATGAAGACGAGGTTTAAAGCAATATTTTAATAACCAAATTCACAGAAATATTGACTTGTATGAACAAAGAGGCCCCGCTGACGTGACAGCAAAAACTAGGAAACAAAATGTATAAGGCCCTAAGCGTAAGACCAAACAATTACAATTAGGTGGTAAAATAAGATAAGAATGGTGAAATTGTGGTAAACAAATTCAAACAGAAAGAGCTAACAAAGTTATGGAAACATACCGTTCTGGTTTTAAAGTGTAACGCTATGAAAAACATTGCGGTTTATATCTCACAAACTCTAGCAATTTAGTTGTACTTAGCAGGTCTATTGTGTTGTTATAGGGTATATTGTAGGCTACTTATTGTAATTATGAATATTTGTATGCTTATTTTCATTTCAGCATCTTAATGAACACTTAGCCTACATAATTTGTCTTAGTGTCTTTCGATGGTATATTTTATTAAAAGATGACACGGTGGACTGTTTGAGTAGCTAACACACTCGTCTGTCACATTTACTGTCACATTTAAGTTTTCACCGCTTGCACGCACCCAAATACCCAAAACCTGTAACTCTATCGTAATTAGTTAAAAATACAAATAAACTTATTACCTGACACTTTTGTAACCGACTAAAAACTGATATTTAAGCTAAACAAACATCAAAGGATCGGTGCATAAAACTGGGATAAAAAATATAATTAACTTAAATGAACAAAAGACAATGACCACCAATATGTGTTCACACAGTTAACTTTATTTAAATGATTCACTGATATAAAATGACACTGAGTTGTTAGAAGAAAAAATGTGTACTGACATAACTGCGAGATGACTTAAGGAGCTTATGAATCGGTTAATTGAATCAGTTCATTGATCCGAACTGTCCAAATGATTCATTTTGCAGAAGTGAATCGGACTTTGACTCGCTTAAACGGATCACAAAAATGGGTTTGTAACATCACAACGTGGAAGGAGCGTATACACTACAAAAAGTGTGGAATGTGCGTCTTTTTATATAGGTTATCTGAGCATGCGTTTAATCAGAAGTCCAATGATTTAGAGCACAGCCATTTACGGTATGAGTAATTTGGGATATGGATCCACGACGGACATGTTTGAAGTCTGGGGTGTATGCTGGGTATTGTAGTTCCCTGACCTGAAGGTCTACAGCGCTTGAATGAGGTATTAGTTAAACGTGTTCAATTGAACCCCCTTTGTAAAACAAAAATAACTGTTAAAACATATTTAGACTAGATGATTATATTCAAGAATAATACGATATACATGTGCTAAAACAGGCTTGAAGTGTTGGCTATGTTGTAATAGAACAACCGTTGTTATGTTATCTTGTGAAGCATTAGGCGTTAGGATTCGTCTGTTCCTGAAACCAAATAATTTTCTTTGGTCTGGCTTGTTTTATGAGAAAACCCTTGTTTGCCAAACTAGTGTTAAGTGATATTGTCCTCATTTTTAACGTTAAAGAGGTTAATGAACTCTTTCACCATCTATTATTGTAATAATGCATAAAACAGTGTTAGGGAGCAACTAGTTACATGTAGCTAAATTATGTAATTTGATTACAAAATAAATGTATTGTAATCAGTTACAGTTACTGAGAAAACAATATAATTAAATCGCAGTTAATTATGAAAATGTTAACGATTACAGAAGGGTTACATCTGAATATTTTTCACACACGTGCAGATTTAATTGATATATTTCATAAACTGCGTTGACTGCTCTAAAATATGAGACACAGATGTTTCAGGAGTTAAGGACATATGCTTATTTTCTACTTGGGTGATGTACATTTATTTATTAAGGTGAACTGTTTTACCAACCCGTTGTTAGATGCCGGGTGCTTTCCCTGTCATAGCTATGCAAAAACTTGATTTCAAAACAGTATCATAGCTATTAAACTATCTTGTTGTGTTTTTAAATATGTATTTAATCTCAGAACAATCTCCGAGCAAATCTGATTTTGTGGTGGTTGTGCTTTAAAATGAAATTATCACAACCTAATTTAATTTAAGTGATGAAGGATTTTGAAAGTCTGACAGTCATTAGCTGTTGAGTACTCTAAAGTTAACCTGGTCGGTTTACATGTTTCAAAAGATTAACGGTTGAAAACATTACATATTTAGAAAAGTCTTAAAACATGTAATCAAATGTAATCAGTTGCATTACTTTTTTAAAGAAATTGAAATAGTTGCACTACCTTTTAGATTTTAAATAGGGTAATTTGTAATCTATAACCTTCCCAAAACTGTGCGTAAAATAATTCCATCAGGGTCTCAGCTACAGCTAAATGTTAAAACAAAACTTAAGGACATTGTTGGCTGTTTGTGAGGAGTGTCTGTGAAAACTGCGTGGTGCATGAGAGTGTTTGAAAGAAAAATGTTTTAGCTTAAATATGTGATTTTACTACAAACTATAAGCATTCTAACTATGAAACATAACACTATGTTTTTATTCATCTATTTATTTTGTTTTAATTTCCAACAAAACCGGTTGTTCGCATTTAAAAAGTCATAAGAATGTTTATTGTGTTTTGAAAAGATAGTAAGATATGATATATCAATTAAGTCTTTTTTTTTTATTGATTAACATGAACCACAATGCATTTATGAGGTATGTGTTTCTTCTGCTTCATGTACTCATCGGACACTGTATACATATTCAAGAGAAATGCATAAACTCAATTGTTTTAAACAATCTAAAGCATTTAGTCTGTCATTAAAAACATCTTAAAGAGAAAAGTCTTTTCACGCATCTATTTTCACTTGTCTCAGGACTCTTACTAAAAACACTTGAGTGCGGACACGAATCCAACATGAAAGCTAAAAATAATACTTTTTTAAAACTATTTTAAACAGCATGGTTAACAACGCCAATTGTAAAGTGAGAAAGAAAGTCTAATCTGTTGTAAAAGTTCTGTGAGACATTTGTAGCAACTTGTATAAGAAGCACTTTTGGTTTCAAAGAAACCTTATGACAACTTGTTTTCAATCTAATATAGGTCTTTTTGTGTTTGTGACCTAGTTTGTTTGTTTGTATATTTATGTACTTGTTTGAGTTTGGAGTGTATATTTGTGTTTGTCTGCTTGCATGTTCATGTTTTCTGTATGTTTGCATTTGTATGTTTGTGTTTGCTGTTTACGTTTGTATGCTTGTTTGTAATTTTTAGTTTGTATGTTTGCATTTGTATGTTTGTGTTTGCTGTTTACGTTTGTATGCTTGTTTGTACATTATGTTTATGTTTGTATGTTGTGTTTGTGCCCTAGTTTGTGTGTTTTGTATGTTTGTGTACTTGTTTGAGTTTGGAGTGTATATTTGTGTTTGTTTGTAAGTATTAGTTTGTATGTTTGTTTGTACAGTATGTTTGCAATTGTATGTTTGTGTTTGCTGTTTACGTTTGTATGCTTGTTTGTAATTTTTAGTTTGTATGTTTGCATTTGTATGCTTGTGTTTTGTGGTTTATGTTTGTATGTTTGTTTATACAGTATGTTTATGTTTGTATGTTTGTGTTTGTGACCTAGTTTGTTTGTTTGTATATTTGTGTACTTGATTGAGTTTGGGTGTATATTTGTGTTTGATTGTAAGTTTTAGTCGGTATGTTTGTGTTTGTTTGTGTGCATGTTCATGTTTTCTGTATGTTTACGTTTGTTTGTGTGTGTGTGTGTGTGTGTTTGTGATTGTGATTGTATGCTTGTGTTTGTGTACTTGTTTGCATTCTCAGTATGATTATGTTGAGGTTGAAAGATCTATGGGTTAATAAAAATTATAAATGTAACTTATAAATGTAGCTAAAATAAACTAAATAAACAACATTTTCCTATATTCCATAATCTGTCTTGTTAAAACAATCATAGATCTCACATCCTTATGACCAGTAAATGAACTTTCAGCTAACCTCACGCTCACAGGTCTACGTCATAAAGTTTAAATTGTCACCCTTTGATCACTGAACACAAAATGTCGAGCTTTAGCTGACCCTCAGCACCACCATTTACAGTGCCAGACCCCCCTCAAAACTAATTAGTTTACAATTGAGTTGCAAACCCCCAAAAAACCTTTAGAGGTTTTACAATCTTTTTAAAAATACCTTTCGCTGATATGATCGTACCAGTAATCACACAGTCCCCAGACACCAGACGCGTTTCGATGCACTACTTGAGATTAAATATTTAGCCTTTCGTGTAATCTTGTAAAAGTTTAGACATTCTACGTCTATTTCAACTGATAACAAGTCTTATGGCAAGAAAATCCCATCTTGATTTTACCACATTCATTCCTGTTTAATATTTGTATGCGTATACAGGTTTTAACTGATATAGCAGTGTGTAATGTTGTAAAAGTTTAGACATTCTACATCTATTTCAACTGATAACAAGTCTTATGGCAAGAAAATCAAAGACTTTCCAAAACATTTCATTACATTTAGCTTTTTGTATGTCTATACGCATGTTTTAACTGATATAGCAATGCCGGAAGTTAATATTGACAAAATAAAAGACATAATAAAGGATTTAGGCTAATAAAGTAAGTGTGAGTGGCTTATTAAAATAAAAGAAAACAACACTTTTTTTCCAACAAGGACTTTTGTTTAGACGAAAAAAATAAAAATCGTATAGGTTAACCTAATTTTAAAAGTAAAAACATTGGTTTAATGTTAAAAACAGGTATAATGTTTTCATCAATTATGAACTGATGTCGATTTATTAAAAACGTTACTTTGTTTAATTCTTTAACATACGTTTAAATCTATCTTTGTGGCCTGCGTTATTAGGGAGGTGTTAGGGGGACTGTTAGTGGGTGTTTTTTTATTTATTTTTTTTTTTTCAATGCTTTGAACATTAACACAGAAAGACATACATTACTGGTAGATTTACAAATACTAACTGAGATTACACTCAATTTTCGTTCACACTCTGTACATCATAAAACAAAGAAAAATTGTAACAAAATAAATATAAAGAAAAAGTAGGGGGGAGTAACAGATTTTCACATTAGGAAATCAAAGCCCTCAAATGAAGTATAAAAAAATCTTACTTTGGGACTTTTCATTTTCCTTTTAACGTCTCCAAATACATTACGAATTCCTCTTTAAACAACACTAATCATGGGGGAGTTTTGAAAAACTTACATTTATGAATGTAAAAATTTAATTCCAGAAGTTAATATTAACAAAATAAAATACATATTAAAGGATTTAGTCTAGATTTAGACTAGATTTAGCCTGTTTTAACTGATAAAGCAATGCCGGAAGTTAATACTGACAAAATAAAAGACATATTAAAGGATTTAGGCTAATAAAGTAAGTGTGATTGGCTTATTAAAATAAAAACAAACAACACTTTGTTTTTTTCGACAAGAACTTTTGTTTAGACAAAAAAAAAATCGTATAGACTAACCTCATTTTAAAGGAAAAAAACATTGGTCTAATGTTTAAACAGGTAGAACGTTTTCACCAATTAAGAAATGGTGTATATTTATTAAAAAAGTTACTTTGTTTAATGTATTTTAACATACATTTAAATCCATTTCACGCTGGTCTCTTTTCTGTCGTTAGAGGGGCAGGACTGTAGGCGTGGCTTGATCGAAGCTCGACTGAGTTCATTCTGAGTTTGACAGCGGAGCGTGAGGTTGATTCGACGGATAAGCTCTGCTGTGTGGTGTTATTTCTTTTGTTTAACTTTTTTCTGCCGGCGTGACAAAACGCTAACTCTTCATGATTTGTAACATTGAAAAACTACTGTTTGCTTTACGTTCGCTTCTTTTTGTTTTAGTTTGAGGTAAGATACAAATGCTATAAAACTCTGTAACCTAGTTTTCTTTTCTTTTCTTTTCTAACTGGTAACAAACTCTAACAACTTTTTAAATTGTAATGTTACAAGCTTTGACTCTTGTTTAGCGCACGTATTTGGTGCTTTTTTGTTTGTTTGTTTGTTTTAGATAAATAGCCAGTAACCTAGTTTTCTTTTCTAACTGGTAACAAACTCTAAATAGTTTTTAAATTGTAATGTTACAATCCTTGACTCTCACGTGTTTTGTTTATTTTAGATAGATAGATAACTAGTAACCTAGTTTTCTTTTTATTTAATTTGTAACAACTTTAACACCTTTTTAAATTGTTTTAACAACTCTTAAATACCTTGAACCTTTTTTACTCTTTTCCGAGTACAAAATACGATCATTACACTGTTTCTATTTCGTCTATGTTTTAACCCTTTTCTTGAAACGCATTGTGTATGTAAAACCTTAATAAAAACTTCCCTTACACCATTTTCACGTTTTCACATTTTAAAGTTTAAAGCACATAGTTTTGAACAGTTTTCAATGGCCACCCCACACACAAAAACACTTTTCCCTCCCAGCCAAATTCCATTTAGGTTCATAAAAAGGTCACACACGGGGGCTGTACAGGGAGGGGTGGGGGGTGGGGGGTCCAAACAGGTGTACAAAACAGATGTCTTTTATGACCCTCATCAATCAAACTTTTTGACCATAAGCCGCCCTTTATCCTCTCTGACATCACTCCAATAAATTAAAACACTTTAACTTGAAATAAATAAATATTCATTACACTACAGTTCAAAAGGTTAGGGTTAGTAAGATTGTTTAAAAATAAATTAATTTTATTCAGCAAGTATGTAATAAATTGATCAAAAGTTACTGTAAATACATTTATACTATTGCATAAGCTTTCTGGTTCAAAAATGCTGTTCTTTTGAACTTACTATTCATTAATCAGCAAATTAGAATAATTTCTGAAGGATCATGTGATACTGAAGACTAAAAATGTAGCTTTGTTATCAAATGAATAAATTACATTTTAAAATATATTAACATAGAAAACAGTTATTTTGAATATAATAATATTGCAAAATATTACTGCTTTTTATCTGTATTTCTTATCAAATAAATGCAGTCTTGGTGAGCAAAAGAGACAAAAAGTCTCACTAAACCCAAACTTTTTACCTTTTTTTTTTATTTTTTTTTTTATTAACATTATCTTATTTATCAAGACATAACAGAAATATTTCTTTAAACTGTTAATATGTACATGCATCATTATAGTCTGAGGAGTGGTTTCAGCAATAATGAGAGTTTATGTAATGTCAAAATTTGTATGAAATACAGAACAAAAAGCATCATTTTATTTTATCTTCTAAGAACGTTCTAGAGAGCAACTAACTGATTTCAAAGTTGAATAGTTGCCATTTTCAAAACTAACAGCAGGTAAAACTAAGACAACATTGTCCCACATCTCTAGAATTACTAACTTCATAAATCACTCTGGAAGATCTCTAACATCATCTCTGTATCTTCTTTTATATCTCAATTAAAACCTGATATATATATATATATATATATATATATATATATATATATATATAGATTCATAATTCTTTTGTTTACCCCCGGCTGTTGATCATCATTACACTGTTGTTGTTTTGGGCATTCTAAGTACAATTTATTTGTTTTCTCAATGTTCTCACTGGTTCTTTATTGTTTATATGTTGTGCCCCATTGTGATTTTGTGGATTGCTATATAATGGGAAAAAGGATCAAAGATTACATGTAAGATTCTATGTAAGTTTCATCCTAAAAGACACTTATTTGCAACACATATTTCTTGTTTCTTCACAGTCTTTCACCATGATAGACAGCCCCACCAATGTCCTGACCCTCCTCTTGTTTGCTGACCAGTATTCAATACTGCTATTAAACTATATGTTATAGCCGTCCATACAGAATGCATGTACATCTTATATTTGCATTCCCTCATATTTGCCCCATTTAACGAGTTGTGGCAAATCCCATTGACCCGATTACCAAAGGTACGAAACATTAGTGAACCTTACTGAGGGGGAAAACAGATATATCACCAGCATTCATATTTAAAAAGGGTGAATGGGTATGAATACAGTCTGTCTCATAAAGAGAAGAAAGATGGACTAGGGGGTTTATTGTTGCCTTTATTGTGCTAGAGAAAATTGTAAACCTACATCATACAGAAACATGTTTATGAGTATATGACCTGCAAAGCATTCGTTCCTCCACCTCCACCATTCATTCATTCATTCATTCATTCATTATATGCTTTCATGCATATGATTTAAAAGTGTTGAGAGAACACATCATGAGGAGAAAAAAATGCCTCTTTTTCCACTTTGTCTTTTTCTAACACTTCTTAATTGCATACACACAAACACTTTCAAATTATCAGCTTTAGCATGAATGAAATTTCATTGTAGGACTGACAGTGATCAATCAAAAATATAAGTGCTGCATGATCTATCTATAGCAAGTCACACACAACATGACATATCTTGTAGAAACCGTCTGAGGAGTAGAGATGATTGAGTGAAACTTGTTCATGGTTTCTGTTGACATTAGCATTGGTTAATGATAACCAGATGCCAAACTGCTGAAGCTGTTGCTTTAACCGTTCCCCCTCACTCTCTCTCGTTCTCATGCTAGTCGCCTGAGGGAGGTGATTCATTATCTGAGAGTATTGTCGCAGCACACTTGCTCTCCAGAGGAAGCTGGCACTGTTCTCTTTCATAGTCACACAAAATACAGCAGCACCAGCAATCAAACATCTGAATGTTTGAGCTCATAGTGAAATCTTTGACTTGTAATTGCTTGACAGATGTAGTCACAATGAGCTGACCGCTATGAAATGTCCTCATTTGGTATTTCTTCTCTTTATGTAACAACTGAGATGTTAAAGGTAAATTGTGTTGTTTCTGCACCACTTGTGTCCACAAAAATAATGACTGTTTTTAAACAGGTTTCCTGGCATCCACTGGTAACCCAAACAGATCGTCCCGCCCTAAAATCACACCATTGGTTGAGTCAATGTTGCTGTGGGATGCTCAAACAAACTGAATGTTTTGGGAGGCATATTTTCAACTAATACTCTTAAAAATTAAGGTTATAAAAAGGGGTTTTCACTGTAATGCATTATTATGTCTTATAATGCACCGTATGCATTGTATGATTTATAATAATTGAAACCACAGTTAAAATCTATTATCTATTCTTATTATACCTGCATTAAAACACATGACAAATTACATTTTTAGATCTACTAACGAATCTGCAAATATGACAATGCATTTTAATTTTGGTTATAGTTATTTATGAAAAGTCATAACGCATTGCAATGTACATTATTATAAGAAGACCTTTATAATCCACTATACATAACGTATAGAAATTTTTCTAAGTATGAAGAATATTTTAATAAACTAAAGAAACTTTTTTCCCACTATAAATAACTTGTTGTTACTTTAAATAAATAATAATAATAATCATTTGAGATAATTTCCAAAGCAAAATTAATTATTTTAATTATTTATATTGATGTACTAAAATAACTAAAAATGAAATTATATATAGTAAGAGATAAAGACTCTACTCTTTAGGGAAAGTTGCCAAATTCTGTCAAACATCTGACCTATACACAAGATTTCCACCCTATCAAGCTCCAATGAGCAGTTCTGAGGCTGATCGATGAAAGAAAGGAGTACAGAGACTGACCTGACTGAGTGGCCAGTGAAGCACTGAGTCGCCCCCCTACCAGTTTGCTTTTTGACTGGTGTGAGAAGCCCAGGACACAGGAAGTGGTCAAACCCCAGCAGCCAGACTCTTTCTATTCAAACAGCGTAATGTCAAAATCAATTTCACAGGTCTATACAAACCTTTGGACAGAGGAAGTAAGGATGTGGATGTGTGAGAGGTTATCTGTGACACAATTTCTAAAGTAATCGATTAAAAATAATGATTTGGCTACATCAAACATACAAAAATATTGTGTGTGTGTGTGTGTGTGTGTGTGTGTGTGTGTGTGTGTGTGTGTGTGTGTGTGTGTGTGTGTGTGTTTGTGTGTGTGTTTGTGTATGTGTGTGTGTGTGTGTGTGTGTGTGTGAATGTGCATGTGTGTCTCACAATAATAATAGAAAAACAGCATCCACGCGTCCCTAATAAATACAGGTGCTTCTCAATAAATTAGAATGTCATGGAAAAGATCATTTATTTCAGTAATTCAACTCAAATTGTGACACAGACTGAGGTAATTTAAGTTATTGGTTCTTTTAATTGTGATGATTTTGGCTCACATTTAACAGAAACCCACCAATTCACTATCTCAACAAATTAGAATACTTCATAAGACCAAAAAAAAGTAAATAATTGTTGGCCGTCTGGAAAGTATGTTCATTTACTGTACATGTACTTGGTAGGGGCTCCTTTTGCTTTAATTACTGCCTCAATTCGGCGTGGCATGGAGGTGATCAGTTTGTGGCACTGCTGAGGTGGTATGGAAGCCCAGGTTTCTTTGACCGTGGCCTTTAGCTCATCTGCATTTTTTGGTCTCTTGTTTCTCATTTTCCTCTTGACAATACTCCATAGATTCTCTATGGGGTTCAGGTCTGGTGAGTTTGCTGGCCAGTCAAGAACATCAACACCATGGTCATTTAACCAACTTTTGGTGCTTTTGGCAGTGTGGGCAGGTGCAAATCCTGGTGGAAAATGAAATCAGCATCTTCAAAAAGCTGGTCAGCTGAAGGAAGCATGAAGTGCTCCAAAATTTCTTGGTAAACGGGTGCAGTGACTTTGGTTTTCAAAAAAACAAAACAATGGACCAACACCATGCAAATGACATTGCACCCCAAATCATCACAGACTGTGGAGGCTTAACACTGGACTTCAAGCAACTTGGGCTATGAGCTTCTCCACCCTTCCTCCAGACTCTAGGACCTTGGTTTCCAAATGAAATACAGAACTTGCTTTTATCTGAAAAGAGGACTTTGGACCACTGGGCAACAGTCCAGTTCTTCTTTTTCTTAACCCAGGTAAGACACCTGTGACATTGTCTGTGGTTCAGGAGTGGCTTAACAAGAGGAATACGACAACTGTAGCCAAATTCCTTGACACGTTTGTGTGTGGTGGCCCTTGAAGCCTTGACCCCAGCCTCATTCCATTCCTTGTGAAGTTCACTCAAATTCTTGAATCGATTCTGCTTGACAATCCTCATAAGGCTGCGGTTCTCTCGGTTGGTTGTGCATCTTTTTCTTCCACACTTTTTCCTTCCACTCAACTTTCTGTTAACATGCTTGGATACAGCACTCTGTGAACAGTCAGCTTCTTTGGCAATGAATGTTTGTGGCTTACCCTCCTTGTGAAGGGTGTCAATGATTGTCTTCTGGACAACTGTCAGATCAGCAGTCTTCCCCATGATTGTGTAGTCTAGTGAACCAAACTGAGAGACCTTTTTGAAGGCTCAGGAAACCTTTGCAGGTGTTTTGAATTGATTAGCTGATTGGCATGTCACCATATTCTAATTTGTTGAGATAGTGAATTGGTGGTTTTTTGTTAAATGTGAGCCAAAATCATCACAATTAAAAGAACCTGCAAATAAAGGAATACATAAGCTTTGACATTTGCTGGCACTGGAACATTGTAAAAAGCCCAGGAAAATTTAGACAAGGTTAATATTACTAAGTACTAAAGAGTACAAGAATATTTCTGGTGATGACATCATCAAACCCCCCATATAAAACTAATGAACAGGGCTAATGATACTGAATAATGTACAATACAGCAAGGAATGATGTTATGGCATCAGGACTAGTAAGTGAATCAACTGAAAAGCACAAATAGTTGCTATAGCTTTACCCTCTCAAAGAGACTGTATGAAAGTGATTAATAATTTGATCTGTATGGGAGGTGTGGTTTTCACATTGCGAATGATTTCCTGTATTAATCATACTTTCATCTGACCTGCTGTACAGGCTGTCAGTGGTGCTCCATGAAAACGGAATTGTTTCCTGGAGTGAATAATTAAAACGCCTCTTTGGCTAATTATTCACACTAATTACGCTCTCTGCTTGTGACACTGAAGAAATGCAAGCTGATTTTCTTCTACGAAACCCAAAAATTGATTTACAGAGTCACTGTGTGTGCGCGATGGGGTTCAGCTCATCATTAGAAAGCAAAAATATGAAGATGGGGAAAATAAATCCTACAGTTTTGTACACAATCACCAAGCACGAACAGTTTCACTGACAGCAGCTATAGCTATCAAGAATGATCTGCTCTGTTTTCGGCCAAAATGCCAAGAAAGTTTCATTAAAATTCATTGAAAATGAAACTCAGCATCGCAAGGGAAAATCCACAAAACAAAGAAACAGTGAAGTCATGTGTGTCTAAGATATTCATTCATATTGATCAGAATTGTCCAAGAAAAATAACCATCAATTTTTAGTGACTCTTTTCATTTCTACACCAAACAGAATGGTAAAAATAATTCTGTAGAAAATGTGAGTGGTGTTTACACATGCAAAACTCACTTCCACAATGTTGTCAATGTGGCTCCTAAAGTGTTTTAGAACACTCTAAAAAATAAAGGCTCAGTATTGGCATCAATTAAGAATCTTTAACATTCTTGGAACCTTTCCATTCCTCAAAAGGTTCTTTGGATTTTTTAAATGTTCTTAACTCTAGGACACTATATATATATATATATATATATATATATTATATATATATATATATATATATATATAGTATATATATATATATATATATATATATACATACATATATATATATACATATACATTTATATATATACATATACTTATATATATATACATATATATATATATATATATATATATATAAACAATATATATATATATACATTATATATATATATCTATATATATATATATATATATATATATATAAAACAAAATATTTGTTAACTGAAATAAAATAAAATATTACAACTAAAATAACAAAATGAAATAAAAAATCTACAGACAAAAAAACCTACTAAAAGTGACAAAAATCTCAGCAAAATTATTAAAACTTTAACTAAAATCAAAATGGGGAAAAAAAAAATTATAAAATTTCAATTATACTAAAATTACACTAATCATCACTGTAAAAAAAATACATAAATAAAAAAAAAAAAAAAAAAAAAAAAAACAAGGAGAGAAAAAGACCATTTCGTACCTTTATTTCTAGGAGTTACGTACAGTTTCTAGTGTGTTTTGGATGGTTGCTAGGTTGTTTCATCTAAAGAAGTTAAGAAGATTCTTAAGATAAATTCCAAGAAGTTCATAAAAATGTGCAATTCTTGAAAAATTCTTAAGAAGTTAGGAAATATTTTCTACAGAGGAGATTAGTTCTTGTTTTTGTCTTAAATAGAAAATAACTTTTTGCAAGTTAACACTTGAAATCTTCTTAATATTTGTCTTTATATCTTCTTAATATTTGTCTTAAGAACAGCCTTAAGAAAAATTCTTAAGAAATATTTTTGGTAATATTAAATATAATTAACATTTTTCAAATAAGAAAATGTCACATTCAATCTCAGGGGAAAAAGGGGGTTAAAATGCTGTCATTGGGATGGTATCCTTTCAAAACAAACAAACAAACGAAAAGAAAAAAAAAACAAAAACATCTTTATACCTTATTTATCCCTAAAGGAGTATCCCTTTAGTACCTTAAATGTACATAATTGTTCCTAAAGTGTACATATTAATATCTAAATGGTACATATTAGTAATTTTTAAAAAGGTACCACCCCAGTGACAGCTTTTGTACCTTGTAAAAAATAGAAGTTAAGAAGAACTTTATTCTTGAGAATGTTTCATGAATCCAGCTCTTGGTTTTCAAAACACGTCTACCGCTGTACAAACAAACATGAAGACCGGTTGACATGTCGGACCACTCAACCTAATGTTTTAAAGTCAATGTTTTGAAAGTGCCAGAAAGTTTCAGTGTTCACACTCCTCACAGTGTCTTCTAGTTGTCTCTGCACATTAAGCTGGCACAGGAGAAAGTATTTTAACATGGCACACTTCACCTTCAAGCAAAGACTCCAAAATCTGTTGTAAAATTTAAGTGACAATCAGAGAAGTCCATTTTCAAAAAGCGTGTTTTCAACATTGTTGAGTTTTAGAAGACAGGCTTGCTGAAATATTGAAGCAGTCATAATTTACAGCATAGTTTGGTTGACTTGAGGACAGACGCTAACATGGATGACACCACATTAATGTGTCTGACTTCAGGGATTCAGAGTCAGAGAGAGAAAGAGGTCAAGTCTCTCCTTCCTTTCAAGACATCCCATCTCTCACCGTTAGAGGGAAGATCAAAGAAAAATTAAGGGATTTCAGTATCCCTTATTTTCATATCAAAGACTTCAATAGCGTTTGTTCATCCCGCTGAAGCAGTTATGTGCGTAAATTTCATTCAACAGGTGCTCATGTTGGACAACTGAAGGACAATTTACAATTTTAGTGCAGTTTCCTTTTTGAATGTTTTCTCTCTCACCTTGTTTTAATTTTAATTTTATTATTATTATTATTTATTTAATTACTTAATCACCCCCCCCTTCATTTTAATGGATGAAAAGTTGAAGCATTATAATGACTAAAACTGAAACAAAAAATAATTATATCTAAGTGAAAACATGTATATTTAAAAAAAAAAACTAATAAAAAGACAAAAGCACATGACAAAATTACTCAAATAAAATATAGAAATAAAAGCCCATTCAAAATATGAATTAATACTTCATAAATAACACTGGTAAGGCTTTGATCTTCATAACCATTTTGCAAAATGATGTTTGCTAAGTGTGACTATTGATATTCCTCTTATTGAGGTTAAATGATTTGTACAAACCTCAATTCATCCTGCAGTGATTTCTCATATCATGTGTCTTGTTGAAGAGGTGTGTGCTGTTACTTTACTAAATATCACAGATACTCAAAGATGAACTGTTTTGACTCAGAAATAATTTTTTTCTAACACCCACAAACCACACAACAACATGCTAAAACCACTTAGAAACTGCATAAATACATTGTTCTGAATTTCTAAACAGCAGGTAATATTTTACCCGGTCTTCAAATTCACATCTTGTGTCCACTGCCCGAACAACCAAGGTCTAAATGGATGTGATCTTTCCCCCCGTTGCAATACAATATGTATCTACTGTACGTTTCACTCCCTCCATCTTTCTCTCTCTCTCCCTCTCTCTCTCTCTCCCTATCTAAGAGGTCTGTTGAAAGTACAAAGCAAGAAAACTGATTTGGTTCTGCCAGCTGGTTATTTAATTTGTTTGCAAATCTCCAACCTATTCTTATCCTTTCTGTTTGTCTCTCTGTCCATTCTCATACCTCTGTTCTTTCATTTTCTTCCCTCATTTCCTCATCAGCATGCTTTCTTAATACACATTCCTGGTTTTACTGCAAATTACTCATCATAAAGAGAGAAAAAAAAATGTTTTTGCAATCATTCATAAAAACGTAATAACTTCTCCGACTTAGAGAAAAAAAAAGAAGTTACCTAGGTTGGTTTATGTTAAATAAACACAGTAGTTCACCCAGAAATGACAAATCTGTTTTAATTTTTCACACTCATGTACTTACAAATCTATACAATGTTCTTTTTACAATTAACAATTGCTTCATACAAGCAATTGTTAAATTTTCAAGTGTTTTGAAGTCATACAACAGACAGACATTTAAGTTATTATAATTTTTTTTTTCTATAACACAAAAAAAAGAATGGAGCAAAAAGGCACAAAGCTGCATGCAGTGATTTCTGGGAGGAAATAGCATGGAGCATATCTTTTTCCAAATGCACAGGTTTTGTATTAATAATATTTGTTTTGTGGAGGGAGAACAGGAGCAGTGAGGAGAGAAAAGCGTAATGAAGGGCAGTGGTCAAATCGCATGAATCTCCATCATCTAATATACTCCTGCACCTGATGAATATTAATGTCACAGAGTGAGCCGCATCCACAGGCTTTGATTCTGCCAACAGCTGAGAATAGAAATAGATGTGTCATGTGCAAAAGAGGTCAAAAATAGTAATTATCTATAGTTTAAATTAAAGGTTACTAAGCAAAATTTACTACTGGCAGCTCATGCAGCACAGCTATCATGCCAGTCATGCCCCAAAAAACAATGAGTTTGCAGGAATATATGTAGTTATTTATTATAAAAGATGCAAAGACTTTTAAATTGATTCTAAATAGTCTATTTTGCGTGATTTGTTGTTTGAAACAGCAAAAGGTTGCGTTGTTTATGAGTGGATGTTTTATCACGCACTTTTGTGATATTTGGAAGCGTTGGGAGCACATTTGCCGGGACCGACAGAATAGAGCACGCTGGATTACTACTTTGGGACATCGCAGTCATGGAATGGCGCAGTTTAAAATCAACAGTCGGCCTACCTTGTCCTATAGATGCAGTGGCGAGTTGTAGGCCACCACTACAGCTGGAATTAGGCCCAGGATTTTGATGGACATCGCCTGCGAGTAGAAGAGTAATAGCAAGATAGCCGACTGATCTCCTCAGCTGTTGAGATGTTTTTTCTCTCTCCGTGGATCGAAGCCGTTTTGTCGGAGAAGTCGCTTTACCATCTTTCAGTATCATGGAGTGGATAACAAACTGGCTGTGTTGATCGAAGGTAATAACATGCTGTTTACCTTGTCTTTGTTGCTTTAAGTTTGTTGTCCAACAGCAGCGCAGGGATAAAATTAGAAGGATAAAAATATAACTTATCGCTATGGCTTTCTGAATCATAGTAGTGATCATTTTCCCTTGTTTGGCATTGATTTTAAAACAAAAACCAGGTTTAAAAACTGTGGACTTGGGTATAGCAGAGCCGCTGTGCTTCTCAGCTTTGTCCATGTGAGCAGACCACATCTCTGGATAACTTGTGTAACGCAGGTGAGGTAGGCTTCTGATATTTTAGGCTTCTAAATGTTATTGTAACTACTGTATATTATATTAATTGTTATAGTATTATTAAAATAACACAACATAAAATAAAATGTACTGGTGCTGAATAAGTCAAATAAGTTGTTATCATAACCCTTTTATTTTGTTGATAGAATATGAGAAACAGTAAGGAAGAGACAAAGAGAGAAAAAGAGCGAGTATGTGTGTAAATTTTATATTCTTTATGTATGTTCCAGACAGGGTTGTCGGACTGAGCTTAAAGGTAGAGCAGACAAAATCATCAATTTATCAGCTTTGCTCATGAATATTAATTGTGTGACATCAAACAGGTAAGTGGACTCTAGCCGTAGTGGGATTAAGGCTTACAGCTGACACATTCATTCAGTCCACTGCGGATGTTGCTGGCAAGCTTCTGCTTGATCATTTAAAAAAATAAAAGTGTTGCTCTTACATGACACTTCTGTCATAAACAACATGCTCTGTGATTCTCTGAAGTCTTCCTCTTTATACTCATGTTCTGCTTCCCGTTCTCACACACATGGACCCCAGATCATGTTAGACAGGGTCTTTGTTGGGCAGTCTAGCCTGTTTAATCCTCTTTTATCTTCTTCCACCTCATTTCTCACTTTGGATCAGGTTTTCCACTTGTCTTCCTTCCCCTTTACCTGCAGCCCTTCAGCACGGCACTGAGCTGGATACATTTTTATTTCCAGTATCCAACCATGGTATATGAATATATAAATTCAGACCAATAGCATGATTCTGAGTGTCATATTGTTTATTCATGTTTTAATTCAATGCACAATTAATATTACTTACAGTTTAGACATTATATACATGTACATTGCTCTGGGTATAAACTGTGTTGAGTTGGGGGGGGTGTTCTTGAGTTCAGAACATTCAGAAAAATGGATTCATTCATTCATAAATAAATTAATGAATTGGGGTTGGGGTTCTTGAGTTCAAAGGAATCTTATTTTATTTATTTTTATTTATTTATTTATTTATTTTATTTTTATTTTTTTTTTACTTTTAGTAATGTTACTTATTTCCGTTTCAGTTATGTTGTCAAAGCTACATTTTTAAGTTAGCATTTTTTCATCTAATATTTATTTTCTTTCATCTTTATTTCAATTAAAGGATTTTTGTTGGTGTTTTGTTTTGTTTTGTTTTGTTTTGGTTAACAATAACAACACTGGTTCAAATGTCATGTGCCAAATGATAGTTATATATCTCCACACCGTACTGAATCCAGCTTCAGAGTCCAGAAAAGGGGTTCCAGTGTGATGTTTGTAAAGCAAAGAGTTTTCTGTCTTAGTATCATCTGTGGTACTGTCTTCACTTTGCTTCCAGACAATAACAGGAAGGTAAACCAGTTAATATAGCGACTAAAGGAGTAGAACCTTCTGCCAAGCAACAATTACAATTACAATCTTAAGAACAACATTAATTAACCATTAAAACTCCTTTGCATGATCACAACTAACTTATCAGACAAACCGTAATATCTCTCAGATATGCAGTTGCTATTTTTAAGAATAGCGCTGCCCTTTTCTGCAGCTATCTTTGTCTAGTAGAGCGGGTCTGACCTATGCATGCTTGACTTATTATTTAATTCCTTTTACTTAATATATTATAATGGAATTATATAGTGATAGTTGTGCTTTATTGTAACTCACTGTGTTCCCTGGCTCAAAACTCAATTAAACGCGTGAACAAATTAAAACTTATTTAGCGTGAATTATTTTATTGAATTTTAATTAAATGGGATTAAGCTGTTATTTGAGTCTTTCAGAGCTCTGTTTCCCAAAAGACTGTCGTGTGTCTCCATCTGTCCCACGTCTATTGCTTTTGTCTTTCTAGTCAATGATGTCAAACCACATTTAGGTTGGATATTAAATGAATGTTCTTGGAAAAAGGCAAACTGGGAACGCTTCAGAGTGAAGCCTCATATCCGGCACTGATCCCCTCTTTGTCTTGACCTTTCTAACTGTTTTGAGAAGCAATAAAAGCAGTTTGCGGAATGGTTCACTCAGATTCATTCATTTACTGTGGTAAGAGTTGAAATCATAACAAGACTCAAGGACTCAAGGTAGCCTTTGCTCCGGGATTCATTGTTTGTCGAAACTGTACGGAAGTAAAACTCCACGATAAAAGGATGATCTAGTTACAGTACTTCTTCCAATAACATCACCTTTGATAATAATATCAGTGAGTGAGATAGGAGAGAAACTCCAGCATCATGCTTGTTTCATAAATGATTCAATAAGCTATGGGACTGATCCGAACACTTTAAGTACTAAGTAAGTGAACCGTGCTGTGTGTCCAGGGTTTTGCGCTCTCTATTATTAATAACGAGAGTTTACTTCAGTACCCTTTACAGGAGGATAACTGGCCAAAGACGGCACTCACTTTCATTCTTTCTTGCTTTCTTCTTATTTCTTTTTGGTGTTTTTTTTGGTGTTATATTGGAGTAATTTAGGAGTGCTTAAGAAGTGATGTAACATTTTTTAGAATTTATCAGAAAATAATACACATTTAGCCCGTTTATGAACCAACAATGACTTTATATGTTCAGAATGCAGTGCTAGCAACAAAATGATTGTATGTAATTCAATTAAATAATCGTGGATGCTAATTGCAAATGGTCATCACTAAATTATATTGAAAGGTTTGCCAGAAAATATTAATTTAGCTGGTTTATGAGGCAATTTTCCATTGTTTTGTACAGACAACAGATAAGACAAAGCATCAGTTATGCATCTAAAGCACATCTTTGCTTTTAATTTTGTTGCACAAGCGCTGGAAATGGGTTCTTGTCAACAGGAAGAAAAAGAACGAAAAGGAAACATGAAATAGCCTAAAATGTCTATTTTACTCTGAATGAAATCACTTGAACACCTTGAATCTGATTATTGCTGCATTCAAGTCCTGGGAAAGCACATACTTACAAGCTTGGAAGTCAAAATTACAAAAACAAAAAAAAATTGTCATGTTCAAGTGATTTTGTGTGGGGGTAAAATGCATTTTGATTAATTATTAATTTATTTATTTTTCTCCCAGTCATTTAAATTCAAGTTTAGTTCTACAACAAGTATGAACAAATAGCTATTTTATAAGATGAATTACCGTACAAAAGTTTGGACTCAGTACGTTTTTTGTTGTTGTTGTTGTTGTTGTTGTTGTTTGTTTAATGGCAAAGACATTTATGTCTCAAAAGATTTTAATTTCAAATAAATGCTGTTCTTTCAAACTTTCTTTTCATCAAATAATCGTGACAATATGTATCATGGTTTCCACATTCAAATATGATGCGGCATAACTGCTTACAAGATCAGAAATGTTTATCGGGCAGTAAATCAGCATATTAGAAGGATTTCTGAAGGATCATGTGACACTGAAGACTGGAGTAATGATGCTGAAAATTAAGCTTTGATCACAGAAATAAATTACATTTTACAATATTCAAATAAAAATCTAATAATATTTCACTTTATTACTGCTTTTTGCTGTATTTTTTTATCAAATAAATGCAGCTTTGGTGATTTGGTGAGAATTTTAGAATTTTAAAAAAGGATTGTAAGTTTGTTTTTTATTTTTGAGCCTGCTGCCTGATATACCAGCTAAATAAGCAGTATTTTCTGGCAAGCTTTATGCTAGTTTTCATGAACAGCGCACAAAATGCATTCAAAATAAATAGTCAACATTCACAATTAAAACTTCACTATAGTCAAAAACAATTTGCTTCTGCAATGATGCTTTAATTCACAGGACTACAACATAAGGCCTTAAACCAACACATTAACCTGCCTAATTGTGAAAAAAGCTATCATTCATCAAAAATGTGTTTTCCTTCACTGTAAGAGCTGTAATCTCACTGTTTGCTGTATTAGTTGTTCTTGAGAGCATGTAATACCTCATTCCTCACATTTCCACAGTACTTCTCTCTCTTCAGCAGCCGTTGTAAATGTTCCCCTGACTAAATCTGACCCAGGGAACACTGTCCCTAATTAGCTTTGCTAAACTTTGCATTACAGTCATAAATCAGCAGCTCCATGTTAGTCTTCCAGGGGGGAAATGTAAATTTTGTTCTTTATCATATTCATCATCCTGCTTAAACAACAGTAGAGCCTGACACGTTATTTAAATCCAGGTTGGTCACTTAACAATGTGGCTCAAACTGCGGAGATGCAGGGGGGTGTTCATGCTATCCTCATTAAAGCAAAGAAATATGAGCTCTCAGGAATGACCTTATTATTCAAAATTCAGCTGATATGACGGTTAGACACTGGAAGAGATGCACAGGTAAAGGGAATGCAAACAAATGGACACAAGCACAAACATAGGCAATGTTCTAATAGCATTATTACATTATACTATTACTATTAGTATGCAATGCTCCTTTCAAGAGACAAGGCATATTTCAACAAAAAATGGATTAAAAATGCTAAATAACTACTTTTATGTATGAGATGCCACAGTTGAATTATGCATGAAACGTAATGAGGCCATGTGATGAATGTTTATTGGCTCAAAAGGGTCTCTTCAGGTTTCTACATATGACTGGGGTCCCTCCTTCTTTAAAATGTCTGTAATATTCTTATACAGTAATTGCAAGTAGCACTAAAAATAGTAGACAGTATACTTTTTTTATTGTACAGTGTTTTATGAATAGTAGCCTTATATTACATTTCAAGCACAGTCACACAGAAAACTAAAGAAAACTCCTTGGGGTTCATAATGTATGTTCAGACAAATACACAGCTGTCTCTATTTCCCCGTCAGTTTACTGATCAGGCTAATTGACTTGAAAATAATAGGGCACAATGCAAATAGAGCTTCTGCATGTAAACAAACACAGACAGGCTGTAATAATGGAGTGCTGAGGACAGGAAACAGACCAATTTACATGACTTTAAAGACAGATCTTCATGCCTATTGGTCGCCCCCATGCAAATGAGCTGTTATTAATTCTGCAGTATTTGAATGTTTGTGAGGTTTGCGTGGCAGGTGGTACTGGAGTGAATTACAGCACGCTGTAGCTACAGGCCTGGGCTTTCATGTGCGGGGTCTTATTTATAAGTGTACACAACCATTGCTTATTTATTAGCCTATCAACCTGAGAATTTTTTTTTCTTCTTCTTCTTCTCATGGGTCCTTTAGAATCTGACAAAAATATGTGCAGGTCATATTTAGAATATTTTGCATTTTACAATTGTAATTTTGTATATATATATATATTTTTACAATTGTAATTTTTATATATATATATATATATATATATATATTATATATATATATATATACATTTTACAATTGTAATTTTGTATATATGTTTTTATTTTTTTTTTTTAACTCAATAATAATAATAATAATTCAGAAATAAATTCAATAACAACAATGATAATCTCAGAAAACATAAATATAAATACCATATTAAAATACTATTTTACATTTTTTTATGATTTATTATTAGAAAAATTAAAATAAAAAATAAATAATAATAATAATAATAATATTAAATAATATTAAACAAGATTAAGCATATTTTCCCACTAATGTAAATGTCTTCAAGCATAATCAAGCATATCTTGATAACTTCTTAATGTCACGGTGTCTGTTCTGTGTCTCCCTGGGTGGCCACTAGAGGTCTCACTTCCCCTTATTGTCACCTTCGTCAGAACTTCATTTCCCACTAGCCTTAGCTGCTCATCACTGTTCATTGTGTTCAGCTGTCACCACTTACCTTGTTTGCACCTGTCTTTAAATACCCTGGTTGTTTCTGTCATTATTACGGAGTCCTTGTTGCATGTCACCCTGCTTTTTCCTGGTTCCCTAGTGGATGTTCGGGTTGTTCGTGTTTTGGACTGTTTAATGTCACCCTGGTTTCGTGTTTCCTTGCTTTGTTCGTGTTTCTTGTTTTGGACTGATTACCTGGATGTTGACCATTGCCTGGCTAAGTTTATGATTTTTGGATTGCCCCAATAAAAAACACTGCAAATGGATCTACCTGTCTGTGTGCGTTTCGTGACAGAAGGACTCCGACATGCCTAGATCCAGCGGTTGTGGGATTTCGAATCTGTTCCCCAGCCACCATGGAGGAACAGGAGGGATGGGGGGAGATTCCGGAACTTAACCACCCTTCGTCAAAGGGGGGAGTGAGGTGGGTGGCCTGGCGTGCAATTGTTTTGGACCATGGCGGTCGGGTTAGGTTATAATGATGCAGCACTGAAGGACCTTTTTAACAACTGTCTGGATGACCCTTTACCTCAATGGGAGATGAAGGGGCTGGAGATCCTAGACTTTTGGGGGTTTACCCATTACCTGTGCCATCGTGCGCAATGGGATACTTCGACATCACCTGTGTCTCCAGAGAAGAGGGCCGCCAGCCCAGCGCCACAGCACAAGATGGCCGCCAGCCCAGCGCCACAGCACAAGATGGCCGCCAGCCCAGCGCCACAGCACAAGATGGCCGCCAGCCCAGCGCCACAGCACAAGATGGCCGCCAGCCCAGCGCCACAGCACAAGATGGCCGCCAGCCCAGCGCCAAGAGCCCAAGATGGCCGCGGAGACAGTATTAGGTTACTTTTCCAGGATGTGCCAGATCCCAGAGTTTCCCAGGAGTGCTCACATCAAGGCCGCTGAGCCAGCGCCTATGCCCAAGATGGCCACCAGTTCAGCACCACAGCACAAGATGGCCGCCAGCCCAGCGCCACAGCACAAGATGACCGCCAGCCCAGCACCACAGCACGAGATGACCACCAGCCCAGCACCACTGCACAGGAGGGTCGAATCTACACCTGTGTTGGCAGACAAGATGGTTGACTCAACGCCTGAGTCTTCCGTCAAGGAGCCACCGGCACGCCATCATAGAGGCCGCAGGCAGGAGGAGGAGACAGGCGTCAGCCGTTCCTCAAAGCCAGGAGGACGTTCCCGAGCGGGCCGCTGCCGTCCAGGAGGACGTTCCCCGAGCGGGCCGCTGCCGTCCAGGAGGAGGTTCCCCGAGCGGGCCGCTGCCGTCCAGGAGGACGTTCCCGAGCGGGCCGCTGCCGTCCAGGTGGAGGTGCCCGAGGTTCCCGAGGCGGGGCTCGAGGTGGTTCTGGAGGCCGAGACGGTGCCCGAGGCTGTGCCCGATGCCGAGGCGGTGCCCGAGGCTGTGTCCGATGCCGAGGCGGTGCCCCGATGCCGAGGCGCGGTGCCCGAGGCGGTGCCTGATGCGGTGGCCGAGGCGGTTCCCGATGCAATGTCCGATGCCGAGGCGGGGTCCGATGCCGAGGCGGTGGGCCCGTTGCCCGAGGCGTTGCCGAGGCGGTGCCCGATACCGAGGCGGTGCCCGAATGCCCGATGCTGAGGCAGTGCCTGATGCGGTGGCCGAGGTGGTTCCCGATGCAATGTCCGATGCCGAGGCGGTGCCTGATGCGGTGGCCGAGGCGGTTCCCGATGCAATGTCCGATGCCGAGGCGGTGCCCGATGCCGAGGCGGTGTCCGAGGCGGTGCCCGATGCCGAGGCGGTGCCTGATGCGGTGGGCCGAGGTGGTTCCCGATGCAATGTCCGATGCCGAGGCGGTGCCCGATGCCGAGGCGGTGCCCGAGGCGGTGCCGATGCCGAGGCCGGTGCCTGATGCGGTGGCCGAGGTGGTTCCCGAGGCAATGTCCGATGCCGAGGCGGTGCCTGCGCGATGTCGAGGCGGTGCCCGAGGCGGTGCCTGATGCGGTGGCCGAGGCGGTTCCCGATGCAATGTCCGAGGCCGAGGCGGTGCCCGATGCCGAGGCGGTGCCCGATGCCGAGGCGGTGCCCGAGGCGGTGCCCGATGTCGAGGCGGTGCCCGATGTCGAGGCGGTGCCCGATGCCGAGGCGGTGCAGATGCGGTGCCAGAGACGGTGCCAGAGACGGTTCCCGATGTAATGCCCGAGACTGAGGCTGTTCCGGAGGTCGAGGCGATGGCCGATGCCGAGACGGTGCCCGATGCCGAGACAGTGCCCGATGCTGGTGCCAGAGACGGTTCCGATGTAATGCCCGAGACTGAGGCTGTTCTGGAGGTCAGGGCGGTGGCCGATGCCGTTCTGGAGGTCGAGGCGGTGCCCGATGCCGTTCCCGATGCGGAGGCGGTGCCCGAGGCCGTTCCCGATGCGGAGGCGGTGCCCGATGTTGTTCCAGAGACCGAGGCGGTGCCCGAGTTGGTTCCGGAGGCCGAGGCCGTGCCCGAGGCGGTGCCCGATGCGCAGGCCGAGGGTCGTTCCCGAGGCGGTGGCCGATGCGCAGGCCGAGGTCGTTCCTGAGGTGGTGCCCGATGCAGAGGTCGTTCCCGAGGCGGTGTCCTTGTCCAAGGCCGTTCCCGAGGCGGTGCCCGATGCCAAGGCCGTTCCCGAGGCGGTGCCCAAGGCCGTTCCCGAGGCCGTGCCCGAGGCCGTTCCCGAGGCGGGGTCCTTGTCTAATGCCGTTCCTGAGGCCGTTCCTGAGGCCGTTCCTGAGGCCGTTCCTGAGGCCGTTCCTGAGGCCGTTCCTGAGGCTGTTTCCCGAGGCCGTTCCCGAGGGCCGTTCCCGAGGCCGTTCCTGAGGCCGTTCCTGAGGCCGTTTCCTGAGGCCGAGCCCGATGCTGTTCCGGAGGCCGATGCGGGGCCCGAGATGGTTCCGGAGGCGATACCCGTGTCCAAGGCTGTTCCCGAGGCGGTGCCCTTGTCTGAGGCCGTTCCCGATGCCGTTCCCAATGCCGTGACCTGGCCATCGCCACAGCCTGCTCCTTACTGGCTCCCCGATTGGCAGGTTCCGTTCGGGCCACTCAAATGGCGAATTCCTCCCTGGCCGTCTGCACAACGAGAATGGACTGATCCACCGTGGCCACCTGAACTGCCTGGCCCTCGTGGTCCCCTGAACTTTCGGGTCCACCGTGGCCACCTGAACTGCCTGGTCCCTCGTGGTCCCCTGAACTTTCGGGTCCACCGTGGCCCCCTGATCTGACCAAACCACCTGGGCTACCAGCGGAGCCATCGCTGCCGGTCCCAGTTCCCCTACACGGGCCTGGCCCGCCATCCCTCCCCCTGTTCTGCCTCCACCAGTCCACCTCCCTCCTGGTCTCTTTGTTTTGTGTTTATTGTGTTCTGAGGAGCATCTGGAAGCTGCTCCTTAGAGGGGGGGTAGTGTCACGGTGTCTGTTCTGTGTCTCCCTGGGTGGCCACTAGAGGTCTCACTTCCCCTTATTGTCACCTTCGTCAGAACTTCATTTCCCACTAGCCTTAGCTGCTCATCACTGTTCATTGTATTCAGCTGTCACCACTTACCTTGTTTGCACCTGTCTTTAAATACCCTGGTTGTTTCTGTCAGTTTTACGGAGTCCTTGTTGCATGTCACCCTGCTTTTTCCTGGTTCCCTAGTGGATGTTCGTGTTTCGTGTTTTGGACTGTTTAATGTCACCCTGGTTTCGTGTTTCCTTGCTTTGTTCGTGTTTCTTGTTTTGGACTGATTACCTGGATGTTGACCATTGCCTGGCTAAGTTTATGATTTTTGGATTGCCCCAATAAAACACTGCAAATGGATCTACCTGTCTGTGTGCGTTTCGTGACACTTAATAAATATAATTTATTTCTTTTAATATGCAGTATATACAGCCTATATATGGGCAATATGAGCATATACTTGTGGCACACACATCAATGACCCCTGCTAGTATTTTTCAGCTTCATGGAGAGCGACGTCCTGTCAGACTAAACCACAAGGGTGGAGGACAGAGACTTATGAAACTTGACTGGCAGTGACTGATCACGCAGACTTTTGTGTCTGAGCTGAAGACCCCCACGAGGTGCTCGTGATGCCCCTCATATTTCACATATTTCATCTTGAGTGACAGACAGTGAATAGGCTGCTTAAGAGGTAAATTGAGCAACCCAGATGTTGAATACTAGAATAAAACCTCAAGATTTAACACACACGCACAAAAAGAGCTCAGAATAATCAGCATATGACAGAGAATTGAAGCTGACAAGCATGATAACAACAGCACAAATAAAACAGGAAACAGCAAAACAATAAATAGTAACACAGTGATCCGTTTAATTTATTCATGTCGGCGCTGCATTGCTGAAAACTCGTATACCACGTCTATCTCAGTTTATCAACAGATTAAACTCTTTTCTCATAAACCCTCGCGTTCAACAGAAATGCAGAAAATATCATGAGAAAGTACACTTTGTGTTTATTTGAGTCTCTGGTGTTCTTAGTGTTGAGCACGAGCAGTTCATCTGCAAACTATCCAAAGTAACCTGTCAGCAAAGATTTTTTTTAAGAAGTCTGTGTATGAACTCATCACTGTATTTATGTGTTCTATATTTCTGAGGCGCTATGTTTCTACCATGTATAAGCTTATATTTGTATTCATGTATTACATGCATTTTATGTATCACATATTTCATTTTTCTTCCAAATTATTATTATTAAATTTAATTTAGAAATTCATAGTAACATTTTATAAATATTGAAAGTCAAATTTAAAACATTTTTAAAGTAATGTTTGTAATGTTACAAAAAAATATATTTAAATAAATGCTGTTCTTTTGAACTTTCTATTAATTAAAGTATATAATAAAGTATAAAGTATATAATATAATATAATATAATATAATACTACTGAAACAAATAAATAAAGCCTTGGTAAGCATGTTACTTCTATCAAAAACAAACTCTTACAAACCCAAACCCAAAATATTTACATTTAAATTTTTAAAATTTGAATTGAAAATATTCAGGTACACATTTGTTTGATTTAATTAGCACCCATGTGCAGTATTTATTTTTTGTGCTTTCTCACAGAAGAAAGCACTAATGTTTCCAGTACGCCTATATATCTTTTCTTTATACTATAATAATCCCCCATAAACCCTCTACCAAAAACCTCTACATAAAGCAATGCAATGCAACACATCAGTGACCTTTCACATGCTACTCCATATAAACCTCAAACCGACCCTATGAAAGCAGCACATTTTCACAGCAATACACCTCAGCAGTGCCATTTTTTTTTGTTGCCTTAATTAAAACACTGTGGGAGGAAGCACAGATTTGTTATTCGGGTCACTGAGGTCACACAGCAGTTTAAAACAAATCCAAGTCATTTCTCATGCAGGGTCACTGCATGTTCGTATTCACAGTAAATGATGCTGGTCATTTGATGTGGTGGTACACAAACAAAAACAGTCTGTAAGTTGCTTCCATGTGATGTCTCTTGAGGTTTTGCAGAACTCGGCTCATCAGTGCAGTGTTGTGCATCTAATAATTCACCACAAATGAACTGCTATCATTCTTCTGACAAACTATAAGCACTTGGATATGTGTTTACAGTTCCACTGGAACATATCGGAGGCACTTTGCAGTCTGCATCCAGCGGCCAACATATTAACAATGTTGACTGCGCTATTAACCAAATTTCTCTGTGGACCAATCTGTGATTTACAGCAAGAGAAGCCAATAAACATCCATTCCTACGAGGCTTCTGTCAAATACAGCATAGTTTTCCCTTTGCTTTCATATGGTGCTTAATATTCCAGGATCTCCTCTCTGCCTCTCATCTAAAGTGTGTGTTTTCTGTTTTTTTTTTCATGTTCGGTCATCCCTAACTGGGTCATTAAGGATCAGGTGGTCATTTGCTTAATAAAAAGCTGCATTCATTTGAAGTGCTTTCATGTCTGCAGTGCGGTTGAACTAACACTCCCTGGACATGGGATTGACTATTTTTTATGACTCAAGAACATAAAAGGAGAGCTTCATTGAAACATATTACTTAGGGGGAAAAAAAGAATTTTAAATTATTCACTGCGGTGCTCAATAAAAAAAGGTGGAAGTCAATAGGACAAAAGAAAAGAAAAAAATCAATAGAGCAGACTACTTAAAGATGGTGAAATACAGTATTTAAAATGATTATCTATATGTTTCAGAATACTTTGGCTCACATATCATTCTACGCTTCTTTACAACAAAGTAACAACCTGAAAATGTGAATTCTATAAAATGGACATTTTTTAACCCATAAATGCGGGACAAGCTGTTCCTGTATCTAAAGTATTTGGAGAATAAAGAAGTTTATAAAAAAAACAAAACTAGATAATATTTAAAATAAAATAAGAAAAAAATACAAAACAAATCCAAGTCATTTGTTCTGAAGAGCAGTGTTTAAGACAAAAAGCAAAACAAAAATGAAAACAAAGCAAAACAAAATTAAAACAAAACAAAATGAAACAAAAAGCAGAAAAAAAGCAAAAAAAAGAAATGAAAATGCAAAACAAACAAACATAATCAACTGAACTAACACTAAACAAAACAAAAATAAACCAAGCGAAAACTAAAAGAAACGGAACAAAGAAAAATAAAAAAACTAAACCAAACAAATCAAATAAAAATAAATTAAAACATACATTAAAAGAAAAGAAGAAGAAGAAGAAGAAGATGAATTAAAGGAAAAGGAGAAGAAGAAGAAGGAGGAGGAGGAGGAGGAGAGGAGAGAATTATAAGAATGAAATTATAATTTTGAGATTTGGACTAAAAGCAACAAAATTTTGACAAAAGCAATGAACAATTTTGACTTCACTGATTCTTTAAAGGCGGATGGAAGCATTTAAGGTATTCTTAGCATTTAGCCACTAGAACAGATTGGCAGATTAATAGACCATGGACTGAGGGATCTGGAATGAAAATTGATGAAGAATGAATAATTGAATGTAAAAGTATGGCATGTCAAGGATTGTCAATTGTATCCATTTAAATAGCAAGGTAAAAAAACAAAAAAACAAAATGCAATTAGCACATTTTGAGGCAATAAATAAATAACTAACAACAGTAAGCAATCTGTCCTCACTCTTGAGACCAATGCTTCAAACATCAATGAAATGTCTACGTGTGCCGGCCTGCTCTTTCAGAGGGCTTAAGGATGCCGTAGAAGGTCTGGGTCACGACCAGCTTCTATAGGAAGAAGACGTCAGCATCCAGCCCATGCACGCGCCGGCCCTGACGCTACATCCTGCCCAATCTCATTCTTGTAGAAATTGAGGTTTGTGAAGGTCGTTATTGAGAAGTGCTGTCTTATTACAGTGAGTGACCTTCACCTCAGCCTCTAGCTCTCTCCTCTGTGTTATTTAGTGAGGACTGACACACGTGTTTGAGTGTCTGTGTGTGTTAGGCTGTCAACGTGCACTTTTCCTTGCCTCTTTATCGCTAGATGGTAGTTTAACTCTCACCTTCCTCTCTGTCAACCAGGGACACAGAATGACAAAATCACAGAATACTGCTTTTTTACCGAACAATGATGGGATATTGCCTACAAGACACAGAGAGAATCTCAACAACATTCACCTAGAGCCTTTTAACCCCATGCAAACTCTAAATAAAACACGAATGCAGTATTAACGAGAATTAACTCTTTCGGGGAAATGCAACATCTCAGGAAATACTCAGCAAATATTTCAACTTGTTACAAAACCATTTAAACATTTGAAGTTCAAGAATGTTGATTTTATTTTATTGATTATATATATATATATATATATATATATATATATATATATATATATATATATATATATATTGTTAAAAAAAAAATCTATCAAATTGTGTCCTTTGAAAAAATTCTGTTCATTAAAGAATCCTGAAAAAAGTATCACAGTTTCCAAAAAAAATATGAAGCAGCACAGCTGTTTTTAACATTGATAATAATCATACTTCTTGAGCAGCAAATCAGCATATTAGAATGATTTCTGAAGGATCATGTGACACTGAAGACTAGAGTAATGATGCTGAAAATTCAGCTTTAAATCACAGGAATAAATTACATTTTAAAGTATAGTAAGATAGAAAACAGCTATTTCAAATTGTAATAATATTTTACAACTGTTGTTTTTACATTTACATTTAGTCATTTAGCAGACGCTTTTATCCAAAGCGACTTACAAATGAGGACAATGGAAGCAATCAAAAACAACAAAAGAGCAATGATATATAAGTGCTATAAACAAGTCTCAGTTAGTCTAAACACAGTATACGTAGCAAGGGCTTTTAAATAACATAATAAATAAAAAGAAAACAGATAGAATAGAAAAAGAATAGAGCAAGCTAGTGTTAGAGGTCTTTTTTTATAATTGTATAATAAATGAAAAGAAAACAGATAGAATACAAAAAAAATAGTTTTTTTTTTTTTTTTTTTTTTTTTTTTTTTAATAGAATTAGAATAGTGAGTGAAAAAGTTAGAGGGTCAAATAAAGATGGAAGAGATGTGTTTTAAGCCGATTCTTGAAGATGGGTAAGAACTCAGCTGCTGGGATTGAGTTGGGCAGGTCATTCCACCAGGAGGGAACATTTAATTTAAAAGTCCGTAAAAGTGACTTTGTGCTTCTTTGGGATGCAGAATAAAGCGAAGTTCACTTGCAGAATGCAAGCTTCTAGAGGGCACATAAGTCTGAAGTAATGAATTTAGGTAAAGGGGTGCAGAGCCAGTGGTGGTTTTGTATGCAAACATCAATGCCTTGAATTTTATGCGAGCAGCTATTGGTAGCCAGTGCAAATTGATAAATAGAGGTGTGACGTGTATTCTTTTCGGCTCATTAAAAATTAATCTTGCTGCCGCGTTCTGGATTTCAGTTTTTACTGTAATTTTAATTTTCAAAATTATTTAAAAAACAAACAAAAAAAGTTACAAATTGATATTTAAAGAAAATAAAAATCTAACCAACCACAAACTTTTGAACGGCTTCTGAGCTTTTTTTTTTTTTATTTAGTTTAATTTACATGAAGCTTGCAAATGAAAAATAATTAATATTTTTATTATTAATATTTTATTAATTAGAAGCATATTTGCCATATGGAGTCTATAAATGGAATAGTGCTATACCTAAAAATGTGCTAATTTCCAGTTAAAGCCCCATCCACATCTGATTCTGTTTAAATAAAGATACAGAACATGATTAGTATTACTGCAATAATAATTAATGCTATAAAAATGAATTCCGTTTGAATTCTCCCGTACACTCTTAAAAATAATAGATTCTTAATTGACATCTATGATCCATAAAGAACTTTAACATCCATGGATCCTTTCCATCGGACAAAATGTTATTTATCATGGAAAAGGGTTCTTTGGATTATTAAAAAGTTCTTCCTACCGAGAAAAAAAAAAATATGGTTCTTTTAAAACTGTTCACGGAAATGTTCTTTGGTGTACCAAAAATGGTTCTTCTATGACATAACTGTGAAAATCTTTATTTTTAGGAGTGCAAGAGTGTAACAGTTCAGCTTCATGGTGGTGCTTTCGTCACTGATGTTTCGGTAAAAATAAAAAAAATAAAATAAAAAAAAACTCAAAAACACCTCTTCTCTCTAAAATTGCTTCCCTCCAAGTGTTGGTCACAGGTGCCAAAAGAGTGTGCCTAAGTCTGTTAAGTCTGATTTTCGGCGACCAAAGGCCCCTGAAGGAGGAAAGGACTCTACTTGCCTTCTCTTGCATTCCCTGTTTCTTTGTTGTGTTTTCTTCTACACAGCTGCAGCCCTCCAAGTGGTGAAAAGAACCCCTGTAGATTTATCCAGCACCTGAAAATGGGTTTCTGGGATGATGTATTATCCAGGTCTGCTCTTGAACGTCAGTATTGGGCATCTTTATCTCGCCACTGTTTCTTTTGTAAGGAGAGCGTATGGATTTGTTAAATAACAAGAATGAGACCTGTGCTCCTTAAAGCCCAGTCGCTCTTGCTGAATCAGAAAGGTGCCACAACTTTGAAGTGTGTTTACGTATTACGGCTTGTGTGTGCGTGGAGATCTGTTCGTTATCTTGAACATTTAGCGAATAGCTAATATATGTGAGCGAGAGCTTTTCGCGCGGCTCGTGAGCAGGCCTTGGCCGCCCTGTGGTTTATCTCCGGTGCTGATATGTGGACAGGCTTTATCAGGGGAAACAGCCTGTATTTCAGCCACTGTGCCGTGGCCTGTCTGCTTAACTCTATCTGCTCATCTTGTGTGGACGTTACTGACTAGTTTTGAGACGCAAAATGTGTTTTCAGGCTCTGCTAACAGCTGCTTCTAACGGGTAAAAAGGCAAAAAATGTCACACCGACACAGGGGAGAGAAATGGCAGTGTGCTCTGGGAGCTGAACCTCATGCAGCACCCACACTGACCTCACTGACCTTTGATTCGCACCACTGAATGGATTCAATCTTTCAATCTGTCTGTGGATCTCCCCGAGGAAACCTTGACCAATTCTGCTATCATTGGGGTATTACTGAATGGATCAAAGTTGAAAAGTTGTGCGGCCGACACAGACAAACAATTCTTCGAAGGCAACTCTTGAACAGTTCTAAACTCTCCTTTAATTTCCCTCACGGTGGGTGACATCTGGCCTCATTCACAGCTGAATGAAAACCACCTAATTCCCACAAACATCTGAGATGAACCATCAGCCTGTGAACATCTGTTCTGAGCTGAATCTGACAGTACTTGATGGTTTTCTCCAGGCTAAACTCGACACCTGTCGGTTCATGAAGTCAAAGAACACCGCTAAGTCTCTCTGCTCTCCACATGGAATGCGGAAACTTCCTAATTTGTTTTTCTATTCTGGTGAGAGGATATGTCATTTTGCTCTATGCTTCCAGGAGACCTAGTCAAGCAGACACAAGTTTACCTGAGAACTCTCTCAGGTAAACTACAGCAACAGATGCTCGGAGCAGGATTGTGCACCATTCAGAAATGAATTGAGAATGACTTTAATTGCAGCTCAGTTCCTGAATTTGAATTTCATTTGAAGTGAGGTACCAAATATAGAATTGCAATTTAAAAGTAGGGAAACATGATTTTAATTTGGTGTGATTTAAATGGATATTTAGATAGAAGAAAAGTGAAAAAAAAAGCCAAACTGCCAAGACCAATTTTATTATAGATCAAATAAACAATAGACCAACAGAATGATACACAGATAGAACGTATCAAACAGACTGACAGACACTCAAAATTGTTTTTGTTTATTTAAAAACTGAAAATAAAATATTAGATGAAAAACTAGATTCAAAATGTTGCCTTGACAACCAAATGAAAAAAAAAGTTTAAGTACTAAAATTACTAACCAATGAACTAAAAATAAAGTAAAAATGAAAAGTGCACAGAGAAATAATACTTAAACACAAACTCAAATGAAAACTTGAAATATATAAGTAAAAGCTAATTCAAAATATTAATAACTATAATTGCATAGAAATGATACTAAAATAACACTGATATGAGCGGTAGATCGGTAGAACGATAGATAAAGTAAAAATTAAGACTAGTAAAATGAAAAATGAAAATATAAAAATAAAAGCAAATTTCAAAATATTAATAACAACTATAAAGGTACAGAAATAATGCTTAAAAAAAAACAAAAAACACACTGACTGAAAAATAGACAGACAGCTATAGAGAGACGCACAGCCCTGGCTCGTAGAGGAGCGCAGGACATTGTGAATCATGTTACGGATTGTGAAAAGCGAGCCGCGCGTTTCATTTTTCAAGGGATCATGGCAGTGTGAGTGACGTGAGTTCTTCAGCACATTCCTCTGTGACAGAGCCCATGAATCAGCCTCAACATGCAGGACCTGTGAGGAATATTTGTCAAGTTTCCAATACCTGCTGCACTCAGTGGTGATGTTAATGGGACACGCTGAGCAAACTGAGGCCACGGGCATTTCATCTCCTCCGAACGTCCTCTTGAGGAAAGGTGAGGTGACATACAAGACAGCCGGATCAGGAGAAGGGCCAATGTGTCTGGACAGAAGTGAAGGCTTACCAATTTTAATAATACATGTGCATTGATCACCTAATGATTTATAATGGCGAGAAACAAGTTATTAATGATTATAATAGGCTATTAGTGAGGATTCGATGGAGGTCGGTAATTATAATGTCGATATTAGTGCAACGCTGGTAGTGCAGAGATAACGTTGCTTGTTTTGAATGTTCATTTTTTTCCTCTGACCTGAAAAACAAATGACTAGCGCTTCAGTAAACACTGACACAGTGCAAAGGG
Source organism: Cyprinus carpio (assembly GCF_018340385.1). NCBI lineage: Eukaryota > Metazoa > Chordata > Actinopteri > Cypriniformes > Cyprinidae > Cyprinus > Cyprinus carpio. The sequence continues at coordinate 26,637,944 of NC_056589.1, forward strand.
AATCGATGGTTTCCATGAGCAAATAGCATTGTCTCCAGTGTTTGTGTAGCATGATGACCTTATGAAAACATTACGCTAAATTGTGCTATGTCTCTATTAGGTCGTCCTCTGAAAACCATGGGGACTGATTTCATGAATCCCCTGAATGAATCACCTTATGTCTGGGGAACTAAAATAGACACTGTTTGTGCTGGCACATTCACACAAAACTGATATAAATCACACATATGTTCCGGTTACTCAAATGATACTTGCATACAATGCATAGTTTGTCTTGTTCATGTTGATAGATTACTCAAAAATAAATTGTCATCATTTAAACCCTCTCATACCTTTTCATTTTTCTTTTTGGAGTTTTTGGAGTTTAAAAGCATATATATGTATATCTTAATTATATGTTGCCTTTTAAATACATTTAAATTTTGATTTGATATATTTTATTCTACATTTAATTTATTTTTTAATTATATATTTTTTAATTTTTAATTTTAACTCAAATATTTTAATTTCATATTAAACTTTTTTTTTCAAGTTTAGTAAACTAACTAACTATTCTTACACCTTTGCAGAAGTTCAGTGTGACTCAATCACAAAAACACAAATTAAACAAACAAAAAAAGGAGCATTTCTGTGAAAAACTACATAAACACTATTATTCAAAGGTTTTAATTAATAAGAATAAGGTGAAATGATTTTAACACTTAAAAAAGGGGAAAAAAAACTCATGGTGTGAGAACATGGGCATCTTTAAGCACTCACATTGATTTTTTCATTAAGCCTGTGACAATGTTAAACAGTCAAATAACACTCAAAGTCGGCATCTATTGGGAGCAGAAGAGTGGAGTGTAAGCGTGTTGCCGGATTCTTTGGATGAGCATGCTGTATAGATACAGCCAAGTCTACACATGATGTGGGTAAACAGTATTGAAGTCCATTTTCATTCATTTTTGGGACTGAAATCACAATCAAAGGTCATTCCTGTCACAGTATGAGCTGTAAATAAATTAATCAATATTGACTTGAGTCATATAGGCTATTGCCTTCCAAAATGCTCTTCAATCCCATTGCAGATGAGATTATTTTAAAATCTCAGTTGTTTCTCCTAGACAGATAAGAGATCAAATAAAGAACAAATTAAGATTGTCCTTAAGTCTTCTGCTTCTAAGCTGTTTCTCCTGAGAGAAAGACTACAATAATCTCGCATAGCTTAAGAGCTCAAGAACATCTCAAACTGTGCTCAGATTTGTTTCCAAAATCAGGGATTTCAATATAAACTCAGATATTCTCATAAATTATGTTCTTTCTCTCATATTCCATCTCTTTAATTTCTGTCTGCTTTTATTTTTCCTAATAAATTTTAGGAGAAACATCTGAGACAAAGTTGATGCATTCTGTAGCTCAAAAAGCTAAAGCGCAAAAGAAAGTACGGTCATGCAATGTTGTAGTTATGTGGTCAGTTAAGTCATGTCAAGTTAAAAAAGGTGATTTAAGCTGCCTTAAAATGCATGTAAGTATTTGTTAAAAGTGTCACATTTAAGAGCATGTCTCTGAAATGCAGTGCTTTACAAAACACACCCGATTCAACTCATCAGCTCATTAGTAGAGACTTTGAGACCTGGGGCGGGTTGCATAAACCGCTTAGACTACTCTTAAAAAGTTAGTCATCTAATTTTTTTTATTTAATTTTTTCTTTAAGATTGGGTATAACTCAGGGTATAAGTCAGTTATAAAAGGGGAGAATGGTCTAATTTGAATGCAAAAAGTCAGTCTGATTACTTCTTGGCTAGCTACTAGTTGATGAAACTAGTTCTTAACATAGTGGCTATGTTTATGCAACTGGCCACTAAAGTGGGTCAGAAAAGAGTTGTGAGAAAATGCAATGCATGTCAGATAAGATCAGCAGCGGCAGCTCTTAAAGCAGCCAAAATAACCTAATAACCCAGCTGCTGTGATGTGTGTTAATCAAATAACAAAAGAAACAAGAGGAAATCAATCACGTTTGTAGCTTTAAGGATTCATCTATATTTAATTTAGAATTTAGTGTTTGATAACTTTGTTCAATTTCTGTATATCTCCTACTTGCTGAAGGACACAGGCAAATAAGGCATATATTACAATGGGTTTATGTGAGGATTGTTTTAAGTTCACTTAATTTAGTTGTTGTTATTTGTTTAATGTCTAATAAATGTTAACATTTATAGCTCTCAATAAGACAGTAATGTTGAATGGCTATAGTCAGTGGTTAAATATTAGGGGGAAAAACTACTTCATAGAGACATCAGCAGTATTGGTGGATTGGTGGATGCCATTAAACAAATATTAAAAATATAATGTTTTTATGTTGTTTCTACATTAATTTTAAGATTGAATGTGGAATTATTGCAAAATAAAAGTATATTTAAAAACTTTAATGTTAGGTGAGATTAGTCTTGATAAATTTCAGAAAAAAATTAACTAGGGATCAATTAGTTAGTTTGTTCATGGGAGCATTTCTTTCCTGGAGAATATATTCTCCAGGAAAGAAATGCTCCCACGAACAAAGGCTCTCGGAGCTGTGGACCTGTATGTCTACCCATCTGTTAAGGGTTTCTAATGAGATGCCCGTCTGTCTCTTTAAATCTTTATACATTTGTAAATTTGTTGACTGGCATTTGCTCTGTAGTGTCAAGAGTCCCAGAAGCCTGTGCTGTCCCTGGACGCCACCGCTAACACATCACAGCTCCGAGTGCCAGACGACAAGCTTATATATAGATACAGATATAGGTATCTTTTGGCTGAAAATGCCTGCATGTGCATTTTATGGTTGTAATCAAGACTGCTGCGCTCGCAGACATGCCATTATTTCACTGAACAGGTTACAGAGATGATCACACATTCCTGCCTCACAAATCAGACTATTGATGTCACATGGTTACATCATCTCTGATGGTGGTATATTGCGAGCACATAAATGCATACATCATATTTTGTAAAGGGGATTTGAACAGAACCTTTTTTAAAAGGTTTATTCATCCCAATCAACCTCGAATGTGGACTTTTAGCCACATACGCAGCATCAAAATAAATACATAAATACATACAAAAATAAATACTTTCTGTTACCCATGGCATAGATGATTGGTCACCCATTCATTTTTTAACCCTATAAAGCCTTCTGTATCATATTTGATACATAAATCGAAAAATAGGCCTCTAAATTATCAACACATTTAAAACTTTCCTGAAAAAACAGATGTAAACAATAAGTCAAAAATGTCCACCTTTAGATCGTGGTTCACTTGTCTTTGTGTTGTGAAATCTTATTTTTTATTTATTTTTTATTTATTTTTTTACATAAGAATAACTTTTTTTATTGTTAGTTATATTATCAATGAGTATCAAATATGATCATCAGGCTCTCTCAGTCATCATTGTATTGCAATGCATTACATAACCACTTAATGAGCATAGAGGGCAAATGCCCCGTCTGTGGGCCACGTCCACAACAGCCCCTTGGCAGGGAGCTTAGATCTATTTAGTGTCCTCTGTGAGCGCTGACACATACTGAACTGCATTCAGAGCCTGCTGATTCCCACACGTCAGCCGCTCTGTTTTGCCTTGTGTAATTACTAAGAACTGAAGCTAGTTATTGTCGTTATCACAATGAATGCGTAAGAAATGGAAAAGCATAAAAAACGAGATGTTTTTATTGGAATTGGACGGTACACATTATTACTTTAAAACTCCTATTACACTAAAGCATGTATCTGTCAGCTAACAGGGTTTAGATTTATGGGGAAATGATTTATAAAGAGAAAAAATGGTGAAGCTCATGTTTGAGCGATCGAGTGTGAAAAGGGGGAGTGAAAATCACAGTTTCAATATGACTAGATGCACACCTCTGAAAGACATGTTCAATTTTTCACGGCTTTAGTCCATGTCATAACACATCCACATCAAGAACAGGTTACATGCGTTTTCACAGATCTGTTTAGCAGGGCTGCAACAGGCATGAAAGTACATTGCTGTTCCAAGAATTAAATCAAAAAAGGCCAACATAATAAAAAAAAAATATATATATATATATATATATATATATATCAAATTAAAGAAAGTCAAATGGGTTGCAAATGTGAATTTGTGACAACCGTTTAAACCTGTTTAATTTCAAATAATCTTCTAGGAACGCAACAAATATGACATTTTTTCTATTCTAAATGAAACCATAAATGACAATCAATTAAAAAAAAAAATCTGATTATTATATATTTAGTTATTTATACTGTCCATTGGTTCTGAACCATAACAAAAGATAATCATACTTTGAATTTGTAACTTTTTAAAAATAATAATAAAATGAATAAAGAAATTATTTCAAATAAAATAAATAAAAATAATAAATAGTATATAGTACAATAACATATTAACTTTTTTCTTCAAAAGATACAGTGTCACTCATTAATTGTCATTCAATTCTAATAATCCTTTGCTATATATATTGCTTATTGTAATAGTGTCATATATATATATATATATATATATATATATATATATATATATATATATATATATATATATATATATATATAAAATCTTTCTGATATATTGAGGGTATAGCATTTGTTTTCAAATTTTTTTGTTACAAAAATGTGGTTGTTCTAAACATATGGGCACCAGGTGTTACTTCCAACCATTTATTTTGCCGTTCTGTTTAAAAGAGAAGCTTTCTGTACTCAAGGGAAGTCCAGTGAATCGATATCTTAAGCAGCACTGAAGTGGGAGGATTGATGACAAACAGATAAAAATTAATTTGACACATCTACACTGCTCCGTAATAAAAGAAATCAGACTCAATCCTCCTGTTACGCCACCCTCCAGGGGCCAAAATCTCAGAGCAAACACAACAAAACTGAATACAAAAGCACCTAGTTTGCTGGAAAGACTGTTTTGCATACTAGCGTTCAAAATCATGCTGAAATGAATCCAAGTCAAGTGGCCCACGAAAAGCCTGTCTCAGTCCTCCTCATAACATCAATCCAGTGATGATTCTTTCCTGGCCTCTCCAAAGACTTTTAGCAGGACCCTCAAAACACTTTATTTTTAAAGATTATTTTCCTTGAAAACATCTACATTGTTTTCCACAGTCGATTTAACAACATAGTGAGGGTGAGTAAATGACGACCAAATTCACTTTTTGGGAGTGAGCTGGGAGAATTTCCATGAGCTAAATCACATAGCCTCCATATTTCCTTGGCAGATATAACAGATTACATTACATCCAATGTAATTAGCTGAGCCATACGGAAGCCCTGAACCGCATGGTGGAGAAAAAAAAAAAGGAAACTTATCTCGTTATTTCGACATATTAAGTCGTTATTTCGACATAATAACTCGTTATTTCGACTTATTAAGTCGTTATTTCGACTTATTAAGTCGTTATTTCGACATAATAACTCGTTATTTTGACTTATTAAGTCGTTTATTTCGACTTATTAAGTCGTTATTTCGACATAATAACTCGTTATTTCGACTTATTAAGTCGTTATTTCGACTTATTAAGTTGTTATTTCGACATAATAACTCGTTATTTCGACTTATTAAGTCGTTATTTCGACATAACTCGTTATTTCGACTTATTAAGTCGTTATTTCGACATATTAAGTCGTTATTTCGACATAATAACTCGTTCGTTATTTCGACTTAAGTCGTTTATTTCGACATAATAACTCGTAATTTCGACTTAAGTCGTTATTTCGACATAATAACTCGTTATTTCGACTTATTAAGTCGTTATTTTCGATTTATTAAGTCGTTATTTCGACATAATAAGTCGTTATTTCGACATAATAACTCGTTATTTTTTCGACTTATTAAGTCGTTATTTCGACATAATAACTCGTTCGACTTTAATTCGACTTATTAAGTCGTTATATTTCGACATAATAACTTGTTATTTCGACTTATTAAGTCGTTATTTCGACATAATAACTCGTAATTTGACTTAAGTCGTTATTTCGATATAACTCGTTATTTCGACTTAACTCGTTATTTCGACTTATTAAGTCGTTATTTCGACATAATAACTCGTTATTTCGACTTATTAAGTCGTTATTTCGACATAATAACTCGTTATTTCGACTTATTAAGTCGTTATTTCGACATAAGTCTCATTATGTTAAGGCTTGTGTCAAGTTCAGTATGAGCCACTAGAGGGCAGAATAAGACCGAGAATCAAAGAACGCATTGTAGTTATGTTGACCTTAAGCACTTTTACAAGTTGGTGCTCCAGTTTCTTAGAGGTTTTGTGCTAATTGCCAGTATTGCTCTTTCATCCACCTTTTTATCTGTTTGATTTGCTTTATTTGTTAACTTTAAACAATCATATTATCGCCTGTTATTTTTTCTTAAATATTTTGCTTCATGTGCTTGACCTTTATTGTCCCGATCAGAAATTCTGTTTTAATCAACTTGGCTTGCACTGTGTTAGCCGACGACTACTACAGGTTCCACTACTGTGGCTATTATTATTATTATTTTATCTGTTATTGTTGTTGCTGTCCGTGATAAGAGCAGACGATTTGGCAAAACGAGTGTGGTTGTACGAATTCGTACGAATAAACCACCTCGTAAAATATGTACGAATTGCCGTGAGATCGGGTTGTTAATCCTGCAGATTATTTGCTAGCGGTTCTTACAAGATAAAAGAATAGCTAATAATAATAATAAAAATAAATAAAATAATATATTTTCACGGCTGCTGCATGATACTGACAAAACAGAAATTACTGTATTCATAACCAGGGCCGGATTAAGACCAAATTGGGTCTGATGCTGCAGCCCAAAAAGGGTCTATTTTTTTTCTCGGCATTGGTGCATGTGTGTTCGATACTCAACATACACGCGCACTCAGACCGACAGAGAAGTGACGCAACCAGCCAGCCTTTATTAAACATGAATAATAATAACGACTTATTATTGTAACAACTCGAGATTAACATCAAACTATGTAATATCAACATTAAAAAAGAAATTGTCTGAAAAAAGAAACAATCTAAACCAGATAAACTTATAAGCATATAACTCTTACTACCCGCGCTAGCTGCTTACAGCCTATTGCAAGCTCGAATTCTTCGATCGTTTCAGTGAAGTCAAGGCTGCGCAGCGGCTCATGCTCAATGCTCATAAGGTTAACCTTTCCTGCCCCATTGAAGACCGCAGCTCTCCTTTGACTATTCCCAACTTTGAAAAGCTCCGCTCGCCGGAAGCATTGGACACCATCATGCACAGATAGATGCGCAACCCAATTTCGACGTTTGGAAATGTCTGAGAAAAATTCAACGATGACAAAAGCTTGTAAAAGCTCTGCCTGATTTGTTCACAGTCACCGGTTTCTGAGTGCGCATAAATGCAGCAAACTGTATCAGCTAATTTTGACCGATTAATAATCAATTAAACGGTTTAAAAAGGTTTGCTGAATGGTTAAAATACGCTACGCGTATAAAAAAAAGATTATTATTTAATTCAGAAATAGACCTAATGCAGACACAAAAAATATTAACAAATATTAGGCTAATAAACACTGTAAACTAGGCTATTTAGTTCCCCTCACTCCACAACAAATCCTTTCAATTAACAGTATTTAGGAAAATAACAAGAATTAAAAATATAAGAAGCTATAGCAATATTAACGACAAGCCAAAAACGAATTAATTTAGGCTAAAATGAAACTGAAACCACAAAATCAAATATTTCCGTATATGCGATGCATTTGAATGTCAAATTATTATTTATAATGTACTTCACTCACGTTCCAATATCCACGTGAAACTAAATGTTTTGCATAGGCCCAACATCACGATTTTAATATTTAAACTGAGTAGTATGTGTGTGTGTGTGTGTGTGTGTGTGTGTGTGTGTGTGTGTGTGTGTGTGTGTGTGTGTGTGTTTGTTTTATTTTATTATGATAAACAGGCTGCATTGTCAACTGTGTGTGTGCATGCTGCACGGCTGCAATCACTTGATTTTTTAGGACTCCTTTTAGTCATAAATATAATCCGAATTGTAAAAGGTTTTGCCTTTATTTGTGTAAATTCACAATAAAAACAAATCTCTGTGATTTTGTAAAATAAGCCTAAAGAAAAATAGGAAGTCGCTTTCTGCCGACTTCATTTCGCGCAGCACAAAAATAAAAAACGAAACTCAACTACTCTTTGCACAGTTTTTCTTTCATTTTCTTAATTTATGATTTAGTAAAAAAATATATTTCTGGTGTAGGCCTATTTATTCGTTATATTTATATAGGCCTATATATAGCCTAACTTTATGTTTTTCTGTTAGTATTTTTAATGGGTCACAGACACCTTTCTAATTTAATTCAATTCTAATTTAAGATAATATTGTTGGTTAATGGTTAATAATCGGTCGGTTAGGGGAAAAAAATAACGAAATTAAAATCCCTAGTTACGTCAGTAACATCACGGTGCAAAAAAATATAGAATAATAGCAACTGTATAATAAGTAATGCTGTTTGTGCGTCCGAAAGTCGGACTCCAAATTTCATTATAAGAATTATTTTGAGGTTAATATAGCGAGGTAAAACACCTCCGTGAAGTTGGCACCCCATAAAAAGGAATAATCACCAAAACTATGCCATTCGTTTTTGCTACGTTTGTGCTGATTTGTGCCGCAAAAATGAACGTTTGTGCTGGTTTGGTGTTTGAGATATTAAACATTCTTTTTTTGACCGTGTGACGTCACTCTCCACCCCATGTTGCCCAAATCGCTCCAAACCAGCGCAGTTCGTTTGTGCTCGATTTGTGCCCATTTGTGCAGTTAAATCAAACACTGTATCTATTTTCCTTCCGTAGATATAACCAAATTATTTTCGGAGGCCGTGACGTCACTCTCCACCCCAGTTCGTCTAAATCGCAAAAAACTGGTGTCATTCGTTTGTGCTCGATTTGTGCCGGTTTGTGCTGTTGAAATGAACGTCAAATATATTTCTCCTTCTTAGAAATACAAAAAACAATTCTGGGCAGTGACGTCAATCTCCACCCCATGGCGTCCAAATCTCTCCAAACCGGTGCCATTCGTTTGTGCTCGATTTGTGCTGGTTTGTGCCGTTAAAAGAAACCCTGTAACTATGACAGCTTCTTTTATATATAAAAAAATAACCTTTTTTTTCGAACAGTTACGTCACTCTCCACCCCATGCAATCTAAATGCTTCCAAACCGGTGCCATTCGTTTGTGCTGGTTTGTGCCGTTCAAATTTGTATTGTATCTATTTCCCGTCCTCAAAAATAACAAATACAAAACGGGCCAGTGACGTCCCTCCAAACCGGTGCCGCTCGTTTGTGAGGTAGGCTATTTGACCTCCGTGAAGTTGGCCCCCCACCCAACGCAAAACGTCAGTAAAATAGTCTCAGCCGTTTGTGCTTCGTTTGTGCTGTAAAAATTTTTGTTTGTGCCGCTTTGGTTTTTTAGATTAAAATAATATTTATAGGTCAGTCTGAGGTCACTCAGCCCCCCCACATAGCCTACTCCAAATTCACCCCAAGTAGACTCGTTTGTTTGTGCCGGTAATGAATTATAGACGATGATGTCACTCAACCCCCCACATGCTCCAAATTCACCCAAAATAATCTTCTTTGTTTATGTTTAATTTGTGCCGTCAAAATGTTCGTTTGTGATGCTTCGTTTTTTTTTAGATATTTTTAGTGATCATTCTGAGGTCACGCTCCAAATTTACCCCAAATAATCTTCTTTGTCTGTGCTGTATTTTATTTATTTATTTATTTATTTATTTTTGTGCTGCGTCGGTCTTTTAGATATTAAAATATTTAGTGATCATTCTGAGGTCACTCAGCCCCCCACATGCTCCAAATTTACCCCAAATAATCTTGTTTGTTTGTGCTTCGTTTGTGCTAGAAATATTTTTGGGTTTGCTACTGTTTTTTTTTAAAGAATTTTCCTAGTCAACTAGTCCCATGTTTATATTAAATTGATTAATATAAGAACCTATTAAACAATCCTTTAATATATAGACATTTATAGCTTATTCCATTTAAGATTTATTTAGATTTATTTCTTGTCTGTCAGCCGGTTCATTGTTGTGACGTGCTCCATTCAGGGAGACTGCATTAGACGACAGAAAGCACATCCAAAAAAATTCTTTCCGCAGGAAAAAAAAAAAAGAAAAAAAAAGAAAGAAAAAAAAATGCGAGGGATTATGCGGGCGTCTCCATTTCATACAGTAAGCGCGATAATACTCCCACACTCCTCATAAACACATGAAATGCGCCTATATAAAAATAATAATAACACCCTATTTTGGTCATATTCACTAGTAATTGCCCAGCTCCCCATCAATAATCTAGCACAGAGATATACTACTTCTAATAGTAATAAGTAATAAATAAATACAATGTCTTATTTTTCCCCTATGCATTCAATCAATACTTTCCAGTGCTTTATGCGCGCTTGAGCGTGGAATAGGCTATAAATGCCTATATATTAAAGGGATGGTTTAATAGGTTATTATTAATCAATTTAAGTATAAACATGGGACTAGTTGACAAGAAAAAAAAAATCTTTAAAAAAACACAGTAGCAAAAACGAAAATAAATCCAGCACAAACGAAGCACAAACAAACAAGATTATTTGGGGTAAATTTGGAGCGTGACCTCGGAATGACCTATAAATATTATTTTAATATCTAAAAAACTGAAACAGCACAAACGAAAATATTACTGGCACAAACCAGCACAAACGAAGCACAAACGATTGAACCTGTTTTGGGTGAATTTGGAGTATATGGGGGACTGAGTGACGTCATCGCCTATAATTCAATGTCTAATATTTTAAAAACCGAGGCAGCACAAGCAAAACTTTTACCGGCACAAACCAGCACAAACGAGGCACAAACAAACGAGTCTATTTGGGGTGAATTTGGAGTATGGGGGGGCTGAGTGACCTCGGAATGACCTATAAATATTATTTTAATATCTAAAAAACCAAAGTGGCACAAACGACTGAGACTATATTGCTGACGTTTTGCGTTGGGTGGGGGGCCAACTTCACGGAGGTCTCGAACCTCGCTAGTTTGTGCTGTTAAAAGAAACAATCATGACCTCTTCTTAAAGAGAACAGAAACATTACTCTCCTCCCTGTTTAGCGTGGCCGCAGAGTTAAAAAAAACTACGTGCTCGTGCTGCCTTAAATTTTTAGCGTGGCCGCAGAGTTAAGTTTTACTAACTTCATATTTGAAGTTGACTAAGCTTAAATTTCAAGGCAGCATTAAGTTGAAATGGTGAGACCGTTTTTTTTTACTGCGAGTTTAAATCGTTCTAATTCGCTTGTGCTCGATTTGTGCCATTAGAATACATAACAAATATATGCTAATTTAGGAAGCTCTCAGTCCATGCCAACGGCTCTTTTCGTTTTTGCTTAGATGTTTTTGATTGCAAAATATTCATAACGTTTTACCTCTTTTATATGTATCTACAGTATGCCTATCTATAATTTTTTTTGTGGTCTTTTTTTTTCACATGTTCAGCTATAGGTTAAGGCTATTATATATTTAAGCACTTTTTTCTACAGTCCATTATGTCCTTTTTGTCTTATTATGCAGTGCGATAGTTGTTTGTAAGGGGGACAGAAAAAAGTTTACATAATATTAATATAATAATATTAACTGTTCAATGCAGTGATACCATGCAATATCAGTGACATATAGCCTATAGCTAATGGCATATTAAGTGCTTCTTTTTTCCTCCCTTTTAAATAAGAAGAATTTTAGGTACAACCAGGATTTCATTTCATGCACAAATCGAACACAAATAAACGCGGCATTTGGTGTGGAGATCACCTTGAATTAGGCTAGGCTATATGACCTAATTAATATTATTAATATTAACGAATATTTGTGGGTAATAGACCTAGATGTTTGATATTCTAATGGCACAAATCAAACACAAATGAAACAGAATAATGCTGCCTTGAAACTTAAGCTTAGTGAACTTTGAAATATGAAGTTAGTAAAACTTGGAGCTGACTAAACTTAAAATTTTAAGGCAGCACGAGCACTTTTTATTTTATTTTATTTTATTTTTTTTCGTAGTTTTTAACTCTGCGGCCACGCTAAACAGGGAGGAGAGTAATGTTTCTGTTATCTTTAAGAAGAGGTCATGGTTGTTTCTTTTACCGGCACAAACCAGCACAAACGGAGCACAAACAAACGAGTCTGTTTGGGGTGAATTTGAGAGTATGTGGGGGGGGGGGGGGGGGGGGGGGGGGGGGGTATGGGGCTGAGTGACCTCAGATTGACCTATAAATATTATTTTAATCTAAAAAACCAAAGCGGCACAAACGACAATTTTTACAGCACAAACGAAGCACAAACGACTGAGACTATTTTGCTGACGTTTTGCGTTGGGTGGGGGGCCAACTTCACGGAGGTCAAATACCTCACAAACGAGCGGCACCGGTTTGGAGGGACGTCACTGGCCCGTTTTGTATTTGTTATTTTTGAGGACGGGAAATAGATACAATACAAATTTGAACGGCACAAATCGAGCACAAACGAATGGCACCGGTTTGGAAGCATTTAGATTGCATGGGGTGGAGAGTGACGTCACTGTTCGAAAAAAGGTTATTTTTTATATATATATAAAAGAAGCTGTCATAGTTACAGGGTTTCTTTTAACGGCACAAACCAGCAAAAATCGAGCACAAACGAATGGCACCGGTTTGGAGAGATTTGGACGCCATGGGGTGGAGAGTGATGTCACTGCCGAGAATTGTTTTTGTTATTTCTAAGAAGGAGAAATATATTTGACGTTCATTTCAACAGCAAAAACCGGCACAAATCGAGCACAAACGAATGACACCAGTTTTGTGCGATTTAGACGAACTGGGGTGGAGAGTGACGTCACGGCCTCCGAAAAATATTTTTGGTTATATCTACGGAAGGAAAATAGATACAGTGTTTGATTTAACGGCACAAATGGGCACAAATCGAGCACAAACGAACTGCGCTGGTTTTACAGCGCGATTTGGGCAACATGGGGTGGAGAGTGACGTCACACGGTCAAAAAAAGAATGTTTAATATCTCAAACACCAAACCAGCACAAACGTTCATTTTTGCGGCACAAATCAGCACAAACGTAGCACAAACGAATGGCATAGTTTTTGGTGATTATTCCTTTTTATGGGGTGCCAACTTCACGGAGGTGGAAAATTTCTCGTCCATTTTCATCTGGGTCTGGGCCTAATGCTGCAGCATCAATAGCACCCACCTTAATCCGGCCCCGTTCATAACCAATACAACTCCATTTGAATTTGTCTTTAGCCTGTGATCAACAACATGGAATAAAATGATTTTTAGCCTTCTCATTTTTTTTTTTTTTTTTTTTTTTTACATCATAACACAGTTTTCATGGGAAAAACCCAACACCACATAAATAGGCTATATTTATAACAATATTTATAATAAAATACTATAAAAACTATTTAAATTATAGACTATAGCCTACTTTGGAATTATGAACTGAATTCACGAATTCCGTGGAATAGAGTGATGGTGTGACAACATTACAGATAATGAGTTCAGACGGGAAAAAACCTCTCGTTTGTTTCATATGAATTACATAGGGCTAAACATAAAATTAATATTATTATTTTTCTATTTAAATTGTTTATTTTAAAAGTAGACATGCCCTTTTATAGACATGGTTGGTCTGTGATGCATGAGCCTGGTTCATTTCTGACGTTTTAGAAAGAAGTTCATGTAGACCGAGATGGCAGAAAGCACATCCTGTTGAGTTTTGTAACGTTTTCATGTTGTTGAGGGTGTCTTCCGGCCAAAACTGACGGAGCTGAAGCTCTTTCCTCTGTTATCGGGATGGAGAGTGTGGATCGGGATCCGCCGATCGGAGAAGTGCAGCAGACTCTACAAGATATAGCTACTGCTGCTGTTGCTGTAATAACAAATGAAAACATGTTACCTTTGAGGTTTTTCTTAAACAGGCATAGAATAAAATTAGTAGGCTAAAAATCAGTAGACTAGCCTATCATATTTCATGTCGTTGTAGATCACATACAGTAAAATTAAAATGTCAGTAAATAAATTAATTTCCGTTTTGGCAATAACATGCAGCAGTCGTCGTGAAAACAATATATAGGCCTATAAAGAGAGAGAGAGAGAGAGAGAGAGAGAGAGTCTCTCTCTCTCTCTCTCTCTCTCTCTCTCTCTCTCTCTCTCTCTCTATATATATATATAGCTATATTACATTTTATTTTAATTTTATTTATTTATTTTTTAAATCTTGCAAGCACCGCAAGCAAAGAATCCGCGGGATTAATCAACTCGGCTCGTCTGCCGCTTCTCTCCTGTTGAAAATGAACTGAGCTCGCGGTTGCCGCTTGTCGGTGCAGTAGCTACAGAAGGGATGAAATGGGCGTTTCACCGCCGCCCACACATTCAAACAAATATTAAAGCATAATCTATTTTTTTACCCAAAATCAAAAATACGAAAAATCCAGCTAAAATTTAGTTTTCCGTTTCTTAAACAAAACGGAAAAACGAAAATCAAACCGTTTCTCATTTCTCTTTATTTCATTTTAAGTAGAAAATCAAATGACCAAAAGATACACGGACCTGAAATCTACTTGATTAAAGCATGTTCACAACCGAAACATAATTAATTGAGTTGTACATACATGTTGCATTTTTGTAAATTCAAAGACCTGCCATGTTCTTTTTTTTTTAGTGTATGTTTCATAATCGTCTGCTCTTATCACGGACAGCAACAGCAATAACAGATAAAATAATAATAATAATAGCCACAGTAGTGGAATCTGTAGTAGTCGTAGGCTAACACAGTGCAAGCCAAGTTGATTAAAACAGAATTTCTGATCGGGACAATAAAGGTCAAGCACATGAAGCAAAATATTGAAGAAAAAATAATAGGCGATAATATGATTGTTTAAAGTTAACAAATAAAGCAAATCAAACAGATAAAAAGGTGGATGAAAGAGCAATACTGGCAATTAGCACAAAACCTCTGAGAAATTGGAGCACCAACTTGTAAAAGTGCTTAAGGTCAACATAACTACAATGCGTTCTTTGATTCTCGGTCTTATTCTGCCCTCTAGTGGCTCATACTGAACTTGACACAAGCCTTAACATAATGAGACTTATGTCGAAATAACGACTTAATAAGTCGAAATAACGAGTTATTATGTCGAAATAACGACTTAATAAGTCGAAATTAACGAGTTATTATGTCGAAATAAGGACTTAATAAGTCGAAATAACGAGTTATTATGTCGAAATAACACGACTAATAAGTCGAAAATAACGAGTTTATTATGTCGAAATAACGACTTAATAAGTCGAAATAACGACATAATATGTCGAAATAACGACTTAATAAGTCGAAATAACGAGTTATTATGTCGAAATAACGAGTTATTATGTTGGTCGAATAAGTCGAAATAACGACATAATAAGTCGAAATAAACGACTTATATGTCGAAATAACGACTTAATAAGTCGAAATAACGAGTTATTATGTCGAAATAACGACTTAATAAAAAAATAACGAGTTATTATGTCGAAATAACGACTTAATAAGTCGAAATAACGAGTTATTATGTCGAAAATAACGACTTAATAAGTCGAAATAACGAGTTATTATGTCGAAATAACGACTTAATAAGTCGATAAACGACATAATAAGTCGAAAATAACGACTTAATAAGTCGAAATAACGAGTTATTATGTCGAAATAACGACTTAATAAGTCGAAATAACGACTTAATAAGTCGAAAAAAAATAACGAGTTATTATGTCGAAAATAACGACTTAATAAGTCGAAATAACGACATAATAAGTCGAAATAATGACTTAATAAGTCGAAATAACGAGTTATTATGTCGAAATAACGACTTAAGTCGAAATAACGAGTTATTATGTCGAAAATAACGACTTAATATGTCGAAATAACGAGATAAGTTTCCTTTTTTTTTTTCTCCACCATGCGGTTCAGGGCTTCCGTAGAGCCAGACCGCTGATATCAGCAAAATGAAGCCATCTCATCACCTCTGCTCATGACCCACAGCAGATTAGACAGAATGAGGACATTTTACAGAAGAATGACAAAGCGATCTTGTGCAGATTCACGCCGCACTCTTAAAAATGAATGCTCCAATTAAAACCCAATGGTGTTTTACATCCTGGTGTCATAAGACAACCTTAAGTTTAACTAAAAACTTTCTATTTATTTGTTCATTTGAAAACCATCCATATTCAGCATATATAAAGAATATATATACATATTTTTTTTTTTAATAGGTCAAATTTTTGTAGAACCACTGCTATTATGCATTTCAAGTGCCTCTGTTACACTGTAAACAATGCCTATCCACTTTAAAATGTCACATTTAATTCACTGTGTTAGTTGTCATTACTTTGTAATTGTGGAATTTACTAGCAATTTCTGAGTGAAAAATCTTTCTACGACAAAATTTGTTTGTGAAAATTTTAAATAATATTTTTTTAAATTGTAAATAAGACAAATTTAATTTGCATCTTGAAAACTCTAAAGAATAAATTTACTTTTATGTTTATTAATTTAGTACAAAAAAAAAAAAAAAAAAAACAATTGGTTTTGAAATAAATTTCACTTGGAGATTTTCACAAATAATTGCAAAGAAGTGGCAAGTTACTATAGAAGCTTGTGAATGTCCCTTTTTATCTCACAGTTCTGACTTTCCCCACAAAGATAAGTTTATATCTTGCAATTCTGATTCAGACTTGCAATTCTGAGAAGAAACTGCAAGATTGTGAGTTAAAATAAAATCTATTTACAAAAAATACAGTGTATTCTAAAAAATGATGTATAAACAATCAGAATTGCGAGAAAAAGTCAGAATTCTGAGTTAAGATTCTCAGAAGTGTATCTCTCTCTGAGAAAAAAATTAGTCAGAATTGCAAATATAAACTCAAAAATTCTTTTTTTATTATTATTTTTTTTTTTATCCCAAGGTGGAAACAAGTTTTCATTTGCTTGCCATGTCTTTGCAATTATTTGTGAAATTTACCAGAAGTGTCCTAGTATAAATTGTTTCAAAGCCAGTCCAAATGAATAAACAAAAGAAAATGTATTCATTTATTGTTCCAGTTCACCGTGAAAACCCTGATTTTACTAGCACTGTTTAGAAACATCTCAGCATCTACACAGATTCTGACCGGTGCCCCGCTCTTTAATAATTTAAAATAATAATCATTTAAAAATGTATTTGAAAATAATATTATAATGTTGTGTAATCTATAACATTATAGACACAGCCAGTTTTACCCACTGAAAGATTTATTTGTGATAAAATAACAACTTTTTTAATTGTATTGGAGTCTTACACACATGCTGTACAGTTGATCTGAGCCGCTCATTAATTTGAGTGCTGACAGCTATTATGGGAGTGGCTTGATAAAATGACATGAATTGCTAATTACAACATTGAACTAAAAATGTAAAGCCTGTACAATTGGGAATCGTGTAAAAAAATATAAAATAAATCAAATAAAACCAGTGCACATTTCATTTATCTGTTATAACATTTATGTAGTTTTGTTCACGTTTCAGTTTCCTTATAAAGGTCCAGAAACGTGTCAAGCTTTTCGTCAGGTGTCTTTTTTAATTATATGATGTCATTACATTGCTGTCTTGCCGGCAGCCAATCGTTGCATTGCTGATCATGGTTTCAAGTATTGATACATCTGCCTTTTACGGGGAACACAAGGACGTGCAGTAATCTTAGATATCTTAATCCAGATATTTTAATCAAATCCGCAAATTCGTTTGAAGAACCAAATTAGCCAGAGATCAGTTATCACAATTAGAAGATCTGGCATCTTTCAGATCATCTCAGATGTATTAAGCGAGGTACGAAAAACGGGCCCCGGAGTCACAACCAGCAGCTATTTTCAAAGTGAAGGTGGCAGTAATAGCTACAGGCTCTCTGTCTTTAGCCCTGGTTCATGCTCTCCTCTCTTCCTGTTGCTCACCCTATACACAAGACAACAGATCAGATGTGTCAGGAGCACAGCCCTGCTGCCCACACGCCAATGAGAGAACACAGAATCGATGCCCAGGGGAAACAAATCCAACCCTCTTTACCACTATTAAATGTGGAGACAACAATATATATCTGTAATGTGAAGATGAGTCACGTCTGTGTGTCTATGCTTTGTTCACAGTGCAGAGCAAACACCCAATTACCATTTTCTGCTCGACTTTGTTGCTTTAGATTTTTGTGAGGGTGTTCACATAACCCTTTAAATGTGGCTCATATCAGACACTGGATTGAATCAGTGCTCTAACTAGAAGGTGATGTGCACCAGAGGGTGATGGAAAACTGCACAATGATTAATTATGAGGGCAAAGACATGAAGAAGGGGGCACATAATTGTATAAAAGAGAAAATTATCCACAAAAACATGATTCCTTTCAGTGTCTACTCAGTATTTACATTCGTAACAGCTGCTCAAAAGCAGTCCAAGCTAGTTTTATTGACTCATAAGACA
Source organism: Cyprinus carpio (assembly GCF_018340385.1). Taxonomy (NCBI): domain Eukaryota; kingdom Metazoa; phylum Chordata; class Actinopteri; order Cypriniformes; family Cyprinidae; genus Cyprinus; species Cyprinus carpio. The sequence continues at coordinate 26,656,511 of NC_056589.1, forward strand.
AATGTGCATTTTCTGAATGAAATAAAAATGATCGCAAGGCAGCAAAAGAGCATTAAAAATGTATATACAATTCAGTTCTTTTTTAAATAAATGTCAAACTGCTTCCTGTTTTCATGACAATCCACATGCAACGCTGTACAAATGAATCAATATAGCATGGGGCTAAAACTGGTTAAATACATGTCGCATGTCTGAATGATGAAAACATCATGGCTGTTGGTTACATTCGTAATGTACACTAATGTAATGTGTTTGAAAAAATTAATTTATGCTCCTCTATACTTGGCTATATGTCACGTCACTTTAAATGCATTGGACAAGAATGTGAACAAACAAAAACATGCATATCTGAAATCTCAAAATATCAGTGCACGTCTGTTTTTGTCTGAACAATGGAAAGAGATCAGCAAGAGGTGTAAATGAAGCCAGCAGATGTCTAAATAACAAGATTTAACAAACAAAGACCTGAGAGCTACAGCAGCTGCGGTGACAAGATTAGAATAACTGCCAGCCTCATCAGAAAGACAGCCGCTCTAATCCTCTAATTACTTGTAGAGGAACACACCTACACAAACCCAGGTAGATTTATGAGGAAACATTCAGGAAAGCGTGGGCATTTGCTTCGCCATACAAATACTGATTAATAGACAAACATGATGCGATGACGTTAATTAGAATTTGTTTCATCTTCATCAATGCAAGGACTCTCCCAGATGAAATCGCACAAAGAGAAATGAGCTTCGGCAGGACTAATATGCCTTATTTGTATTTGGTCTTTTATATTCAGCTAATCAAGCAAACATGTCCTCGTTTGAAATATTTCTTGTTTGCATTCTTGTTGACCTTTTCAGCATCTTTATGAGATTCACTATGTGTTTTCTTCTTGGGAAAATTTCCCGCGTTCTCCTCTCTCGTGTTGGTATTCAGAAGAAGAAAAGTGCTTTTTCTAATCACCATTGCTGAGATTAACCCCTCTCAATCCATCCAAACAAAAGCTGGGAGATTTCAGAAGAACCCGATTCCAGCACAAGTGGGATGTCTGTGTTTTGGGAACATGTAAAGCTGCATCTATGCTGGCAGACTCAGACACTTCAAGCCTCAAACTGCAAAAATTACAGTGTTTGCTTGTTCGTGTGACTGGAGATAAACCGTTGAGTTTGTGGAGATGACTATCGGTGTGGACGACACTGACAGCAGCTTGGCTCTGTACTCAGATTGGCTACCTTTCTGTCATTCCAATTTATCAATCAACACAAATTTATCACTCTGCAAATGACACCTGTATGTAAAATAAAACGTACTATGCTTTTTCTAAAGGCGTACAAGTACAAGACAAAATGAGATCAGTGGAGGAAAAGATGAACATTCGTCTTTGTGACAGGGTCATCTAGTGTGTTTGAAGGAAATGAAGCCGGCTGACAAAGACATATTGGCACATCGAGTTCACCAATTTGATTCTCTAATGACTTTCTCCCAATGTTGCACACTGTATGTTGTTATCATGTCTCTGACTGCATTACAGGAAACTTCCTGCCATGTTGAGCTACAAATTGGGTGTTTATTTTTACACCGTGTCATAGTATTTGTCTCATAAAGTTACTGGAAAATCAAGTCTTGATGTATTCAAGATATATATTGGAACACTGGTTTCTAACTGGTTATTAGACTATCAACAAAGTGGTTTCTAGCTGCTCGTGCTAGTAGATAGGTGGATGTTTTAATGCCATTTCAGAAGCTAAGGCTTTTCACATGGCAACAGCAGCTCATTTTCTACCAATTACATTGTATTCTATGTATATAAGTACTCTACAATAACATTAATACAACAACAAGATTAAAATAACACAAGGTGTACATGATCAAACCTGTTCTTGCAAGATCTTATTAAACTTTTTAAAGGCTTTTTCATGTTTTTTTCTGTAGGAGGCACTATTACGCATCTTCTGAAAAATTACTGAATCTCTGGATCAAAACAGTGAAGAAGCAGCAGAAACAAGTGATCGCATATGTAAGCAGATGCATATGTAAAAAAAAAAAAAAAAATCCAAACTGCCTAATGTTACCGAATGAAATGTCATCTCAGGAAGTGGTTTAGGACTGTGCAAGCTCTGGGGGTGTTGATGGACCTGATCTACTCCAACTATGATTTGATCATCAGTCCAATCCGGACAGAAACAGGAAAAAAAAAATTAAAAATGAAGTTCACTGTTAATTTATATAACTGTCTCGTGTTGAGCATGCATGTGTGTACTAGCTTTGCACTGGCGCTTCAGGTTGGTCTGGAGATGCTGGTCGTGGTTGCATGGATGGATGAGGTAATTACACATCCTCCTCTATAATAAGATTGACAGTGACCTTAAACAGGCTGCCCGAGAGTGGAAGTGGGAATCGGGGAGGGAGACAAGGAAAAATGAAAGTTTAAAGGACGATGGACATTTACAAAAGATGGATGGCATGAGAGAGGAAAGATGGATGGTTTGGTAGATGCTTAAATGGAGGCAGTAATGGAGAGGGTGTATGAATCCCACTGCTGCTACCACCACAAAACATAAAATGTAAAAAGACTATAAAGTCAAAGACAAATGCAAGTATGCAATATTTTAACAGAAAGTTAAGTATTGTAAGTGACATTCATTTAATATAATCATTTGCAGCAGGATTTGGAAAGAGTGAGATTCTACCATGGGCGGAAGAAATGCACAAAAAAAGAAAGAAAATCACAAAATGTCTTGTGGATCACTCATGGAGGTCAGGCTATTAAGGACAAAAAATCTTCTTGTTTTTACACTGCCTCTGGTCCTAAACAAATTTACAGTATCAAGCAATTTTTCTGCCCTTATTGAGAGTTAAATAATGCACAATTCAACACAATCACATGCAATACCTTTTTTTATTTTTTTTTTATTATTATTATTATTCTTTTAGTAAGCAAGGATTTATTAATTTGATCAAAAGTGACAGTAAAGACATTTATAAAGTAATAAAAGATTACTATTTCAAATAAATGCTGATCTTTTGAAATTTCTTAACAAGAAATTTAAAAAAAAAAAGTATATTGGTTTACAAAAATCTGAAACAACACAGCTGTTTTTAACATTGATATAAAAAAAAATGTTACTTGAGAATGAAATCGGCAAAGAATGATTTCTGAAGGATCATGTGACACTGAAGATTTTACATTTTAATATTTTTTTTTTAAGACGGAACGTAATCTGAAAAGTGAAGTATACCCAGGCCTTAAAGCTACACATTTCCTCACACAGAAGTCCTCAGATCCGTCCTTTTGATCAGAGAATGAATCAGAAGCTACAGGCCATGTGTGTGTGCGCTGATATAAAGTACCACTTTACTCTGATTGGTAGCACGGTACTTGAAATGGCCACAGGTGATGCCCCATCCATGATGCAACACCTGTATCCATATCCCAGAACCCTCGGAAGTCACTACAGAATGTCTACAGTATATCCATTTTCAGTTTTCTTGTCTCCTCCTGTTATGGATGTATAAACTTGGAATATTAATGCTATGTATAATATCCATGCTGATATAACTGCCTCATTACAAACTATTTTGCTCCTTCTCAATGATTTGAATTAAATTACGGATCTCATTAAAGCAGACCATACTCCCCTCAGATGGCAGGGGTTTCTTTATGCTTGGAATCCTCTATTGCCCTGTTGTTTTATGGGTCATTTCTTTAATTGAAGCAGCAGGGAATGGAAGTAGAGTAAGATGGGTGGTTCTTGGGGGAAATCACTAACCATTAGTTCAGTTAATTTTGGATGCCACCCCAGTAAAGGAGCAACGGCACATATAGCATTTTCTTATGAATGGACTCGATGTCTTCAAGATTATGAATATATGAACAGAGACTCACTGCACTCAATGTTATCCATATATCCGTTTATCTATCCATATGCCGGGGTTGTGCCATTTCAGAAAAAAATGAAGCTAGAAATGCAATTCAGATTTGACTGCATCACATTCAAAATTAAATTACAATGAAATTAAAGGAAATTTATATGACTGCAATTCTTAACTAGGTATGGTCATAAACCAATTGTATTCCGTAATGTGTACAACTAATATGCATTTTGTAAACAAGTGTTATTATTGTAAAAACAAAATTCCATTTAAAATGAATAAACATTCTTTTTATGCATCCTATCAAATTATATGACTCAAACTATAACAACTGAAAGAAAAAGGCAGATGTATCGACTATAGGTGGATGCACTGAATTAGCTTCATAGGGGCTAATGTTCTAATCAGATTTATCATTAGAGTTCCCGAAACTCCAACATGCGATCAGTAACAACCTGAGACACCCAGTGAGACAGACCAACCCGAGGGCTCGAGAAATATCAACACTTCTCAAAATAAGCAATCTCTCCATGCAATTCGGTTGCATAATTATGATAAATGAGTCCCACAAATAAGACACAGTTAGAGCTCATTCTTTCCATCTCCCTCATACTGTTCATTCTTTCCCATATTTTATTTAATTTTAGTATGTAAAATTAAAAGTTCTGATGCCTGACAACATATTTAGGACAAAGTAGATATTTCTTCCTGCTTTCATTGAAAGATTATGAAAGCCTGTTTCCGCCACTGAATAAAAAAGGTAATTGCGACTTTTTAATCTCACAATTTAGATATTTTTTCCCTTTCAATTGGCAAGACATAAAGTCAGATTTCTGAGGGAAAAGGTCAGAAATGAAAGATATAAACTCAAATATAAACTCAAACAATGATTTTTTTTCCACTGATTTCTGAGTTTGTCTTGCTATTGACCTTTTTTCCACTGAATTCTTCATTTATGTCTTGCATTTTTGTTTCTTCTTCTTCTTCTTTTCCACAAAGACAAAAAAAAAACTTTAAAAAATGGTAACTGTGACTTTTTTATCTAACAACTGGGACTTAAATCAGAAATCAAACTTTCTTGCAATCCAGACACTTTGTCCTCTGAATTCCAATTTTATGTATTGGAATTTTGTTTTGTTTCCCGCCACAGAATAAAAATTAAAAGATAATTGCAACTTTGTATCTTAATTCTGACTTTTGTCTTGCAATTGTGAGTTATAACTCATAATCTTGACTTTTCTTCTCAGAAATGCAAGTTTATATCTTGCAATTTATTTATTCCAGAGATATAAACACCAAATTGTTTGTAAAATTGAGTGAAAAAAAAAAATCTTCACAAATAAAAGAAAAAAAAAATCTGAACTGTGAGATATAAACTTGGAGTTGTGAAGGGAAAAGTCTGAATTGTGAGTGACAATGAATACTCCGTTTATATAATATAATAAATCTATCCGAGCATTACCGGGATGACCAGGCACCATGTTAATTGTGTATTTGTAGAATTATTTATATACTTATATACTTTTTTTTTAAATATTTTTAATGATCTTTTGTTTTTAGATTTTCAATATTATTATTATTTTGTTTGTTTATTTTAGGTCAAGTAATTCTGTTATGTGCTTTTGCCATTTTTATTAGTAGACTACCTTTATCTTCACAAATATTTCTATTAAGCTTTCTACTTCAGAATAGTTTTAATAATTTTACTACTTTTTTTCAGTTAGTTGTCAAGGCAACATTATTTATTTATTTGTTTATTTATTTATTTATTTACAATTTATTTTATTTTGGCTTTATTTCAATTTACAAAACTGATATAGTTTTAAAACACTGGTATGAGCAGCCAGTAGGTGGTTTAATGGATTACTTTTGTCCTGTTTGGAGGTTGGCATACATTAATACTGAACTGCTGATGTACAGAAAGAAATGTAAAAATTATTTTCAGTTCTGTGGAATAAAGAAAGTCATACGGGTTTGGAAGGTGAGTAAAACACGATAGATTTTCATTTTTGGGTGAACTATTCCTGCAGTCTATTCACAACATACCAAGTTTGATGCAAATGATCAATTCATAAGCAGTGCATAAAAAATGGATTCAGCGATGAATTTAAGATAGCGCTACGCAGTTTGAAACTCCACACAGAGTGAAGTCATTCATATACAGTGCCTGCATCAGATACCTGAAGAGTTAAACCGCTGTATATGTCATTAGTCAGAAAGGAGGCATTGTGCCAATACCCAGAAGCATTTACGATAGTGCTGTGAGTTATTCCCCTCATTAAAATGGGCATTATTCAGTTTGGAGTTCTCTAAATAGGAGAGTTCAGTAGAATTCCTCAGTCCTAGTTTAACATAATGAGCCAACAATTAGACACAAGGGTGATGGATCTCATGAATGCAAATGCTATTGTTTTTATTTTATATTTTTTTAACACTCGCAACCGTTTAATAGTTAAGCACTAAAGCGCACCAGTGGATGCTGACAATTGAGAGTGAGAACAAGAATAAACATCCATGTAAAAATGCATTCCTTCAGTTGAAATAGTAAAGCATGGCACCAGCAACACCAAGGTCATGGGTTTCCCAGGGAATGCATGAATTGAAAAAATATATACTGTACCATGAATGCATTAATGTAATGCAGGTTGCCTTGAATAAAAGTGTCTGGTAAATGCATGAAATGTGATAAAATGTAAAAAAGCAGCAGGTGCAAAAATTTAATCTATAATGTTGCTCAACTATGCCTCAAAACAGTCACATGTCCAATGCCCTAAATGAACTCTTCTGCCTATGTGGGAGACGCCACAAGGGTATTCACTGTTGAACCAGCAGAACAGGAAACAGTCTCTTCCCTTTAGCTGTCAGTCTGCTGAACTCTGAACTCAGACACTGAACTTCATTCTGACCCCCAAGTTACTGTTTGCACTGTTTTCTACCTTCTAAATTTGCTTCCTATGCATTTCCACAGAAATTTGCAATTAACACCTTATCCCCAATTTTGACTCTTTGCATATTTTTTGCCCGTTTATACTTAAATGTATCTGTACTGTAATAGTCAACAGCTATACATTTATTTATACCTCCATCACTGTTCAATGATGCATCTCTATTGATGCTCGATGTCACTTGCAATAAGCTGGTGTTTATTTACCAGGGATGGTAAGATTCACCTATTCACATTGTTAAAAATCTATTTATTTACATATTATTAGTAGTAGATGCACTATAATTTTATTATTTAGAAAGTGACCAATAATTTGTGACCAATATTTTATATGTCGATGGATTTCTCCTCTCTAGACTGTTTCTAAAGTGCGTTCTCTCATCACCACTGCTGCTATGTGAATATGATGCATCACAACACTACAGAAACCGAGGCCTGTCCTGAGAGTCACATAGAATACAGATTAACATGGCAGAGGTAGAGCTGCATCTTCCACCAAATTATTACAATGAACCAAAGAAATAAAAGCAAACTATCTGTACCATATTGTACAGCATAGCATCATATTTTTTTTTCCCACTGCATATACAGTAATTGCATTGAATGGCATTGTGTTGAATTGAACTGAAATCATGCCACATTGCATCAGTAGCTTCTTCATATGTATCTTTAATGTATTGTATTGTTGGCTATGCATTGAGATGCGTATGGCATCGGCCTCAGTTATGGAGATGCACATCCCTTATCCCTTATTATTACAGTTTAAAACAACTATTTTATGTTTGAATATATTTTAAAATGTAATTTATTCCCATGATGCAAAGTAGAATTTTCAGCATCATTACTCCAATCTTCAGTATCAAATGATCCTTTAGAAATCATTCTAATATGATGATTTTCTGCTCAAGAAACCTTTTTATTATTATTATCAGTGTTGATGAAAGTTCAAAAGAACAGCAATTATTTGAAGTAGAAATCGCCGGTAACATTACAAATGCCTGTAGTGTCCGTTGCATCAGTTTAATGTGTCCTTGCTGAATAAAAAAAAAAAAAAAAAAAAAATCTTAAAAAAAATAAAAATTTTAAATTAAACAGAAAAAACTTACAGACAGCAAACCTTCAACATTAGTGTGTTCTGCTATTTGCACTTCTAATTAGAGTGCTAAATTCACTGGCATTGAACTTTTCACTTTTGTTCAGTACAACGACAATGTTTATTCTAATCTATTGTGTTAAAATGCTAAAATCAAGGAATTTGAATATGAATCTAGTAGTTTCTTCAATGGCCTATCAGATTTTCTTAGATTTTCACATTGTCATGGTCTTACAGAAGACTTTTTTACACTCTCAGAAATAAAGGTACAAAAGCTGTCACTGGGGTGGTACCTTTCAAAAGGTACATTTTTGTTCCTAATATGTACACTTTAAGTACTAATATGTGCCTTTAAGGTACCAAAATGGACCCTTCAGGTACAAACATGTACCTTCTGAAAAGGTGCGGCCCCAGTGACAGCTTTTGTACCTTTATTTTCTGAGAGTGTACCACATCTGTGACCCAACATGTCCTCTACCTATTCCACTTCTGAAGAATATTTCACAAAACCATTCATTGTTAAACTTTCAGTCCAGCTTTACACACTTTTTTTTTTTTTACTCACCAGCCCTCCAAAAGGACTTCTCTCCTCTTTGTGTCTTTCTCAGTGTAGTATTGAAACAGAAGGTAGTATTGTTCAATTTAGATTCAAAGACTTTAAAAAATTCCAAAACACGTCTGGATCTTTACGTGCAATTGCATGTCTACGGAAGCTCATTTCGCCAATATAAAAATAAAACAGGTAATTGTGACTTTTAGTTTTTATCTCACAATTCTGACTTTTTTCTCACAATTGCAAGTTTACATGTCGCAATTATGATTTTTGTTCTTAGAATTGTGTGATATAAACTCACAAAGATACATGCAATTGAGAGTTCTAAAGTCAGAATTGTGAGATATAAACTCACAATTGTAAGAAAACAGTCTTCATTTTCCCTCACTATTGGACCTTATAACTCACAGTCGCGATTTTATATCTCACAATTCAGAATTGCGAGAAAAAAAAAGGCATAATTGCAAGTTTATATCTCCACAATTCTGACTTAATTTCTCCCAGCTGTAAGTTTGTATCCCACAATTCTGACTTTATAACGTTTATTTCACACAATTCTGAAAAAAGGATTGTGAGATAAAAGGTAGCAATTGCCTTTATTTTTTGTATTCATGTTCAGGAACCGGCTTCCATACATGTCTGTAAATATATCGCTTGAAATTTGGACACATAACTTTCGAAAACATATATGGCTTAAATTAACTATATACTGTACAGTATATCATTTTATGATAATATCACACATATAGGTCTAGTTTATGCATTCAGGGCACACAACCTTCTGTAACCCCAAATACAAACACTCAATTTTCAAATATCTCCAAATCAGTGCATTGAAACACAGAGAACTCAATTTTCAAATATCTCCAAATCCCCCCCCCCCCCCCCCCCCCCCCCAATCCCCCCCCTCACCCCCCGCAAATTTTTTTTTTTTTTTTTTTTTTTTTTTTTTTTTTTTTTTTTTTTTTTTTGCTAACCTGAAGGAAATTTTACCTCGAGTACCAGAGTGTTAAAGGCTTATGGATTTCCGCTGTACAATCTTGTTTTCTGTTTTACTGTGGGTCCAGCCAGAGAGTCTGTGCTTCGGGGAGGACTGGGACAACAGAGACATCAAGACAAACTACATAATCCTGCATTAAAGATGATATAAGATCAGTGAGCTTCACGTCCTGGGACGAGTCGACTAGATAATATATGCACCTCAGAAGCTCATAAAAGCTTCAAAAAGTAAAAGAAAACTTTCTTACATGATCTTCAAGTTTTCTGTTTATGTGCTATGGCATTTGAAGGTGAAACAGCATTGCCTTCAAAATGGGTTAGTCCCACTTTGTTTTTCAACTTTTACCTCTCCTTTCCCTCAAGGATCAAGAAACCTAGATCATATACCGATGACTTTCTGCCAGACCATGGCATGGGGTGAGATGAAGACCCTTGAAGGAGAACTCAGAGAATTCAGATTTGTGGAGTCATAAAATTAAGCATTAGCTCCAGTTCTTGCAGGTCACATGAGTCAAGCTTGCATCAGCTGATTCTCAGCTGATCACATCTACCTATAGGAATACGACACCTATCGCTGCATTCCTATATAAGCTTTAGTCATTATTATTCAGCAGCTTTTCCGCTTGCTCAGGAGAAATTTATCCAACTCCTTTCGCCACAGTCAGGACTTGGCTTTCTGATATTCCTTGCTGAATCAGACCTCTTTTTCTTGAATAATATGATGCACTTAAATATCATTTAGTACATTAATGATATCTGTCTTGTTCTGTTCTGTTTACCCCAGGGGGGTTATTATTGCTGCTCTCCCTGCTCATTCATGTCAGGCCGCACGGATGGGCAGGGAGTTTTTGCCCAGAACAGAACCATACCACCAAACCAAACTGTATGCTAAGTGTCTATCATTTTGACGATAGTGGTCCTGACAGAAGTATGATTTTCCTGAGGGGGTGGGGGATGGGGTTACTGAGTTATGGCAGTCTGTGTGTGCATACGATGTGCATCTTGCTGTGTTTTAGAATTACATTTTTTAAAAATCACTTACTCCTCTGGATACGTGAAGAGAAAGTTAAGAAGAGCAGGAAGTTTGGAAGGTTTTACCTGAAAAACCTTTCTTGCTTTATGATTGCAATGTAAAGCTCTATAAATCTTTGTATAAAATGTTTGTATTGCAGACAGCTCATGTCATTCTTTTAATATGCGCTATTCTAGGAATTTTCAAACTGTCATTATGATTCCAATCCTTAAACAATTCCATTAACAATTATTTTTAAAGAAACTGTCTGTATTTTAGTAGGGTGTTAGGGTTAATTTTGAGTATGACTGCTTCATAAAGACTTCATCCAACCTTTATAAAGCATGCTCTTTATATGAAGATATTATATAAAAAAAAGATATTATGGAAGTTACAATATTAAGGGATTACAAGGTCATGTAGACTTATGCCTTTTCATTAATTATGTAATTCATGACAGTTGATTTATAGATTTATTAGTCTTTCCAAATTTCTAGCATGATTTTTTCCACTTTATTTCTACATTACATTACATACATTAAAAAATATTTGTTTAAAGAAATGAAAAAAATTTTACCCTTTCCACCATACTAAAATTTTTTCAGAAAAAATGAAGTAAATAAATACTATTTGATCATGTTTACCACCATGTATTATATATCAAAATATATTATAATTAATTAAATATCATGGTAAAATACTTTAAATGTTTACTCAAAAATATTTTGCATGACTTTTCCACACTGTATTTATTACAGGCATAAGAATGCATTACAACTGAATACAAATAAAAATATTTTAGGATATTTTTCATTTAAAAAAAATAAAAAATAAAAAAAATAAATAAAAGTTACAAATATTTTCCACAAAATGTAAAAAAAAAAGAGATAACGAAAAAAAAAAAGTAATCCAAGATAATATATTTACACACTATCTTATACACCTTACTGTTTTTTTTAAATATACAATAATTATATACAATAATATTTCTTTACAGAAAATTCAAATTTGACCCTAGTACCATACTAAAACACTCTGAATGTTTCTAAATGAATAAATAAATAAATTAATAAATAAATTAATATATGTTACATATCTATTGCAAATATAGCATTTTGCTAAATAAATCTTGAGGATGACAAATTATTATTATTGTTATTATTATTATTATTATTATCATCATCATCATCATCATCATCGTCAATAATGCTCAACTGAATACATTATCCTATAAATACAATTATGCTAGACTTTTAGTAACTTTGTGGAAGTTAGATTAGAGAATCAATTTGAATTTGTCAACCTTGATTATGAAGCAGCTTTACTTTCCCAGGATGTTTTTATTTATTTTTTTTTTTTTCATCCAATCTCATCTGAAATGAATGTGAGCTCATCATGTGGTCTTTTTTCACTTCACAATGGTAACTGGTTGATTTGAGTCTTTTGCATGGCCTGCACAGTTCTGTTGACGGACAGCGCGGCCCTGACCTGTGCAGTCAGGAAAAAGCATGAATCAGCACTTCAGCCGAGATAAGATTTTGAGTGAGTGCTTCAGCCCACAATAAGATCCAATTCTGAGAGAAAAATATCTCCTCACCATTAGCTTGCAGTCAAGCCTGAAAAGACTAGATATCATTGCATTCGAAGGGAAACGCGAGGCACCCAGATAGAGTGCGTCATCGCATTCCTTTAAGCAAACGTCAAGGTATTTATAGCCGCCCGGAGCACTAATTCATCCCGCATCCGTGTCTCTGCTTGTCTTTGTGAAACATGATGTATTGAAGTCTGAAGAGTGAGTGCTAGGTGTTTCTTTCTGACTGTCTTTGTGCCTGTCACTGCACTTTCAAGACTTTGCAGGAGGAAGGAAGTGAAAAGATTAGTTGTGGGGGAGGCCTCTCTCCTTCCTGCTTTTAAGACTATAGATATAGCAGGCGGAAAACTCTATTGACTCCCTGCAGTTTTCCTGAGCTCTTAGCATGATTACTGAAGAAGTAGAAGGAGGAATGGCTCATTAGTCAGCTGGAGAATTTCAACCCAAAGACAAATCACTTCTCAATGTGCAAACCCAACCCAGCACAGACCTCACTGCTCTTGAGTCCAATGCCTGACGGTCATTCATTTAAAATGAAAATATAGAATATTAGCATTGATGATTTCCTTTCAAATAGTATTCATTTTAGCATTCATCAACTGGCTTTTTTTATTTTATCTTCCATTTGAATTGTTTATGCTTTGTAAAGAAATGTTAAAAATAAAAGCAGCCTGCTCCATCTTAAGTAAAACAGCAATATGTTCTTTATTTGTAAGTTACTTTCGATAAAAGCAAGCTAAATGAATACATACAGATTAATAAGAAATTGGAATTACTTGACTCTACATTGCATACACCAATATTAAAATTATATTAAAGGCACAATATGTAATGTATCTGCTTTAAAAATAGCAGAAATCACTATATCTATGTTATATATTTTTTTTAGTTGTGTACTTACATTATCTCGACAGTTTCCACTAACTTTCAAATCCGGGAGAAAATTATAGTTTAATTAGAAGACACGGCACGTTTCTTTATTTCCGTTTTGTCGCCCGTCTATGGCGTCATATAACCTTTAACCTCTCTAGTTTCTCTAACTTCCTGCGGAACCGCCAAATACAAAGGTGAACCAGGGGGGAAGGAAGTCGACCGGAAGTTGAAGTCGGCCGCGTGCCGCCATCTTGTAGCAGAACTTCACTTGCGTTAGCATCCCATTGACTCCCATTCATTTTGGCGTCACTTTGACAGCGAATAACTTTACATCTGAGGCGTTTAAAGACTCCATTTGTCCATTATTTATTTCTAAAGATACACGACAATGTATAAAGGGCTCCATTACCTTCTATGTTACATTATGGCCCCGTAGAAACAGTTTTTGTAAAAATAGGCTAACGATTGCGTCATAAACCACTCGACTCTCTGTCGCACAGTAGAGAAATTACCGTACAGACAGGAGGAGAAGCTCGCAGGCAATCGGGGAGACGTCAAGAGATATGGCGTACTGGCGTTACATTTTAAAATACTATACAAAATAATTAATCAGAATACTTACTTACTCCTGCTCACTCAGGCCAAAGAACTCCCCGCTCAAGCTCGCCGTCTCTGCAAGATTAACGATTGGCAGTTTGCACGCACAGCTACTAGAAGATTTACATCTGTCAGACAGGTTGCTGACGTCATCAAGCTTCGTTTTGAGTCAGCGCCTCAGAAACGGAAGTGCTAAAAATCGCTAAAAATGGGCTTCACTTGTCTCGATTGAGTTCCAATGGGGTCGCTGTGTCCATTTCTTTTACTGTCTATGAGGTGAACACAGAGCTAACAGAAGCAAAGAACAGCAGAGAAGAAAAAGTAGTAGCTAGCCTTGATCGAGATTATTATATTTTATATCTATATTGTTTATATTAGTATTTATACCTCAATCAATCACTTACGTTAGTTATGGATCATGATTATGCTTTGCCTGCACGTTCTGTGAAGCGCAAACGAACGGGTGAAATAAATGACCCAAGAAGGTTTTGGGACAAAGAGAAGAAACAAGACAAAGGTAAATATTGGAGTTGCATTTCCAAGATGGAGAGAGCTTCGTGACAAGCTGAATCTACAAAGAGATGCCGAACTCGCTTGCATTCTAATAAACAGGTATGCATCCATTCAGCTAACTATATCTATCCGTATATATTTTGTGAAACGATGATGTCTTGTGTAAAACGCAGACGGACTAGCTCTCATGTGTAGTATAATGTAAATCCACATTTGTTCTATATCTAGCTGGATAAAGTAGCTTCAAATGCAGTTCACTAAATCTTGTTTCGATATCATAGTATAAACGTAATTATAATTATTAACGAAAGGCGACCGTGTTTTAAACATATATTACTACTAGCTAGATGGAATATTGATTTGATACGGCGTCTCATAATTCATATATCTCTCAGTTCGAAAGACGTGATAGTCAAAATACTAAGTTAGAATGAGTGAGGAATGTGGGGAGCGACAGAGCGCGTGTTCCAATGAACATCGTATTGCTGGTTCACTCGTTTACTCTGTATTATGGGTTCGGGATGGTAAACTAAATTTCAGTTTATTTCCTTCTTAAACAGTTATGAAAAGGGAGGCCCATCTACATCAATACATTAACGTTAGTAGACTCATCTTACATTAGCTAACGTTACTGATAACTTAACAAGTTAACGTTTTATTAGCTAACGTTACTTCGCTCGGCAATTCATTAGAATGGCATTTCATTGAAGTGAATAGCCATAACTAAACGTAACAAGAATAGAAATATAATACAAATAAACAATATATTACCTCGTCAGTGAACATGTTTTCTGCGGGAGGATGCTAGATGGCTGGTTGCATTGACAGTAAACAAACAACTCCCATGAGCCCACGCTCTTTCCCGACGTCATCAAAGTACGTCTTTTTTTATTATTTTGATTAAGTGATCCCTGGTGGCCAAAAAATTCCATACTGTTCCGTTTAAATAGAGCATTAGTTTTATAACTTGACAAACTATAAGGATATATAATGCAACAATTTGACAAATCAATATTAAAATTTGGTTATTTACTAAAACTAATTTCAGCCATTTTTTGTGTGTGTATGTGTGTGTGTCTTTTAAAGATGGCAAAGATTAAATGATGGGAAAAAGTCATCAAAATGTAAGAACAACGAGAGAAAATGAGCATGTACAATTAAATATCCAATATTGGCAAAACCGATATAAATAAATAAATAAATTTTGAATATTGGCTGATAATGGATATAGCAAATTAGTACTATATTTTCTCGAAAATTAAGTTCAGAAAAAAAACACAGAAAAGTCAATTGGTGACAATTGATTATTACCTCGAGAAATAATGAAAAAAATAAAATGAATTGTTGCAAACATTATGAACACTAAAAAATGTGTATTTTTTAGTTCCCCTTACTCCAGAGCAAATCCTTTAAATTTAACTGCATTGAGAATAGAACAGGAAGCAAAACATAAATTACCATACCAATCATTATAAACAATATATTATATGCATTATATGCCAATCCTAAATTGAAGTGAAACAAACTATGAGCAGTGTAGCCAAGTCTGTAGATTTACCATGAAATTGGGCCACTTTTACACGTTGTTGCCACGGGTTGTTTTTTAGTTTCAGGTTAACCCAGAACACAATTTTCAGTGGGACCTGATAGGAGGGGAGAAAACCATTGGGGGGTGATTGGACTAGTTTTGACTGGCTATTACGACTGGTTTGTTTCACGACTGACCGAGGCGGAAACCGGGGTCGCTGACTATAGGGTATGGGGAAACACTGCTATACAAAATATAAACTCACTTAACTTTCTTTTTGGCATTGAATCCAGGGTTTAGTGGGCTTGGCGTTTTTCAATACGTAAGTCAGCATGTTTAAGGTAATATAAAAATATGCAAAATTATAATCCAAAAAGTATGGTATACATATTGTGCATCCCTAATTTTATATATATTTTTTATTTTTTCTCGAAGCACTACAAATGTATTTGTGCACGACTTTAATCAATGAGAAAAATAAAACATCTAGATAAATAAAATAAATTCTCTGTCCTTTGTCTCCATCTAATCTCTACCATTCTTTCCTCTCCTCTCTGTTTCTACCATCATGGTTCTTATGGCCCTACACTGATGAAAGCTCATCATGCATGGCTGGTTCTAACTCAATATGCATCTATGCCCATCTAAGTCTTTCATCAGCGGTGCTCTGAGGCTCAGAGAAAAGAGAGGGAGGGGGGTTTTGGTTGGGGCAGATTTGAGCCAAACAGTCAAGGGAGGGCGGCTTCGGTCTTCAGGTAGGAGGAAGAGGAGGAAGCTATTTTCTTTGAAGCAAACTTCATCTCCTTGATCAGCCTCTCAGACTCTATGATCAGAAGTATTTTTCCCCCAAATGTTTTTAATTACCACTTCATCTTCTCTCCATCTCCCAGGGCCAGTCCCACAACTACATTAGACTCAGAGAAATCCATTTAAAACCAAACAAAGTAAACAAAAACCTTACATGATACAAAGCAAAGCAATACATGTTATATGAGGTGCTGTGTGAACCGTCTCAGCCAACAGCATTAGTGCTTAGATATCTAGAGCATAATAATCTTGATTGGACTGTGTTATTTAATTCTGTGCTGATGCAATCATTGAAGAGTCAAGGCTATCACCTCATAACCTCATGAAGCCAACAGAACCCTCCTTGATACTTTATGTACACCACAAGCTCAGGCGAAATGCAGGCCCAGTGGGCCGAGGCAGGCGTATAGGACTTGGATTGGGAATACAAAGATAATTACACGATAACCATTATGGGTTTCAGGGTGTTGTGTGTCCTTGTCGGCTGAAAAAGTAGGAGCAAAGAGTCCAACGCGCGTAATAACAACTGACGCTTTAAACTGAAACAGAAGCCAAAGCCAAAAGAGAGTATCACAAGCATGACTGACATGGAGTATTATGAGTTCTCGAAAGTAAACTTGTGAGTTGCACGCCACATACGGTGTAATTATCAGGCAGCATATTCACTAAAAAAGGGAACAGAGGGAACACAGCAAACAAAAAGGTTAACCGCAAATTACTTCCAAAATACGGGAGTTGAAACGACTGATTGGCTATATGTAAATAGGGGGGGTGTCGTCTACAAATGAACGTAATTTACACAGATAGGGGGGGTGTTTTTGGGGCACGGAGAAAATGAAAAAAATTGATTTATTTGCAGTGCATTAGCATCTTGTGAAGCGTATCGTCAGTTCGGTAGCACAACTGGGGCACAAACTTTTTTAGTGAATTTAAATGTTTGACAAAAATGTTGCTTTTAGCTCTTTTTTTTCCCCTCTATGCTACTCAAACATTTCTCTTTATTTCAGATATAGACAAAAATAACAACAGATTTCCTTAATGCTCTGGCTTATTTGTTGGTGCTTGTTCACAAGGAATGTGGTGCACACCAAACATGAGAACTTGCCTCGAAAATCTACATACCCATCAGCCGAATCCTTGGGAAGATGCAGATGAGTTTGCTTCTTCATCATGTATAGCATTCCATCGCTTGCTCACCAATGGATCCTCTGCATTGAATGGTGCCGTTCAGAATGAGAGTCCTTAAACAGCTGATAAAAAGAAATAAAAAAGGTTCCACAAGTAATCCACATTTTGTGATGTGAAAAGCTTTGTGGTTTGGCAAGAAACCAAAGCCATCATTGAGGTAAGTTTCTTTGACTTTAAACAATGGGGGCTTCTGGCCAAAAGAGTGCCATAAAAGGTTACTTCGTTACACTTTCATTATAAGAAAACCATGGCTAATTTAAGGATTGAAACATTTCACAATTGCGGTCTGTGCTACTTGCGGTGTGTTATATTTGGTTGCATTGTGGGAATTTGCTAAGCACACGTGTTGTCAAAACTGATTAAGATTTTCTCTGGTTAATTTGCAGGTGGGCTCTTTCTCTATTTGCATATGTTTTCTTAAGTTGCAGAGTCGTACAAAACATCCTAAATGCTGAACACTACACAGAGAATGAGAAAGAGAATGATTACATGTCATTAACCAATCAATACAGACACTGTTCCTAAAATGAAGACCAATCATATCATAACTTATACAGTGTCTGCTATAACGGGTTTCTCAATATCGTTTAATGCTTTTTTGCAATTGCATCCTAAGTACAATTTACTGGGTAATTAGCAATATGAAATATTAATGGAAGCTTTCTGAAGCCTCTGGGTGTTCCTTGTCATTGGTCTCTTTGAAAATGACTTTACTCAAGTTACTTCTGACTTATGTAAATATAACCGGTTTTGCAAAAGAACTGCTACTGCCAAAGAGCCAAAAGTGGAAAAGAAACTAAGCATCTGCACTTCACTCTTTGCTTGTGTGTCATATAATATGGCTACAATCATTACATATAAAAATATGGTAATTAAAACATTTTTAAGACTGCTCATTTTCAGAGACATTATCGACAAAATTTGCGGCATTCATTAAATAAAACTCAAACTATAATAATAAATTTGAATTATCACCTATAAAAAAAAAACATTACAGTTTGCAATCATTGAATTAAGTAACAATGTTTGCAGTCAAAGAACTGTAAAAATAAAAATAAAATAAAATGTGAAATAAAATGCACTACGATTGGCGTGAAATAAGAATCATGGACAAAATGTACCATATTCACATCTCAAATCCAGAAAATCTGATCGTGCCAGCCGGTAAAAATATGAGATTGGTTGTAATTAAATTAAATTAATATTATTTTAAATTATTGACCAGTATGAATGCATATATTGTATCTATCTACCAGACTTAACTAATTATCACACACCTCAAATAAATCTGCTTGCTCTTTATGGTCACTGCTCTTTCAGTTAGCTAGGCCGTATGAAACAAGTACTCATGGTATACGAAACATGGATAACACTCTAGAAATCGCTTGGCTTGTTAATCCAGGAACATATTCAGAAATACAACACATATCCATAACATTATCAAATAAGGCATGACTCCTGGGTCTTAGTTTCTGGGGCTCACCACTGGTCAAAATAATTTTTTTTTTTTCGAAAAAAAAAAAAAAAAAGAGTGCAATCCTTTTCTTAGCCCCCCGTACCAAAACGCACGTTCAAAGTCCTTTAAAACCCGCCATATCAGGTCAAAAAAAAACAATTGATAATGGGTACATTGCAGTTTCCAGATAGTCACTGGGGAACCTGGCAGCACATCAATAGCACTAAACATGTGCATGTCTACTGAACATGTGTGCCAAAGTCACACCTGGTGGAACTATGGTACATGTGCCTGCAAGCCGTCGGGTCATGTCCAGACTCTGATTATCTGCAAAAGGATAACTGCAGATTCTAATTGGCGGACAACATACTAGAGCATCTGTCCTGGTAATTTGAAGCTGAAGCTCAGAAAATATGTAATGCAGAATCTGCAACACGTCGCAACATTAGTGGTTTCCTTTCATGGCATCCAACATTCATCAGAGAGGGCGATCTTGAATGAAGTCACCTTCTGAGGCATATCTGCCGTGCTTCCACGACACACGCCGGCATGGGCAACAACATTATAGCTCTAGTGATTTTCTGGCCTTTGACTCTAGGGAAACTACCGCAAAGTCAAACCTCAAAATTAAGGTTTTATGTGCAACACCCAATGCTGTATAAAACTGCCATAGAGGCCGTGCTAAAAGTCATCTTTAGGAACAACACTTTACAGTATGTTCACCATAGGATGGCGAATGACAATATTGATACATATCTGACACGAGCTGGAGAGAAGGCACAGCAGGATATTCGAGGCTCAGTGTGGACTGCGAATTAAAGAGTAGTTCTAGTAAGCAATGACGGAATATAAACAACTAATTGTATAGTGTACTAAGTATAGACTGTATGCCTAAAACAATCTGCACCTTTGTTTTAGAAAGAGGGACAGTTTGTGGACTCTGGTTCATTCCAGCCTAATTATTTGTTTGTTGCCATGTTAATTTTTAGTTTTATTAAACGGAAAGTACTGTGCGTACATACTTTCGAACAGACCATTATTAGAAACAATCACTAAATACCAGTGACAAATGAAACCAGCCTGTTCTACGAATTAGAAAGGCTTCGCACTGTTTAGACACGCTGTACAACCCTGAGTGAGTGGACTTTTACGCATTACTATGTAATACACTTTAGTAGATGCTTTACCCAAAGTGATTTCACAATTAAGGAAAAAAAAAAAAAAAAAAAAAAGAGAAACAAAATCACGATCAATTCATCATAACGAGAAAGCAACAATACCCGCATGTATGGCGATGCACAAGACATTCGCAAGTAAGCCTAGAGGGTTTCATTCACAGCTAGGGCAGAAAAAAAATGCAGGAAGGTGAAATGGATATGATTTTAATACAGATCATTTTTTTGCATTTGATAAGAAGTTGTATTTTGAGTAGAGATTAGGGTTGTTATGGTCTTGGGTTGAGGGTTGGAAACTTTATTGTATCTGGGTTTCTTGTAACTACATTGGAATGCGAAGCCACTCTAGGATGCTCATCAGTTCTAGCAACCCACATCAGTGGGGAGGAGGTCTTGGAGCTTTGTTTACAAGGTGGAGACAAAACCACCATGGTAAGGGAAAGATATGGTGAAGAATGTCGCGCAGCATTGCCGCTCCTTAAAAGGCAACAGTAGGACAAAATAAAATATCACTTTTTTTTTTTAGGAAGCATTATCACAATAAATCTTTTTTTATAGAGCTGATGAGGCACGATATGAGGTATTTTGGGGCACTAAAACAGGCCAACGCAGAGCAAGGGCAATAGACCGAGTAGCATAAAGCATTCTGCAACTTCTGTCTGCTTTCATAGATGGCCATACAATATGAGATTGGTGTTCATAAACAGAGCAAAACGGAGGAACAGAGCTCTGCGAAACAAAGTAGGAAAATTCGAATGATAACTGTATTAAAAATAAAATCATAATCTAAAGGGACAGGGCATGGTATCATTATTCAGGCTTTTAACCCACGCCAGTTCATAACACCATGGCAAAGGTTTTATTTTCAAAACTAAGTCCATTCTGTTGACTCACTGTGACAACACATAAGTAACATTAGGAGGACATCATAATTCTCTTCCTTTAGTACAACTATGCTAATCGATGTCTGTCGCTGGTACAATGTCATAGTAGCGTGGAGCGTCCAGGAAGCGGGTGTTTGCTTGATTTCTGTTGGCATGGCACTTGTTGGTCTGTTGCCTGATACTACAGTGGCATAATACAAACATTTGTAACCTGAGGCCATAACGTTAGACTCCCTCTGTACTGCTAGTCACTTAGGTAATTTTTACAAGCAGTTCAATACAAATGACCAGAGGCAGAACTAATTTAATAACAAAGCAAATTTCCTTCATGTAACACTTGTCTTTTCATAATGATGCTAAGTATAGCAGGCGACCAGTACCTCATCATTAGAGAAACGACTCACCATCATGCTAGTCCCTATTTAGGAAACTGTTGCAGTTTTTATAAAATATGAGTTCTTGGATATTTAGTGAACTCGGGTGCCATACAAAGTGAAGATAGTCCTATGGTCCCAAAGCCCTTGACCCAATCCTTATTAAAGTTACAACAGCTGAATCAATCATAGAGCAGTGAGTACATTCAGTCTTTTATGCATATGGCGATGCGTCACTTTTATTCAAAAACGGGCATTGGGTTTTGTTCAAAAAAAGGTTAATACAATTCATGCGAATGCCTTGTAGCTATTGCGCACGTCATGTACTTTGGTGATGCTAGCACCTGTGCTCTAGCTACAGGTTTATTCAGTAGAAAAGCATTGATTAAAAATAGTCTATTTGATTCAAATTTGGCTACTTTTGTCTCAACCTTGCATCAACAGCAGCATCACTAGACAATGCTAAAATACATTTTCTAGTAGATCTAGTAGACACAAGTCTAGCCTCCGATATACGCACACCCACCGGAACATTTGCTAAATCCCTCTGATGCATATGACACACAAAAGTGGAACACTTCAGGGACGTTTAGAATTCGGTCCATCGAATTGGTTGACATTATACTAAGATTTCCAGGGAGACGTGTGTGGTCGCGTTCTTTAACGTTCTTGCCTAGAAACAAAGAGCGCTGTGAGTGTGCCAAACCCGCTCACGAAGGATAAGAAGCCATCAAGTTTTATAACTGTGATGACAAGCGCTTTGATCAGAGATCACACTAAACGCGTGGATTTTCAAAAGTATGTGCAATATTTAGAAGTTCACGGCACAGCATATATAAAATAAATACGTCCCAAGAGTTTTACACACCGTTCTGTGTTATTGTGGGCGACATTTCTTTCCATCATCTTTCCCAAAACGTGACAGCTGCCTGAAATGAAACAACTGTGATGTGGCTGCTTGAATATGTCAATCAAACAGCCTCATCTGGTGGCCGCCTTGGCCTAATGAAAGCTGGCCAATGGATATCTAGACCCTTCTGCCAAGTCAGTCTGAGGTCTGGGGCTATGCAAGACTAAGTAGACAACCATCTGTCTAAAATTTCATATCTACTAGTACATGTTTCAGAAACGCTTGTTTGGGATTCACTAATAACTTTTATCAGCACATTTTGCCAGTGGTTTTTATAAATAATAAACAACCCTCCCCCCCCCACCGGTGGCACATCTGTTTTAGTAAATGGTTTCACCTCCCAGTGTTGTTACATGTAGACATGAATGTGGCAATGTACTATAATAAGTGTGTCCGTTTCATCTGACCTCATTTCATCAAAACAACTTCACTGAAGTCAAGCCATACTCTCAAACGCCTGTGCTGATCTGAGAAGCATGCAAGCCAGCACTGCCATCTTCTGTTCTCACCCGCCTTTATATGGCATGCTATCATCTCGCCTCACTTCGCTCATTCGGCTGTGCTCTCCTGCCATCTCGTTGGATAGATCGATACAGCCAGGAGAGCAGGACCGGCTGAAACTTCAGCTCTGGAGACTCTGGGGAGAGAGAGGCTGCTTTATTGAGCAACATCTCTCTCTCTTTCTATCTCCAATCAATAGCCATAAACAGAAGCCATATTCCCTGCTGCAGGGTCAGTATGGCCCATTAAAACAAACTGTTTGTTTGGGAGAAGCTGATCTAATAGTCCTTCCAATAAGTAGAGAGGAAGTTTTGTCTAAACGGTGCAACAGAAAAGCATTGTGGTGCATCTCTGATTGTAATCAGAATCGCGTGGGGCAATGGCCTACAAGCTGAGGGCATGCTAAATGTGCATTTGCAGTGCAGAAGAGTGGTTGTTTTTGAATGCATACGTTTTGTTTTCTAGCGTATGTGTGTTGTGATAAACAAACGGTGTGTGGATCTAGGTGGAATGTGACTTGCTGATGTGAAGTTCTGGGTCAGCTGAAGACGCCCAGAGAGGAAGTACGCTCAATGTTCCTCAGATGTCCTGAGAGAATGTTATGCTCACGAAAATAAACGAGTCTGACTGCTGTGTCCTGCTGCTCCAGGCGTCCCCATCAACACCACAGACACTCGGAGATGACGAGAATAAAAATAAGGAAAAGAAAACAAAGGACTGATGAGATGAGAAAACAAAATGACAAGAAGAAAAGCAAGTCTGGCAAAATGTGCTGAAAAGAAAACAAAATAAATGAAAAGAAAAGAGAAAAGATGGAAAAGACTAGTGAAAGTGAAAATGAAAATAGAATGTTAGAAAAAGAAATCAGTTTGGAAAGACTACAGGAAAATTAAAATATAAAAAGTTAGAAAAAGAACAAAACAAATGCCGAAAAAAAAAAAATTAGAAAGGGAAAAGAACAGAAACAGCACGGGTTGGGAAAAAGACAAGAGAAAATGGAAAATAAAAAAGGACAAAAATGCAGAAAAAAAAAGGAGGGAGGAGAGGAAGGAGATGCAGGAAGGAATAGAGAAGGAGAGGATGAAGAGAGAGAAGAGGAGAAGAGAAGAGAAGAGAAGAGAAGAGAAGAGAAGAGAAGAGAAGAGAAGAGAAGAGAAGAGAAGAGATACAGACATGAAGGGCAGAGGTGGCAATTAGATGTGTAAAGAAGGGGAAGAGAGACACTGTGTCAATTAAGGAGCCCTGTGGGACCTCTGAGAAATATCTCTCAGTTTCCTCCCTGATAATAACTCCGTCTAAAGCCCAAATTAAAAGATCCATCAGACAGATAACTCTAACTCTATTAAAACTGTTATTAAATCATCAAAACTATTTCTCAACACCCCTGCCCCATCCACTACCAGAGCATGTTTTATTGAACCAACTAACAGAGAGAGAGAAGTGGTTTTACATGAGTGACAGCTAAATTACTCCCCTCTGCAGGTTGAGTATGAATCGCTTAGAGACACGCCAGTTATTATGGCTGTAGTCCCGTTTACAGCAAAATTAGGAAGAAGTGTTGGTCATTTATTATGGAATGTCCCTGGAAACTTACAAACTAATAACACACAGGCTGTCCAGCAGTGCTTTCAAAACACAGTCTGATAATGCCCTTAATTATCTGATAATGAATGCCCTTTTCATTGGAAAAGCATCAGATAAGATTGTTTTCTAGAGTACAGCCTCCTATGACCCATAATGAAGCATTATACAACTTAACAATATGCTAAAGCTTTAACTATGCACCATTGTTTCTGTTAAACACTGAGCACACACACGCAGAACAAAACACAAAAGTCAAATGCTTTCTTAAATGTCAGATGCACTCTTAAGTATCTCAGTGTTTGTTCTTGGCCTACATTTTTCTATTTTTTTTTTTTTCCCCCATGGAAAAAAACTAAGTTGTTTTTAGACTATAAAATGCTAATAAGTTGTCACCATGCTTGTCAAAAAAAAAAAAAAAAAAAAAAAGGAGGCAGTAATTCTACAAATTGCTCTATAACAGCGCAATGAGTTTTTTTCTAAGTTATCTAAGAAAAGTATATATATATATATAATTTCAACACCTTTTATGTTTTACCTTTTGCTACCCCCATAGTAACGGCAGTAAATAGCTGAAGTTAAATAATGGGAGGTCAGAAGTCAGTGCATTAGCTTTGTTATTGGCTTGAAGTGTTAATTGTCTCAGTGTCATCAGAGTGCTGGTCACGGAGAATCACCTCAGCAACAAAGAGACTCCAAAAGAGCGCATAATGAGAGATTACACTAATACATATTATACCCGTTATATAGCATGTTATTCACATTGCAAATTAAAATTAGCATCAGAGTAACACAGCGCTTACCAAGATAGCAGTCATTAGTTGTCATTGTCACCTGCAGAAAAACAAAATAATTAAAATTTGCTTTATTTTGCTACGTCCAATGAAAGAGAAATGGAAATAACGGGTACACCACATGCTCAATATGATTGAGCTACGGCTCAGGCAAAAAGTGGTTTACAACTTTTAAGCAATTGAATCACAATAGTTTTTCTTTTTTTAAGACATTTAAGCACTTGTTAACGTCGCAGTGAGATATTCTTTCCTGGAGGATAAACAGCAAGAGGCCACTGGGATGAAGAGAGCTGTTCTTATAGTACTCTGATAAATGCTGTACTTCTCTGATCTATGTAGTAACAATGTTCTCGTCACACACCCATCTTCTGTTCTGCACAATCATAAAGCAGGTATTGATCTGTGTACATCGGTTTCTTGTAGACATCCGTCTAATATTCCACTTTCCTCTAGACATCCTCTCTTACATAAAACACCATCTAGGAAAGCCAGTTTGTTATCCTGTACTTCCTCAAATGATCATTTTTCACTTCACAGTGATGTTCGATTCAAATTTACACTTGCACGTCACATTTGGTTATAAAATACGTAAGAACCAATGATGTTTGGCATAATAAATGAGCTATTGTAAATGAGATTCAAAAGCTTTTCAAGTGAATAATGACATATTTCAGTGTGTTCGACACACAAAGCTATTGTATGACTTCAAAAGACTTGGAACGTAGTGCATGAATCAAATGGACTGTTTTTTATGGTGGCTTTTTTTCCCTTTTGGAGAGCTAGACAGAGGTCTAGAATGACATAAGGGTTTTATACACATTTTAAACAGCTTGTACCACCATGACATTTTACGGGAACTAGTGGACCTCCATTTATGAAATCTCATGAGGTTTCCCTATTTGTAGCATAATGACCATATACAAATGCTTACTAAATAAAACTAAATGGTTTTCAACCACACCAGGATAATCTCAAAATCCTTGCATGACCTCTTCAAAAGCCAGATCAAACATTATTTCACCTTTAATGAATATTTGAGGTCCCGAACAGATCTCCACCTATGTCGTCCTCACAGAACTAGACGCCTTTCTTCTTGAAAACAAAAAGTTACAAAGAGTTCAGGAGTATGACAGCATTCCCTGAAGAACTGCAACTGTTTTGAAGGTGAAGTCTGACTTCTACTTATACGTGTCTTTAAAGGAATAAATAGTTCAATCCTAAAATGAACATTAAGTCATTATTTACTCACCCTCATGTCATACCAAACTCATACAGCTTTCTTTCTACTCTGAAACACAAAAGAAACTTTTCTTTTTTTTGCCAAATTGTACTGGTTGCTCTTTTTTCATGCAATTACAACAAATAGTGACTGATGCTTTCAAGCTTCGAAAGAAAGATGCTAATGAACCATGAAAGTAGTCCATTCAACTTGTGAACAGATCGAAATAAGTAATGCAACCCGAAGCCCATATTACATGCTCCAGTATCCATTAGGTAAAGTTGTGAGCAAAACTTCTGTGGAACGTCAAGGCGATGGGGAAAGAGCATCTCTTTAGGTCTGAAATGTCATGCAGTCATGCATGCATTTTAATCAGGAAAACCTGCGGGAAACTCCGTGTCTCTTTTGATCACTAAGACTGCTGGGGCGAAACCAGTGTTAACATTCAGAGATGAAGACGATTTTTGACATTTCACAGACCCCAAATACTATGAACACACAAAAGCCTAAACATTACAATGCATAAATATACTTGCACACGTGCCCACTTACAGATATGAAAATGGCACCTCTATCCATATCTTCTATCCACTGATCCATGCTAGCAAACCCACAAACCAGAGTCAGTGCCAGCTGGGGGGGCATTTGCGGCGGGCCCTCAGTAGAGATTGCATTCTTGGGGTCCTGCTCAGAAGAAATCTGCAAGGAAAGGGTGCCGAAAGGGACCGAAGTGGCCAGGCCAGGTCACCTTGGGCCCACATGTACTTTCTTAATACATGTTCCTGAACTTGTTGTCCATGAATCATTCAGGCCAGTTTATTCCAAAGTAAACAATGAATGCTGGTCTTGGTAATCTTTCCATTTTAGCTAATCTCAACAACCATTTCGGTAGAGAGCATTCTCTTAAACAATCCAATCAATTCTCTATGCATAATCTCACCTAACCTTTTTACATTATGGAAGAAAAATGGTGTTGCGCATCCCATATCACACTGACTTTAACTAGAAGAAAGGGACAATTTGTTTTAATTACGAAAAGCTTCAAAGGGTGGCACAGGGTTGACCCTCAGGACAGGGCTTACCTGAGGGATAAGTCAGAAGCCTTTATATCCTC
Source organism: Cyprinus carpio (assembly GCF_018340385.1). NCBI lineage: Eukaryota > Metazoa > Chordata > Actinopteri > Cypriniformes > Cyprinidae > Cyprinus > Cyprinus carpio. The sequence goes on from NC_056589.1 coordinate 26,684,081, forward strand.
TTCCAGCTCAGACAGATGCACTCCACTGCGAGCAAGACAGACAGAGGAAATACAACACAATACCATAGAGAGGATAAGAGCTCATCACAATGAAAGACAACTTTGGGAATCCTTTTTTTTCTTTGTTCCCTTATTTCGGTCTACTTTTGCTCTATCACAAGTAGCCAAAATGCATAGGAAATGTGCTTTGAACAGAGTGGTGAGGTTCTTATCATGAGGCCAACAGACTTAACGGGATGAGGGGAATGGGAGGTACATTATAGAAGAAAAGGAAACTAAATTGTCCTTTGTTCGGGAAATAGAAAGTCCAAGGAGACTTGTCATAAAGAGTTAAAAGCTGGAAGGCTAGTTGCCAAAGATGTGAGAAGGGTCAAAGGTAACGTGAGATTCAAAGGGCAAAGCCATATATCAAAAGGACACTCGCTCATCCTCTAATGAGGGCCAGAAGCCAGAAAGTCCTGTGAGGAAATGAGCAGAGTTGGCAGTCTCAGGACCGCAGGGTGCCACACACTTTGGTGCCACAGCACAGTCTGAATCGCCCGCAGTGCGGCATGTTCTCAGCACGACGACGAGTGCACGGCACAGCCTGAACAGCACTGAGCACCGGTGCTGCCTCATTACTGAGCCAGTTAAAGAGACGAGCAGCGCACACCTCCATTCCTGCTCTTTCCTCCCTTATTCTCGTTCTGTCACATCCCTCCTGCTCAGCCTCCATGCAGAAGCCTGATCCCTGTTGAGAGACGGTGCACTCCTCTCCTTAACCACACACACAACAGTCCTACCACTGTCTTTATTTTAGTTTCTTTTGTTTTCTACCATCTTTTCTTGCCGAGCCTTATTGAGTTTAAATCGTTTTCTTGCTTTGTTTTTTTTGCCCTTCATTTGCTTCCTGAGTTCCTTCATTCGTGTTTTCCTTTCTACCTTCAGTTGTCCTCCTTCCATCCTTCTTTCTTTTTCATTTCTTCCTTCCTTCTATTTTTCTTCAAGCTTTTCATTGTGCCCTTCATTTCACTTTCTTCTATCCTCAACTGTTTCCTGCCTTTCTTCATCCTGCCCTCTATTTCCTTTCTTCATTAATGTTTTCCTTCCTGCTCTTTTTTTCATGTTTTTTGTGCCTCGTTTCATTTTCTTCCTCCCTGAACCACTTCCTTCTTTTTTCTTCTTGATCTTTGTTTCCTTCCTTGATGTTTTAATTAATGCCCTTTATTTCATTCCTACATTTGTTTATTCATGTTATCAATCCTGCCTTCAATCTTCCTGCTTTCGTCCTTCACTCTTTCCCTTCCTTCATACTTCCTGTCCTGCCCTCAGTTTCATTCCATCCTGCTCTTTACCTTACTTCTTCCTGCCCTCCATTTCCTTCCTTCATGAATGTTTTCCTTCCTGCTTTTTATTTTATGCTTTCCTTCATGCCCTTCATTTCCCTTTCTTTTTTCCCTCTCTCTTTTGCTATTCTTACTTCTTTCTACTTTTTTCCTGCCCTTCATTTCCTGCCTTGTTTCCTTTAATCATGTTTGCCTTCCTGCCTTTAATCTTTCACCTTTCGTCCTTCTCTCTTTTTCCTTCCTTCCTTCTTTAATATTTTTTTTCTACATGATCTCCTTTTCTACTTTCCTGAACTCTTTCCTTCCTATCTTCTTCCTTCCAGCCTTTCTTTTTTCTGTCCTTCATTACCTTTCTTCCTTCCTGCCCACATCTGCTTCTTTTTTTCATTTTTTATTTACTTCTTTCTATTGTCTTCTTGCTTCATTCTCTCTTTCCTTTTCCATTTATGATTTCTCTTTCCTTCTGCTTTTTTCCTTCCTCGCTTCCTTCTCTCTCTTTTCCCCAGCACCTTAGCTCTGTTTTGCAGAAGTTTACAGCCCATAAGAATCACTAATAATCCAATTAAGCCCAGTGAGTTCTGCAGTCAGTGCACAATTCTACCTCCTCATGTCCCTCTATAACTCTTCAAACATACAGCATCAGGGAGGAACAGATGAGTAATATATGATTTGTGCTGTATACAAGTGTATCCTGTGGCAAGAGCAAGACACTGACGATGCAGATTTTTTCATCACAAAATGAGCTCTGCTGCCACATATCAAACCCTAACAAAATCCCCAACCTCAAGTCTATACCTTTTCAGCATATAACATTAGATTTGCTGAGCACACTCCTGCTGAGCAAAACCTGCTCATGACATTACAAAATAGATCTTTTAAGAAGATTACGGTAGATTTATGTTCTCCCCAAATTGATGCATTTTAGTCAGTCATTTATTACTGGAAAGCAAAATTAAGGACTCAAATGTTGTTGTCTGGTACCTTTTTGTAGAATGGTTTGGCGATCCAAAAAATTGCATTTTGTAAATGGATCTTTTTGGAAGAATTTTTCGGAATTACTTCATATCTTTAGGATGTTTTAAGCCTTGTCAGAGCTGAAATTAGCATGCAAATCTCTTTGACATTTAGACAAAAAATGAATGAAGCCAAGTTCAGGAATTTTCACAGCATTCAGTATTCTCATAGGAATTTTAAAGATGGGCTCCATTTAGACCTGGTATTAATACGCATTTTCCATCTGGACAGTATCTGGTTATTTAGCTGGACAGCATTTACACCTTAATTGTGAAAGTGATGAGAATCCATCCCTAATCACCTAACATGGTCAAGTGCTACCTGATTATGGACAGATAAAAATGCATGTTAATGTAAGTAAAGAGGACCTTAGTCTTAGAAATAGATTGTTTGAGCTTCAGAGAAGCCCTTAAACAAGCATGGATATACCAACTGTCATAAAAAAAAATTAAAAAAAATCTCTTTCGTAGTTAAAAACGAGTCATTAATTACACAGATCATACACATACCCAATAACGGTAAATGTTCATTGCATAAGTGGGCATCATTAAACTATGCCTTCTGTTCCCGAAACTTAAAGGGGTCATATGATGCTGCTAAAAAGAACATTATTTTGTGCATTTGGTGTAGTGAAATGTGTTTATGCGGTTTAAGGTTAAAAAAAACACATTATTTTCCATATAATGTACATTATAGTTCCTCCTCTATGCCCCGCCTTCTGAAACGCGTTAATTTTTACAAGGCTCATCGCTCTGAAAAGCGAGGTGTGCTGTGATTGGCCAGCTATCCAGCGTGTTCCGATTGACCGAATGTGTGATGGAAATGTGATATTGTGATGCCTTGTCCGGCCGGAGCGACGAGACCATAAACATAAAACCCATTATAAACATGATATAAACATGATTTCAAGCCGTGTCTTCTTTTGGAAGGCAAAAACAAAGTAGTTTCACTTTCTCAACTAAACAGCGTCACACACCATGGCCTTGAGTGAGCAGAGACCGGAGGCCTAGAGTGAGCTGCGGTCTAGAGTGAGCTGCGGCCGGCTTGAGTGAGCAGAGACGGGTGGCTTGAGGCGAATTCTACGAAGGAGTGTACCTCGTGCTTCTGGCAACCACATGTGATGACCCCGGGCTGGACTCCGCTTCGTCCACAGTGAAAGCCCATTTTGTGATCCACAGTGCAAAGTTGATGTATTTCCTCAGCGACCAGCATGGACCAGGCATGACGAAGCAGATATCGTCCTCTTTTGGAAGTTCACAGTGAAACACACAGCGTCTATATGACATAGTGGCGGCAGCAACAACAATACTACAGTGAGAATAAAAGGTAAGCCTTCTTTCTTTGCGTGAACATCTAGGCGGCGTTATGCAAATCTTCCCACATACAGACGTTGAGATGTGGAGGCGTATTAGAAAGAGCCGTTTCAGGGGGGCGTGGACGAGTCTTGACTTTTATATAAAGAATATCTATTTGGATTTGAGACTTTAGTCTTTGCAACTTTACAGATCTTCTTTATTCACCAAGAGCTTGTAACACTCCAAAAGAGAAAAGGAAAAATTTGAAATCACATCAGATGACCCCTTTAAATTCAATGAGCCATACAATGTCAAGTACAGTCCAACATTTAAAAAATAAAAAAAAATAATAAAAAAAAAACACTGTTCTGAATGACTCTTTTAATGCTGCAACAACACATTTTAGTAGAGGGGCAAATAATATAGTCATATAAACACGCCAGAGCCAAATGCCTGTTTCAGTTTGCATGCATCATGTCAGGTGAGTTTATCTGAAAAAGTACACACCACAATGATAAACCGGAGTAGAAAAATTCACATAATTGCACAGGTATGTCAGTGTCAGTCTTTAATCAAATAACAAGGCACAATATTAAGTTCTGCTTGTGGATAGATGACCTCTTACAAAGTGCTTCAAAAAACAAAATGCAGAGTATCTTTGATGTCACTAACCCGGCAAACCAGTTACTAGTTTTTCTAAATGTAGCTTACTGCATCAACCTGGTAATTTGTACTCTAATAGAATTAACAGCCACCTTTCCCACTGTAGACACTAGTAGAGGAACTGAAGTATTCTGACAAATGAACCGACAGCAAGGTATCAGCCTTATTGCCTATATACTGGGAGACATTGGGAGGTATCATCAGGGTACATGGTGTTAGCTTTCACTGTTATGCTGATAATACTCCGCTCTATATTTCTTTGCAGCCTGATGAATCATACCAATTTGCAAAACTAACGGAATGCACAGTTGATATAAAAACAACTGAATGACTAGTAATTTCGAACTGCAAAATTCTGAGAAAACAGAGGTGTTAATTATCGGTCCAAAAACCTCCGCATGTAAAAACCTAAAACACTGTCTAACACTTGATGGCTGCTCTGTCAATTCTTCGTCATCAGTTAGGTACCTAGGTGTGCTATTTGATAGCAACCTTTGCTTTGAAAGCCACGTTCGAAAAAACACATTTTTTCACCTTAAAAATATATTTAATTTACAACCTATGCTCTCAATGTCAAATGCAGAAACGGTCATTTGTGCGTTCATGACCTCAAGGTTAGATTATTGTAATGCTTTATTTGGTGGTTTCTCTGCACGCTTAAACAAACTCCAGCTGGTCCAAAATCAGCACAACACCACGGGAAGCAGACGAGTCCTCTGCTCAATTCCGACTTGTGTTGCAGCCTGGAATTAAACCACACTATGCTGGTTTCATCTGTCCAGAGAAGAACTGCCACCCGACTGAGCCTGGTTTCTCCCAAGGTTTTTTTCTCCATTTCTGCCACTGTCGCCTTTGGCTTTCTTATTTGGGGACGCTTAATTTCTGGCAATATTGTTGTCTTGATTGCACAGATACTATTTGAACTGAACTGAGCTGGACGATGACATCCCTGAATCAATAAGGAACTGACTTGAACTGAAAAAATTAAGTGTTTACTATTGTCCTCTTGCATTTATCGACACTATTTTCCTGTTTAATACTGTAAAGCTGCTTTGACACAATCTGTCTTGTATAAAGCACTATATAAATAAAGGTGACTTGAATATATATAGCCAAGTTAATAATACAATAAAAACCAACAGAAAGAGCCAAAGTGTAATACATGTGTAGATTCAATCCTGCCATTCTCCATTGCTGTAGTTGTTTCTATTGTGCTGTGGACAAAAACAAATATGTCAGAGGAAAAGCAGTGGGCACTAGATGACGCCATCACAGGGTTCCTGCTGCAGATGTAAATACTAGAGAGAAAAGTTTGTTGCACTCTGTAATTCCTCTTGGGAATTTCCTCTTCTGAAGTACTGAAACTAGATGTCATCACCTCAGTTCACCTGCAAACACTGACCTCTGTGTAAATTTTCATGATAACAACGACTTCTCTGATGGTCAGTCTCTCTTCAGTGTGGTGTAAAGCTTCACTGGGAATTCTCCAATTCACACCATCCGTATAAAAAAAAAAAAAATAGGGAGTTCATCACCGGTCTGTCTTGAATGGTTTATGTGTCATCACTAAAATTCAATTTCACTATGGAGATTTTGAAAGCCATTAAGACTTCGAGAACCCTACTGTTCTATTGAAACTAAATAATGATTTATTATATATGTTTTGTTTTACCTCAACCACAAATTCAAATGGAATTCTATTAAAGCTCAGCAGATGTTTAATGAAGGGTTTAAGGAACATTATTGAGCACCAAATAAACACACACACACACTGCACAGCACGAAGAAGAGTCTGTAGAATGGGAATTAATGGAAGTCATTGCTCTGTGTATTTTCCTCCCTCTTGCCCAGGGATATTATTCATTATTTTAATATATCTCCATAACATCCCAGTACATCCACTCCCTGCTAACACAGAAACAACACTGAGGCATATATTACTCTCATTTACTCCAAACATAGACTGCAGGGGTGTATTTCAGAAAGCAGGGTTAGCTTACCGTGAACTAAACCCTGAACTCTCGGTTGATTAACCCCAAACCTTGCTTACTCGAGGTATGTGGTTCCAAAAACGCGTCCGGGAGTAAATTCATTCAACTCAGAGTATGTTCCTGATTAAGACTCAAGACATTCTCAACAGAGCGACGAATCGATGAGTTGCTATGGAAACGGACGCTAAGAAAAAGCGCGCCAAGCTGTTTCTTTCTTCTTCTTTTGTTCATTAGTTGTTTACATGCTTAGTGCATATCGTCACCTAATTGATGGCTGTGCAATAATTTTTTTTTTTTTCCATTTAATCTTTAATCCTTGAGAATGTGAATTATATTGTTTGTTTTATGCTAATTATATCAGATGATCAGATATCAGATATGTATTTTGATTTAGAATTTAGACATTATAGAAAATGCGATGTGTGAGAAAAATATTAAATGTAATAAATAAAATAAATTAATATATACAAGTTAAACATTCCCTTTTCATAGTGCTTTATAATTTATACAGATAACTCTTATATATGCCAATAAAAGAAATAATCATAGAATAATATATTACCTTATTTATTACTTATATTAGCGCTTCCTCATTAACATATCATATATATATATATATATATATATATATATATATACACAATAGGCTATATTACATATGTCACGCCCACTGAAGTGAACTAACCCTGGAACAACCCAAGTTCAGAGAATGTTGCTATGACTACTAACATACCCTGAAAGTTACCTCCGTTTTTGGAACCGAAAGTTGAGGCTATCCGCTTACTTACTCTTAAACATACCCATGTCACATAACCTGCTTTCTGGAATACCCCCCAGAGGTGCTAAACGAATAAACGGTATTATAAATAATATAAATGCACAGGAGCTTTTATTTAGCACTGGGATGTGCATTTTCAAAAGATGCCACTATGAATTGAAATATATTAATCTTAGTTATTGACATAGTTAATATTATTGTGATTGTGAGGACAAAAAAAAAAAATTTTTAATGTTTATTTATTTTATTGTCACGGGTATGCTACTGTGTGGGATCTGGAGCCCAGGGTAGACATGTACAATACCGCATGCTGGACTGAACACCAGGGAACACTATTTATACACATGACAGGGTGATGGGAAGACTAGATACACCTGGAGACACGGGAGACAGAAACTGGGTCACAGAGCACGGGGGGAACAAAACACAACCAAGACACAGAACAGAGTCTGACATTTATCAGTTAATTATAATAATAATAATCCTATTCGTATTATTAGTAGTAGTAGTAGTATTGGTATTGACATAGTATAACAGATAAAGCAAACAAAATCTTACAAATACATAATCGAGACATTTTATTTTTGGATAAATGATTGATGCACTCTGTAAATTGTTTATTTATTTATTTATGAATAAAAAAAAAACATGTATTACAAATGCATGCAGGGTAATTTTTTTCATGTCACTGTGCCGTAATGCTTTAAATTTATCTTGTCTTGTCAGAAAATATTTACCTTATTTTACCCTAATGTGTATATGGAACAAAATGTTTGCAAACTGCCTTTCTGATAACAACTGACACACAAAGAGCAGGTTATTCCATTTATCAGCCAGATCTCGGCTCGCATTTTCACACCACTTTGCAAACATTCAATGAAAGGGTATAATTTAGTTTGAAAAAAGGTAAAATAAGAGAAATAGCGAGAGCGCAAAGATGCATAGGTATAAATAACTTGTTTAGCGCGTCCATGCCAGGAGAGTTGTGCACATCTGAGGTGCGAGATGATGAATGGCCAGTGTGAATGAGTTCTAACACGGTTCTAACGAAGCCATTCAGTCTCAGAGACAGGTGTGAAGTGAGGGGTGGGACCCTAGCCAAGCAGAGCGTTTGTCGAGAGAAAAGCCCATTTTTGGCTGAGCCTCCCTAGTCCATCAAGCCATTAAGATCAAAAGAGTGTCAGCTGAATGGACATGATTTGGTTGCTTTATAAGATGAGACGCTGATAGCTGAATGTAGAAATGCCATTAACACCCTCCCGACCCCCTTCCTGGCACCGTGCACGGGGTTTTCGAGTGTGTTCTCGCTGTCTATCAAGCTGATAGGATCAACAGAGTGCTGCCGGCATCCTTGATTCACCTTCTCTGGCTTGTCAAGTCTCTGAGGTGTGTGTGTGAGACTCAGGACATGACCTGAACAAGTTTAAGGCCATAAACAAACACTTGCAGCCTGGACATTCCCAGTAAATGCTGACAAACAGTGCAAAAAGAAAACCTAAAGATTTCAGACACATCAGACAGCTGAGTCATTTTTAGTAACTTATTTCTTGAAGACATCTGCATTGGTTCAGGTAAAACTGGACAAGGCTTTATACCCTCGAATTCAGCTACTATTCCTGAGTGGCATGAGGATATAATGCGCACCTTAAAATAAGCTCTCATGATATCATCTGTCGTGACTAATGGGTTAGGGGACCATTATAAATCCCGGGATGAGTCTACAAGGGTTTCATGGTTTCTAGGTTTCATGGGATGGACACAATGGAAGGAGATAATGAGGGCATGTATCTCCATGTTCTCTCGTAATCTCCCCAGACTATTTCTACTGGACACCTGGGAAGAAAGCTTCCTTATAGAGTCTCCAATCATGTTGGATATGAAACCATAAAGTTCACATACTTCAAGGTCACAGCAGAAACCACTCACTTTCGCAATACAACAACTTGTAATTGTTTTACAATATGTGGGTCCTGTGAGTATAACGCCTTACCTCAGTTCTGCTAGACTTGTTATATACTGTGACCCAAAGCAATGTTTTGTTGAGAAATTATTATGCTTCCTGTTGTCCCTTTCACTGTTCTACAAATAATTCAGACAGACTTTCAAACTAAGGACATTAGACACTCCATTAACTCTGCTTGCCAATGCATTCAGTTCAAATGGCTTGAGGAAGAAGGGGAAAAAACTGCATTATAACATTTGCACTATTCTGCAACAATGCTTCTTTCCTTGGGAACTGTACTCAAGGCAAGTTTATTAGAAAAATAAAAACATGTCCAGGTCACATTTAACCTCAAAACCGCAAAAGTGTATATTTTACATAAAGAAAACAAAGGCTATTTAATGACCATTAATTTTTTTTTCTTTTTTTTTCCAGAATGTTATTTCTCTTGATTTCGGTGAATTGTGGCCAGGACATATTCTTGACAGATTTTTGTTCTAGCACATTTAATTTGGTAATACTTCAAAGTCCTTCACACAGTCATAATGGTATAAAAATCTAATTATTGCTGCAAGCATCAATCACAGGGTCAGGCACACCAATGACACACTGAAAACGAGTAGATTAGTTTGGTCGTAGAGCTTTGGTAGTGAATTTATGAAAAGCGACTAGTTCAAATGCTAGATTTACATTAATTATTTTACATTACATTACATTAATTATTTGCAATCAAATTTGTGTGGTATTCAAGGCAGTGTGGCTATGATGCACAAAGTTTTGGTTCAATATAAACATACTACTGAGATGATGACTCACTTTCTGTTTGCTTTCAGCAACTTCATTAAAGTTGGAGAAAAGTCATCCCCTTAGAAGTTTCTCTCTGACATTTTTGTCAAAATTGAGTTATTCACATATTCTTGTGTGTGTGTGTACATTTTGAGACTTTTTATTTAGAAAAGAATTCTATCCACAAAGTATATGGAATGCAAAAACTTTCAAGCTCAATATCTCAAAACCACTCAGAATGCAAGATGGTGAAATGTCGAAATGTGATGAAACTCAATTTTGGTGGAGATTCAACAAACATTGTAAAAGACAGAGCCAAAATAACAATAAGAACATCAGTTCAAATTGATGGAAATAAGTATATATAGTATATAGTAAAACAGGATATATAGTTATATATAAGTATTATAAAAAAAAAAAAAAATGTGATGAAGCATGACTTGAGGCTAAATTATTCCAAAGTTAAAATAATTTCATCCATGTTTTTTGCAAATTGGACATTAGGCAAACCAAACACATCTTCTACACTGAGGGCATAATGTCATTAATACACATTAAAGGGTTACTGCACCCCAAAATGAAAACTTTGTCATTAATCACTTACCCCCATGTCGTTCCAAACCTGTAAAAGCTTAGTTCATCTTTGGAACACAATTTAAGATATTTTGAATGAAAACCGGGAGGCTTGTGACTGTCCCATTGACTGCCAAGAAAATTACACTGTCAAGGTCCAGAAAAGTATGAAAGACATCGCCAGAATAGACCATCTGCCATCAGTGGTAGAACTGTAATGTTATGAATGAAGTGATTAATGACAAAAATTATTTTGGGGTGTCTTGAGAAATCAAGTCCCCCCTCGAAATTAATCTGTAAAAATAAAAAAATAAAAACAAAAAATGTTTGATTTCACAACCTATAGCTTTGGTTATATACTAGCGTATGAAACGTAATTTAAAAGACATTAATGGTCATTATAAGGAAGACATAAATCAAAGCGCGATTTTGCAGGAATTGTAATCAGGTGCTAAAAATAATACCCTTTAAAAGTTCGCTGAGCCAATGGGATCACTTGAGGTCCTAAGCGGACCCGATTTCGAGGGGGACTCGATTTCTCATGACCCAGTACTCAGTGTGTTTCCACCACAGGAACCAGGATCTAAATAAGTAAATAAGTACGCTGCTGTTTGCAGAATTACCGGACTTGCATCGTCCTGTCCCTGGAGTTCACACTCCCGAGTCGAACTCGCAAAGCCCGAACTACCAAGGACTCAAGTCCGAAATTTGCGTACTTGGTATTGAGAAATGTGCGCAGACATATCACCATACTATTTGCCTATTCTTCACGGTACTTTAGACCATGATGGAAACGTAGACAGCAACAGGTCTGGGGGAAAAAACGTTCCTGGGTGGAATTGTTCCAGGCAATTTCGGTGGAAAAGCGGCTTAAGTTTCATGTCCAAGTGCTGGTTAATATTTTGATGGAAACTATAACGTTTTTCAGAAAAATTAAAAGTAGAAAAGATGTGAATGGGGGGGTATGTTTTGAAAAGTCTGTTTTGTAAATAAGTTGTTTATATTTTTACCTTAAAGGTAAATATAAGTACATTAAATGTGCTGTAGTTTGGGTTTTGAATTTTTAAAAGACAAGTTTGTACTCTTGTACCTTTTTTTCTGAAAGTGTAGGATGAGAAGTCAAAAGACCTGTTTTTGAGGTAACACTTTAGATTAGGGAAACACATTCACTACTAACTAGTTGCTTATTAACATGCATATTACTAGCACATTGGCTAGTTTATTAGTACTTATATAGCACATATGAATGCATGACCATATTATACATCCCTTAATCCTACCCAAAACCTAAACATAACTACTATAAATACATAAATACTACCTTCCTTACTATCAATAAGCAGCCAATTAGGAGTTTATTGATAATAAAACTCTTAGTTAATAGAGAATATGCGTTCCTTAATCTAAAGTGTTACCGTTTCTGACTAAATTTAGATTGGTCATATATGACAGATGAGCATGCTAACATAAGTTAATATCAAAATAGACTAAAATGTCTAAAACACAAAGTTCAAAAAGTCAAAAACATGACCCAGAACTATCTATGCCAAACTTCCTGCTAGCTGATAAAACAGAAACCCTCAAAAACCACCTTGTCATTTTTTTTTAATTCCTAACCAGTATCCCATTTGCTCCCATGGTCCTGTGAGTGCACATGTTAGCATGTCAGAATCTTTCTTCCCCCCACCCCCCCATGACAGTTTGAAAATGGTGCATCTGTATACTGTGCTGCACTGCTAAAAGCTTCCATCTGCACTCGCCTCAAGGAACAGCACATTATTTTGCGGTCTTATCTATAAAATATTGTCAGAAGTTCAGGAGAGTCTATCACTTTGGCCTGACCATTTTTCTCCTCTGTGAAGGGGATTAGCTGGAGCTATAGCTAATAACACAGGATATGCTTTGTAAAGCAACAAAATACCTGACAGCCTCGAAGTGACTCCTGGAAAAAAATAAAAAATAAGACGACAACTTGGAATGGGAGATTTGCTCCAATTATGTGTCCAGATCTGAGAGGCTCATCTCAGATCATATTGATCTCATACCGCAAAGTTCTCTTGTTTTATTCAGGGTCGTATCTCAGCATTCAGTAGGTGATTACGGGACATCGCTGAGGGTTACAGACAGAACTGCGCTAGAAATAAGAAAATCAAAGAGCAAGTCATTGACCTTTCATCCCTGGTGCATCACACAGTTTGAGAGCTACTGTGATGTGGTTGCTGTTCAAATGAAGCCAGACCGTTCTAGTATAACCTAAATAATGCATTCAGAAACAGCATTCACATTCTCAATGCCTAAATGTCACCTTCAGGAGCAAATTGCTAATTATAAGAGGGCTGATGTGGAAGTCTAACTGCTGGTGAAAAAATAGACAAAAAACACCTTGCAACAACTATAAATTCCTCATAAGTGTATGACTTGGGTGACTCATACAGTGACTTGGGTAACGTAATCTAAACAAAACTAAATGCAGGATTATTTTAATTTATGGAAAGGGTGATTTCTTACTGAAGAAGTTTTGGAGCTAATATTGGATGTTTCCAGGTCCGGTTTTACAGGGGGGCTTGAGGGTGCTATGCAACTAATTATAGTACATTACTTGCTCTGTAAATGCTCAAGGAAAAAAAAAAATATTTCTGTAATGTCTAAACATTTTTATAACAGTTGTCAGTGTCTATATATATATATATATATATATATATATATATATATATATATATATATATATATATATATATATATTCTTTTTTAAATTATATTTATATTTATATATATATTTATTTATATATGTTTTTTTTTAATTAATCACTGTATGTTCATTTGTTGCATCCATTTATTTTATTTATATATTTTGTTCTATTTATCAAAAAAAGAAAGAAAAAAAGTGTCATGTTTTCAGAAGAATATTTAGCAGCACAACTGTTTTCAGCATTGATGATAAGGAATATTTTCTTAGAAACAAATCAGCATATTAGAATGATTTCTGAAGGATCATGTGACACTGAAGACTGGAGTAATGATGCTGAAAAATCACAGAAATAAATGTCACGGTTGGTAAACCGTGGTCTCAGGTTTTCACTATGTGGGTGGAGTTTTGTGTGTCGCTCGTCTGCACTGATTGTTTCATGTGGGCGTCGCCGTTGATTGTTCATTTGCACCAGCTGTTACTCATCACCTGATCCCTATATATATGCCCTGTCTTTCGTCTTGTGTTTGTCAGAGCATTTTATGCAGTTTTCCCGTCTGGTTGCCTGATTCTCGTCCTTGTTTCTCTGTGCTGTTTGATTCGCTGTTGTCTTCCCCGGAACCCCGTCCACTCTTCACCACCGGATGCACCTACTACCACCATGGACTGCTCATCTCAGGCCTGTGTCACGCTCTCCTGCTGCATCTACTCACCGCCACTTCCTGGATCATCGTCTTCCATCGCTGTTACCACCTGTTGTTTCCCTCGGACTCAGTTGTACATTCCTGTTCTCAATAAACTTTACATTTAACTCTTGCATTTGCTTCCTCACCCATTTGTTACCGTTACAATAAATTACATTTATAAATATATTTGAAAATAAAACTTATTTTACCTTGTAATGATATTTTATAATGTTACCGATTTACTGTATTTTTCATCAGATAAATGCAGCCTTGGTGAGCATAAGTATTACTTAAATTATTTAATTACAATAAAATATTTTTAAAAATTGGGGAAAAAAACTCTCTGATCCAAAAGTTTAACTACAAATAAATAAATTCAAATTTCTCATCGTACTCTACTCTAGTATGTATGCTAGTCACGTTGGTACTATTTTTATACCGGTAGCACTTCCGTGCTGTTATCTGCTCATTAGGTCTTCACTTTAACTACTAATTTAAGAAGCACACTCATTGATTTTGTTCTAGAATGGATGCATCTCTCTGATTTGTATCTCTGGTGTGTGTGATGATGAACCCTCATGATGCTCACTACTTACCAGTGGGTCTTAATGATATTTGACAGTGACAACAGAACTGTTCATATCTGCTGTGGCATTTCACAAAATGCAAATTTAATCATGCAGCCCTAATAGCAGCACACAAAGTATTTACTGAACCAAAACCGAGATGCAAACCAAACTGTGAGAAATGTGAAACACTACACACACAGACTAATTATTATACTCCAAACAACAGCTTCACCGAGGGGACTAATGTCCTCATTCCCAATGCCATCTATCACAGCACCACCACAGCCCTCTGATTCAGTGAAAGCTGTGGGAGCAGAGCTCGACTGCAGGTGATCCCCTTCAATGGATGGTCACCTTGCTCTGAATGTCAGTGGAGGGAAATTTTTCTCCATCATTCCATGTGAGCAGCCGACATTATTTGAGCATCCAGCCATGAGGAGAGCAAACATCAGCCTGCCCATCATTTCCATGATAAACGATATGACATTCATTCACTCAAACACCAGCCAGTTTCCTAGCAGAGAGCATTCCGTGCCTCAGACCACTTAGTGTTAGACTGCTGCTCCGCTCATTGGTCAACACACAGGACTGACCTTCTTTATGATGTACATTGATCCCTATGAGTGAGAACCAGGGTGGGCGATACCACTTATTTAAGTTTCAATATGATTCAGTATTATCAAGGCCAAAATTACCAATATAAATACCTATACATGCAAATAAAACAATATTATAACCATGTACCATATTTAAAAGCCATTATTTTAAACATTTAATAGCAAGTTACAGAACATGTCATTTAATAATAAAAAGCACATCTGTTGTCTTGCTACTATACTCCTACAATTTGAAAAATTAACTTTAAATTTAATTTAAAGCATCAAATGAATTAAAAATTTAGTTACTTCTTAGTTGTTAAAATGGACCAAAAATATTGACAATTATAATATTCTCTTAAAAATAAAAGGTTATTTATTGGATGTATGGTTACATGAAGAAACTGTAACATCCATGGAAATGTTCCATTGCACAAAAGGTTTTTTATAGTGTGAAAAAAGGTTCTTTAGATTATTAAAATGTTCTGTACACTAAGGAAAAAATGTTCACTGAAAGTGAAGAATATTGAAATGTCATCATTTATTCACTCTCATGTTGTTGCATGAGTTATTTCTTATTTTGTTCCAATAAAATAAAAAAATATTACATATATGTATATATATATTTATATATATATATATATATATATATATATATATATATATATATATATATATATATATATATATATATATATATACACACACACACACAGTACATAGTTCCGGCATGAAACTCTTAACTAATCGCTAATTGGTTTATTCATACGCTGTAGCACCAGCCTATCAGGAGTACTTCCTAATCCACGTAAGCACATACATAGCGTATCCTAGTCTGTGTTCGGTAGGTTGCGTGATTATTATGGGAGCTTATGTTACCCCTCCTCCTCCCCAGCACCACCTGTAGAGATCTGCTGGGGGTTCTACATTCTTAAAGCAGCCATTCTTTATTATTTTGACTAAGCGGAACTAATTATTGGATTTACTCTACACCAAATTTTGAATTTTATTGCATACAGAATATTTGCATTTTAAGCACATTATGCATATTGCAGAAACTGTAAAGGAAAACTTTAATATGTTAGTATGCTTTTCGGACCACAGCTAGTGATTTAAAATTGTAATGAAGCACCTGAGGACTGCATCTTATGTAACAGATATATGAAGGAGTTTGGACAAGCTACGAGCAAACAAATGAAGTATGGATATTCAGCTTTCTTCATTGTCTTACCCTGAAGTTAACCCTCATTTACCAAACCGCCATGGCTTTGCCTGCCTGATTAGCTTAAGTGTATCTCTTTATCAATTAATCAATGTAGAGACCCAGAAGACTCCAACAAGATTAATTCTTAATAGAATGCGCACTTAAGTTTGTTCTACAAAATGTCTTCAGGACATACTGCTTTCCAGTGACCACTTTGCTGTGCATTTACTCCAGAAACACCATTACATGATGTAGTACATTTATATATATATATATATATATATATATATATATACATACATATATACATATATATATATATATACATACATATATACATATATATATATATATATATATATATATATATATATATATATATATATATATATATATATATATATATATATATATATATATATATATATATATATATATATATATATATATATATTCAGTTACATAACTGTTTGTCATCTCTGGGCTTTCAATGTTTTGTACAATCAGATCCCACTAAGAGTCCAGAGTGCTTTATGCCTCTCTTTAAGACTCTTTTGGCTTTAAGCTAAAACCTATTTTTCAGTCCATGAATCAGTTCCAGCATTGGTGCATGAAAAGAGTGTGATTCTGTCATCAGAGGTCAAGGCTGTCAGAGTCAAGAGCGTTCGAGCTTATTGACAACATCAACCCAAATCATTGATTTAAAAAAAAAAAAAAACTGACACATCATGCATTTTGTTGCAGACTGTTGATGTATTGTTAGGACAGAGTTCTTCAGGTGAGTGGCAGCTACAATCAATTGTCCTGCGATCCAGGTGCAATGTCAACTAGGCCAGTTTCAAAACAGTTCTGAAGATGGTGCTGCAAATGCCATAGTTACTGCATAATAAGACAAACAAGTAGGCTACTCGTACTTGTAGGCCATCATGAAGAGCGGCTTGCTGGAAATTAATTAAAACATGAATTATTTGACATCAAGTATTGCTATAGGATAACTTCTGTTCCAGAACTGTGTAAAAGTTGGAACGAATGCTAATACGCTCTCAGTTGGAGGGATGGATGTGTGTAGGATGTGGCATCTGACCTGAGTGCAGTGACCTCTCTCTCCGCCCCAGGGTTGTGCGGTCAAAGTCACTGTCTATTAAACAACTTGGCTCTTCAACGTTGTTCTCTGTTTTGGGAAGTGAACTCGAGTTCAGAGTTCAGAGTTACCTACCACTGTGCTTTTCCTGTCCATAAGAGGAGCTCTGAGGTCTACGGTGCACTTTCTCCATCTCTAAATGACTGTAGGGGACATACAGCTAACCTGTGAAAATATCCCAGTGAGGAAATTATACAGTTCTCAAATATTACCATCGTACTTCACTGCAGTCCTACTTAGACTTGAATAAATGTCTTTTTTACCCATTCTAGCAAAGTTTTGTTGCAATACTCAATATTAAAAACTGACCGAAGAGGTAATGTACTTATGTATTCAGCATTTTAAAACACATAATTACTCACAAATACTATAAGGGCTGCTATATTATGTTATATTAAAGGGATAGTTCCCCTAAAATTACCCTATGGTTTACTCGCCCTCAAGCCATCCTAGGAGTATATGACTTTCTTCTTTTATACAAATACAATCGGATTTATATTTAAAATTTTCCTGGCTCTTCCAAGCTTTATATAGTGACAATTAATAGGTGTTATTCAATAGTCCAATAGAAGTCCAATAAAGCGTTTCCATCCATCATAAAAAGTGCTCCACACAGCTCCGGGGGGGTTAAAAAAGGCCTCTTGAAGTGAATCAATGCCTTTTTGAAAGAAAAATATCCTTGTTTAAAACTCTCTCGTGAATGTGCATATGACAGCGGAAGCTAGAGATTGAGGTTTATGAAGTTATCAATATGGATATTTCGGGGGTAATTTTCATTTTTGTTGAGCTAGAATATTTTACTGAGAAAAGGTTTGCGGAATAATAATCCTGGTTCAGCTTCCTAGTATTTTATCAAGTTCTCCTCAACACATGTAAATCGAAAGTGCTGTGCTCCTGTGTGTCAATATGTATTTTATAAAAGAAGAGGGGAGCAAAATTTGTGTTAAAAATACAAACGAACCGATTTGCTCCCTCTCGCTACTTACTTTACATTGCGTCTGCATGCATTGATGGTTATTGGGGTAGTTGTCGTTTCCATGTACTGTACGGATCCAGTTCTCACAGGGCATTCTGCACTTCCAAGAAAAGATGGCATTACTGTGTTTAGCAATGTACTTTGGCAACATAATGCAAAAGTAGGTTAGCAACAAAAGGAATTCAGAGTTGCACCAAAGGGACTACTCATTTAGGATTTAGAGGAAATGGAGAAAAAAAATCACAAAATGAGAACAGAAAAACTAATGTAATTACATGCTTCATCGTTCCCAATACATTTTTAAATTATAAAAACCTGCTAAATGTCATTGTAATATCCATCATGGACCTTTTAGTGGAATACAGTACTGCATATAAACAAATCTTACAAATCAAATACGTGTGTTTACAACATACGTGCGATAAAAGGAGATTTCTTGACTAGAAGTATGTATATTGTCTGTGAAATTTGCTGCAAGTGTAGTGGGACGAACTTGGGTGTCTCTTTAAATTTGTTCCATCAGTTGTCCAATCATACACATTCACGGTTCTATAAAAGGGGACTTTTAATGCACCGTGTTGTGCTCACCTCTTGTGCGTCATTGCCCGAGGCCCGCCCCTTCCTGGCTTAGACTCTTCCTGTCTTGCAGGTATGTGCTTGCTAGCGAATACAAATTAGTGGTGTGCTTGTGGTAACCAGCATTATTTTGAATCGTAGTTCCCGACATATAACTGTCGCATGTTGCTTGGCGACTGCTTTTAAATGCACTCCTGCTGCATTCCCATACCTTCTTGCCGGTTTGATGTCTGTTTGCGTGTGCGGCTGGACGTGTGTGATCATAGCTACAATAAAAAGGTATGTGTAGCCATCCCTGTTGATATTCGAGGTGTTTGGTGCAAGGAATAAATGTTCTACTTAATCCTTTTTAGGTGGAACAGTTTTAAGGAGGACTCATTCAGTGCAGCCTGCGGGCAAACGTATTTTGATGCTGCTGCTTTTTTTATGTTGTTTCATGTCTGTTTTGCAATCTAACGCAGAGGCGTGAGTTGGCGCGGGTATTGGTCCTTTCCATTGGACCAACTTTTCTGCGTCCTGCTTATTGGACTGTGGAATTTGCAATTTGTTTCAGTTTGTTTTCATTTAATTGGCACCTGGTCATGAAACTGGGGTGAATATTCAGTTATTTCTTTACAACTTCCCAGGTGTTTTGATTGGTTGGTTTAAGTCTTTATTTGTTTTCATTGTATTTCATTCAATTGCTAAGTGTTTTATTATTATTATTATTATTATTATTATTATTATTATTATTATTATTATTATTATTATTATTATTATTTCTTTGATTATTTTTTCTTTGAGAATTAAATTTGATTTAACTGTGTTTTGTTCTGGGAATCGAGGTTTTAGGCAGACTGCTAGTTGGCCCTTGTGTGCGATGGTGGGACTCTGTCAAAGGGTGCAGTGTGTTCACGTTTGACCTTACTGTGTGTGTGGTGTGAAGTGTGCACTTGGTGTTATGCTTCTGGCAATATAGTAGCCACATACTCATTAAGCTAGCCTACCTGCCTTAGGTAAACCTCGGTTTCCTTTTGTTTTGTTGGTTTTGTATGCCTTCTCTACTTCCATTCATAGTGACGTTTTAAGATTAATATTCATATTTATTGTTGAAATAAACATTTTGTATTTTTGGTATCCACGTCTCTTGCCTTTGTCTTTGGAAACCACATTCCTGTGTGCTTTTAGTAGGTAATTGATCTACAATAATGTTCCCTGTTAACAGGGTGGCGTAGTCAGCTGAGTTACAGTTTGCCCAATTAACTTCCCGCCACATTTTGGCGTAGTCGGCAGGGTCGTTTCTCTCTTGTTGGGCTGAGACGTGGATGCTTATTGTTATTTTGTTAAATGTTTAGTTGTGATTTTGTGGATGGGTTAGTTGGTATTTTTTTGTGTTTTTTTTTTTTTTTTTTTTTTTTTTTTTTTTTTTTTGGAGTGTGTAGAACAAAGCAGCAGTGTCATTTCAGTGGACTTGGAGTGTTCCAGCAGTGGGTTTCCATAGCTTTTTGTTTGGTAAGTTTCCCTTAAACAAATGGAAGCGGAATTGCAGGAATTAAGGGATCTTGTTGCTCAATTAAGGGCGGATAATGAGAAATTGCGTCAGGAGCAGGGTCGTGCGTGCTGCTCCATCTAGTCCTATAGCTGGCCCCTCTCGAGAATCTGTAGTGCCACCTACTGATCAATCAGTTAGTGCTAGTGCCACGTTAACCGAACGCCTTGTGTTTATTCCAAGGGATAGAAAATGTCCAATATTCGATGGTAGATCGGGTATTGGCATTAATGAGTGGATTGAGGAAGCAAGAGCTTGTATAAGAACTCGCCATTTGTCAGTGGCAGACCAGGCATTTTTCCTATTTGATCATTTAGGAGGGAACGCACGTGAGGAGGTTAGACATCGCCCTGTTATTGAGCGTGGAGACCCAGAGAGAATTTTTTCCATTTTGCAAGAACTATATGGATGCTCCCAGTCTTATGTTGCCCTGCAGGAAGCCTTTTTCTCTAGGAGGCAACAGGAAGGCGAGACCTTGCTGGAGTTCTCATTGACCTTAATGAGCCTCTTAGAGAAAGTGAGGCAGAAGTCCCCAAATGCCATGCCAAATGCAGAGATTTTATTAAGGGACCAGTTCGTCGAATATGTTTGTGACGCTTCTCTTCGCCGTGAATTGAAACAATTGGTTCGTCGACAGCCCGATTTTACACTCTCGGAGGTGCGCGGCGAAGCTATTCGTTGGGAGCGAGAGTGAATGCCGGGCGGAGCAAGGGGTCGAAGCCTTTCTGTCCCTTTGGCGCACGGGTTTCAGTATGAAGTCCAGGGCCGTTGTAGCTCGTCTGAGAAGTCTGAAATGGGGGAGCTTAGAGAAATGTTAAAGTTACAACAGGAACAATTAAATCAGCTTACCCAGAATATTGCCCGTTTGCAAGGCCCCCATTCTCGTCCTCGTACCCAACCTTTTCGTAGTGGGCCCATTATCTGTAGGCGTTGTCAAAAACCAGGCCATTTTGCACGGGAATGCGAGGGGGAACGTGTTATGTCCCGGTCACCATTACGTTCTCGTGTTGATCAAGCCAGTGGAGGTGTGCAGTCGCAAGCTAATGTGTCGGAAAACTAATTCCCGCCGTGCTGAAGAGTCACAGCTCGGCTGGGAAAATGACTGACTCAGACGGTAAGAAATCTAGTTCAGTTCCAAATTTAATGTCTCCTTGTCCGCATCTGAATGTTTCAATTGGTGGCGTGTTAGTCCCTTGTTTAATTGACACCGGTTCAATGGTATCAACTATTACGGAAAGTTGTTTTATTCAACACTTTGAGCCATGGGGTCATGAACGCTTGAGGTCGTGTTCCTGGCTGCAGCTAAGGGCTGCAAATGGGCTCTCAATTCCATATACTGGTTATATGGAATTGGATATTGAGCTCTGTGGTAGGATAGTTCCGCGATGTGGGGTGCTGGTGGTCAAGGATCCTCCTGGTGGCTTGCGCTCTCAAGTCCCTGGTGTGTTGGGGATGAATGTACTTGGGCGATGCTACCAGGAGCTCTTTGGACAGCATGGCCCCTCTTTGTTCGATTTTCCTCCGGTTTCTAGTGCGCCACTTTCAGTTTTTTCAAGCCTTACAACACTGCCATCAAGGTAGCGAACAATCTCTCGTTGAGTGTATGACTAAGGTAAGGGCGCGTGGTCCTCGGGCATGTCGTGTCACAGGTGGTACTATTAAGTTGGTTGCAGCAACCTGTGCAGAACACTTGGCAGGTAGTACAGTACTGTTCGAGCCCATTGAGTCTGGGTTACCTGAAGGGTTGTTGGCATCCCCCGCCTTGGTGCGAGTGATTGGAGGCTCAGTTTATGTGCCAGTGGTCAACATAGGCACGTCTGATGTCCTCCTTTATCCACGCAGAGTATTGGGTACTCTGGTTAGAGCGAATGTTGTTAGTTTGCCGGCAGGTGTTACTGAAGTTAGACCCACTACAGCAAATGTGTACTCTCAAGCCACTCTAGCAGTTAGTGCCCCTGTTTTAGAGCAGATTGCAAAAGTAGATCTGACTGCATTACCAGAACTGGAACAGGGAAAGGTGAGGGCCTTGCTAACAAAGTATCAGATGGTATTCTCTGAACATGACGGTGATTTGGGATGTACAAGTCTTATATCTCATGATATCCCACTCTTAGATGACATCCCTGTGCGTCAGCGACATCGCCGGGTGCCTCCCTCTGAGTATGAGGTTGTTCGAGCCCACATCAATCAGCTGTTGGAGTCTCGGGTAATTAGGGAAAGTTGCAGCCCATATGCCTCCCCAATCGTCTTGGTAAAAAAAAAAGGATGGTAGTCTACGCTTATGCGTTGACTACCGCCAGTTAAACGCCAAGACTAGAAAGGATGCATTTCCTTTGCCTCGGATTGAGGAGTCACTGGATGCGTTGACAGGGGCCTGTTGGTTTTCCACTATGGATTTAGCTAGTGGTTATAACCAGGTCCCTGTCACAGAGGGGGATAAGCCGAAGACTGCTTTTTGCACCCCATTTGGCCTGTTTGAATGGAATCGTATGCCCTTTGGGTTGTGCAATGCCCCCTCTACCTTCCAGCGACTTATGGAGAGGGTATTCGGGGACCAACAGTGTCAGTCCTTACTTTTATATCTAGACGATATTGTGGTGTTCTCCACCTCGATCACTCAACACTTGGAGAGGTTAGAGGTTGTTTTAAGCCGTCTAGAACGGGAAGGGTTAAAGGCTAGGCTAGAGAAGTGTGCCTTTCTTCAGCAAGAGGTGAAATATTTGGTTCATGTTATCTCATCTAGGGGTGTGGCAACCGACCCTAGTAAGATCGAGGCTGTGGCCCAGTGGCCTCGTCCCTCTAGCATTGCAGAGTTAAGATCCTTTCTGGGTTTTTCCAGCTACTATCGGCGGTTTGTGGAAGGGTTTGCCAAGTTGGCTGCCCCGCTGCATAAGTTGGTGGGGGAATTGGCTGGTGTAAAGGGTAAGCAGAAAGTTAGGAGTTTTGCTAGTGCCTGGAGTGAAAACTGTCAGGTGAGCTTTGAGGGGTTAAAGGAGAAACTAACTACCGCCCCAGTACTCGCGTATGCGGATTTCTCTAAACCTTTCATTTTGGAGGTGGACGCTAGTTATCAAGGTTTAGGGGCAGTCCTTTCCCAGAAAACTGAAGGTAAGGTAAGACCAGTGGCATATGCCAGCCGTAGTTTAAGGCCCACTGAGCGCAACATGTCAAATTATAGCTCTATGAAGTTGGAGTTTGTTGCGCTCAAGTGGGCCATGACGGAGAAATTCCGTGAATATCTGTTGGGTAACAAGTGTGTGGTATTCACAGATAATAATCCCCTTAGCCATCTGACCTCTGCAAAGTTAGGGGCGACTGAGCAGCGTTGGGCTTCTCAGCTGGCGGCTTTCGATTTTGAGATCAAGTATCGCTCTGGTAAGAGTAATAGGAATGCTGATGCGCTGTCACGGAGGGATCCCCTGGAACCTGGTGGGTTGGATGGTTTGACCCCAGGCACTGCAATTCCTGAGTTTTTGCGGTCATTAACTGGGGTAGATTCTGTGGGTATAGTGACCCAGTGTATGGTCTCTACACTTCCTGGTTATTCTGCTGGTGAGTTGCGTTCTTTGCAGGCAGCGGATCCAGTTATTTGGGAAGTGCTGCGATTTTGGAGACAAGGAAATCGCCCAGGACCTGATGAGCGGCGCCAAATGACTAGGGCGGCCTTAACCTTGCTCCGCCAGTGGGATCGGTTGAGGGAGTCAGATGGTATGCTGTATCGTCGGGTTTTCTGCCCTAATGGTAAGGAAGAGATGTTGCAATTGGTTTTGCCAGCTGTCTTGAGACCAGAGGTGTTAAGACAGTTGCATCAACAACATGGACACCAGGGCAGAGAGCGCACCATGGAGTTAGTGCAACAGAGGTGTTATTGGCCGGGTTTGTCCTCGGATGTGGCAAGCTGGTGTCAAGAGTGTGACCGGTGCCAGGCAGCCAAGGACACCCAGCCACTGGCTCAGGCTTTTATGGGGCGGTTAATGTCATCTAGGCCAAATGAAATCTTAGCAGTGGACTTCACAGTGTTAGAACCCACAAGCTCTGGCATCGAAAACGTTTTGGTGATGACTGATGTTTTCAGTAAGTATACCCTTGCTGTTCCAACGAGGGATCAGCGAGCGGAGACTGTGGCACAAACCCTGGTGACCGAATGGTTTTACAGGTTCGGTGTTCCGGGCCGTCTCCACTCGGATCAGGGACGAAATTTTGAGTCTTTGTTGATACGTCAGTTATGTGAGCTTTATGGTGTGTGGTGAAGTCTCGTACTACCCCTTATCACCCGGCCGGCAACGGTCAGTGTGAACGCTTTAACCGCACTTTACACAATCTGTTGCGTACTCTGCCAGTGTCCAGGAAACGAGACTGGGTAGCGTGTCTTCCCCAGGTAGTGTTCAGTTATAATAGCACCCCTCATCAGACCACAGGAGAATCACCACACTTCTTGATGTTTGGTCAGGAGCCACGATTGCCCATAGATTTTTTTTTGTTGGGGAGAGAACTGCAGCTAAGAGAGGGTAGTGTGCATGACTGGGTCTTGGAACATCAAACAAGGCTCCAGGTGGCCTTTGCAGGTGCACGGGAACGGTTGCAGGTCATGGCTGATAGGCGCAAGGCCAATCATGATCAGCACGTCCGAGATGAACCACTGGTGGAGGGTCAACTGGTGTACCTCCGTGATTGTGGGGTAAGGGGCCGTCATAAAATCCAGGACCTATGGAGTCCAGTGGTCTATCAAGTGACAAGGGCACCCAAGGAGGGTGGTGTAGTGTACACCATTGCGCCTGTAGATGACCTGACCAAGGTAAGGAACGTGCATCGTTCACTGTTAAATAGAAGAGTCTGCAAGGACACAGTTGGTACTAACCATGATAGTCCTTTACCTGACCCAGTTATGGACACATCCTCATTAGCTGAGGAAGAGGATGAGGTAGATTTATTAGCTTTGGTCCAAGGACGGGATCGAGTTGATGTTGAATTAAGACTTGGTGGTCCGGCATCTGGGGTGGAACACGGTCTACAGGAAAGGGTGAGCGTTATGGGACCAGTTCCTGCTAACTGGCCAGGATCACAGGCTCCAGCTAGGGATACAGCCATGTTGCCGGAGCCACAGCTTGAAGCCCTGGTTAGGGTAGATGAGGGTGCTTTACGCAGGACAAGACATGCAAATGCGGGTCAACATCCAAATCTACACCATCTTCCCCGTTCAGTAGGTGGGACAGGTGAGGGCTCCCAGCAGCAAATGCATGGCATGGTGCCAGGCATTTTTAGGCCATGGGATTAGGTAATCCTGAACCTAGTAGTAGGACCGTCGGGGCGACGATCCGTCAGTGGGGGGGTAGAATGTAGTGGGACGAACTTGGGTGTCTCTTTAAATTTGTTCCATCAGTTGTCCAATCATACACATTCACGGTTCTATAAAAGGGGACTTTTAATGCACCGTGTTGTGCTCACCTCTTGTGCGTCATTGCCCGAGGCCCGCCCCTTCCTGGCTTAGACTCTTCCTGTCTTGCAGGTATGTGCTTGCTAGCGAATACAAATTAGTGGTGTGCTTGTGGTAACCAGCATTATTTTGAATCGTAGTTCCCGACATATAACTGTCTCATGTTGCTTGGCGACTGCTTTTAAATGCACTCCCGCTGCATTCCCATACCTTCTTGCCGGTTTGATGTCTGTTTGCGTGTGCGGCTGGACGTGTGATCATAGCTACAATAAAAAGGTATGTGTAGCCATCCCTGTTGATATTTGAGGTGTTTGGTGCGAGGAATAAATGTTCTACTTAAATCCTTTTTAGGTGGAACAGTTTTAAGGAGGACTCATTCAGTGCAGCCTGCGGGCAAACGTATTTTGATGCTGCTGCTTTGTTTATGTTGTTTCATGTCTGTTTTGCAATCTAACGCAGAGGCGTGAGTTGGCGCGGGTATTGGTCCTTTCCATTGGACCAACTTTTCTGCGTTCCTGCTTATTGGACTGTGGAATTTGCAATTTGTTTCAGTTTGTTTTTCATTTAATTGGCACCTGGTCATGAAACTGGGGTGAATATTCAGTTATTTCTTTACAACTTCCCAGGTGTTTTGATTGGTTGGTTTAAGTCTTTATTTGTTTTCATTATATTTCATTCAACTGCTAAGTATTTTATTATTATTATTATTATTATTATTATTATTATTATTTTTATTTCTTTGATTATTTTTCTTTGAGAATTAAATTTGATTAACTGTGTTTTGTTCTGGGAATTGAGGTTTTAGGCAGACTGCTAGTTGGCCCTTGTGTGCGGTGGTGGGACTCTGTCAAAGGGTGCAGTGTGTTCACGTTTGACCTTACTGTGTGTGTGGTGTGAAGTGTGCACTTGGTGTTATGCTTCTGGCAATATAGTAGCCACATACTCATTAAGCTAGCCTATCTGCCTTAGGTAAACCTCGGTTTCCTTTTGTTTTGTTGGTTTTGTATGCCTTCTCTACTTCCATTTATAGTGACGTTTTAAGATTAATATTCATATTTATTGTTGAAATAAACATTTTGTATTTTTGGTATCCACGTCTCTTGCCTCTGTCTTTGGAAACCACATTCCTGTGTGCTTTTAGTAGGTAATTGATCTACAATAATGTTCCCTGTTAACAGGGTGGCGTAGTCAGCTGAGTTAGAGTTTGCCCAATTAACTTCCCGCCACACAAGCATACTGTTGTTGCATGCACTTGTTGGATACAAGCTACATGTACATAAATTAATGAAAAAATGGCACATCTAAGAAACTTTTGTAAGAAGTCTGATAAATAAACCCACATCAATGTGGCGTCACGGGTATTGTCATGAGTCAACAGAACCGACCGATTTCACCAGAAACACTAAAAAAATGGCTAATGGGGCGTCCTTGGTTTGCCAAGGTTTCGAGCTTTGGTTTCTCTCCTTTCAAGGCTTTTGCTCGTGCTATTCTTTACCTGAGTGCACTTGAGCCTCAGGGTCTCCAGCGTGTTGTGTCAGCCTCCATTATTTACCATCCTACTGGCTTCATGTTTTATAACTTAACACAGTTACTACGCTTTTTCTGTGCATCATATTTATTGTTCACTCTTGAATTTCATAACCCTAAAATATTTCCCTCACACTCCACACGAGTTCTAGCTCAGTGTACGTCTTCTAACAAGCTGTAGGTGGTGGAGAGCGCGGTGCCGTGGGACTGCTCTCTCTGATAGCCTAGAGTGAGTGTGAGAGAGTTTGTGTGTGTTCCCTCGGCCGGCCGATGTTGCTGTCAGCTTGTATTTTGCACCGCAGTGACTAATTGACTCCCAGGCCACTGCTGGCTACCCCGTATTACCCCAATGTGTCCTCCTCCACAAAGAGGTTACAAATCCCAACAGCTTGAAGAATTATCATCCCTCTGGACTTCACACTTCGCAGACTGAGAGAGTCTGACCTGAGCTTCAGACGCTGTCTGAGAGATATCCGATTAAAGGAGTAGCTTTGAATGAATCACACGCCATTACTTCTCTTGCACTCCTCACCTCCGTGAACCGCATTCGCCTTGAATCTGTAACACAATTGCACTCCACTCTGTGTAATGTTTTGTTTGTGTCAAACCACCAGGTTACAAGGGTTGCAATACACATGTATTCTATTTTCTAGGTAAGGCAGAAGAAGAAGAGTTCAGTAATGCTTCCTCCACCCCTGCAGGTCGCTTCACACTGTTTTTGGCTGTGAACCACGATACGATTGCATCATCAACACTAGCGCTGTGGTGAGCACTAGCTAGGTAACAGCTAGGAGAAGATGCCAGTTTTTGCTGGCTGAAGGGAATTTTTGCACAGACAAAAAGCAACAAAAATGCATTATTCTATAGTTGGCAAATTATTCAAAAGACTGCTTTCAAGCCAATTTCAACCCATACGGGAGTATGAATTGTACATCTGACATCTATTTTACAGCTTTTGTAAAACTAAGCATCCATAATCACACACACTCGGATCAAAATCAAAAGCAATCTCCTAAAGTTGGTCAAGTAACCATCAATAAGAAAAAAAACAAGATATACATGAACAGATATTAAAATCTGGCCAGTACAGATAAGTTGATAATTAATCATTTTTGGGCGATATTAATAAACGGCCTATAAAAGGCTAGAATTATTTGTCTAAATAAATTACAAATAAAATACTAAAAACTAAAAAATCGACCATTTAAAATGCTAAGTGAATTTAACCAATACAAAATTATTAATGTAAAGATAGAAATATGCAGCATTCCAAAACTTTGGGTCTGTTAAATTTATTGATTTATTTAAAAAAAAAAAAAAGTCTTATCCTCACAAAGACTGCATTTTTTTTTAAACAAACTGTAAAAACTTCCATACTATGAATAGCAACAAGCCTTGAAAAATGTACTATCCAATTAAATTTTTTTCCTTGGCTAAACTTGTGTTCATTTAGACTTGCGCTTATTCAAATTACAAAACAAAGAAACCTCTTTTTAAAGTGTGTTAGCATGCACATTGTTCTAAATGTCATACAATTAGATGTTTTACATTTTAGTTATTGTTTACATAATTTAGATGTTTTACATAATAGTTATACAATGTTTTATATTAGACAAAGCATATAATCCATTTTCTACATAAAAAATAACTTTTCATGCACATATGTCTTAATTTTAAAATCTGCATTGTTATACAAGCAGCAGTCACTTCACATGCAAAACCACGTGTCATAATTCGCACATCAGCTATCAATTTTCATTTACGTATTTCCAGCCTGGTGTAATTTAGTCCACGCATTAAGTTAAGTACACACTCACATACACACTCGCACTCACACACAAATCGGTTTTCAGTCACCATAAAGAATCCCGATAGGCACATGATTAATGTCCTGTCGGGGCTGAATTAGCCCCGCAGCCATCCAGCGGGCGCTTGGAGCCGGGCCCAAAGAGACTCACCCCCACACAGAACCCAGCACAAAAGGGCCAAAGGAAGAAAGGAGAGAACGAGGAAATGAGAGAGGTGAAGAGAGAACAACGGAGGCAGGAGGAATATGAAGGAAGCCAGCAAAATAACTTATGATGCTGCTGCCGAGAGAACGTGGGAAAGGCTGAGAGATGAGCTACAAAAACTAATTTACAATGGCTTTAAAAGCTAAAATTAATGGCAGAGAAACGGGAGCTGTGACTGCTGACGACAGCCGTACCTTTCTTGTAATCCAGTCCCAAAAATGGCTCATTCCATCTGTTTCGCAATTGCTTTTGTTCTTCCTGATAAAGACGAGCAGTTTTCATGAAGTGTGGCTGAGTTGGCATGCTATATGTGGTTAACTCCTCCATGTGAAAATCAATACACAGTTCTGTCTGATGGACAATAAACCAGACTACAAAATTCCTACAGACACCAAGCCATAGTTAGTTAGAGATCAGAGTATTAGAGTAGCTGAACTAACATGCATTTAATAAAAGTGCAAATGCATTTTTGTTATTGGAATTCAGCTTTGTGAACAAAATCTAATTCACTGCAAATAATCATATACATCGCTGTGTTGGAGAATATCGGCTTGTTCTTTTTATTCTCCTCATGCACAATCAACAATTTCCAATCATTTACTGAATTATTTCATCAGATTGCACTTCTCATTTCTAATTTCTCTTTCTAAAGAAAGCGATTAAATGTTTAGTTTTTCTTCACTGCTAATCACTATTAACATCTTTTAAATGGATGGGGGGAAATGGAAAAAAAACACAATGGAAAGCATTTTGAATTATCTGTCAATGTTTTTAGAATTCTGTAAATAGAAATACAACCTCTTATATAACGTAAATCTTATCTGATCACATTGGAGATGCACTGGAATATGTGAGTGCAATCTGGCATAAAAATAAATAAATAACATGCCTATAGCAACAACCTGGAAACCACCCATAACCACCTAGCAACCGTAAGAAATGTTTTGGCAACCACACATGATCACCTAGAAAACATTCAAAAACACAACACCACTAATATTGTAGCAACATCCTATAAGCCACCTATAACAGCCTAGCAACCCCCCAAAACATCCTAACAACCACCACCCTATTACTCATAACTGTATAGCAACATCCTGGCAACCAACTATAACCTCCTAGCAACTACTTATAACATCCTAACAACCACCAAAAATACCCTAGTAACCTATAACAGTATAGCAACAGTATAGTTTTAGTAGGAAATCAGGCAGTCTGCATTGAAATGTAACCAGTAAATCTGCGTCTCCGGCTGTTTCCTCTAAATGTGAGTAAATATTTCACTTTCCGTTTCCTATCATTAATTTCCATTTTTTATTTATTTATTTTGCACTTCTTTCAGTTTGCACTTCCACTCAAGATGTGTGCGTCTTTCAGCTCTGCGGTCTGTGTTTCTAACAGTCTCTGCTCCATTAATCTATCTGTGGGACCATATGGGCGTCATTAGTGTTTATTCTCTGCTGTCCTCATCTCTACCCAATCCAGGCTGGCACTCTCCCGTCACAGGACGGCACTGCCAGGGAGGCCTACCGCACATGCTGTCAAAAACAAGCAACAAAAGCAGGACAAAAAAAAAAAATAGGAGTTTGCTGTCTGCTTGGCTCCTGCATTGTTGTTTTTTTAACCAACCACTACCACCTGTGTTCAGATAAATGCTATTTTGGTGTTTGCCATTTCACTGCCCCATCAGAGACACGCTCATACACACGGCACGCAAACTCCCATCTTCAAAACCCTCGAAATCACAGCATGCTGCGGGTAATTGCCTTCACTTTTAAGTTTGTTTGTGGAAGTGGAGGCGCTAATGACTCCAGCCACAACTTAATTGCTTGAGCGGAAGAAACTGAAAAGCAAAAGCTCTCTTCTAAATGCTCTTATATTCCAAGGAGTATTTATAGAGACAGATTACAGAGATAAACTTCCCAATATTTTACACCTGCTCTGGGAATGTCTTGCTCTCTCATCGTCCCTTCACGCACCTGCCTGGCTTGCCAAGCCGCATGTAGGTGTGTTGGCAGGATGGGAGGTAATTAAAATATATGCAGGTAGCGTCTGTATAATGAGGTTAGCTGAGTGTTGTTTATAGCAGTCTGTCTGTGCAGATCTTTGAACTGCATGAGCACTGAACATTTGTATATCAAAAGTGATTTTTCACATTATTAATACTCATTTTAGGAATACAAAAGTTCACAAACAGTTTGTGTTGTGAGGTATTAATATAGGAGGTCTAATGACAAATGGATAAATAAAATGTTTTTTTTTTTAATTCATGTTTTTAAAAAAGAAGTCTCTTCTGCTCACCCAAAGCTGCATTATATTTTGATAAAAAAAAAACAGTAAAAAACAGTATTGTCACCAAAAGAATATTATTACAATTTAAAATAACAGTTTTTAACTTCAGTTTTTAATTAAAGGCAAACCTCACACGTGAACTGCCAAAATTCAAACAAACACATATTCAAATTTCAAAATTCAAACAACACAGAGACAAAAATTTTTTGGACCAATGCTACACCACAAAAGGAGGCATATTGCTCCACCCCCAGAGCAGCTTTAGGACTCTCTGGACCATTGCCTGGTTTATCTTCTTCCAACATACAGGCAAAACATGAAATCTGCTAAGCCTGTAGTGAGGACTGTAAAGAGATGGACCAACAAAACAGAGCCGGCATTTCGAGCCTGTTTCAACTGCACTGACTGGAGTGTTTTTGAAGCTGCTGCCACTGATCTTGATGAGCTCT
This sequence comes from Cyprinus carpio, assembly GCF_018340385.1. NCBI lineage: Eukaryota > Metazoa > Chordata > Actinopteri > Cypriniformes > Cyprinidae > Cyprinus > Cyprinus carpio. Next base: position 26,716,124 of record NC_056589.1, read on the forward strand.
CAGATTCTGAAACATCATATAATCATTTTCTGTGAGGTTATATGCATTCCCTACCAGGAATTACTTAAACAACAATGATAAGCCATGGCTTACAACCAAACTAAGCCAGCTTCGTCAGGCCAAGGCGGATTGCCTACCGGAGTGGGAACCTGAATCTTGTACAATCATGCCAGGAACACGCTTGACAAAAGAGATCGGTGTGTCTATTCTGAAAAAGCTGGTAAAACCAGCAGAGGAGCTATTCTAAAAAGGCCTTGGAAAGGCCTGAAAGACATACAGACTCTGTATCACACCCTACACCCATTCTGGCCATCTCTCTACACGACCAGCAACACCTCCAGCAACCCCATCCTACACTTTAGATCCATGAAGATTATGTTTATTGCAAAGCTTCTTTGTTGTTGCCCTTTTCTTCTTTTTAAACCTGTATTTGTTAGTCTGCACCTTGCAGAAGTCGTACAACTACAAACACTGCTGATGTCTATAGAGGTTTCCTCATGCGTAAAATCACACTTGTGTACCTCACATCTGTCTATCTATCTATCATCTATGTTGTAATGAGCAATTATGAAGATTCAAATTTGGCGTCTTCCTTCATTTCTTGCTCATTCTCTCTCTCTTTCCTCTTTTATGACAGCACGGGGCTGCATCGGGTGCATTTTGACTCTAATAACCAATTACAGGACCTGAGCACAAAACACTCAAACTCATCTGTGGATGCCTGGGCCGTTCCAGGCGGTCAGACAAACACTTGCACCACCTGGTTGAGCTAGAATAATTTACTGCGGAAGAGGTTGAAGAATAATAATCAGAACGCTGTCTGAGAGATATCCGATTAAAAGGAGTAGCATTTAGAAGTGAATCCACCGCCATTACTCGCTCCTTCATTGCACCTCCTCACCACATCCTGAACCGCATCTCGCCTTGCAATCTGTTAACAGCCAATTGCGCACCGCCCACTATCTGTCTGCATGGTAATCTCATCTCACTCACATTTTGTCAAACCACACCACGTTTCCAAGGGTTGCGCTCATACATCATCGTTCGGCTATTTTCTAGGCTAGAGCCGAAGCAGAAGATTTTCCGAGTTCACGTCTGCTCATTCCTCCACCCTGCAGGTCGCTTCAACACTGTTTTTTGCTGTGACCACGATACGATATGCATCATTCGAGACCTAGCCGCTGTGGTTGCGAGCACTATCTAGGGTAACCAGCCTATGAAAGATGCCTAGGTTTTTTGCTGGCTGAAGGGGAATTTTTGTTGCACAGACAAAAAGCAACAAAACATGCTATCTATTCTATAGTTGGCAAACTTATTCCAAAGACGCTTCTCAAGCCAATTTCAACCCATACGGGAGTATGACTTGTACATCTGACATCTATTTTACAGCTTTTGTAAAACTAAGCATCGCATAATCACAATCCACACACTCGGATCAAAATCAAAAGCATCCTCCTAAAGTTGGTCAAGTAACCATCAATAATAAAAAAAAAACAAGATATACATGAACAATATTAAAATTCTGGCCAGTATCAGATAAGTTGATAATTAATAATTTTTTGGTGTGATATTAATAAACAGCCTTATAAAAGGCTAGAGTATTTTGGTCTAAATAAATTACAAATAAAAATACTAAAACTAAAAATCAACACATTTAACAATGCTAAGTGAATTTTAAAACCAATACAAAATTATTAATGTAAAGATAGAAATATGCAGTCATTCCAAAACTTTGGGCGTCTGTTAAATTTATTGATTTATTTTAAAAAAAAAAAAAATTCTTATCCTCACAAAGCCCTGCATTTTTTTTTAAACAAACTGTAAGAAAACTTTCCGATACTATGAATGACGAGACAACAAAGCCTTGAAAAATGTACTATCCAGTATATTAATTTTTTTCCTTGGCTAAACTTGTGGTTCATTTAGAACTTGCGACTTATTCAAATTACAAACAAAGAACCTCTTTTTTAAAGGTGTTAGCGCTTCACATTGGTTCTAAATGTCCATACAATTAGAATGTTTTTATCATTTTTAGTTATTGTTTACATCAATTTACGATGTTTTACATAATATTATACAGTGTTTTATATTACGACAAAGCATATAATCCATTTTCCTACATAAAAAATAACTTTTTCAAATGCACATATGAGCTTTAATTTTTATAAATCTGACATCTGCATGTTATACAGGAATGGCAGCATATCACCTTCAACATGGCAAAAACCAACGTGTCGATAATTCGCAACATCAGCTTTCACATCAATTTTCATTTACGTATTTCCAGCCTGGCGTGTAATTTAGTTCCAAAATCACGCATTAAGTTAAGTACAACACTCACATACGCACCGTTCGCACATCTACCACAAAATCGGTTTTCAGTCACCATAAAGGAATCCCGATAGGCACATGATTAATGTCCTGTCGGGCTGAATTATCCCCCGCAGGCTCCGCTACTCAGCGCTGGTGCGCCTTGGAGCCGTGCCCAAAGAGACTCAACCCCCACACAGAATCCCCTGCACAAAAGGTCCCAAAGTAATGAAAGGCAGAAGAACGTATGTAAATGAAGAGGTGAAGAGAGAACAACGGAGGCACGGAGGAATATGAAGGAAGCCCATCAAATAACTTATGCTGCTGCTGCCGAGAGAAACGTGGGAAAAGGCTGAGAGATGAAGCTACAGAAAAACTAATTTACAATGGCTTTAAAAAAACTAAAATTAATGTCAGAGAAAACCGTGAGCTTGTGACTGCTGACGACAGCCGTACCTTGTCTTGTTATCCAGTCCCAAAAAATGGCTGCGCTCATTCCAATCTGTTTTCTGCAATTGCTTGTGTTTCTTCCTGATAAAGACGAGCATGTTTTTCATGAAGTTGTGTCTGAGTTGGTCGCATCGCTATCTTGTAACTACTCCTCCATGTGAAAAAGCAATACACAGTCAATACTGTCTGATGGACAATAACCAGAACTAAAATTTCCTACAGACACCAAGCCATCGTTAGTTATAGAATCAGAGTATTGTACCAGTCTGAACTAACATGCATCTTACAATACAAAAGGTGCAAATGCATTTTTGTTTATTGGAATTCAGCTTTGTGAACAAAATCTCATTCACTGTAAATAGAATTAATCATATACTCACTGTGTTGGTAGAATCTCGGCTTGTGGTCTTTTTATTCTCCTCATTCACAATCACACTTTGCCAATCATTTACGGAATTAATTTCAGCAGATTGCCACTTCTCATTTCAATTTTCTCTTTCTAAAGAAAGCGTTTTTTATGTTTAGCATTTTTCTTCATTGCTCAACAGTTTCACTATTACAATCTTTTTAAATGGATGGGTGGGAAATGCAAAAAACCAAATGGAAAGCATTTTGGAATTATCTGGTCAAAGTTTTTAGAATTCTATAAATAAAAGACAACCTCTTATGGTAACATTAAATCTGATCTGATGCTACATTACGAGATGCACTTGAATATTTGAGTTCAATTCTGGCATATAAAGAAAAAAAAATAACATGCCTATAGCAACAACCTAGAAGAAACCACCCATAACCACCTAGCAACCGTAAGAAATGTTTTTGGCAACCGAACACATGATCACCTAGAAAAACACTCAAAAACACAACACCCATAATATTGTAGCAACATCCTATAAGTCCACCTATAACAGCCTAGCAACCCCCCAAAACATATCCTAACAACCACCCTATTACTACTCATACCTGTACTAGCAACCTCCTGGCAACCAACTATAACCTCCTAGACAACTACTTATAACATCCTAACAACACACCAAAAAATACCCTAGTAACCTTAACAGTATAGCAACAGTATAGTTTTAGTAGGAAATCAGGCAGTCTGCATTGAAATGTAACCAGTAAATCTGCGTCTCCGGCTGTTTCCCCTAAATGTGAGTAAATATTTCACTTTCCGTTTCTATCATTAATTTCCATTTCTTATTATTTATTTTGCACTTCTTTTCAGTTTGCACTTCCACTCAAGATGTGTGGCGTCTTTCAGCTCTGCGGTCTGTGTTTCTAACAGTCTCTGCTCCATTAAATCTATCTTGTGGGACCATATGGGCGTCATTAGTGTTTAATTCTCTGCTGTCCTCATCTCTACCCAATCCAGGCTGGCACTCTCCCGTCACCAGGACGGCACTGCCAGGGAGGCCTACCGCACACGCTGTCACAAACTCGTTCAGACTCAACAAACAAAGCAGGACAAAAAAAAAATAGGAGTTTGCTGTCTGCTTGGCTCCTGCATTGTTGGTTTTTTTAACCAACCACCACTACCAACTGTGTTCAGATAAATGCTATTTTGGTGTTTGCCATTCACTGCCCCATCAGAGACACGCTCATGTACACACGGCATGCAAAAACTCCCATCTTCAAAAACCCTCGAAATCACAGCATGCTGCGGGTATTTGCCTTCACTTTTTAAGTTTGTTTGTTGGAAGTGGAGGCGCTAATGACTCCAGCCACAACTTAATTGCTTGAGCGGAAAAGAAACTGAAAAGCAAAAAGCTCTCTTCTAAATGCTCTTATATTCCAAGGAGTATTTATAGAGACAGATTACAGAGATAAACTTCCCAATATTTTACACCTGCTCTCGGGTATGTCTTGCTCTCCAGGGGTCATCGTCCCTTCACGCACCTGCCTGGCTTGCCAAGCCGCATGTAGGTGTGTTGGCAGGATGGGAGGTAATTAAAATATATGCAGGTAGCGTCTGTATAATGAGGTTAGCTGAGTGGTTGTTTAATAGCAGTCTGTCTGTGCAGATCTGTGAACTGCATGAGCACTGAACATTTGTATCAAAGTGATTTTTCACATTATTAATACTCATTTAGGAATACAAAAGTTCACAACCAGTGTGTTGTGAAGTATTAATATAGGAGGTATAATGACAAATGGATAAAATAAAATGTTTTTTTTTTTTTTAATTCATGTTTTAAAAAAGAAGTCTCTTCTGCTCACCAAAGCTGCATTTATTTTGATAAAAAAAAAACAGTAAAAAACAGTATTGTAAAATATTATTACAATTTAAAATAACAGTTTTTTTACTTCAATATATAAAGCAAACCTCACACGTGAACTGCCAAAATTCAAACAACACATTATTCAAATTTCAAAATTCAAACAACACAGAGACAAAAAATATTTGGACCAATGCTACACCACAAAGGAGGCATATTGCTCCACCCCCAGAGCAGCTTTAGGACTGGTCTCTGACCATTGCCATGGTTTATCTTCTTCTTCCAACATACAGGCAAACATGTAAATCTGCTAAGCCTGTAGTGAGGACTGGAAAGAGATGGACCAACAAAACAGAGCCGGCATTTCGAGCCTGTTTCAACTGCACTGACTGGAGTGTTTTGAAGCTGCTGCCACTGACTTCTTGATGGCTCTCAGATTCTGAAACATCATATAATCATTTTCTGTGAGGTTATATGCATTCCTACCAGGAATTACTTAAACAACAATGATAAGCCATGGCTTACAACAAAACTAAGACAGCTTCGTCAGGCCAAGGAGGATGCCTACAGGAGTGGGAACTGAATCTTGTACGATCATGCCAGGAACACGCTGACAAAGAGATCGTGTGTGTCTATTCTAAAAAGCTGGAAACCAGCAGAGGAGCTATTCTAAAAAGGCTTGAAAGGCCTGAAAGACATTACAGACTCTGTCTCACACCCTACAACCATTCTGGCCATCTCTCTACACGACCAGCAACACCTCCAGCAACCCCATCCTACACTTTAGATCCATGAAGATTATAGTTAATTGCAAAGCTCTTTGTTGTTGCCCTTTTTCTTTTTTTAACACCTGTATTTATTAGTCTGCACCTTTCAGAATCGTACAACTACAACACTGCTGATGTCTATAGAGGTTTCCTCATGCTGTAAATCACACTTGTGTACCTCACATCTGTCTATCTATCTATCATCTATGTTGTAATGAGCAATTATGAAGATTCAAATTTGGCGTCTTCCTTCATTTCTTGCTCATTCTCTCTCTCTTTCTTTCCTTCTTTTATGACAGCACGGGGCTGCATCGGGTGCATTTTGACTCTAATAACCAATTACAGGACCTGAGCACAAACACTCAACTCATCTGTGGATGCCTGGGCTTCCAGCGGGTCAGACAACCATCCCTGCACCACCGGCTCATTGTCTCTGCTGTTTTCTCTCTCTTTCTCCTCTTCTCCATAATAAGTCTGACACTCATATGGATGAAGCAGTACAGAACAAGTGTTCAAACCGAGCTAATCAGTTTAGAATGCAGCCAAGTTATCGAAGAAAGTGGCGAACTCAAGGAAAAGGAACAAGCTGGTGCACTCTACCTAGGAGACAAATTTATCACACGTCCCTGTTTCCCACCCTCTAATATTTTCATTTTCTGCTGAAAAAGACAGGGGAAAAACTTGCAGCTTCTTGTTGTTCATTCACCTCAAATGTCAAAAGCAGCTGGAGCCTAATACGTCACCATCCAGTGGCTCAAATGTGCAAACCAGGGGTAATTTCCTTCAATCACTTGGCTCATTATACTTTTCAAATATTTTATTTACAACACATGGAGCCAATGCTAGTCACACTAGTTGTCTATATTTTGGGGTTATGAAACAATAAATAGGAAGATTTTTTTTTTTTTCAAAGTCGCAAGAATAATGGTATTGTCTTCATACTGTAATCAGCATTAGCTTTAACTGTAGATAATCATAGCTTGACTTGTATTTAATTCCACAGTATAGTATGTAAGTGCAATATTGTTCTCATCAGAACAATAATAAAGATGATAATACTGAGTAAGTTGCATTTTAGACCCAATATTACCTGTTACTTTGAATATTTTTGCTGCATCAATGAAAATAGTTCCAAACAATGCCTCGGTTGAATGAATCACTGTTGTTGAGTGCATTATGAAAAATCAGATACTCTCACTTGATTGGTTCTGGAATAAATCCATGTGTTTAAACGTATAGGTTGAAAATGATCCACTTGTTAATGCACCTCAAATGTGTTCTATGAATCAAGCGTTTTTAAACACTTGAGCTGTGAACGATTCAATGAAACACTCTCATCTCTCATCTTAAACAAATTTATTGAGAATGATTCACTCATTCATTCAAATGTCTCATTTCTGAAGAATCAGCAGCTGTGGCAAAAATCACTCGGTGATTCACTCATTCACTATTCCCTATTTAGCTAAATCTTCTGTCATATCTTAAGGCAAAATTTTAGTCACTATATGGGGGTTTCAAAGGGAATGAAAATGAGTGAATGAATTTGGATGCTAGTCAATGAGCCAGAGCATTTTTTGAAAGAATTGGTTGAGGATGATTTTATTGACTTGCTCGTTACTGAAATCAGTGTGCATTTTGTATTGAATTGGTTGTGAATGCTTTAAATGATTCACTTCAAAAAGACATACTGCAATATGATCTCATGACAGTTTGTATGTATTTTATGTAAAATATGGTTCTAAAAAATGTACATTTATGCAAAATTTATCCTAAATTTAAATTTATCCAACACGAGAAATCCAACGCGTTCATACAGCTCGCTGTAATTTATATAGACGGAGATTGCTTGTTTCCGCATCACTCAAAACATAAAAAAGGTGCATTTTGTGTTTGTAAATGTTACATATTAATACCAATGTATAACACATGAGACCATGATGCACACTACTTGTGGGGAAGTTCATGCCTAGTTGTTAGAGAGTTTGACTCCTAACCCTAAGGGATGTGGGTTTGAGTCTCGGGCCGGCAATACCACAGCTGAGGTGCCCTTGAGCAAGGCATCGATCCCCAACTGCTCCCCCGGGCGCCGCAGCATAAATGGCTACCCACTGCTCCATGTGTGTGGTTCACTGCTGTTGTGTTGTGTGTTACTCTTTCTGCCATCATGCCTTTAACCTCTTCACATTTTTAGTAACAGCCCGCTCTTATATCTCAAAAGTTCAAAGAAAAGTTGACTCCATGGGAAACGACCCGTTAAATTTGTTGGCTACTTAACAAACTATAAAAAACTTTTTACATTCAGCCCAGTTGAATCAAATTTGTAATTCTGACTTGTTTTGGGGCTGTGAAAGAGAACATTTGGTATTGAATCTCTACATAGGAGGCCTTATTTTGAAAGCAGATATTATATATTCAATCAATTTTGTGCAGTCCATTCTTCAGTTGCGCCCTGACAGGCCGACACATCATTAAACAGGCGACACTGTGCTCCCTATAATGGGAAAAGATCAAATGCAGACACCAGAGGCAGGATCAAAGGAAACGATAAACCCATGAAATTACCAGCCCTAGCAAGGTGCAATTGGCGCTGCCAGTGTAGATGCTCTCACAGCCACTGTCCACTTCTGAATTCGATTTTCAGTTCATCAGGAATCTATTAGAGTAGTGATTCAAACGACAGTCTAACAAAAAACGTCCTCTGCAAAAATACAGATAGTTGCAGCAACGCTTTTCTGCTCCCTATTCTATCCCTGGCTGTATAGAGGACAGCTGCAAAGGAGCAAATGTTCTGATTATGCAGTTCTTCACAGACAGCCACATTCTCACAGAGCTTTATTCAATGTCTCCATTTGAATTATACAATCAGGGAGTGATGTTGAGAGCTGGGATGTTCATGCATTTTTTTTCCCTGTGGCTATTCAGCAAGAGAATTTCACCAAGACAAAGCAAACTATTCTTTGTGGTATGGAACTCTCTAAATGCAATGATTTACACAAGGCAATTATCAGACAAAAGTCCAAACACAAACTTGAGCTTGTCGTTCTTTTGTATCCCAGTGCCTTTCTTATCATTTGTCTTCAACTCTGATGGTAGACTTTCTCTCCACTGTCCAGAAATGATCCTTAAAGACTCTCTGATGTTGCACAGATACTTTTTTATGTTCATCTTCTCAGTAGAAATAGGGGCTACACAGACTAGTCAAGATGCATTAGGCCTGTTACAACTGATGCAGCTTTTCCTCATAACTGCATAAATAGACTGTGTATTTTCTTCATCAACAAAACAATATACATACAAACTTTAAATTGCATGGTTTGTTGAGAAAGCATGTTCTGTTCTGCTTTTCTAAGCAGCACATGATCCTTCAGAAATCATTCTAATATGCTGATTTGCTGCTCATGGAAACATTTTCTGATTATCAATGTCGAAAACAGCTGTGCCACTGTGAAAACGGAGATATAATTTGTTCAGGATTCTGAGGAACAGCATTTATTTGAAAGTAAATTATTTTATTATTACAAATGTCTTATTACTTTTGATCCATTTAATGCATCCTTGCTGAATAAGTATTAACTTACTGACCCGAAACTTTTCAACAGTAGCACATTTTTCTTAGAAAAATGTACAAAAACTAGTTCTTTCTTGTTATTTTTAATGTCTCTTCTTTTTGCATGTTTTGCATCGGACTAAAATGCTTTTTTTGGAGACACAGCCCACTGGCCAAGGTCTGGGTGTTTTTTCCCTCAATTATCACTCCCCACAACTTTTATCCGCCGGTGTTCTGGGTCTGAATTACAAATCTGTGAAACTGTGGTCATTTCTTACCCAAAAGGTCATAACTTTTCTGCCTCATCACAGTCCAACAGAGTTTCTGATTACTTTCCACCAAATATAACAGATGCAAAAGGCATGTTTTCTGTGCCTTTCCATTGTAGTACTTCACATTAAAACAAGTGAGAAAAAACAAGAGAAAACAAGTGAACTGCTCTACAGACAAATCTGACGAGTAACTCCTTTAGGAACTGACATTATGGAAAGTGAGGGAATGAATATGATGAATATGTGTGTTGAGTAAAAGCCCAAGTAAGTAGCAGGCAGCAACCATTTATTTTTATTAATTACCAACCACTAATTATTTTGTGTGTGTGCACAATTTAAATTTTTTTCTTCCATGTCATATTCGGGGCTTCACAGTCATTCTCAGATTTTTTTTTTTTTTTTCCTGTTTGATTATAAGAGACATTTAGATGCACTGTACTTTTTTATGCAACATATTTTTTTTCTTCTCAAATTGCAATAAATATTTACTTTTAAATAGTAAAATGTATTTTAACTGGTGATTTTCAAAATGCAATTAACCAGAAGTTCTTAACCAAAATTCTTGTCAAAATGACTTATAGTGCACTTGCTACTACCCCAACATTCCTTTTAATATGTGTTCAGCCCTGTAAATAATGATTTCTAAAATAATGTTTTCATCTTTTCTGTGGTCTTATTTCTGATGGGCTGAATGGTTTTCATTCACCATTCACAGGTGGAAAATGAATTCAGTCTTTCAATAATGCATTGTGCAATATTTTGATTAAGTGGTAGAAACATCATTCACCGTCTCTGATTCAGACTACATGTGCCTGTGGTGCTTCTTTAATGGATGTTGTTTACATGCATGCAAGTGAAGAGTCTTTGATGAGGAGCAGCTGTAAAGCAGCAGAAGAAACTCGTGTGAGTTGCAGAAGTCTGGTTTCTGTCATTCCTCCAGTGGCCATCTGTGTCCCAGGTCTTCATCCATCCACCACAACATCCAGACAGCAGAAGTGAGAACACTTCAGCTCACTTTTCACAGAAGCTCAAAGCTCTTGAGTTGCTTCACTGAAGTGCAGCAGAAAGAACTGCACCCAAACAAGATGTTGTTCTGTTTGTTGTGTTCTTCATGTTTTCTCTTCTCTCTCAAGGCTGAAACGGGCATCATTCAGATTCCGCTTTCAGTCATATATCCTTTGGTAAATGCAGCCTCCGGGCATCTATTTCCCGGCAGTTTATTTCATTAATGTGTGATGTGAAGAAGCATAATAGGAGCTCATTTGAAGAAACATGGCAAGACATTACCAGGAGTACGTACACATTTGCTGGATCTTTGAGTCTTATATAAGAGAAAATGGCCTTGAAAATGTTTACATTTCAGATCTCTTCGTTCAAAGCTACCTTTTTCAACTTTGAAAAAGGATGCAAACTTTACATCTTTGGCTGTAGTCACTTTTCAGACCTTCTTTATTTGCTAAAAAAAAAAAAAAAAAAAAAAAAATTCTTCTGCTGCTAGACATCTGATAACTTTTCAAATCAATGAGATATCACTGTTTTGGTTTTTCAAGGCAGTGCTCCAGTGGGATTGTTCCTATATTAAGTGTATTGTAAGTCACTTTGGATGAACATGTTTGCCAAGTTAAATATTATTATTTTTCATATACAGTGGGCTTGTCCAAATACCACACTTGTGGGTCTTTGCACTTGACCACTTATCTACTTAACATGACGTATTTCCTATTGTAAAAATGCAAGTGTTTACAGAGCTTTATTTTAATTTTCAATACTTTGCATTTTAAAATAACTTACACTGGAAAGGTTTCTCAAGATTTATTTCCAGAAATGGAAGCGTCAGCGCAAGTTTTACTAGGAAGACTCATTGCCACGTCACATATTACAATTAGATCTATCCAGTCGGCACTCAACACAAGGAATATAAAAGCCATCTACTCACTCTTCATTGTGTTTGCAGATACTTGCAGATACTGCTGCGATGTTTCCCTCCATCCTCCCCACTACCACCAGGTATGCTCCGCCCTGCCTTCGTCTTTTGGCAGGGATAGCTGGAATCTACAACATCTGATTCAAGCTACAGATGGGCCCTACGCCAAAATAATTCAGTTCTTTGTATTATTTTTGTAAATAAATACTTTTGCGTTTTATCTTCACCTCCTGAGTCTTTCTGGTAGAACTTGATGCATGATGGGATACACTTAGCATCGAATACCACTTCGGAGCGGATTTAGTGTGTTAAGAGCATTGCAATTTGGCATTTTTAAGACCGTGGTCAGCCTTGCGCACTTACGTCCTGTTGCGTGCATGCGCTCTCAAGTGCCCAAGACCGCAAGGCTTGGTTTCTTGGACAGGCCCATCATTTCATTATCACCGACACTATAGAGTCCAATCTTTTGCTGAAAATTTATACTGCAGGAGATAAATATCAAAATGAAAATGACAGTTTTCCCACCCAAATACTAATAGTCAATGGGTTTTTCAAAACGTATATCTAAATGCCAATAGCAGACCAATGTATTTCTAAAATATTACATATACACACACAAAAAAAAGAAATATACACATGTAAACCATAATTAATAATATTAACATTTTCATTTTCTACCATATTTACTTAATGACTTTAAGTAATTTAGAAATAGTACATTTACACAATGAAGTTCAGACCTCTGATATCAGACGATGCCAATAATCTCAGATTGATGCTACATTTCAAACATATGGTTATATCTATATACACACATTTAAGTATATCAGCCTACAGGTGGACATACAGTGGGATCCAAATGTCTATAAATTTACAATCTTTTCTATTTTAATACTTTTTCTTTGCATACCATACTGCAGAATTACTACTTAAGTTAAATCCATAATCCTTAATGGCCTAGAAATAGTGCAAAGGAAGCTCAATTATCTCCCAGCTCTGCCCCTCCCTCCCCCTTTTATATTATATTTTAATCTGTATTTATTTATATTTTTACATTCTAGAATTAGTGTTATCTGTATGCACCAAGGGTCTGAGAGTAACACAATTTAAATTCTCCGTATATGGCAGAATCAACAATAAAGCAGACTTTGACTTTGACAAAAGTATCATCTTAATCATTGCAATCACAGCTTGTCCAAAGTCATTTATTTCAAGATTATAAACAAATATAAATATTTAAATAAATATAAATCTATTAAATGATAAATCTATTTAGCCTGAGACTTATGGACACCACTGTAAATGTAGATTTTAGAAACTGAAAACATGCTTCATCTCAAAATAATGGTATCCTCAGCATCAGGATGAGCTGAGAAGCAAGCAAAGACCTTTCGCAATATGATAATGTTCTGAGCCAAGAGACTTCAGCCGGAGTTCCCAGCAGGAAGAGCTGGCTGATGCCAATCACGGACTAAACTCAAAGCCTCTTTAAAGTGAGCGCAGAGAGTCTCTCCTCTTCTCTCTCATCTCTCCATCCTCAGCACTTCTCCTTCCTCATTAACACGTTTATTTCATCTCTGTATCTGCTCAAGTCTAAGAGGCATTTTTCTAATCAGCAGCAGTTGTACACGGGCACGCCAGCTGGTCATGCATCACTCTGCATTAGGAAGCGCAGCTAAGAGAGACCGGAGAAAGACGATCTGTTCCCTGCCTCATTAGCATGACCTCAGAGCGAGAGACAGGCCAGAACTTCAGCCAGTCAGAGGACTGAAGAGGAGTCAGCCAATTAGCTGGAGCGATCCAGGATAGAAAGGAAACGTGAAGAGCAAGAATTTATCTGAGCAATAAGGTGTGTATTATGGGTTTCAAAACAGATCTGTGAGGACATCAGGTAGTCTGAGTTTATCAAGGGTGGCATTGTCCAGGACCAGTGGACAATATTAATGTTAAAATTGAGTACAATTAAAACAAATCAGAAAAATAAAATTTTCCTTGGCGCTTAGCTAAAATATTGATTAATAATATGTGATATATTGATCAGGATGGAAATCAGTAGCAGAGTATTGTTTTTTTCAAGTTTCCAAGAAATTTAAACGATAAAATTAAAATTAAAAACATGGAAAATTTTCAGTAGCACATCAAGCACTCTTTGTGCTTAAAAATAAGAAACTTTAATATCTATATATATATATATATATATATATATATATATATATATATATATATATATATATATATATATATATATAAATATCTATATATACAGTGCTGTTCAATAAGTTTGAGGCAGTGTTCATTTTGACAGCAAATTTTGATTTAGTTTTAGTCATGGTCATTTGACGAAAATGCCATTTAGTTTTAGTCATATTTTAGGCATCTGAATTGTTTTAGTTTTAGCATTTTTCTGGAAACCAGGATACATTATTTTTAGGACTCTTTGACGAAGTTCAGAAGAACAGCACTTCTTTGAAATATTTTGATCAAATTAATGCATTCTTGCTGAATCAAATATTTTTATAAAAATTGTTATATAATTAAATATTTTATAATAATTAAATAAATAAAATGTAAATTTAAAATATAATTAAAAACGGTTCTTAACAGTATTTCAAAAAAGTATTTTATTTTTTAAATTGTCTTTTAGTTCATTTAAAGCACACACACGCAACACAATCAGACTCTAAACTGTATGCTTGCACACTTCACCTCAGTGTTTCACATTCAACAACCCTGACGAACAGGAGCAGTGAAGTTATTAGGTTGCTGCTATATCCTCCAAAGGTTGCCATGTGATCACCCTTTGAGATTATAAATGTGTGCAGAGCCACTTTATAAGCGACAGGGAGTAAAGTGAAGGTCATCGCAGCGGTACCACCATTACCCTCATCTTTCGCAAAACAGCAGGATGGCAAATGTCATAGCAAGTTTTAATTGCTCACGCTCAGTTGCTGGACCGGGGTGGGCCAGCACACAGAGGCTTATCTTTAATGGAAAAATAATTTAGTTCCATTAATGGGCTGCATTGTTAGAGTGGCAAAGCCAAAACCACTGCAGGCAAAATCCTCCCCATAAGTCTGTGCTTTTGAGTCCCGCTGAAGTCAGAGTCGGTTACCATTCATTTCCCCCTGCAATCTTTAAATACTTCAAACTGCTCATCACAGGGAAATTTGAGGAATTGCAGGGAAACTGGTGAAATATGCTGTTAAAAATGTGGGAAGGAGAGGAGGTGGTGTTTTTAAAATGTTGAAAAGCTCCAAGGTTATGCAGGTTTAAATGCTAACATGCTCATTTCATACTGCCAGCACAAATGAATGTGAAGTTACATAACTTAAATAAGATCTAACCCTGACATTCAGGAAGAAAGCTTTTATTGTGCTCAAGTGATTTTTTTTTCCTCAATATTTAAAAAAAATAAAGGAACATGCTTTAAAATGTCTTGCCATAGATTTATGTTTATCTAGAGTGATAAATCACATTGTAGCAGCTTCAGTAAACATATGGCCATATCAAACCATTGCTCATATTAGTAATTTGTGCTTCTTCTTAAACTCAACCTTGACCGTGACACAGTGACAAATCTTTCAACGCCATTTTCCATTTCTGAAATAAACAAAAGCCTTTGCCTTTCCACTGCAAACACTAAGTGATAAATATCTGCAAACACAAACCACAGGTAACAGACTTTAAAACTGTGTGTGTGTGTGTGTGTGTGTGTGTTTAGTTTTTCCCTAGTACTATTACCTCTTACACTCCATCTGTGAGAAAAATATGAAATAACCCATTTGTTGGTTAAAACAATTCTTTGGTATTTTATATTTGAATTTTTACATTTAGCGTTTCATTTGTTTTAAATTTTAAATTTACCAAGGCTTTGCCAATTCTGTAGTTGACATCTGCTTCAGCTCTGCCTGTCTCACCACAGCTGGCTGCCAAGATAGGTACATTTCTCAATATATTCGATGTTCTTCTGACCACTGATAGTGATTGGCTCATCTGTTGTAGTGCTGACCATATACATAGCCTTTGTCTCATTCATCAAACCCTGAGCCCGATCTTGTTGGCTTCCATTTGTTGGACATTTCCTGCAGTATAGGCCACACTTCTGCAGTCAATGCAATATCATCCACAAAATCCTAGTCGGTCAGTCGGGCCTGGTGTTTCCATGGAATTCCCATATTTATAATAAAAATACTAGTTGAAAAACCTTTTTAAAAATGTTGCAGTGGAAACTAGCTGAAAAAAAAAATATATAATTTTAAATTATTATTTAATTTATTTAATATTAATAATATTATTTATGTTTTTTAATCTATTTAGATATTATTTATATCTTTTAATTTTTTTTTTTTTGCATTTTGCATTTTGTTGGGTTTTGTAAAATGTATGAAAAACCAATGTTGAATATGGAAATATCTTATGTATTCATAGCATATGTTATGTGATGAGACTTTTCTGTACAAATGATAATAATATTAATAATAAAAGTACTAAAATTACCAAACATTTAAATAAAGTTAAACTGTAAGGAATAAAACAATTATAATTAATTAATTACAATAAAAATAAACATACAAACATCAAAAGCAAATTACTAAATGACTAAATCTTAAACTAAAATTAAAATGAAATTTCATATCAATCAATCATATCAAACATTGCTTTTAATAAATCTAATGAGAGGATTTAAATAATACTAAAATAACACAGGACAACCAGCCCTATCCATATAGCTTCATATTGGAAAAAGGTGAGGGAAAAAAAATGTCAACAAAAGGTGATCTCTGTCTGTTTTTTTCTTGGACAACAAAAACAAACATTCATTAGGTTTTCAGCCAAGACTTTAAAGTATATGGAATCTAAGAACCATCTACTGGAGTAAAATGTGTGACAATTAGACTTTTCCCCCACGTCCTTACAACAGCTTAAGCTGGATAATGCCTTGGTTGCACAAACTAAGCATTGCGCCATGGGAGCAGAAACTGATTATAGCAAAGCATTCTTCATACTCCTGTGGCAGTGTGATCCTATTCATAGCCGTGGCCCCTCCAGAGCAGCAGTCGCCCTTGTCTCAAAACCTTACTTTATCTCCTCATGAATGAGTGTAGCTCGGTGACCTCTTAGCAAAGCTTGCCGTTCCTCGTCCCAGAGACTGCTGAGCCAAAACAAGCATCAGAAATAACTTCTGGAACAAGATCCTGACTATGAGCGATAGATGGACTGCACATTATAGGCTGAAAAACTGCAGTTAACATCTTCAAACTTCATGCCTCACAGATCACACATGGTTTTGACCTACTCCTAATCTTCTATGTCAAGCTCTCGGAGATGTTCCGAGCTGGCGATTCATTTTGCAAATCAATACGCGGCGGTCAAGCAGAATATGGAATAATTAATAGCGCACACGCTTTTGGCTGCTACCTTCTAGTCGCCTCTCTGTTAATTTCTTAGCCTGGGTGCATATTGACACTTACCCACCGTTCGGTTCATGTCTGTAGTAAAGCATAAACCATGTGTGAGGACTGAGATTTGTTTTTCAGAAGAAGCTAAGCCACTTGGGTGCCTCAGAAAAGAGAATCAAATCGGGTCAGGCTGAAAATAGAATGAGAAGACGCTCTAGCAAACTGCTGTCCGTGAGACACAAATGGTTGCATTCTTGACACCTTCAGTCACTGTGTATTTTGAGTACCATATGACATCTAATTTTATTGCATTTTGTGAGCAAAGTCAACTAGAATTTGTTTCATGATCCAGAGAGGTTTGCAAATGAAGGCCTGACTCTGGATCCTGACGGCTGGTTTACAGGCCTCCAGACACGCAATAAACCCCGTCCTACATTAAATTACACTATAATTGATCATTCTGCCCTGAAAATCATTTTAAGGCTTAGGCCTGGGCTTATAAAAGGTGTTATCTATTATCCAAGCAGATTTGCAATGTGTGAATAACAATACATTTGCTCACCGAGGATTTTCTCAAAGTAGAACAACGAAGGACCGACTTATGAAAAAGCACATGCACAGTGGCAGACAACATTATGAAACAAAAGATGTAGGAATTTTTATAACTCTTATTATAAATCTATAAAAAGTTCAGTCACTTTAATTTTTAGTAAAACGTAAACCAATCAATTATTTTTGTTAATGTTTATATATTCATGGGTGTAATCACATTCAAATATGTCCAGGCCATAATTTCAACCTAGAAATAAATTAAAAAGTGGAAAAAAATTATATATATAATTATATATACACTGTATGTGTGTGTGTGTGTGTGTGTGTGTGTGTGTGTGTGTGTTATTACTTGTTAAATAACAGCTATTTATATATATATACACACACACACACACACACATATATATATATATATATATATATATATATATATATATATATACATATATATACACATATACACAAACATACATTTTTTCTCAATGAAAACTTTGTTTCCCTTTCAGTCGGTCACTCTCGACGCCACGTCGGTGACCGACGAAAATGGGATATCGCTTCGATAGACCAATCTACTTCGAGTGTAAACTAAACGAGCCAATGCACATTGGCATGCAGTTATTGCATCCAGCTACCGCTGATCACAGCGTGAGTATAATAAGGGAGCAGGTGCAATGCATACCAGCTTTTCGCTTCGGAGCCGAACGTTAGTATCGTTCTGCTCAACTGTGTCTGCTGTGAACTACGAGTTTTCAGCACGCTCTCGGAAGCTTCGTGTGTTGGCGAGACGGCGCTTCAGCGGTGGTCGTTCCAGCGTCGAGTGGATTGCACACTTCAGGCTGCACTACCCCCTGTCGTGTTGCAAGCGGCCAATTCCCCTGTGCGCCTCAGCACTAAAAGAGCATTTCCTAAAGAGCAATTTCTCTAAAAGAGCTTCATGGGTGCGTCTTTGTAAAGACGACGGATCGTCCTTATAAGGATGCCGTATCACCCCTGCGTTTCTGGGTGCGGTCGTTACCTGGCAACGGGTGATGGTCACGATTGCTGCCTCACGTGTCTGGGCAAACACGCTGAGGTAGCTTTCGTGGATGAGTCATCTTCTCTGTGCGGGAAGAGGACCGTCTCGGAGCTGCGAACCAGGCTCTGCTTCCTTCAAAAAAGGGGGCGGAGTCCCGTTGCCGCTGCCGCGATTTGGGGCTCGTTCTGGCGGCTGACAGACGAAAACCATTTCCAGCAGTAGCACGGGCGGTTTGTTGAGGATTATAGTGGTGGCAAAACCCCGCAGGGAACCAACCCTCTGGGGACCATCACTCCTCTTGCATCTCCGATCCAGAGGAGTAACCACCGGAACGCGCTGGGCCCTCTTTAAAGAGCGTACCAGTGGTATCCAGTGGGCCTCCCCCTGACCAGATGTCGATCTCAGCATCGGAGGGAGAGCTGTCAGATGAAGATTCAGCTGTGCTGCTGCCCTCTGGGACGGTGGCGGAGCCTGAATTGGATCCGGAGATGACAGCTATGCTTCCCCGGGCCGCCGAGAGGGTAGGGCTCGAGTGGAAATCTCCACCGCGTCCCGAGCCCCCCGAGGCAGGATGATTGGTTTCTCAAGGTGGCGCGCGCTGGTTTTCAGCGCCCCACCCTGGTGCCTTTCTTCCCGGAAGTGCATGACGAGCTCACCAGGTCGTGGATGGCACCTTTTACTGCCAGAAAACTGGCTGGTGGGCTCCTCCTCCCTCACCACCCTCGATGGCAGTGCAGCGAAGGGGTATTCGGTGATTCCCCAGTGGAGCGTGGCGGGGCGGTAGCGATGCAAGTGTGTCCTAAGTCTGCCTCCTGCTGGCGGGGAGACCCGGTGCTTCTTCTTTCCCGGGCCTATAGGCATTCGTCTGGTCTAACCGGCGGTGCCTATATGGCTTGCGGGGAAGCTGCTTCTGCCTTACACGCTGTGGCGTTACTGCAGGTGCACCAGGCCAAGGCACTGAAGGACCTACACGAGGGTGGTTACGATCCAGAAGTTCTGAAAACTCAGAACCGCCACTGGCCTCGCGCTCCGAGTGACGAAGGTCACCGTGCATTCTCTGGGTCGTGCGATGTCCACGCTTGTGGTCCAGGAGCGCTATCTCTGGCTGAGTCTGGTTGAAATGAGGGACGCCGACAAAAATCAGTTCCTTAATGCCTGTGTCCCAGACCGGCCTCTTCGGTGACGTGGTCGAGAACCTGGCCCAGCAGTTCTTGTCTGAGTGGGGGCTGTTCGGTGACGTGGTCGAGAATGCCCGGCGGGCAGCTGCTGCCTCCCACCCGTCCGCCGGTTGCAACGCCCCAGCCTGCTCGTCAACGAGGGCGGCCCCCTGCGTCCACCCGCTCTCCGCGCGCATCGCATCCGCAGCAGCCTCCAGCAAGTGGCGCCGTAGAGCTGGGCATAGGCAGGCCGCCCAACCCGTCCTGGCCCCCGTCAAACCTGGCGGTGAGCGGAAGAGCAAGAGGCCCCGGGACAGGTGGCCCAGAGAGAGGTAGCCGCTTTCTGGGGGATGGTGAAAGCACCTCTCCCTCCCCTGGAGGAGGGCCAGGGGAGAGTAGGAGGGCTGTGTGGGGGATATGGGTTTTCTCTGTGTGTGGGTGGGTTTATGTGTCTGTGGGTTGGGGGATGCCAAACAGCGGACCTCACTCATCCTCCTCCTTTGCCAGATGGCAGCAGCGGGCAGTTCGAGAGCGTCAACAAAGGCCCTACTCACGCACCCTCTGCCAACCCGTGGAACCAGGTGAGCCCTGCACCCCACACTCGCACCACATTCAGGCCTGCTCACAAGCCGCCCGAGATGGGTCCCTGTGTTCCACCTCGCTGCCCCACTGCGGGTACGGCTGTGGTTCCGCTGGTCCCGCTTGTACGGTTTCTAAGCGCCTGGTCAGCGCTACCCAGCCCGTCTCGCTGGCTCCTGCGGATCATCAGCCTCGGCTATGCGATTCAGTTCGCCCGGCGTCCCCCCAAGTTCAGCGGTATCCGCTTCACTACAGTGAAAGCGTCTGATGCCCCTGTTCTGCGGGAAGAGATCGCAGTCTTACTGGCGAAAGACGCGATAGAGCCGGTCCCTCCAGCCGATATGAGGACGGGGTTTTACAGCCCCTACTTCATTGTACCCAAGAAAGGCGGTGGGGTTACGACCGATCTTGGATCTGCGAGTTTTGAACCGGGCCCTTCATCGGCTACCGTTCAAGATGTTGACGCAGAAACGCATCTTCGGGTGCGTCCGTCCCCGAGATTGGTTTGCAGCGATCGACCTGAAGGACGCGTACTTTCATGTGTCGATCCTTCCGCGCCACAGACCTTTTCTGCGGTTTGCGTCTGAAGGACAGGGATATCAGTACAAGGTCCTGCCCTTCGGGCTGTCCCTGTCTCCCCGTGTCTTCACAAAAGTCACGGAGGCGGCTCTTGTTCCCCTCAGAGAGCAGGGTGTTCGTATTCTCAACTATCTAGACGATTGGCTGATACTAGCACAATCTCGGGATCAGTTGTGCAAACACAGGGACCTGGTGCTCCGGCACCTCAGCCTGTTGGGCCTTCGGGTCAACTGGGAAAAGAGAAAACTCTTGCCAATGCAGAGGATCTCTTTTCTCGGTATGGAGTTGGATTCGGTCAAACAGACAGCACGCCTCATAGAGGAACGTGTGCGGTCGGTGCTAGCCTGCTTGAATACATTCAAGAGCAGGACAGCGGTCCCACTGAAACTCTTTCAGAGGCTCCTGGGGCATATGGCGGCCGTAGCGGCACTTACACCGCTCGGCCTGTTACATATGAGACCGCTCCAGCACTGGCTTTATGGCCGAGTCCCGAGGTGGGCGTGAAAGCGCGGCACTAACCGGGTCCAAGTTACACCGGCCTGTCGCCAAACCCTCACCCCGTGGTCAGATCTTGCGTTTCTCAGGGCAGGGGTGCCCCTAGAGCAGATCTCCAGGCATGCTGTGGTTTTACACGGATGCCTCCACCACCGGCTGGGGGGCCACGTACAACGGGCATGCAGTCTCAGGGGTTTGGACGGGCCCGCAGCTGCAGTGGCACATCAGTTGCCTAGAGTTGTTAGCAGTGCACCTTGCCTTGAACCGTCTCAAAGGTCACTTACGAGGCAAGCATGTGCTGGTCCGAACGGACAACACAGCGACCGTTGCGTACATCAACCGACAAGGTGGTCTGCGCTCCCGTCGCGTGTCACAACTCGCCCGCCACCTCCTCCTTTGGAGTCAGAAGGTTCTGAGGTCTCTTCGTGCCATTCACATTCCAGGCCTGTTCAACCGTACAGCCGACGAGCTGTCTTGAGCAATGCTCCCAGGAGAATGGCGACTCCATCCCCTGATGGACCAGCTGATTTGGAGACGGTTCGGAGCCGCTCAGGTAGACCTGTTCTGCTTCTCCAGAGACCGCTCACTGCCAGTTGTTCTACTCCCTGACCGAGGGAGCTCTCGGCAGGGATGCACTGGCACACAGCTGGCCGCGGGGCCTACGCAAGTATGCGTTTCCCCCAGTGAGCCTTCTTGCACAGACACTGTGCAAAGTCCAGGAGGACAAGGAGCATGTCTTGCTAGTGGCGCCATATTGGCCCACGCGGACCTGGTTCACCCGAACTAGTGCTCCTCGCGACAGCCCCTCCTTGGCCGATTCCTCTGAGGAAGGATCTACTGACTCAGAGACGGGGCACCCATTTGGCACCCGCGTCCAGACCTTTGGAAACTCCATGTCTGGTCCCTGGACGGGACGCGGAGGTTCTAGGTGACCTGCTCCAGGAGGTAGTGAACACCATCACTTCGGCAAGAGCACCGTCTACGAGACACGCTTACGCCTTGAAGTGGAACCTGTTCGTCGAGTGGTGTTCTTCTCGCGCGAGAAGACCCCCGAAGATGCCCGATTGCGGTTGTGCTTTCCTTTCTGCAGCAAGGGCTGGAGCGAAGGCTGTCTCCCTCCACCCTCAAAGTCCAGGTTGCCGCTATTGCTGTGTACCATGACCCCGTGAATGGGAAGTCTTTAGGTAAGCATGACCTCGTCATCAGGTTCCTTAGAGGGGCCGGGAGGTTAAATCCTTCCCGGCCCCCCTCCATACTCTCTTGGGACCTGACTCTGGTGCTGAAATCACTACAGCAGGGCCCATTCGAGCCTTTGCATTCAGTCGAGCCAAAGTTTTCTTTCATTGAAAACTCTGCTCCTGCTTGCACTGGCCTCTATCAAGAGGGTAGGGGACCTGCATGCATTTTTGGTCGACGTTTCGTGCCTAGATTTTGGGCCGGCTCGCTCCCAGGTAATCCTGAGGCCCCGGCCCGGCTACGTGCCCAAGGTTCCCACTACACCCTTCAAAGACCAAGTGGTGGACCTGCAAGTGCTGCCCCTGGAGGAGGCAGACCCAGCCCTAGCTTTGCTCTGTCCCGTCCGAGCATTGAGATGCTACGTAGACCGGACACAAAGCTTCAGGACCTCAGACCAGCTCTTTGTCTGTTACGGAGGCCGGCAGAAGGGGAATGCCGTCTCTAAGCAGAGGATGGCCCACTGGATTGTGGATGCCATAGCCCTGGCTTATCAGGCACAGGGTGTGCCCTGCCCGTTCAGGTTGCGAGCTCACTCAACAAAAAGTGTTGCATCCTCCTGGGCGCTGGCTCGTGGCACCTCGCTGACAGATATTTGTAGAGCTGCGGGCTGGGCGACCCCTAACACGTTCGCTAGGTTCTATAGCCTTCGTGTAGAGCCGGTATCCTCCTGTGTTCTCACCTCAAATGGGTAGTGGCACCGAGAGGCCCCGGTTAGTGTCGGCTTGCTAAAACCGCTCCAGAGTGTCCGTACTGTAGACCCTGTTGAGATCCTCCATCACCCTAGGCAGCTGGACGCGGCGGAACGTCCGGCGCCAGGCCTTCATGATGAATCCGTGAGAGCCATGGAAGGCTGGGTTCCATATAGAGACCTAAGCGGTACTCGTATGCGTATAGTCCACGGTATAGCCTTAGAGCCCGTGTTTCCCCGGCAGACTTCTGCCTTTCCAGGAGGGTTTGAATCACCTCAAATTTTTCCATATACACCTAAACGGATGCTATATGTGTATTTGCTCCCGAGACCTCCTTCGGGAAGGATGGAGCCTCCGCAGCGTCCCTGTTCCAAGTGGAACGGGTACGTTTTCCCAGTGTTATCCAGTCTCACCCAGTGAGGTAGTGCTTTGACAATGGTGAGTGGAGCTACTTGTTCCGAGCCCCGGCCTACATCTAATAGGGGCGCAGGCGGCTCGCACAGGGCACTGGAAGGGGCAGCACCCATGGCGCTTTGGTAGGGATCCCATTTTCGTCGGTCACCGACGTGGCGTCGAGAGTGACCGACTGAAAGGGAACGTCTCGGTTACGTATGGTAACCCTCGTTCCCTGAAGGAGGGAACGGAGACGCCACGTCCCGTCGCCATGGTTGCTGTACCACCGCTGAGCCGCCGGGTCTCCGGCTCGGCTCCTCAGCGAAAACCTGGTATGCATTGCACCTGCTGCCTTATTATACTCACGCTGTGATCAGCGGCAGCTGGATGCAATAATTGCATGCCAATGTGCATTGGCTCGTTTAGTTTACACTCGAAGTAGATTGGTCTATCGAAGCGATATCCCATTTTTCGTCGGTCACCGACGTGGCGTCTCCGTTCCCTCCTTCAGGGAACGAGGGTTACCATACGTAACCGAGACGTTTCTAAGCAAAAATTAAAAATGTATATTTTTAATTTGTGTGTTTGTGTGTGTGTGTGTTTGTGTGTGTGTGCGTGCGTGCGTGTGTGTTTGTGTGTGTGTGTGCGTGCGTGCGTGTGTGTGCTTGTGCGTGTGCGTGTACATATAATGTTTTTATTTTTTTTATTTTTTTTTTACTTCTATTATTGCATTGTCACACTAATGGTCCTAAAAATATATGCAGAAAGTTTTTTTTTTTTTATCTGATTTTGGTGTAAAATATAATCTAGACAAATTCTCCAAAAAAAATTGTCCTCATATGTAATCATGTTTCCTTTTTATGTTTTGTTATTAATTTAAAAATGATTGTAATGATTTGCCACACATGACCTTTTAAAAAAATAATTGTATTTTTTGTTAGGAAAAATTGTCTTACAACAATCTAGACATAGTAACACTGCTTCCTTAATATATGTTCAAATGGTAAAAAACTCAGTGAATCCAAACTGATCTTGTGAGAAAAATTTTACAAAGCAACCATTTTGCATCAATTTGTACAATCTGATTCATATGGAAATGTACGTTTTTTTTTATATGATTTTTAGGGGGAAAAAAGTAAGAATGGCTGCCATGAGTGTGCGTAATTTACAGAGCAGCATCATATGATTTCAATCCCTCTTTCAGCAAGATACACTAACAGCAGCATTGCCTCACAAAAGCAGCGTTTCGGATTCCTGCAGGACAACATGTAAACATGCCCCAAAGCATCTGCCACCTAGCACCTGTCGGTTTCCATTTGCCTGTATAGATGAGAACTTCTTTGAGCATTTGCACCGGCATTCCCATGTGTGTTGTCACATCCCAATACTCACAGTACACTATAATAGTCTATTAATAGTCTTTCACTGTGCCATTGTTGTTTCCGTGTCGCATTAGCCGACATCAATTACTAGATTCAGTAATCTGTGCATCCTGATTTCGCATGCCCTCTGTGATGCTTTTAAACTGACTTCGGTATGGTGATGTGAGCACATGCTGTGTTTAATGGCAAATGAGTGTTATCTGCCCTTTCTCACGTGTGCCTCTAAACACGGCTTCAAACCGAGCACAGTCATTTATGACCGTATCGCACACAGCATGACCACATTTAAGATGTTACAGGGAAAAACCTAGTTTAAAAGACACCTACAGAAAAGTACATCTTGGCAAAAAGCACCATGAATTTCAAGTGTGGTTTATACACTAAAAATATGTTCCTTTGAGAGACTACTGTTCTCAACAATCTGGCAGATTCTGATGGGAAAGGGTTGTCTATATATCCTTGTTTAGTGAGTGACGTGACATACAGCCATGACCCATACTCATAATTCATGCTCTGCATTTAACCCATCAAAAGTGCACACACACAGCAGTGAACACACACACCCGGAGCAGTGGGCAGCCATTTATGCTGCGGTACCCAGGGAGCAGTTGGGGTTTGGTGCCTTACTCAAGGGCACCTCAGTCATGGTATTGCCAGCCTGAGACTCAAACCCACAACCTTAGGGTTAGGAGTCAAACTCTCTAACCATTAGGCCACAACTTCCCCAGAGGTTTATGAGGGGTTAGAGTGATATTCAATAACTCCTTGTTTAGAAGCATGCTATTAATTTTCTACCTGATCAGACTTGTGTTTTTTAGAAGGTGGACAGTAAAATGGGGGGGGGGGGGATCCCAAACATATCTAGAAGCCATATTACCAGAAACTTGAACCAATGAGCAAGGATTTTCTGCTAAACAACTCAAAAGAGAACATAGAACGAATGATGAAAAACAAAAAACCACATGCAAGAACACAAGTGCCAGATAAGAATATGCAGCAAAAGATGCAGGATTTTTTAAAACTTTTAATCATTGTAAAATTTGTAATAAAATATAAACCAAATGTAGCTCATAATTACACCCCCCCCCCCCCACACACACACACCAAAAAAAACAAAAATTATTATTTTAATAAATAAATAAATAAATAAAAATTATTGTCACACACAACATTGGTCATAATACATTATAATAACAAGAGTCATTGTAATAAACTTTTTAAAAACACATTTTTCCTAATAAAAAAATGAAGACTGTAAATAAATAATTTTCATCCTCCATAAATGACTCTGATTTACAGGAATGTTTTGGGTTGTCTATGAACAAGGCCATTAAACACAAACCTTAATAACTGAGTCAGCAGTGAAAAGGCTTGCTGATTTTTAAAAAGCAGCTATATAACATCAAATTATAATTTTTCATTTAGCCTTGAGCAGGGTAAACTTAGCAAAACAACTCATTGTGCTCACAAGTAAATCAAAACCATTTAGCAGTTGACTATAACACAATAACTTGAATAGAAACCCATTATAAGTCTAAACGTGAAAAGTTGGAAACGGTTTCCGATGGCGGTGTACCAAACATCTGCTACAAATATCACACATGGGATGGTAGGAAAATAATACAAACGGCGCCAACCATAATCATTTCATTTGCATAATTTAAAAGCATTCAGAATGGAAGACTAATCGCTTGTTTGTGTGTTTTGTCTAATCACTCTCACAGTCTGTCTCTCATATACAGCAAAAGCGACGCAGAGTTTGAGGTGACAACATTCGTGATGTGATGGATGCCATCTTATTCTCATCCAATATGAACGTTAATTCATCTTAATGAAGTCTGCATCAAATTCTGCCCTTCTGCCCTCAGTGATTATCCATATGTCAAGAGGCAGTATTATGTATAAGCAAAATGTCTTTTTTTTTTTTTAGAGAAGATATCAATCCAATGTACAGTTAACACCTGAGGCTTAATACTAT
Source organism: Cyprinus carpio (assembly GCF_018340385.1). NCBI lineage: Eukaryota > Metazoa > Chordata > Actinopteri > Cypriniformes > Cyprinidae > Cyprinus > Cyprinus carpio. The sequence goes on from NC_056589.1 coordinate 26,743,064, forward strand.
AGAAAAGCAATAAAAGTTTTTCAGGAAGAGTGTTTTCAGCTTGTTTATTTTCATATAAAAATATGGCATGCATTTGCTTCAAACAATGGTATAAACATCATTCACTGTAAATTGTGATAATCGTAATTAATAATCACAATTCCAATTTTAATGTGAAAATTGATAATTATGATTTTTGTTTTAATGGTGTATTAGTAGATTGTGATTTGTAATAAATAAATAGATAATTATTTTTTTTTTTTTTTTAGAAAGATTATTGTTGTAGTTTTTTTTATAAGATAAATTTTGTTTCTTTCTACTTCAAAATTTCATGTTTAATTTTATGTTAATGTGTTACTTGCTGTTTTTGTGACATTAACTGGCAATTTGAAAAAATAAAAATTCCTACACCAAATATTTTTCAGTATACATACATTTTTAATAACTTTGAAGTTTTGTTATTCAGGAATAAACCAAAATGATGACAAAAGAGTTTTGAAAACAAGGGAGAATTATAATAAGAATGCAGCACAAATCTGGGAAGAACACAAAACCATTTCAAAGGGCACACAAACAAACCTCGGAGCTCATTGCAGTCCATCATACAGAAGCAGAAGAAATACGGAACTACATCCCCACTGCCCATGGCAGGCCGTCCCCATAAATTTAGCAGTCCAACAACAACGGCTCTGGTCAGACTGACGACTGTGATGCCAACTGTCACTCTAACTGAGCAGCCCAAGTCAGCGGCTGCCACTGAACACGACATCCATGGGTCAAAATCCTCCAAGCTACTGCACAGAAAAAAAGGCCTTTATGGAGTTTGGCCAACAAGTACTGATTTAAGACTTTTTTAACTGCTGACATTTCGTTTTTTTTCTCTTTTATGGTTTATAGTTTTATTTATTTTTGAGCTACGCTCATAAGTAAAAACTACACCGTCCTTCTGTCTGCTGGATACATGCCTGGTTATGACTAGAAAAAGAACAATAATCAATTTGACCAATATTTTTACAGATATTTGCACTTTTCTATTAATCAAATATCGCTGCTACAATACTGGGACTACCAATAAATGGCACCATCTGGTGGTTTTCTAAGGAACATCTCTATTACAATTATTACAAGGATGCTCACAGATATTTTGATTTATTATATTATTTACATAATTTAGCTATTTGTTTTATAAAATGCATGTTATTATTGTGCAAATAGAAGAAAAAAAAATATTAAAAATTGGATATCGAACACTTAAAAATATGAAACAAACTTATAAACAGATAAATAAAACTAAATATAACAAAAATTAGCTCTGTTATTACAAAAAAATGATTGATATAAAGCTCTTCTATCATTCGAAAGATAACTGAAGCCAGAACCTACAGTTTTTGCTCAGTTTCTCAAACGGAAATAGTTCAAATCAAATCAAAGTGACAGCAGAACTGTTGTGTCTCCCAGCAACACACAGCGTTGTTTCAGTAGCCTACTGAATGAATCCACCTTTTCAAAATATTCCATTTTAGTTTGTAAATAGCCTATGAGGAGCTCACTGTGACGGCCTGAGCTAACCTGCTTCAGCAGCTCTATTCTGCACAGTCTTCATAAATCAGCTGCCTCTTTTTAACGATGCCCTAAAACTGCAGGAGGCCTTCTGTCTTCACACCTTCACTGCCTTTCATAAAGTTGAACCACTGCACCACTTCAGATCTCTTTTTTTTCTTAAAGTATTTAACTAAATGGAATGGCAAAAACACCTTACACCATGTCCTTAACGACACGTGACACAACATAAAAGTTGTTAAAAAAAAAAAAGTTAATCTGAGTTTTTAGGAAAAAAATAAAAATAGTAGTTTCCGACGTGGCAAACTACTAACATACAAACTATGACAATCAGGTACTGATTATGTGGTAGGCCTACTTTATTCAATGTTATTACATGGCTCTGTGGAATACTTGATTCTGATTGGTCAGTCGCGACATTCCGAGGTATGTTATCGCTGGATAACAACCTGTAAAGACTAATAACAGGCTCATCCGGGTAACAGCAGTCAGCGCTGTACTCCTGCTTGAACAATTTTTTTCTTGGTGGAAGCTTTGCGTTTGTTTAGCTAATAAAATATTAAAACTTGATTCAAAATGGTGTACAATTGTTTAATTATGTTATCCTGGTATCGCGGACTCGCTCTCGTTTCATACAAACGCAGCTGCTGCCATTTTGCTACGATTGTTTTGTACGCTGTAATGGATTATAAGAGAACTAACAAACTGGTAAGGTTTTAAAACATTTTCCTCTTAATTCTTTTATTGCCTTAATTATTTTGTGGTGAAATGTTGTATAATGTCCCGGGTTTCGGCAGCGTGGAGCCAGCAGTCCTTTTGGGGAAATCATGGCCTAGTGGTTAGAGAGTTTGACTCCTAACTCTAAGGTTGTGGGTTCGAGTCTCAGGCCGGCAATACCTCCGCTTCGCGTCGGGGTCCTGATCACCCTGTCCGGGTTTATTCTGCGAGAACAACCGGCTGGATGTACATTATCCCCTACTTAAAAGTGTCTAATGTGAGGTGGAATATAATTTTGCGTGACCTTTACAGCCATACTTAAAGCAACAACAGATAGTTTACCTCAGATCTTGAAAATAAATTAAAGCAAACAAGTATGTTAAAAGTGTGAACTCAGTAAAAACCAACAAGCGTATTCCAAAACGAAAGGTTTATCAATTATGAATTGGATTATAAACTTGTCCATTTCATTGGGAGTGCAGAGCGGTTCTCATTTCTGAATGGCTGTGATATTTGAGTGATTCTGTCCGTTTGGAGTGGACATGGTGTAACAACTATGTCCTCAGTCTGTCCTCAATTTTAAACAGGATAATGTAATTTAAAAAAGCTTACATAATACATATACATAATAATTTTTTACTATTTTAACAATAAGAATAATGCAGATTTTTATTTGGAAATGTTACTGTCAAAGGAAGAAATGTTTTGGCATAGCTCTTTTTTAAAAGAATAAATTATAAAGTGTTTTTTTTTTTTAAATACATGCAAATGAAGACACTTCCTAGTCACTCTCAAAAGGAAATCTCTACATCCACAGGCAGTGGCTTTCCCGCTTTCCTTTGTAGCTGGTCCCCCTCAATTTTGCAGTCAGACCTCAAACCACAAAGAATTCTGCAATTTACTTGAGAGGAAAAAACACACATACATACAACATATTCATATAAACAATCAGAAGAGATGCATACTTCAACTCTCTTGATTATCAGAATGCCCAGAAAAACATATCCATCCATCCCCCCGTATTTCCCACAGATCCGGCACAGGATCCTTTGCATTCTATTTCCATGGCAACAACAGGTGAGCATGAGGTAGACATGGTTACTTTTACTAAGAAGCTTTTATCCAAAGTGATGCGTTGTATTCTGATCACATGAGCAGGGCCCGCCGGATCAACTGGAGGTTAAGGGCTTTGCTCATGAAGGCAACAACAGCAGCAGTTCACAGGTCGCCCCGTCACGGGATCGAACCTGTGACCTCTGCTTCACCTGCTCAGATCCACCACACTTCCTACCGCGATCACGCTTCTGAAGACGAACACGCTCCCCTGACACCATTAACATATAATGTATATACACCACCACACGGCTTCTCAATGTGATGAACAGCTCATTTGTGTATTAATAAAGAATTACACATTAGCCACTCAACAGAACGAGTGTTGAAGTTTTAGTGCTAAGGTTTTGATTGCTCTACGATGCACGACATCATCCATTCTAAGTGCTAACTGAAACCAAGTACTGATACTCCTAAATAGTTAATGTGCTTGATTATGAAAAAGCACAAATGGATTCCTAAAGTGTTTTAAAAGCTGTCGAGTGGTTTGAGATGTTCTTTTAAACAGAGAAAGACTATTAGCAGTAACAGATTCCATAGGGCCCTATCAATATTTTTCACCCCAGGCATATTGGAATTACATAATTCCCTTGCACAATACTATGTTATGTCCTCAAAACACTTTTACTGTATGGCATGATGTGTAAACAAATACATTTTAATGTTTGTGTCATATTATCCTCACCAAATGTAAACTTGCTCTGTAGTGCACCTACAGTAGTACAATGTTGTGATGCAGAGTGAACGGACACGAGTCCTGAGAAACACGAGTCACAACACTCCACAAAAGAGCTCAAAGCCTTGTATGAGGAAGCTAAAATGGCATGTTTGCTTCAGCAATTGCATTTTTAGGTTAGGTTTAGAGTCAGATTCAGTGTAATGTATGCAATAGAACAATAATCTTTAAGTGACACTTACTGGACATTTCTTTTCTGAACTGTCCTATGTACAACAAACATCTTAAAGCATTGCCACATTCACATTTAACTGTTTCAAAGAAAATTAAACACGCTATTTAGTGCCAGATATTGGACATTTCACTTTGAAACTGCCATGACACCTGCTACAAGCAATGCAATATCATTTTGCAAAACAATTTTGACATGTTTTTCATTACATTGTGCTGTTTAATAAGCCCACATCTGCAATGGAGAAAAATTATTTTGCTTATAGTGCCTCTTGTGGATGTCATCTAAAAAGTACAGCGAAATGTACCAGAACCAACGAATTTAAGGTTGTGCAGAAATTTTAGAGGCAGTCAGCATATTTCCATTGAGCCTGGATTAATATATTTTTTCCAATTCAGTGGTAACCCTGGTTCTTCTAAGAAAAATGTCTTAATTTTAAATTGTTTTATTTTATTTTAATGCTCGTTTGATTGTGTTTTAAGTCATTTTGAGGCCCCCTTAGAAGTATACTGAGGACCCCTGGTTGAGAACCCTGTTCTAAGTGACTGACCCTCAAAGTGTAAGGTCATTCTGGTCTTCACATGTTTTATAAGACTATGAAATGCTGTCTGGACAAACTAGTACAGCATCATTCTAGCAGCAACAAGGTCATGGGTTCAATTCCATTTTGATATAACAAACACCTTCAATGCCCTTTAAGTCACTTTGAGTAAAATTGTCTGCCAAATTAATAATTGTAAAAATATTATGCCTGTTTTAATCACCCACCACATGCAAATCTTAAAGGTGCCATAGAATGCATTGATACACATTTTTTAAATTGTTCTCTAATGTCCCCAGAGTGTGTATGTGAAGTTTTATCTCAAAATACCCCACAGATTATTTTTTATAGCTTGCTGAAATTGCCACTTTTAGGCTATGAGCCAAAACACGCTGTTTTTTGTGTTTGTCCCCTTTAAATGAAAATGAGCTGGTGCTCCAAGAGCTCATGCTCACGGGCACACCGGTGTTACGGTTTAACTGGTGGTGACCGTATTTCTGACCTCACATTGCTTCCATATACAATTTTTAACTACCGCATTCCTATTTACAATAATTCTGGTAGCACGTGAAGGCAGCATTAGTGAAAACAGGCAGAGACAATGGTAGCTTTAGCAACATTCGCCTTAAAGAGAGCCAAAAAGCTCTTTTGGAAAAAAATAATATGAGAGGCGTGATACTTACTTTGTCTGGAGTCTGGACGTTTGTGCTCTTTGGCGCTGACATTGTACCTCCAGCAGCTACAGCAAGAAAACAGTAATGGCGGACCGCTGCTTCTCACTCAGGGGCTGTGTATGTGCTAATAGGACAGAGAGCGTCACAAATGCTTTTCCCGACTATGACGTAATAGTAGTTAGAAATCTGGAACTGCTAGTGTGGAGAGACTGTTTATGATTTATTGGGATTATAAAACAATGAGTGGGTGGACTTTTACCATTATAGGCTGGTTGTTTTCACACACAGCGGCCACACAACTGTGTTCAAACACCTTATAAAGGTGATTTTTTTTTTTTTGCCTTCTATGGCACCTTTAAGTCTAATTGTTTAGAAAGCCCTAGTACACCTCTGCTCTACAGGCCACACGATTTGAGGAATCATTCACGTCTGTAGCACAAACGGTGCAGAACGAGTTACGCGCCCAAATCTAATAAGGGCCTTGTTCAAATCCCAAATCTCTAGCCCTAAGTATGAGCAATAGTAATGGAGACACTTCCCTTAGCAAACAGCGCTAATAATGCAATGACATTAACTTAGATTTCCCTCTCAACCAGAGTACAGATTGCCACTTAACGCGCACAAACACACACACAATTGTCGCTGTCAAAATTGCTGCCACTCTCAACTATGCAGTGCATATTTCATTTCATTGGTCATAACGTTAAGGCATAAGAATGCTTGGTGCAGAGCTAAATAAAGCACATTGTGTTTTGACAGGATATGGCCTGTTTCAAGGCACAAAATTTATGCATTTGTGTGACTAAGTGTTGTTATCATTAAAATGTTAAAAAATATATTACAAATATTTAAAAAACATATTTAAATATCTATCATATTAAAAATCTGTTTTGTTAATTGAAATGCTGAAATAAACTTATTTTCTGTTAGTTGCCAAGGCAAGATTTCTAAATTTAGTTAACATTTAAACATCTCTCTCTCTCTCTCACACACACACACACACACACACACACTTTCACACTTTCACTTTATTTGACACACACACACACACACACATATATATATACACATAGCAGTATCAGGGCTTTTCCAGAGGTTGTATGTTGTTGGCAGCACACGTTCGACAGATATGAATTATTCACATGACTGAATGTTTCCCTTGGCTGCATAGAGGCACACTGAGAATGGATTTTACACCCATGACCAGCTAGAAAAATGTTCCAGTCACAAGCTGGTTTGTTTGGGGAGGTCCTAGATGTCCTGTGTGTGTGTGTTTGTGTGTTTCTGTTTATACAGTGTGACATACAGTTCAATCCTCAACTGTTTCCATCATCTCCATGTTTCTTTCTTCTTTTATGCCACATTCAAAAAGTTCAAGGCACAGTTAAACAGCAGAGAAGGGTTGTCTTCAAGCCTGTTAAAGGGATAGTTCACCCAAAAATGACACACGCATGGTTGTGGCAGTGGAGACTGACACGGAAGAGAAGAATTGTGGTAGTTCCTTTGCTGTCTATGCAGGGTCAGAAAGCTCTTGGATTTCATCAAAAATATCTTAATTTGTGTTCTGAAGATAAAAAAGGTCTTCCAGGCTTGGAATGCCATCAGGGTGAGTAATTAATGACAAAATTTTAATTTTTCGTGAACTATCCCTTTAAACTATTTAAAGCATATTCTATAGTGATGTGGTATTTTATTTGTTCATGACCACCTATAATGTAATGCTTTCACCAAAAACAATTATTAGTAACCATTCCTTCTGACACTACTGCTGTACTTTAAACAGTGTAGAAAGACTACAGCGACATAACTTTCTTGATTACTGCATGGCTAACCTCCATAAATATCATAATAATGACAATTAATGACTATTTTTAAAAGTGCAAAAAAAAATGTATGTATATATATACTAACTAAATATGTAACAACTAACTACATTAACAAGGGTTATCCACAAACTTCAAAATGGTTGAATACGTCTTTAAATAAATAAGTTATGTAATTTTTGTATTACTTTTTATTTAAGAAAATATACTGTCAGTCAAAGTAGGGAGAAAAATAATTTCTCATATTCTGTTGCTTGATGTAAGCCATTTTCGGCCGTGTTGTTTCTCGCACAAACACACTGGTTATCTTCTATTTATGAGGGAACAGCGCTCTATACTACTGACTCAGTGCTAGTGAATACCAAACCACCTCAGGGTTTTGAACTCCTGGTTAATATCACATGGGTTCGCGTTGGTATTTCTAGCTACATGCTTCTTTCAGCTTCCTGATTCTTATGAATTTTGATGTTTGTATTATTGACAAATGAGGGGGTTGAGAACAGAGGGGAGATTCGTTGCAGTGCAGTCCTGTAACATGCAAACTTGCTCCTTCTACAGAATCAAAGCCAGAGCAGAAATCAAAAGCTCGTGGAGCAACATCACCCCCCTCAGGCGTCCAGTGCTACTGCAGGAGGGCTCTTCCAGCTTTCAGATGATGTAACCCACTGTGATGAATTATGAAATGTGTCACACTCAATCAAATTTTCTTCTCTATTTTTCTCTCCTTCAAATCTTTTCTCTGTAACTATCTTGAACCGAACTGAAAAGGGAAGATGGCTCGTGTAAAGGACTTTAGGACTGTAGGTGGGTCATTCCTGTTAAACGGAATATTTTGAACTGAAATTTAACAGGATTGTGTTGTAATTTAAGGAAGAATGTCATTAAAAGGGGTTGACAGACTTTTAGAAATATGCTGTAGCCTAGCTAAGGGACTTAAATTGTATTAATTATAACGTCATTTACACCTATCAAGATGATTAACGGGATGCAGAATAAAAACAAAGAGCTAAAGTTAGCCATTACTTAGCGAGGGACTGACAGTTCAGTGACATGAGTGTGTCAGACTGAGTTAATGAAACATTTTAATTGGAGAAAGGGGAAAAAAATTAAGAAACACCTGGAATATTTATTAATAAATTGCCAGTTTTTCCCATTAGAAGCAGCACTGGGGGACATGACAAAACTAGCAATCTGCAATCTGCTCAAATGAAGGTAATTATATTTAATAAACTTTGATATTTTATCTAAATTAATAAACTTTAATATTTTATCTAAATATATTTAGTTGTATTTGATGTATAAGATTTAAAATGTACTGCATAATGACAAGTCTTGAGAATTAAAAAAAAATCAAGGTCAAGTCCACAGAGGACCAAATACTTATTTGAGATAAATTGAATAAAAGGAGTTCATTTAGAAAGGAACAGATTAAATTGCTCTTGGGAGGCAATTGTGAAGATTTAGCCTATAGTTTCTGATCTGATCTGATCTGATCTGGGTTGGGTTTTATTTTTATTTACATGCTTTGGTATTTTGTCTTCCTTTTGCTTACAATGGAATTTGAAACCATTTTTGTGTGAAGACGTTATACTCAAAGTCTAGATTCAAAACACATTCCAATCTATTATAATTCTGAAAAGAGTTTATAAGAGATTGGACAGTGCTTTAGAAAAGGAGGAATAAATAAAATCGAAATAAAAAAAAAGTCCAAAACTGAAGGAGCCCGAGGACAAGATGGCAGTGCTTGACTCGGAGCAAAGATTTCAGAATGTAATTTCATTAACTACTCTGTGTTCCAATGAAAACACAAGCAGTAAAATAACCTTGAAAAGTCCCCGAGGGGATTTACTCCAGATGCTCGAGCGTGTTTTAAAGATGCAATAAGTGATGAGATTCATTCCACATTATAAATGTTAATTAGCACATCGTTAAATAAGAACCATTCAATCATATGTGGAAAGAGCATACACATGACAGCGCTTTCTGATATATGTCGCTACTTTGAGAAGCCTGGCTGAGGATCACATTCAAATTAAACATTTCACAGCACTGGAGGAAGGTGACGAAGTGAATAGATCACTACATATACCACGTTTGGCAATGGTAACATTACACACCTGCTTCAGAGAGAGGTTCAGCTCATAAATCTGACTGATAGAGCTGTTGTAGCTAATATACTTATGACAGAAAATCAGTTGAATTTTATATTATTGCAAATATATTATGTTGGTCTTATAGGTTGCCTGCATTATCACTGTTAACTTCTTATTGCTACATTAAGTCAAAACTTGTCAGAAAAAAAACTGCTCTACAATAAATAAATAAATACAAGTGTGTGTGTGTGTGTGTGTGTGTGTGTGTGTGTGTGTGTGTGTGTGTGTGTGTGTGTGTGTGTGTGTGTGTGTGTGTGTGGATGGATTTTCATTTTTCATATAGTTAAATACAAAATGAAAGTTAAAGCTTTATTTTGACAACCTTAGCAGTTATTTTCAAAACACTGGCATTTAATCTTTGTAGTTGTACACTTTGCTTGTAAATAAATAAATAAATAAAACCCAAAACAAAAAATAAAAATGACCTGTAATACAAAAAAACCTGTAAGTTGTCTACATCTACTACAATTTGGTAAGAAATGTATGCCATGCGTGGCTCACTGCTTTACTATTACTGCAAGGTTGAACATTTTAACATGAAGATGCCAGGTAGGACGCGTTCCTGGATCAACATTCCTGTCAAACCAAACACAAGCTCCACTCTTCACACAATGGAAATCCTAAACTCAAAAACATTAGAGAAACTCTGAGCATGTTGATCCAGGTAGATGTCCTGGTTGTGCTCGGCAAAAAATCAATCACTGTGCGTCTTTTAGCCATCTGTCTTCCAGGGAAATACTGTCGGAGTTTCTTGCTTCACCTGCCAAAGCTCCATCTGAATCAGGGATGAGTTGATTCCAATTACCCTTTTCTGGATGAATAATGTATAGAGATCTTACCATCGCAGCAAACTCTACAGAGGAGAAGAAGGGGCAGCCCTCCATTATCCTCCTCATAAATCTGTCACTTTGCCTTTCTGTCTTGCTATCTATCGCTGTCAATCTCTCCTCCATTTCTCTTTTTAGCTTGAGAAGAATAATGATTATTATTGTCTGTTTTGGAACTTTTCGTGTCTCTCTGCCTGCCTCCCTCCAGCCCTTTGGTCCTCCTTTCTCTCTCCCTCTCTATTCTCATGACAAAGGGATATTCCTTCATGTATTCTGTGAGTTTGTATGCCATTTTTGTTTCTGTGAAACTCATTCATGCATCAGACAGGTCACTGGCACGGCATCTGATGAAAAATCCCTAGAAAAGTGTAATATTTACTGAATGGTTTCGAGATTTGAGATAAAAACATTCCCTTTCATACATAACCAAATGCGTAATGGAAAGTCACTGAAGTTGAGCACCCATGAATGTTTTAGGAGAACCATCGGAGAGCTTACTCTGGAAAACTTCACACTGTCACAAAGGAGAAGAACTGTTATAAATCATTCATTCACCTCTCATATATGCCAAGCAAAAAAAAGCATTGGACAACAAGAACTTCAGCATTCAGTGGGAAGTACTTGTTGTCTTGTTAACCTGCTTCAGTTAAACATGGAGATAATCTTAGCAACTCATGCATGTCTGACTGCTAGACTTCAAAAGCAAAACTCCAAAAGTTATATCATCATCTAGAATAAGCAGACCAAAAGTTTCAGTTTTAAGAGTCACGTCTGGGATGTCATTCATCCTAAATAATAGTCCTGGCTACACTTTTAACAATTTATATAACTGTCATCACTGTTATTTGTGCTTTTACATCATGTTAAAACATCAACAATGCAGTGCATTGTGTCTTGATAACCTGTATAACTCTTGTATTGGTAAAAACTAAAATAGAAGTACAAACACAAACATAAGTTCTGTTCCCCTTCAGGAACTCGAGCTGCGTCCGAAAACGCTATGGGAACGCCCTTCAGCGTGACCGGCTCTGAATAACATGTGTAATCAGTCCCATGAATGGGCGAGACGTCATAGGCGGGTGACGTAGCGACCAGGAAGCTATAAAAGCACGTGAGTTGTAGCGAGCATCAGCTTTTTGTCATTCAGCGAAGCTCTGTGTGTGTGTCAGTCGCTATTTGTTTGTGAGTCTTATTTAGTGTTGTTTGTTCACTGATAAGCTCCATTATTTCAAACTTCAGTCAAGGAAGTTTTTTGGGCTAAAGCAGGCAGCGTTCAGGCTGTGTGTTTTCCCTGCCCTAGAGAGAAAAATATTTGGGGTAGGGACACACGCAGTGTGTTGTCTGCTTGAGAGTGAAGCACGCAGAATCAGCTCTCGGAAAAAGGGAGATGATGGCCCGCGATGCGACCGTCTGTTACTGCTTTGTTTCACTCTCAGAAGGCTCTCTTCGAGGAGGGAGTCTTCACTAGCATTTCTCGCGGTGCCGGTCCTGCTTTCGCCGAGGCGGAGGAGTGGCTGTGCTCGCGGGGGTTCGCTTTCGCGGCGCCCGCTCTCGGGGTTTCAGAAGCCCGTGTTGCGGTCCTTCCCCCCGCTTAAAGAGGGCGCGACACTCCGCCTGTCTTTCTCCGAGGAGATTGACACGGAGGGCGTCGATGAGCTCGCAGTTGCACAAACATCAGTTACACAAGCATATTATGCCTAATATTATAACGAGCAGCATTAATGAGGAGCGTTGCTCGCGTGGTCGGCTCTCGGCTGATTGTGTTTCTCCGCTCTTGCCGGGCACGCTCCGAGGAGTGTGTCCTTGCTTGTAAACCTGCGATTCCGGTCCTAAGAAAATCTAGAGCTCGTTTTCGAGGCTCGGAACCCCGCGCTAAAAAGAAAAAGCGGTTTCTTCCCCCTCGGACTGTGAACTCGTTGCTGCAGCTATTTATTTCCGAGGAGATTAATATTGTTTGTGTGACTAAGCGCTCTCGCGCGCTGCCGAGGCAACGCGTGTATTACATCATTTTCAGTTTTGATGTAATCTTACCACACCAGACCATGTTTACTCGTTTGGTTGTTTGGCTCCATTTAATAATGAGGAATTAAATGAGGCATTTGTCTGACTATGAGAAGTTAGATATAGAATTTTTGATTCTTGAAATGACTCTTACCCACACCAGACCATATACTCGTCTGGGTGTTTAGCTGCATTTAATTCTGAGGAATTAAATTCAGTATTTATCTGACTATGAGAAGTTAGATATGTCACTTTCGGTTTTCGATATGAATTGTATCACACCAGACCGTCTTTACTCGTCTGATTGTTTGATTGCATTTGATTCTGAGGAATATAATGACATTTATCTCACTTTGAGAAGTTAGATATACAGGAGCTCTCGAGATAAAATATTTGAGTAAGAACACGTTTACCTCTCTTCCTCCGAGGAGGTTGAGGCGGTCAGTAGGGGCTGCTGGGCGGGGCAGTCCCAACCTATCGTGTTCAAGCTCCTCATTCTAGGGGTGTCACTTCTCGTACTCCGTAGAGTCTAGAGTCAGAGTGGCGCTCCCAGGCCAAAGGCTTCTAGCGAAAAACGGTTCTGGGGAACGTCATTTTCATTGGATAGCCTTCGTCGTAACATCCTGATGCCTAAGGCCTAGGACTAAGAGCGGTGTACTCCGCATTACATGGTGTCTTCCTAGCAGATGACGCGGGTCTGAGGACCGTCATTTTTAATAGGAGACTTCAGCTATGAGAGTCCTGATGCTGTGGCTCAGGACCTCGGAGGGCAGGCCCCTCTGGGGAAGAGCGGTGTACACCGCATTACACGGTGCCCGTCTCTCCTCAGTGCCCTCAGGAGATCGATCTGCCAACCCTGCCGGTGTTCCAGGGCGCAGCGGTCTCCGGTGAGCGCTTCTCTCAGTTACTGCCCGGAAACGTATCGGTGCTTAGAGGCTCGTGACCTCCACGGAGGTCTCTTGAGCAGCTAGTTCAGCTGCCCCCTGCTGGTTTGCTGCATCAAGGCACTGAGCCAGCAGCTGTGATTACACCAGAGGTCAGTCTCGAGAGACTGGTTCCCTTAGTAGACTATTTAGCAGCGTGAAAACTACTGCCAAACATGTCTCAGTGGGTCCTGCACACTGTAGTGAGAGGCCAACAGAATCCAGTTCGGTTCTCCTCTGCCTCAATTCAATGGGGCTTTTTTCACCCTGGTGGGCCCCGAGCAGGCTCTGGTAATGGAACAGAAGTAGACACTCTCAGAGGACGGAGGCCATCGAGGTGGTCCCTCCTCACGTAGTGGTGTCCGGGTCCTACAGCCAGTACTTCACCGTTCCGAGGAAGGATGAAGGGTTGCGTCCTATTTTAGATCTGCGTCTTTGAACCGCTCAGTCAGGGGACTGAAGTTCAGCACGCTCTCACTCAAACAGGCTGTATCTCAGATCAAGTCTGAGGACTGGTGTCACGATCGATCTAGAAAGATGCATACTCCATCCTTCCCCATCATAGGAAGTTGGTTTTTGGGGGCAAAAGCCTACTAATACCGGTTCATCCTTTGGCCTTGCATTCTCACCCCACACTTTCACGACTCAAGCACATGGTGCGATGATTGGTTGATATTAGCTCAATCAGACTGGATGGCGGTTCGGCATCGAGATGTCGTTCTCGCTCACACGAAAGACCTGGGGTTAAGACTTAATGCCAAGAAAGGTGTGCTTCTCCAGTACAGAGAACCACTTATCTGGGCATGGTGTGGGATTCGACCACGGTGCAGGCACAGGTGTCTCCTGTTCGGATCGAGTCGATCTTCACCACCGTCGCGAGAGTTAGAGAAGGCCGGTCACTCACTGTCAAGCAGTTCTAGACTGCTGGGTCTGATGGCAGCTGTGTCCAACGTGATAACTCTTGGCCTGCTGTACATGAGACCCCTACAGTGGTGGCTCAAGACCAAGGCGTTCTCCCCGAGGGGAAACCCGCTTCGCATACTCAAGGTCACGCAGGGGTCCTACGTGCCTTAGACATGTGGAGGAAATCTTGGTTCTTGTCTAAGGGCCCGGTGCTTGGAGCTCCTTGTTGCCGCGTGATGCTAGCGACGGATGTGTCCCTCACCGGCTGGGGGTGCGGTCATGAGTGGCCACCCTGCCCACGGTTTATGGAGGCATATAAACTGCCTGGAGATGCTGGCCATACTTCAAGCATTAAAACACTTTCTCCCAGACCTAAGAAGTCACCATGTGTTGGTGCGCACCGACTCAAGCATTGGTGGTCTCTTATATCAACCACCAAGGGGTCTGTTCTCACGCCGTTTGTACAAACTAGCGTACCAGATCCTTGTGTGGTCCCAGGGCAAACTCCTCTTGCTGAGAGCAGTTCACATTTCTGGGCATCTGAATATGGGAGCAGACCTCCTGTTGATGCAGGGGCCGAGGCCCGGGGAATGAAGGTTTCACCCCGAGGTGGTGAAGCAGATATGGAGAATATTTGGTCAGGTGGATCTGTTTGCAACTCAGATGATATTGCACTGTCCCCTTTGGTTCTCTCTGACTCATCCGGCTCCACTGGGGCTAGATGCCATGGTGCAGACTTGGCCGAGGCTTTGTCTGTACGCTTATTCCCCGATTGCTCTGCTCCCAGGAGTTCTGCTGAGAGTATGCCGGGACGGGGTCCATCTTCTAATAGTAGCCCCATTCTGGCCGGGCCGAGTATGTTTCTTGGATCTGATTTCTTTCCTCGACGGCGCTCCATGGGAGATTCCCGTCAGGAGGGATCTCCTCTCATAGGCGGAGGGCACGAGATTCCATCCCCGCCCGGAGCTATGGAAATTATGGGTGTGGCCCCTGAGGGGGCACATCTCGTAGCTTCTGGTCTCTCAACCGAGGTTGCTGAGACCATCCTCCAATCCAGAACTCCGTCCACGAGGAAACTGTACTCCTTGAGGTGGAAACCTTTCACCTCCTAGTGCGAAGACTGCCAGCTCGACCCAGTTAATTGCCCAGTTGGTACAGTTCTGGAGTTCCTGCAGGCCCTTCTCTTTGCAGGGTTGACCCACTCCACCCTGAAGGTCTACGTGGCGGCCATTGTGGCCTACCGCGCCCCTCTTGGTGGCCATTCAGTGGGCAGACACCCTCTGGTTACATGTTTCCTCTGCGGTGCGCTGAGGCTGAGGCCTCCGGCCAGAAGAAGCTTATGCTAAGCGGTTGATCAGGATGCTATCCTAAAACCTTGAGTCCTCTGATCTCCCCTCACCATTGGGAGTCAAGGCTCACTCGACCCGAAGTATGGTGGCCTCCAAGGCCTTCTTGTCAGGTGTGTCTATGCAGGACATCTGCAACGCAGTTGGATGGTCCACGCCCCTCACGTTTGTCAGATTTTATGGTCTAGACCTGCGAGCCACTCCAGGCTCTTCTGTTCTCTCGCCTTAGCTGTGCTCCTCCTATACACACTAGGCAGGGATTTGCAAGTCTGGCGGCGTGGGCATTCTCGTTCCCATAGTGTTTTTCAGACGCAGCTCGAGTTCCTGAAGGGGAACGTCCCAGGTTACGTATGTAACCATGGTTCCCCGAAGGGAACGAGATGCTGCGTCTCAAGGCCATACTTCCGGCATCCCTGCCAGAGCTTGCTTCATTCCTAGTAGCTGATGCTCATTCCAGCTCACATGCTTTTATAGCTTCCTGGTCGCTACGTCACCCGCCTATGACGTCTCGCCCATTCATGGGACTGATAACACATGTTATTCAGAGCCGGTCATGCTGAAGGGCGTTCCCATAGCGTTTTCGGATGCAGCGTCTCGTTCCCGTCAGGGAACCATGGTTACATACATAACCTGGGACGTTTTCTTTTAGCTACCATCTGACAAGGTAATTAAAAGAAAAATGTAAACAGCTTACGAAAACCAAACAAACCACTTTTGGAATTATTATATCTGATATAATACCATAACTGAAATTACTGCAACAATCTCAGTGAAACTAAATCAGCCAAGATGGAGCAGTGACATTTTAGTGTTATTTATATAATATAATACAGTCGTATTTATTCATTTTTGAATTAGTTTTTATTTTTATATTTTTCAGTTTTCAGTAGTTGCCAGCCACCGCCAGCATTTTTGATCATTTTAACAAAACTTGCATGGTCCCCAGAATATTTCGTTGTATGAAAATGCAGAACACAGTATTTCAACAAAGCCTCTGCTTTAAAAAGTTTTTAATTTATAGATTAATTTTATTTTAACATTTTATTCTAGCTTCATTTTTTTTTTTTTTTATCAACGCTTGAATGTAGATAAGTTTCTTTCTAAAAAAAAATGTAATAATAAAAAATTTAATTTTTGTCAAAAGCTACATCCAGATTGGCTCAAAACATAGATGGAGCAGATCGCTTATAAGCACCCCCAAGGCTTGCACAGAAAAAAAATAGAAAGCCAGAAAATTCTGTCAATGGTGGGGAAAGAGTTAAAAATGTTCTATTTACCCCTTTTTTCCACATTCTATACATTTTAAAGCTCAGACGATCACTTGGTTATCTTAGCAACATAAGTTGAGCCTCCTGTGCGCTACACCAGAAGGTTTTTTTTTTTTTTTTTTTTTTTTTTTTTTTTTTTAAACCCAACTGAGATATTGACATTGCCATGATCGCTCTGCTTTTCCACAAACACACACAACTATTCACATATGCATTAACAGGAATAATTCTCTGGGTTTATCAGGCAGGTTGATCTGTAGCTGTCAAAAAGTGGTGGCTAGCGCTCGTTTAAAGTGGATTACCCAGGTGAGGAACTGATTGGCTGAGGGATTTAAGGATGTTTGTGCACTTCGTTTGTGTTTATTTTCTCTGGTTTAATCTACTCAGGGTCAGAGTAATTCCTTTTGCAAGGTCTCCAAACGCTGTAATCTCCTCAAGATACTGTATACCACCAATGCAAGGTCAAAACTACAAGACCCTGTGGACGGGATGCATAAAAATGAGAAAATCCACAGACTTACAGCATACATCATGCTTTTATTGGTAAAAAGTTATTGGATGAAAGACAAGACACCCGAAGTCCACTTATAATGTCAGTCAAGGTTTCATTTTCCACGTGCTCTATGACCCTAAAACAGGCTGTTTTTCTGTTGTATCTTTAAGATTTCTCATGTTGTAACATTCAAGCAATTAATTCATTAAAATTTTATCTTAATTATTTTATCTTCCTTTATATTTACTTCATGTTCATACCTTATTTTGATCATAGTCTGTAATTTGAAAGTACAACCAATCTGTTCTTTGCAGATCTTTGGATGCAAAACGAAGACAAAATTATAGACTAGAAGACAGATCAGTGTAAACTCGGCAGATCAACCGTTTTCAACTTTGATAATAATAAGAAATGTATCTTCTTTTAAACTGTAAAAGTATTTCACAATATTACTGTTTTTGCTGTATTTTTTAATCAAATAAATGCAGCATTAGTGAGCAGAAGAAATTTATACACATATCTCAGAATGAACAGTTCTGCTCAAGGATATCATGTATATTGTTACTAAGTCTCTTTAAGAATTGATGCCACTAACCTGCTTGTACATTTATTAAAAAAAAAAAAAAAATCCCCTTTAAATACCTTCAAAATCGAATTACTTTTCATCATGCTATAAGTTTAGCAAAATGATTTTCTTAAATAACTGTTGTTTTATAGCTATATAGCTAAAGTAGCTCCTCAAAACTGATGCAAATAAAACTACGACTTGGATAGAAGTAGCCCAAAATAAAAAACTAAGTGGCGTGCTATGCATTTAAGGCAACAACTCTCAAATGTACTTTGAAACATCCTCCATTCTTCACAATTATCAAAGACCTGCCTTAAAGATAAGAAATGATGACCTGCCATCTGTTACCATCACAGTGAGTATATAACATAACACACTGCTCAGAGCAAGCATGTATTGATCCAACAACACAGTCTCTGAGAAACTGGGGATTACGACTCGTGTTTGGTATTGGACAAGCAGTGATTGATTTTCATTCCCCTTCTCATAACACTCAAGAAAGAAAATATGATATGTCTTTGTGTTTTTGTCTTCTGCAGTATCGCAGTGGTCACTGCTGAATTTCATCTGTCACTGATCAGCCAATTTTGCTTTCACAGTGCAAATGTCCACTGAAGCATGAGTTTCTCCTCACACTCAAAGGTGTTGAACTCAAAGTACGCTGTACCTGTGACTGCATGTTAAGTCTATATTAAAGGATTAGTTCACTCCAGAATTCAAATTTCCAGATAATTTAATCACCCCCATGTAATCCAAGATGTTCATGTATTTCTGTCTTCAGTGGCAAAGAAATTAAGCTTTTGAGAAAAACATTCCAGGATTATTCTTCATATAGTGGACTTCAGTGGGGATCAATGGGTTGAAGGTCCAAACTGCAGTTTCAATGCAGCTCTAACAGCACATTCAAACAGCCTAAAGCTCATTAAATGAAATGATACAATATTACTTGTCAGAATTGTTTGTGATCAGTATTAATATATTGATTTAAAGAGGTGGCAAAAGCACACAGTGTTATTAACACTGAACCGTTTGAGGCTTTCATCAAATTATGCCGAAAAAAAGTTCATCACTCAAAGCTTTTTAACACAATGTGCATTAGCGACATCTGGTGGTCAGACTTGTTTTCTCTACCATATCTAACTAATTAAAATAGAGAAGAGGATATAAGATTTGCAAAATCATGTGAACATACAAATCTTTGGACGTCCGTGACACACAAGAGTGGAATCTTGTATTTCCAATACTGCATGACGTTCGAAGCTTCAAATGTCATCAGTCACGTGATGTTGTCATTTCGATACAAGCATTGGCACAGTGTGTGATACATTAGTGCGTTGAAAACTGCATCTGAGCCGCTGTATCAACCGTTCCATAACTATTTGCTGCCTGGCCTGACCTTTGCCTGTTTTGGATTACTCTTTTGCCTTGCCCTTGCTTTTAATAAAGCTTGCTTAGATCTTATTTGTCATGCCCAGTCCATTATGTAAACAGTAGGCTATGTGTAAAACGGAGACATTTCTTTTTTGTAGTCCACTGTGAGAAGCAGCATTTGAGTACATATGACAGAAAAGAGTCCTCCAAAACAGTATATAAACATTTAGTCAAAATTAATTGATTCCCTAAATCAGGTGTCTTAGACTGGAATCTCAGATTGATCTGGATGTGTTTAATTTTTCAGAGTAGAAAAAAACTGGACAAATCTGTAACAAAAGCTTATTTTTTATGAGGCAATATTCATTATGACACTCAAAAACAATGGTAATTTGGTACCATGTCAGGGCTAAAATGAAAAACAAGTAATAGTATTTCAGTCCTGATTGGATCTTCAGTTGTCCTCCAAGATGCATTTGAGACAGACAGCAATATGCGTCTTTTCTACACGTCACTTCATATGAAGACTCAAATGACTTTAGAAGGTAATTTGAGATGCATACAAGATGCAGCTCAGCCAAACAATGCTTTATTACTTCATTACTGACTGGAATAATTACTTGAGAACTTGAAGCAATTAAAGTTCACTTACTGACAAATACTTGAAGGCTACATTCATTTTTATTTTTATTTATATTCATATGCAATTTTACAAGGACTGCGTTCAATACAATGTTACATTTAAATGTTATATCGGAAATGGCATTGGGAATTGTGACAACCCTTCACTACCAAACATGACAAACAACCTGGGAGGGTGCAAACCACCTGATGCATTTCACACCATTGTTGAAACAGATGAATCACTACCGCACATTTGATGGTCTTTGTGGTGCAAACAGCATACCTCATTTCATTATTTATTAATTAAATAAATGTAATTATCTGTAGAGCTGGAAAACAATTGCCAGTTTAAATTCTTAATCATTAGATTTGTTTGTTACAAACAACTACGTTTTCATTATGAGACAGAGATATTGTATTCCAGAGAAGCCTTAATGAAGGTTACTTTCAAGTGTAGGAAAAAAAAGAGTCGTGCAAATTGTGTTCCCACAGAACTGCAGAAGAGTTAATGGACTCAGATATTACATTACTCTGCAATTAATTTATTTAGAATTTCACTTTGATCAAAATATACACACTACATATACACACTTTCTATTTATGAATCATTGTTGAAAGCTCAGATATAGTTTGGAAAATAAAAATAAAATCAATACAAAGAGAAAAAATGTATGAATACCATACAGTCACACTATGTGCATTGTTTGGTAATGGATGGGAAACTACGTCTATTGAGCTTTTTGGGAAAAAAAATATATTTACAGCAATTCTGATGATTGAAGACTGCAACCATAGTGGAGTGAGTTAATAAAGAGCATGTCCTAAAGTAAACAGTCAATTCTAGTAATTTCTCTGATGCACGTACAGCCATTTGTATACAGAAATGGAATGGGAAAAGAGATACATCACTGTCAACCCTCAGTTACAAGAATAAAAGCCGCATGCTTGACACTGACCAGTCAATCACAGATGATCAAAAAACCAAGTTAGTGTTTGCAAAGCAGCACTGTATTTAACGTTAACTTTAAGTTTAAAGTTAGAATCATTATATATGATAGAATGTGTATAAATAAAATAAAAATATTCAATTAGAAAGAAAGAAATATAAGACAAAACACTAGTGTTGAATATTACAGTATGCAGGGCCCTTAGATAACAAGACACATGCTTGGAGTCATGACTTTCCTAAACGCTCTTTTACTGCCACACAAGAAGTGTTATTTCACTTAGCAATGCAAATCTAAATACAACATATCTTTTCTGCATCAACAAATGCATCACCAGACAAAATCAAAAAACTCAAAAGCTACGCTTGCACAGTGAGTATTTGGGATTGACATCTCCACACACTCCATGAGACCTACCTGTACAGTCGTGGCCAAAAGTTTTGAGAATTACATAAATATTAGTTTTCAAAAAGTTTGCTGCTAAACTGCTTTTAGATCTTTGTTTCAGTTGTTTCTGTGATGTACTGAAATATAATTACAAGCACTTCATACGTTTCAAGGGCTTTTATCGACAATTACATGACATTTATGCAAAGAGTCAGTATTTGCAGTGTTGGCCCTTCTTTTTCAGGACCTCTGCAATTCGACTGGGCATGCTCTCAATCAACTTCTGGGCCAAATCCTGACTGATAGCAACCCATTCTTTCATAATAACATCTTGGAGTTTGTCAGAATTAGTGGGTTTTTGTTTGTCCACCCACCTCTTGAGGATTGACCACAAGTTCTCAATGGGATTAAGATCTGGGGAGTTTCCAGGCCATTGACCCAAAATTTCAACATTCTGGTCCCCGAGCCACTTAGTTATCACTTTTGCCTTATGACACGGTGCTCCATCGTGCTGGAAAATGCATTGTTCTTCACCAAACTGTTGTTGGATTGTTGGAATAAGTTGCTGTTGGAGGGTGTTTTGGTACCATTCTTTATTCATGGCTGTGTTTTTGGGCAGAATTGTGAGTGAGCCCACTCCCTTGGATGAGAAGCAACCCCACACATGAATGGTGTCAGGATGCTTTATTGTTGGCATGACACAGGACTGATGGTAGCGCTCACCTTTTCTTCTCCGGACAAGCCTTTTTCCAGATGCCCCAAACAATCGGAAAGGGGCTTCATCGGAGAATATGACTTTGCCCCAGTCCTCAGCAGTCCATTCACTATACTTTCTGCAGAAGATCAATCTGTCCCTGATGTTTTTTTGAAGAGAAGTGGCTTCTTTGCTGCTCTTCTTGACACCAGGCCATCTTCCAAAAGTCTTGGCCTCACTGTGCGTGAAGATGCGCTCACACCTGCCTGCTGCCATTCCTGAGCAAGCTCTGCACTGGTGGCACTCCGATCCCGCAGCTGAATCCTCTTTAGGAGACGATCCTGGCGCTTGCTGGACTTTCTTGGACGCCCTGAAGCCTTCTTTACAAGAATTGAACCTCTTTCCTTGAAGTTCTTGATGAAGCTATAAATTGTTGATTTAGGTGCAATCTTAGTAGCCACAATATCCTTGCCTGTGAAGCCATTTTTATGCAACCCAATGATGGCTGCACGCGTTTCTTTGCAGGTCACCATGGTTAACAATGATTTCAAGCATCACCCTCCTTTTAACATGTCAAGTATGCCATTCTAACCCAATCAGCCTGACATAATGATCTCCAGCCTTGTGCTCGTCAACATTCTCACCTGAGTTTACAAGATGATTACTGAAATGATCTCAGCAGGTCCTTTAATGACAGCAATCAAATGCAGTGGAAAGGTTTTTTTTTGGGATTAAGTTAATTTTTCATGGCAAAGAAGGACTATGCAATTCATCTGATCACTCTTCATAACATTCTGGAGTATATGCAAATTGCTATTATAAAAATTAAGCAGCAACTTTTCCAATTTCCAATATTTATGTAATTCTCAAAACTTTTGGCCACGACTGTACACTAACACTTCTGTTCAACATAAAACGAAATCATGCACATATACATATCCAGCACAAAAACACAGCAAATAGTTCAGATAAAACATTAACTCACCCTGGGTTTTGCTTGATTTGGTTTTTTTTTTTTATTTTTTTTTATTTTTTTTATGCTAACTCATGAATACCTCTCATGCTAATCAAATGATCAGTGCAGGTGTAATATTAATTCAATCCTCCTTGTGATTCCATTGGCAGATAGAACATTTTAGGTGTTCTATTCAGTGCCCGATTAAAAGATATATATATTTCTCATCAGCAATGTTTGATTGGTTTGGCTAGTTAGCATGGTAAGTTTGCCCCTAGTGATTGATATTTTAACTACCCTTTTTGCTGTATGACAACCATTTCAAAGAATAATCTTTTTTGGGGCTCTTTAAAATGTGTGACAAGAGCTCTGTCTGTTGTTTTTGGCGTCATAACACAGGTAACACACTAGTGAATGTTCTACCACTGATTTGTTCTTGTGCTGCCATCATCTAATCAGTGTTGTCGTGAGGCCTTTTTTCTGTTTCCAGAGTGATCAGTCATATGACATTCACAGCTCAAGTGATTGGTTGAACAAATGTGTTCCCAGAACTGAATGCTCTGAGCAAAGATGGCAGCAATCAGCCCGTGTGCTTCTAAGGAATCCTGTGCCAGTCAAGTAATTGCCAGAGATTAATGCAAATGCTAATGGATAGCTTTCTCCAGGTATATTAAACATTTTTGGCTGAATTTGAGGCATACATCTAACATACAATCCAATTAACCGACTAAGCTTATATATTTTATCAAGGAACATATCAAAATATTGACTGTTTTGTTGTATGATAAAATGATATTGATGTTTATTTGAATGTTTCAAGGTTGCACTTTATGAGGTACCAATAAAGAATGATGCCTTATATTCAATGGAAATCCTCAAATCTACAGTATATAAGCATATTGTCCTCAAACTGTTTAATTGTGACTGTACTGTTAAATTTCACTTTTGTCTAGCTTCAGATCAATCAGATCACTGGTTTCTGAGTCTGGTCAGGCTGGTCTGGTTTTACAGGCATTTTTAGCTTTTGTCAGATGGTGGGAAGTCCCACAAATGTTGGATTAAGATGTTTTTAAGGATGTGGACTTTTTGGAAATTAAAATGTCTAAACCCATCATGTGTGGCATGTTGTCAAATACCACAGACAATAATTTTAACTCGTGTAAAAACGGATGTGTTTTGCAGTATAATGGAATCCTAGAGGGAAGCACCACTAATGAAAGTCCACGATTTTAAAATCATAGCCATGACTCTGAAGTGATAGAACTTTGTGCAAAGTTATCGTCTAAAGTATTCATTTTTCCAACTTCTATCATGATCATGTGGATGGTATCCATGCAATGATACCAGTAAGAGAAGACATAACTATCAATAAAAGACCGTTTACATTGAGTAGAGTTCCACAAACTTGAAGGACATGTTTAAATGACGCATAGATGTTAAGTCAGAAAATCAGAAAGACAGTTTTATAGCTTAAAGTATGTCTCATTATGCCAAACACTGAATTAATCAAATAAATATAGAAAGCTGCAGTGTTAGTGTATGGTTTATATACATATAATGTTACAACAGTTTCAGATCAAACTGAAATGCGGATGTTTACCTCACTCTTCCGTTTGCATTTTTTGACTTATTAAAACCATCCACCACACTAGCTGCAATGCACTTTCCATCAATGCGGCCTGAAAAAAAATTAAGGGTTTTATCTTTTTTTCCTTCTTTAACAAATGGTCAGATGCACTTGTGATGCATTTAAATAATCTACGATCCTAATCCTGATCCTAAAGTAGTTAGCTAACTTTGTGATCTGGGATTTTTTACATCTATCTACTTTTCATATCAGGTTATTTTGAAACTTCGTCTAACATATCACAATGAAAACCATGGGATTTGTCTCTCTAATGCTTAAAAATTTATGGTACACCAAATAGCCGCAACCAAATCAGCACCACTGGGCCACACACTCTCACACAAACATACTCATGCACAGCTGCGAAGTTTAGAGCTGTAATGTCTTTCCACTGTCAAAACATCTGCTTTCGAACCATCTTCAGGCTTTCCCTCAGATAACTGACTGTTCCGTGTGCTGGTTGCCCCAAGGCACTGTACAAAGTACACAAAGGCAGGCTGCCGAAACGGTGGTGCATTTCAAACAGTTGATGGTCCCCACTGACTTCCATAGTTTAGAGAAAGAAAAAAAAATACTAAGGGAGTCAATGGCTACCAGCAACTGTTTCACACATTCTTACAAATATCTACTTTTGTGTTCAGAAGAAAAAAATAAATAAAAATAAAAATAAAGAAATGCATATAGGTTTGGAACAAATTCAGAGTGAGTAAATGACAGATATTTCAGTTTTGGGTGAAGTAAATTTGGCAAGTGATGCTGAATTTCATATCAGCGTCTTATTCTAACGTGAGCCTCTTATTTTAACATATTCAGTTCAAGTTTGGGTCACACCACTTTAGCATATTTATTAATAATATAATAAGCTTTCACTTTTCATTTGGTGATATAGTATGGCATCTTTAGTATGGCTTGAAATGCAAGTTGACAGAAGTTCGCTTCACTGACGCCAATGGCACTTACAGTTAAAAAGTCTTCAGAGTTTCAATATAAAGTCTTTGTAGTCTTTCACTTACTTTTAAATTTAAGTGCTGGTGCAGGTTATAGGATCTGTCCTGATTTTTATTCCCTGGGGTTTAGAGTCATGTAGGATGAAAACAACTTCAAGGTCAACTTGTGAGAATCGTCTTTGTAATTTTCTCTAAAAAGAGCATTATGCAAATTAAATTCCTCATTCTTTAAATTCAGCTTTGCCATCTGCTTCGTAATTTTCTCAAACATTATATCTGATGCGAGACAGCTGGAGTAGCTTATTATAGGGACGTTACCATTACATTTTCACCATTTTCTGTGTACGGGCAATGCTGTTGATCCTCGCAGGTCTTTTAAAAATGTAAATGCACAATAATTGCTGATTTTGGAATATGTCTGGTAAAAAGCATATGCTTTCTCAATGCATTATCTCCTTTTAAATAGTTTCGCACTCACGTTATGTCTGCTCTGATTACTTGTTCTACTTTTAGGGATGTTGTAGATACTTTATTTTTACTGCATTGATGGTATTTAATGCTTTAATGGATTCCCTCTGTCAATTGCAGTGTTTCTGATATTTCCATGCAAATATGCAAATGCAATCCAGTCTGTTTTTCCCTGTCATATTTCAGTACGAAAAGTTACTTTCCAAAGTTCATCAAAAGTTTGTAGTTAATTAATTTCATATTGTTTTTTTGTTTGTTTGTTTTTTTCTTGAGAAATAAACTTGCATGTTTTTGGTAATTTTGTCTTGTTTGTGTCACATCACATAAATGATAGACTGTTCAAAATAAAGATGCATTTTACCTTTTTTAAAACTCTCTGAAATGTATGGAAGAATAAATGCTAAGATATTGCAAAATGTAATATCAAAAGTCAAGACATTTTTCTCAGTCTAGACATTTTCTCAACTGGTAGGTTAGACTTTTAAAAAAAAGTGCATTCTGGATGTGTATTATAAAAATGTAGAAATTGTGTAGAAGCCAGCC
This sequence comes from Cyprinus carpio, assembly GCF_018340385.1. Taxonomy (NCBI): domain Eukaryota; kingdom Metazoa; phylum Chordata; class Actinopteri; order Cypriniformes; family Cyprinidae; genus Cyprinus; species Cyprinus carpio. The sequence continues at coordinate 26,769,424 of NC_056589.1, forward strand.
AATCAGACGGAAGCTTGTAAAGGCATGCATGAAATTTTCTGTGTATAGGCCTATTAGAGTTTTATAGTACAGTAGTATGCAATTCTGAATATAGACATTGATAGAAGAGAGACGTAGGGAAATAATGGAGAAAGGTGGATTAGGATGGGACAAAATCTCCCACATAATCACCATGTTTCAAAGTGTCTAGATTGGATTTTAACATGCATTTTGGTGGTCCATGTTCAAAATGATAGCAAATGGAGAATGTTCAGAAGTTAGAACAAGAATAGAACATATCTGAATATGGAAAGTGCTTCATCTGAAGCTTTATGAGCTCTCCTGTCATACCAATTTTCAAACATCAAAGTGATGTGCTGTTTTCACAAAAAAACAAAGAAGAGTAATGAAGGTCAAAGAGAACATTATTTAGTATCTTTTCATACCTCATTACTTCTGCTTCAGAGGTGAGTCTGCTCCGCTGTGGCTCTGATAATGAGTGAGATTTTAATTGCCCACTGATCCTGAGAATCTGCTGTGACATAGAGAATAACTGGAGATATGATTTCTGAATTATTACAGTTGGATGAGAAATGTTTGTTTGGTTACTTGGAAAAAGTAATAGTAGTGCGTGGATATTCAGGACACTTTGTAAAGAAAATTACAAATAGCACAAATTATAAATACAAACCAGAGGTGGTTCCTTAATATTAGGCATCATGTTTTTCCACTTTATCCAATAATGAATACATAAATAAAATTAGTTGCCCACAGTATGTACTTAGAAAGTTTAGCTTTGTTTGTAATAGCATGAGCAACTACTCTTTATATGCATACTGTGTACAGCATTATGTCAAGTTTCTGTACGATTAGAATCCCTATGATCTATTACATTTGCCAAAAAAAACACATTACTTGGAGTAGAGTATCCCAGAATGCAATGCTCAACTTGGCCATCCCTTGATTCTAGTGTAATTAATGAACTGGAAACTATATATAGTACATATTTGGTTTATTATTTAATTAGACCTCCAAAACAGGTCTAAGGCCAGATTGGTCTAAAAATTAACAAAATAAAAATGGTAATACAGGAATTACAGTGAATAAGGATTTAAAAGGAATTTAAGGGAACCAAAAAAAGGGAATTAAAGAAAACCTAGTATTTGAGGTAATCCATTAGAAATGTTTGCAAATATATTTTGATTTTAAAATGCGCCTTACTAACTTTTTCTGTCTCGTCACTTTTAATTTCTATAATTAAAAACGATCAAATTTGACAACAAAAGTATAGTAGTTTGCGTCACTGGATATTACTGTCAGTAATTTAACATTTCTATAGTTAAAAAAGTTGTCATATATTCTATGTTTAGCCACTTAAATCTTACCACACACACTTTCAACTGTCAAAACTGAAGTGTAGTGCTCAAACTTCTTAGAAAAGTAAAGCCTGCCTTGATTTGATTGGTCATCTCGTTCACATTGACATTGATGAGCACGGTTAGACAGCTGAAGTAGACTGTCCTAGACCTTCATAACTTTTTGTCATCAGCAGAGCGGTGCATAATTGAGTGCAGCAGTGCAGCATTAATAATTTCAAATATTGCCGGCGACAGTGTGGCCATATCTGATTATCTGGCTCTGTGCAGTAAGCATTATGTTAGTGTGATATTCTAAGCACAAAAAACAGCTGACTACTGAGTGTCATAGAGTTATACTCACGCTTTAGGAATGATAAAGGCCACATACATGGAACTAGTGCAATGAAGAAATTTGCTGGTGCAGCATCATTTTCCCAGGTGGAGAGTGCATGAAACTGCTGTTTTCTAAATTCTGTTGGTCTCTCGCTCTCTCCCCCAATGGCTCCATTCATCCTCACTCCAGCAGAGAAGTGCAGACTTAGCAGGACACAACATTTGAAAGTTCTCTCCTTAATAAACAGTGAGCAGATACACAGTTTCCCCATTGTAACAGAAATGGGCAGTTCTCCACTCTGAGAGGAACAATACTCTTTGTATCCCAGACTAGAGCATCAGCTGAAAGCACCATCATGTCAGTCTCAAAATAAAGTTGCAGTGATTTCTTCTGCGTACTAATGAGACAATTGCCTCCATGTTTTCTCTCAGTGTAATGACATAGAAACTTCATGAATTGATTTGTCTTTTCTCTTCTGAGAGTTTAATCTCATTCTGTACACAAAAAGTTCAGTCATGTATGGGAGTGACGTGGATCTTACAACCAGCACCACTGGGCCACATATTTTGATAGAGTATTTTTGATGAAAATCTGTGTGGTTTAATATCTAACATGGAAATTGATATCGAAGTATAAACCTTGTTAATGAAAGAATATAAATGCATGCTCAAAGCAAAGGTTGAAGTCAGTCAGTGTATTTAAAAAACTCAATTTAGAGAGAGAAAGATATATTGACACTGAGAGGAAAGTTGGGGAAAGTAAAATGAATCTACAGGAAGTTCTCAGCATTATATCGCTGTGACTGTGGTCACTGTCTGTTGTGAATACAAATGTTAACAGCTGGAAAGCTCAGGGGAAGACAACTCCACCGAGCTTTGCTTCAAAGTCACATCAAACTAAGCTCAGAGCCACTCAGTGTGTGTGTGTGTGTGTGTGTGTGTGTGTGGGTAAAGAAAGAAAGGTCAGCATGAAATGAAAATTTACTCTATCTAACTATGTATCTATCCATTGTTCTATCATTCTATCTATCTATCATTCTATCATTCTATCTATTGTTCTATCTATCGTTCTATCATTCATCTTATCTATCCATCCAGCCAGCCAGCTGTCTGTAAGGTCTTTAAACATTCAAACTTCAAAGGCTTTTTAAACTGTCAAACATGTTTATCAAGCCATTATTCAAAGTTTGTCTTTGATTTTTCTAGTTAAAATTTACAGTTATGATTTTTTTTTGCATTTCAATTCATTTTCAATAATTTCGAGTGAGATCAACACCTGGTATTTCAGTCTTATATTTTGACTGTTTTCCAAGAACTTTAGCCCTAAATGTTTTCTTTTTTTATTTCCTCCATTCTTCTCATCTCCGTGGCCCTTTGATGAGAGGTCAGTGGTGAGGTGTTCGTAGAGATGTGCATAAGAGCTCCGGTGCCGAACGTAATGGGCTGTTAATGGATAGAGAGACGCACCTTCAGAAGTCCAATCAGAAGAGCGGTCTGGCACTGCGCTTCAAAAGGAACCCCTCGTATGTTGTTTTCTGTTTCATCTTTAATGAAGCAAAACTGGAATCCCTCATCGCCGTTGCCTCTTTAAAGCCGGTGCTGTTGTGATACCTTCGTGCACCCAGAGGTCACCGTGGCTTTATAATGAGAGAGCGTCTGCGATTACAAGCCAGAATCTCTCTTGATTAGACAATACACTCTGACTAACTTCTGAAGGTTTTATAAAATTGGTCAACAGGGGTCAGTGGCGGTACTGCAGGAGGTCTGCTGATTTTTGTCTGATCTTTTTTTCTTTTTTGTGAACAAAAAATGGAAATATTTCAATCAAAGCTAAAGTTAAGGAGTTAAAGTTTAGCCAAGTTTCCCACATTACAATATAGTGCTCAAATATGTGACACTGTGAATTCTATACACATTTATAATAAATATTTTAATGGCTTGTCTCTCAAAAAAAAAAAAAAAAGTTTTTTTAATGTCTAATATCTTATTTTTATTTTGGAGCACTAAAACGGAACATGATCATTTTGAATGCTTCCTCTGTTTGTTTTTTAAGCTTTTGGCTTTTCTACCACCGTTACTGAGAGTAAGAAAGTCATGGGACGACATGAACAGGAACCATGCCATGGAATACACACATGTTGCTTTTGGCTTATCCATGTACATCAACAGGTCAGCCATCTTGAAAAGCTCAACATTACAGATTAGACTCATCAAAAATAATCACTAGTCAACTTACAATCATTGCTCAGACACAACCACCCCAACAATCCAGCAAGCCACTGAACCAAGACAAACTGGGAGTTTTTAAAATAGGCCTGGAAAAGTCATGTTAATAAAAAAAAGGTCTAAATCTAGTGAATGTTTTTTAATATAGTTAAAAGTTGATATAACTCTTTGTTATTTTAGTATTATAGATGTACTATTATAGTATTTAGTAATATTTTAAATTATCTTTTTCAATTATTTTACTATTTATATTAATTTATTATTTTAATGTATTTTATTTAGTTTTCATTATAGTTTTAGTCAAACATAACTGACTCTAATATATATTCAATGAATAAATCATTGTTTTAACTGAAAAAAAATGGTGTAGGAACAATTTTCACTCAGAAATTGTTAGCAAATTTCACAAACGAAAAACAGCAAATAACACATTAAATTAAATATGACATTTTTTAGTTGAAAGACAGAAATATTATACTCATCAATTTTATTTTTGAAAAATATTTTTATTACAGTGTACAGTGTAAAACTTGCTGTCACACCATATGATGTCAGATTTGTGAGTGAATGGCTCTTAGTTGGTTCCTTTCAATGGGTCAACTGATTCACAAACTGGCCTCAATGATTCTTTAGCAAATCATTCTGTTTGAATGATTTTTTTAATCATTCAAATTCACTTAAAAAAAAAAGAACTCATCATTGATTTGTATCAATCACAAGCTACAATTACTATATCAATTCACTTGCATTTGCACAGCCATGCTATTCACCAGCAAAACTTAGTTAGTGAAGCTGGTTGACTAAGGATGTCTTTGCTGGTTTAATATTCTTAAAAGCCTGATGAGGACACCAGCATCTAAAACTCAACATACCAGTCACGTCCTTTCAGGAGGGTAACAGCCGGTCTCATCGAGATAAAAAACACTCAGCTCTATCAGTAATGAAGTACTGAGAAGATATTCACTTTTTTCAGTTGTTTAAAATTCTTGCCTCCAGGCATTAGGATACTTTAAATGATGTAAAACACTCAGGTGGTAGATGTTTGCTTGTCCTTGGCAAAACAGTCATTGACTGCAGTTACCTCTCCATGGTGCAATTTTGAACTGCGAACGTGGCTCTGACAACAAACAGACGACTCAACTATTTTGTGACAAGAGTCTCTCTGAAATATATTCTTGTCTTCTTGATGGCTGTCACGTGTTGTCCTTGTTCCTGCCAAACGTACATCTCAAGACTGTCGCTCTCTCTCTGTCTGTCTCACTCTCTGTCCCGTTTTAACTCGACAGTGTTCGACGGCTGCCGAATCAAGGCTCTATGGGATTGTTGTAGGACTTTTTAGAAGTCATACGAGATTGTAGCATCTCATGAGGCCTACCAACATCAACACTCAGCCCTCAGGTTCTTCATTCAAAGTCACATCAGTATCTCTGTGGGACCTGGTGGGTGGAAAAAAGAAAAGAAATACAAAGGGAAAAAAATTTTTTTTTCTTACTCTATGCAGAATGACAAACAAAAAAAGATCAAACAGTCTGGAATATCTGAGGGTTTGGAACCAGACAGACATGTAGAGAAGCAACAATGAGCTGGACTACACATATCCGGACGCCTTCATGATGTTTATTAGAACAGAAAATGACCTGTGTGTAAAGTTTTACTCACTTTGCTGACTTCAAGTTACTTTGTTTCCCTTTCAAATGGTCTTTCCCGTTGTGTCGCTGACACTTTTGGGAAACTCCTGTTTACTCTTGTTACTGAAGCCTGATTTGTTCACGTTCATGTGTTCATGTTCTCTGTTGGTGTTTTTGTAGGTGAAAAGGGGAGTGGCAGTTCAATTTGTAAGCAAGAAGCCGAGAAGAAGAAAGAAGTTCAGCCTGCTCACTGCCAGCAGAGGAAGAAGCCAGAAGCCTCCCCCTGCAGCTATCTGGCACACTAAAGAGCAAATTTCTGAGCAAATTTCCAGTGATGTTGTTGCAAATGTTGTTCCGTGAGTGTGGCTTGTGCAGGGAACCCCTGCACGATGCAGATGGGCACAGTGAGTGTGTCATCTGTCTGGGCAGGATGAGTCTCACCCCTCTCTGATAACAAATCGCCGCCTTTATTGAGGGCGGTCCTCCCCGCTCTGCTCTCCATCTTCCCCTCTCTTCTAAGAGGAATAAACAGCAGAGCAGCAGGTCTCTAACACTGAGCTCGAGTGAACTCATGCCGGCGCAGCTCATGCGTGCTTCACTCTCTCCCCAATGCCTCGATTCACCTGTGTGCTTCACACATAAGGATTAACGCCACTCATTGGCTGCAATCAGCTTGATTTCCTTTGGCGTATCTGAGGAAGAAGCTGTCATTGATGACTCCATGTCATTGACGAATTCAGATGCTGAAGAGTGGGCGAGTTCCAGCGAAGAGCCCAAAACCCCGCCTCTGACGCAGACAACACGGCCTTGTATGTACAGCGAGCTGATCCGCTTTCTAACTAAAGCTGTGGAGGATCTCAGCCTGGCTTGGTCAGCTCCAGAAGAGCCCGCCCGCGGCCTCCTTAATGAGTGGTACCTGAAGGGACATTGTCAACATTCCTCCTGCCAACAACTCATCCCATTCCCGCTGGCAGTTCACGTGGAGCTCACCAGGACGTGGCGCACTCTCTACTCGGCACGTGTTAATCCCTCTACTTCCACCGCTTTCACCTTTTTTCTACATTTCTGTCACTGATGGAGTTTTGGTTCCTTGCCACTGTCAGCTTTGGCTTGCTCAGTTGGAGATGGTTTACTGATTGCACAGACACTATTGGAAGAGAGCTGAACTGGATGATGACATCACTGAATCATCAATGAACTGACTCTAACTGGAAAAATGACTCATTTTTATTGTCCTCTTGCATTATTGACAAACTATTTTCCTGTTTGACACTGTAAAGCTGCTTTGATACAATCAGTATTGTATAAAGGTGACATGACTTGACTTTGTTTTTGGCACTGAAGAGATGGTTTGATGCAATCTGTATTGTATGGAGGTGGCATTGTTTGTGTTGATGTGACCTCCATTGGTCCTGGAGTTAAAGTCTATGAAGAGCACCCATCGAAGCTCTGCAGGACTACCTCAGCCCTAGCAAATGGCCTATACAGCGGCTGGCCAGGCTGGCTCAGCGCTTCACATGATGGCGGTGCTTCATGTGTTCCAGGCCAAACTTCTCCACACCATAGACAAGTCTCACACAGAGTTCTGATGTCTTTAGGGAGCTGCGCACAGCAACTGACCTGGCTCAGTGCGCTGCTAAGGTCACCACACAGGCGATCAGCAAGGCCATGGCCAATTTAGTGGTGCTGGAGCGAAACGCTACCCATTTCCGAAGCATCAAGGTCCCCACCCCTGAGTGAAGTTGGGGAGCCGTCTGGATCCAAATGCTGAGAGGAAGAGTAGAGGGTCAGTTCTCACTGAGGCTGGAACTCCCTCAAAGAAAACTTGCATTCGCTCTCCATTCCTCCACTTAACACTGAGCGATGGTAGCCCCATTCAAGCTAGGGCTACTGCTGTGATAGTAGACCCACATACTCAGAAGAGCATTTCTCCTCTCCTCATTACCACAAATGTCAGTTCCCCGAACTATCATTCGAAAAACTAGAATCACTAGCCATCCGTGTTCAGGCTGGAAAGCTATCCCAGATGTGTCAAGCTCACTTCTAACAATCACAGAACGAGGTTACTTCCTTCATTTTGCATGCAGGCCACCTCGCTTCAGAGGTATTATTCAGACTTCAGTGCAGGACAAAGATGCTCATGTTCTCCTGTCTGAAGTAACAACACTGCTTGCAAAAGGAAGAAAGATGGTGGGCTCATATCCATTCTTGATCTCAGGTATCTGAATCATTTGCTTATGAGATGGCCGATCCTTACACAAATATGTCCCAAGGACTGGTTTCTGTCAGTGGATCTGAAGATAGGAGACAGATAGGAATCCACTTTCTGAGTTACCTCAACAACTGGCTGGTTTTAGGCAGGTCAGAATGGGAACTCATTGCTCACAGGTCACTGCTGCTCAGCCACCTGGAGAGCCTTGGGTTGTGAATCAATTTAAAACCTCTTTGTCTCCCAACTAGTGAGCGATCTTTCTGGGGACAATTATCAATTCTGCCTAGTTGCGGGCGTGGATTATGCTGGAAGCCCCACAGGGATTTCCAGAGGATGCCTGGCCTTATGTCAGCTGCTTCCTCTGGGCCTGCTTCACATGTGTCCCCTCCAGTACTGGCTCAAAGCCCATGTCCCTTCCCACACTTGGTGCCTGGGATGCTCTCATCTCAGGGTAACCCACCGCTGGATCAGAGCTATGGCTCCTTGGAAAATCCCTTCCCTTTTTCAATCAGGCGTCCCTTTAGGACTGACCTCCAAAAGGAAGGTGGTCAAAGAAGATGCCAACTCTGGTTGGGGAGCTCTGTATGAGGGAATGTAGGAGACCTGTAGGAGACCAGACCGGCGTTCGTGTTTTGGTATAATCTTGATCGATGTTTTCTGGTCCATTGATTGGAGATGCGCACAGCTGTATGCCTTTTTGCCAGCGCATGTGCAGTTGGTGCTTTTGTAGCCTAGTGACCGCACGTACTTGTCCGCACTGTCACAAAATAAATGGGAGGCACACGGATGTCCACAAAGAGGCCGTGTCTCAAATGGCACACTTCACGTGCACTTGCAGTCTTACAATGGCTGCCGTGTGCGTGTGTCCATTAATCCATGAGGCCGCAGGGTGTCCCATTAGTCATTTTAGCTTTTAGAAGGGTGGTCGTTAGTGCCCCCTTCGTGCCCTCGATGCGCAATTCTGCCGAGCCCGCACTGAGGCGAGCTCCGCAGCAGACTTTTACCCACAGTCAAAGCAGCGTTACATCACGAAAGTGTGGACTCAGAGGAAGACCGCAAGGGTTTAGGTGCAATTTTGCACCCTCCGATGATGATTTTTTTACATCACGCTTACCCTAGCGGACCCTTGTGGACCCTTACATTAGCTTTACACTAGCTTTAGTCGTACTTTGAAAAACGTATCTGCCACAGGAGTCACTTGGGTGAGAGAAACATGTTTTTCTGTTCTTTCAGGGAAAGAAGAAGTGGAATTAACCACTCAAACATAAGCAATTACATTTATTACATATACTTATTCCTTATGTTAATTACCTCGCTGTTCATACCAGCGTAACACATTTAGTAGCATGTTTTTGGACATTTAGCACCTTGGTATTATTGGAAGTTCCTCGAAGAACCAGCACTCTTCTGCCTGGTTGCTTCTCAGTTGTTTATTATCTGCTCTAAAGACACACTATGTACCAGAAGAGTTCCCAAACAGCATTATTTGGGAATCATTTCCTGAATTAGGATCATATTTAAGCACTTTAAAGTTTCATTAATTCATTAACACTCATTAAATACTGAGTTATGTTACTTGTGGTACTTATTCAAAAACAAGTGAGACTTTTGAACTTTCCAAGCTGAGGACACGCAGTACTTTGGGTGGAGCCCAACAGATGTTCTGGCCCAATGAGAATAGACCTCCATTTCCCTCTGGTGGTGATTCGTTGTCATAGAAGGGAGGATTTTCTGTTATAGCTTGAGGTATAGGAGGAAAACTAGCATCTTTACCTAATGAGATAAAGACAGTGTTATTTTAGTTTTTAGTTTTTTTTCTTAAATTGTATTTTATATTTTACTTCAATTGTAATTAGTTTTAGTAATTTTGTTGTGTTTGTCATTTTTACTAGTTTTAATTAGTTATTAGTTGTTACGTTAATATGGCTATGGTTTAGTTATTTTTTGAGTATTACAAGTTAAACTTCATGGAAATGTGACACATTAAATGAAAAATATAAAAAGGTATCAAAGGTACATGCACTATGGTGATCTGTTGATACCATAATGGAAATTAAATTGTGCTCTTTGGAGTACTGTAATTTCCTTTTCTTTTTTTTTTTGTAATGGAATTTACGTAATATATATTGTAAGTTTCAAATCATCTGTTAAGAACACAAAAAGAAAGCTGATACAGATGTAATGGGAGGATATAACATGTTGGAAACCTTAGATGGCATTGTTGATCTTTCCCAACGGACTGAGCTGCTTTCTCTTCATCCAGTTCACAAGGAAATTGGCCATTCAGAACGATGCTGAGATTTATTCATTGCCCCACTTGTTGAAATATTAGACTAGTTTACATATTTCCTGTTTCAGATGCTTGAATCTTCTGAAACAGAAAAATAAACTCTTTCGTCTTTCTCTCCCTAATGTAGAGGTGCATTACAGACACCAGAGGGCGCGCGAACCAAAGTTTCACTAGTTTCTTGGTGAAGGTTTTTGTATAAATGATCAAATATTATACAGCAAGTAAATTCGTCTATATTTGTGGTACTACAGTTTTTTTGTCGTGTAATCTGGAATCAGTAACGGACTACAATTTGTAAGTAATCTAGCCAGCACTTTGTATATACATTTATTTTATTTTTTATTTTATTATTTATTTATTTATTTATTTATTTATTTATTTATTTATTTGGAAAACAATAGGTATGATCAATTGTATTTATTTGTTTGTTCGTTTCGTTTGAATAATACTAACATTATTTTAATAATTTTAAGTGTGATAAAAGCCCTGGGTTTCCAGCTTAAAATGAAGAAACAGTGCTTGTTCTCAGGTGGACATGAAAACTGGCGTATTTTCTGACTTTCGTTTTGGCCAGTCCCTGCACATGCGTGGGTGTTACTGCATGTGAGTTATCAGGGCAGAACGAAGTGTGGTTTATTTTCATGCAGACGCATACATTCATATTTGGCAATATTAGATGATTTTTGCATATGGCGAATGGATGGTGCGCTGAATGACTGGTGCGTTCAGTCGTGCGTCAGACACAGAGGTCCTCCCCTTGTGTTTCTATGTAACTGCCCCCTCTCTCGCTCTCTTTCCCCCTCCCTTCCTCTCTTCTCTTCTGGCATCCCCCATCCCCCATCGCTTTATGTGCTTCCATACAGCCTGAAAATCAACCGGAGGAGGAAACCTTCACACTCGCGGAGAATAGACTGACCCTCAGCAACCCAGAAGATCGCTTTAAACCGGGATCACAGACTGGATCAGGGTGACCTTTCTAAACAATCTCACTCTGGTAAGTCATATTTGATGTAGTTTTCCTTTCTAAACTCCAGAAACACCATCCAACCACGATTAGAGCTTCACCACCATCAAACAGCAGCAATGCCTTTCTCCTGCCAGTGCGTGTGTGTGTGTGTGTGTGTGTGTGTGTGTGTGTGTGTGTGTGTGTTAGTGATGGTGAAGCTCTTTCTGATTTGCCTGATGGTGATTTCAGAGAAAACGAATGCGTTCGCTTTAGCTATTCTAGGTCAGAATATCGATGAACGGCGTTTTCGGGATGGATCCATGAATGAGAGGGATTTTTCAAGCTGACTTTGTTCATTCCCTTGTCATGCATTTGGACATTCCATAGAGCTGAGACACAGAGACGCTCAAAATGGTGTCTGGAAGAGTTTGAGGCCTTTAAACACACGAGAGAGCCGATCATAAGCGCTGTTAGGGCGCGATTAAAGAATCAGACGCATTCATGTGCAACAATGTAACAGCGATTATGACGCAATAAAGATCTTTTGTTGATCAGCGTTACAATGTAACGCGCGTTCGAGCGACAGTTCTACTTTAATTTTTTTTGTTGTTGCATTCATGCACGATGCTCTAGGTTGCCATTGATTTTTTTTTTTAATGGCGTTATCGATTTTAATTGGGCATATTTTTGTCATTGCATTTCTGGTTGATTGATACAAAGGGAAACCACATTTGTCCATATATAATAGCAGTCAGTGTGTTTTGGACATAATCCGTGCATTTCTGTGGATGTTTATGAAATTAATTTCAACTCTACAACCATTCATAAGACAGTATGTGGGTACTTTTAGTAAAGGAATGCAAAACAGTACTGATCAATGTTAACTATTACCACCTTCAGTTACAGATATAACAATGGGTGACACTTTACATTGTCCATTTGTTTAATAAATATAATTTATTTTAGAGAGAATATAAAAAATGTGTTATTTAAAATATATAAATTATTAAGCAGCTCCTCAAAATACTTATATTTTTATATTCATTTATTATTATTATTTATAATGGATTTTATGTTTTTATAGAGGTAATATAATAATCTATTTATAATTGTGTCAAAATGCAGAAATAAAGTACTTGTATTATCCGCAAAGTGCTTATATTTTTTTTAAAATAAACGAATACAACTACTATACTATTACTAATACTACTGCTGCTAATAATTAAATTATAATTATTATTATTATTATTAATGGATGTTATGTTTTTATTGTGGTAGTCTAATTATCTATTAATTGTTTCAACTTAATCGTAAAGTAAAAATAATTCCAACAGTTATATATGTTGTTCTGTCTCTAAGCAGCACAGACAATGTAATGTAAAGTTAATGTAAAGTGTTCATAATCCAAAGGCCAGAAAGCTGACATGTTAATATTAGTGCTGGGCAATGATTAATCGCGATTAATCACATCCAAAATAAAAGTTTTTGTTTACATAGTATATGTGTGTGTACTGTATATATTTATTATGTATATATAAATACACACACATACATGCATATATTTAAGACAAATATATTATGTTTATATATTAAATATATTTATCTATAATATAAATTAAATGAATATTAATATATACATGTAAATATTTTCAAAACATATACTGTATGTGTGTGCATTTTTATTCGTAATAAATATACACAGTACACATACATATACTATGTAAACAAAAGCTTTTATTTTGGATGTGATTAATCGTGATTAATCGTTGCCCGGCACTAGTTAATATCTGAGATGTTTCTGCTCTGCATTGATGATGCTTGGATTGGCTTCCTCATCATGTGATGTCGAATCCACCATTCCTGCAATAAAAGTGTCGATAGCTTTCTGATTGATGGTCTTAACGTTATAGTGGCTGAAGAGACTCAGAAAACGCCTCATTTGTTTTCATTGATAGTTTCATTATCCGCTCGAAATTCAATTTGTACAGAAAAGCTCCCCATCACAGTATGACTGCGACATATTAAAGTTTTATGGATTGAGCTGCAAGTATGCTGAAGCATTTGGGGTTTTGTCATAATTAAAGGATTTCTTGAGTAGCAGGTGCTCTAATGGAACAGAATAAGCATTGAGATCTCAGTCTGTATGTAAATGGCCTAATTACAGAATGTCTTAATTAGTCTGCATACTTTAAGGCAGTATCACTAGTAACAGCTTATGCTTCAAATTTTAACCTTTAGAATGAATCCTCAGTCCATATTTTTTACTTTTGTAAAATTATCCAATTCATAATGAAAAAATCATAGCGTCTTGAGAGTGGGCTTTTTTCAAGTATATAATCTTAGTAGGTTGCTGGTTATTTTTCAAGTACATAACCACCTAGCAACACTCTGAACATCTTAGTGAAAAAAATCTCTCAAATAATTACATAATAATAATTAAATAATTAACAAGTAATGCGTTGGATTAAACCTGACATTTTGAAGTAGAAAGAAAGATTGATTTCTTGTAAAACATACTCCAATAATCTTTTATTTTTTAACCTTGAAAATGTTTACTACACATTCTTCAGAATCTAGAAAAAATGCTAGTAGATGTTTTATGGTTTGGATGTAGTAAATCAATTTATTTCATATTAAGAATGGATATAAAAGGAAAGTATTTGCTCTGATAATACTGATGTAGTGAGCGCAGCACATTATTGGCGTTCATCAGTGTCCTCTTTAATGATGGCCTAGAGAACTGTAGCGTAGAGAGGACTCTCAAGTTGTACGATTTCGAGTAAATTCACTGCTACATTTTCCTCCCACGACTTTCCAAGAAGCTTCTCCTCACCCTTACTCTCAATAATTGGGCCACTGAATTTCTCACAAGGGTTGAAAGTCAAACATGTTAGAATGTGTGTGGCAGCGTGTTAATTGTGTCGCAGTATGTGTTTGCGCACTTCTGCATTAATGCGTCTTTTGTAAGCCTCCTTTTTCATCAGAGGTGGTTTTATTTTTGAGTGGAAAAATGGATGGATGTTTTTTGATGAACTGTCTGTGTGAGGCTGGGAGCCAAGTCCACAGTGAAATGAGAAGATTATGATGCATTCACTGTAATAGTGCTTATAGAGCTCAGATTAAACACACACACACACACACACACACACACCCTGAGGGGATGTCGGTTTCCCCTGATAAACAGGAGCAGAAAATGCTCTGAGATCCTGCCTTTTGGCTACAGGGGAATCCCATTAGATCTGCGATGACAATGCAGGGTATCAGTGAGATCAGCTAACAATAACATGGGAAATCTAACATCATATAAAATATAGACTATTAAGCATGAGTATCTTGTGAACTGCAGTGGCCATATTGAAGAGCATGTAGATATTAAAGTTTAGATAATGTTGGAAAAAAAATACTATTTTTGGAATAAAACAGTATGTCACATTTTACTATTAACCTAATGTATTATTATTATTATTTTAGCTCTTCAAAATGTAGAACACACCTTTACAGAAACATAATGTGGCAGTACCGTGGTAAATCCTATGATTTTTGTTGTTTTTTTGGACAGTTACCATGGTACCTTGATATATGGTACTGTATGATAAAAACATGAGTCACAGATCAAATCCGAGTGAAAGGTGTTAAAGGGGACAGTAACCGGCTAGTGAAAGCAGGACTGTACTAGAGTTAGTGAGATTATCCTTATGATGACGCTCCTTGGGACCATATTATACTCACTCTTGATGCTAATAAACTGCTCTTCGGTTAAAGACTTAGAAGAGAACATACCTTTGACTTTAAAAAAGCTTTTAAAGCCTATTAGAGTTCATTTTTAGGAATTAGAAAGAAATTAGACCAAAATTTGATAACGGAGTGATTGTGCTGCTGTTAGTGAGCGTGTGTTTGGCGCGATGCTGATGCTAACTGTTAATAATGTGGAGAACTTACGCATGCTGTAGTATATGTAGACAGATATACTGTGTGAATATAGAAGTGGTGAACAAACGTCTACTAAACATCATCTGAGTGGCGTGTAGGCTGAGACGCTTCTGGATGGGCGTATTTTTGGACTTTCTGTGGGCAGACACTGAAATCACAGCCTTGCTGAATTTCTCTGTGGGAAAACTGAAACTCCTACAGGTTTTGTCACACAAAACATATCAAAATGAAAAAAGATTAGTCTCCTTTTCAAGGAAGTAAACAAAAGAGTCTGGCTTTGTCAGCATCCCCGGTTCCTTGGAAAAGCTGCTGTAATTGAGCTACTGTAAACTACAGCTCATAAATACATACATACATACACTCACAGCCACCCAAATACTCATTCAAGTCTATTTCAAGACATGGCACAGCTGTGACATGAGTAACACGTGCTTTAGGAGCCTTTTAAGTGTACTGAAGGTTCTTTAGTGGTTCTTCGCAGCACCGCAGGTTGAGAATGCAACCTTCTACTTGGTTCTTGAGTTGCTTTATGGTTCTCTTTTAGGATTCTTGATGTTTCATTATTTTTGCTCTGATCAAAGGGTTTCTTTATTTCACCAGATGGTTTTCTTGAGACCCATTGTTTTTTTATTATTATTTATATAATATTTATTATTTTTGTATATTCTCTCTCTCTCTCTCTCTCTCTCTCGCTATATATATATATATATATATATATATATATATATATATATATATCAATTGTATTTACTTCATATTTCAGTTTAGCTTTTTCTCTTCTAGTTTTAGTAATTTTACCACTTCAACTTGAAGTGCATTTGCAACTACCTCAAATAAAACACATTTAAGTTTTCCTTTAAATATTATTATTATTATTTTATTTCAATTAGCAAAACAATTTTTAGTGGTTTGTTGTTGTTGTTATTTTGTTGTTGTTTTAAATAATACTTTTGAGACCTTGAGGTTCCTAAAGTTTTTAAAACATCCAATCAGACCATCCTAGTGCTACATTTTTATAAAAACCATAAAAAGTCTGTGTGGTATGCACATTTAATTTGGGAATATAAGTGATGCATTGCTAATGAAGAATTAATGTGCTTGGGCATAATGGAAGAAATTTAATATGCTAAAAATGTTTTCTGCATGCTATGTATGGTAATCACTCAATGGTAGAAGGCAGTGCTTTATTTAAAAAAAAGATATTTATAATTAGGCTTGTGTGAGGTTTTTCCCGCAGTAGTTATTGTGTAGATGCATTTATGCTGCCTCCGTGCTGCATTAAATATCTCTGAGAGAGAGAAAAAAAAAATCTTTTTTATGTAAATTGCAAGTACTACACAAAAATAACAAAATAATAATATTTTATAAATTAATATTTTAAGTTGAGTCACATCACATACCATCTGTTTAAATGCATGTTTGAGAATGACTGTCCTAAGAAGCCTTTTGGTTGTAGTTGAAGCTGTATTTTCAGAAGTTTATGTAATCAAACCTACAGGCAGACTGTTGCTGTTTTTAGATTAGATGATTGTATTCAGTAGAGTGATTATCTGTCTTATTTATTTAATTTGCCATTTTCCATCACTCATATCAGCTGACCTTTGCTATCTCAGCAGTACTGTAGACCCTCAGGCAGCAAACACACACACACACACACACACAGAGACACTCGTGCCTTCAGGTCTGACCTGCTGGGAGAGTTTCATGTCCTCCTGCTGCCCGTTAGATCATCTGAATGTGATTGTTTCTGATAACCGTTGATATGATGAAGTGTGTGTGTGTGGGGGGGGGTTTCCACCAGCCGCTGGCTCCTCTCCATTGTCATAATTTGCACAGAAATCCTGCGGAACCAACACATTTATGTAAACGTGGACTTTGGGTAGAGAGTGATTCAATGTGGTCGTGTGTGTGTTTGGGTGCCGTACAAGCTTGCAAACGTAATTTAGCGTCACACAAGTACTGAGCATGTTCAGCATGAACTCCCTCACACATAACCATCTGAAGAATGCAGCGGCTTGACGAAAGACTGGATGACACAGACAGAAGACAGAGAACTTCAGTGAATGCATGTGCTTGCAGTGGAATAAAAACACAGTTCTAGTGTGGAGTAACATGCATTAGGAAGCGGTAGATATTTTTTAAACCATAGTTAGCTACATTGTTGTCACATAACTTTAATTCAGAGAATGATTTCAGTCATTTTATATTTTTAGTCAGTGTTTTTTTTTTTTTTTTGGGGGGGGGGGTGTGGGGGGGTGTCTGATCGAACATTTCAATACTGGTTATATATTCTCTATATAATCGTGTATGTGACGAATAAAAATCTTGAATCTTTGAATCTTCTATTCATCTGTGAATCCTGAAAAAAAGTGCATCACAGTTTCCATAATAATATGAAGCAGCACAACTGTTTTAAACATCGATAATAATCAGAAATGTTTTATAAGCAGCAAATCAGCATATTAGAATGATTTCTGAAGCCGTAGTTAGCAGCGCTGTGTGTGTAAGTCGGGGGGCAAATGGAAAGAGAAAGAGGCAACAGAAGAACCCAGGGTCTGAATCGTGAGAGGGGCATCTCAGCTCACCATGTTGGTTTTGAGGCAATTGTTTGCAGGATAATGTCCTATACAAAATAGAGGTAGTGCCTCAGTGAAAGGCAGGATTTGAGACAGAATGGACCTTTTTAGAATCAGAGAGGACAAGCTCTTGCAGGGCAGTTAAAACAATGGGAGAGGACCACTCCCCTCCATGCCCTGTTCTCATTCAGGTCCTGTTAGAGACCCGCTGGGAGGGGAAGGCCTATTGTGTGGCTATTGTATATGAATAGCTAATTAAGCTTCTTATAGAGTGTTTTTATAAAGTGTGTGTGTGAGATTAAGGTTGGAAGGCTTTCCCTTGGGTTTCCGGACGTTCAGGTGAGATCTTTCCTCCTGAACCTGTAAGCCTGTAACAAATTACCAGCATTAACTGCAGCTGTTTCAGACCTTTTCTCTTGTGCAAATCAAAAGTTAGTGCTTGACCCAGTTAAAGGAACATTCCTGGTTCAGTGCAACCTAAAGGGAGAGTTCACACGATTTACACCCCTTACGTTGTTTCAAACCTGTATGACTGACTTTATTCTGTGGAAAACTAAAGTAGACTACACTACCATTCAAAAGTTTGGGGTCAGCGTGATTTTTTTTATATATATTTTTTTATAAATAAAATAATTTTATTCATCAAAGACATTAAATTGATCAAACAGTAAAGATATTACAAAAAAAAATCGATTTTAAATAAATGCAGTTCTTTTGAATTTTCGGTCCATAATTGGCTGAATGTCACGTCACTTTCACTTTCACTTTCACTTTCAAAGGATTCTAAAAAATAAATCACAGTTTCACAAAAATCTGAAGCAGCACAACTGTTTTAATCAGGTTGGTATGAGAGGCTTACCGTATTTTTTGGTGAACTATCCCTTTAAAAGCTGAAACTCTGATTAGTCTACCATAGAAAATAATTTTCAGTCGTGTACTTTGTGCACTTAAATGAAAGCCTATGGGATCGACATTCCTGAGGGTTTAAAAGAAAAATATGAAACTTTATTTGAAAACACACTTACATGAATTATTCAGTGTAAATGTTTTGAACCATACTTTGTTTCATGGCAGCTTTAGTGATTTTATATATTACGGTTTCTTTAAATATTTTATTTTATTAATCTTAATTAATTTGATTTCATTTATTGTTTTTTTCTAA